>NC_084643.1:4365000-5565000 GCF_019802595.1 Syngnathoides biaculeatus | reverse complement strand
TTGTAATGTGAATCGTTTCACATTTTTCAATGTTTTCATTTTATTTTTTACACGTTTCACAAAACTATAGGACCTGTTCTTGCTCCATGCATAAGAGCTAATCTTCATGCAAGAGGTAATCTTCGCTTACACCACGACTCCGCAAAAAGCTCACCAAATCCATGTTTTGTGTGACACTAAATGACTAAATGATGTCTTATGTCTGCTGCCCACCCGAACCGGGAGTAATTGCCTTTTTTTTTTTGGGGGGGGGGGGGGGATCTATTTATTTATTATTTTCTATGTTATAACATGAAACAAATCTACGTTATAACATGAAACGAACCACATTACAATGTGAAACATATCACGTTATAATGTGGTAGCGACCTTTTTTTTTGGGGTGTGGCAGCAATACGCTTCCGTATCTTTAGAGGCGGAATAATTAGAAACCTAGTAAGCGAACATCTGGTGTGCTCAAGGAAAATGCAACATATCACAGAGTTGAGGTGTGATTCACCTGGATGACTTTGGCAGCCCCGTCAGTCATGGCCAGAGGGCAAGTGTAGAGGCCAGAGGACGGGGAGAAGATGTACAACTTGCTCATTTGATAAACTCGGCTAAAAAATGAAAAACACACTTAGATCAAACTCACGTGGTCAATTATGTAATGGTTATTCTATTGTGCTAAGTGGGGAAAAAAAAAAACAACCCTTAACCTCCACTCTCCAAACCGCCTCTCGTAGGCAATGGCGACCAATCCCTCCTCTGCTGACAGCGCTTTCATTTCATGTGGTCCACTCTGCGACCCCAAGGGTCAAAGTGGATCAGTCGCGGGGGAGTGACTTCGCACTCTCTCCCCCATGTGTCCACCTCCGTCACCACGCGGTTGCCAAAGGCACACAAGTCTGTGAAGACATCCTAAGAAAAAAAAACAAAAAAAACAAGCAAATGGAGAAGAGAATGTAAACCATTTTATACAGTTGTGAACTCTGTGATCTATCTCTCTATCTATCTATCTATAAAAAATTGAGAACATTTCCATGCCCACCTCTTGAGGCAGGTGCCTCCTCAAGTATCCCCTCAGTAGGGCATCCTCCAGAAAAGGGTTCTTGAGCACAGGTCTGTCCTGAAAGAAAGACCCCAGCCCGGCCGCAGAGACGGGCAGACCTGCAGCTGCCGTTTCCCGGAGTTGTTCTTCCTCAGATGGTCTTGAGCCTGCTTCAAGGCTGCTGGCTCGTCTGGTGTGGACGGGGGATCGGGTGACAACACGCCGCACCTGCAGCCAGCAGCCAGCAGCCTGGCAGCACCTTACAGCTGTCATGGCCTTGGAAGAAAGACGGGGAACGCCCTGGACTGGTCGCCAGTCAATTGCAGGGCACATAAAACAAAAGAGATAACCATTCACATGTATTGACTTTTCCCTCTGGCAATCTTCACTTACAGCCTAATGTGTGAAGTTGATTTATGTTTTATTGTTTTATGTGAGAAACTATACTCTTGTAGACTTGGAAAATAAACACAACCACGGTGAGAACATGCAACCACAACACAGAAAGGTTAGAGATTCGAACATTGACCTTAATAACTGTGAAGCGGACATGCAAACCACTTTTCACAATACCATATATGATACCAAACTTGTCCAGTAACAATAGTGATACTGTACAACTATTTGTGTCACATTTCTTTCATGTTTTCCCTGAATTTATTCATGCAACAGGTTGTAATGTTTTTGACCGAAGTACTTGTTTTGGTGAACAAAAAAAAAAGACAACTAAAAAGCCGAAGTCGCCAAATTCTTTTCAAATATGTGCAACAGGTCAAAGTAAAATCTGGGTCAAAGTTCATTTCTCGTCATTCTTGGCGCCGAAAAACATTTTATTCAACAAGCCCACCATTTTATTGACAATAAAGTTCATACAACTTATCGATATTAGCTTCTCTGCCGATAGTTAGCCGAGCCTTACGAGCTAACAATTAGGGTTCCGGTAAAAGAAAGTACTCAGTTTCGTTGGATTATTGCGTTTACGTTGACCTACACACATTTTGTGTGGTGACTTTGACATAAAATGTTATATTAAGTCCCAGGTAAAAGGATATTACGAAAAAAAAAAAACGCTTTCTTACCAATCAGATTGGCCAGCTTTGCTTGCGTCTGAAAGACTTTCACTTTCAAAATAAAAGCACTTCCTTTCATTCAAGTCGGTGGTTTTTAAACCTTTATCTCCAAGTACTGCCGGGAGAAAAACATAAATATAACCGTAACCCATATTAAAACAAACAGTAAGCCAAAACCTTCATTAAAAAAACTACAGGTTTTATTTTTTAAAAAGTATTGTAAGCCACTGTAAAATGCTCACTGTGTGTAGACAATGTGTAAAATTTTTATGCACTCACTGCTAATAAACAGCAATTTATCATTTTAAATGTACTGTATTAAGTTATGTTTTTCCCAACCTCATTTTTGCAACTAAAATAAGACATACAGATTGTTGTTGACCCAGTTTTATTGTTTAAGTAAGGATTTTTCAAAAATACATAACCATTTCTTCCAATTTAAACAAAGACCGAATCATGCAACGTTTAATAAAACATTTTTCATGACATGATAAAATATGTTCAAAAGGAAAGACGCAGGTTAAGATGATGAGTCGGAACACTGTACTTTTGAATCAAACAGATTTTCATCCCCAGATTAAACACAACAGGTATTAACGTTTATACTGATAAAACCCAGTATGAATTTCTTAGTGTGATATACTCAAGTTTAATTAAGATGATCGGGACGGGACACCATAATGAGCAACACTGACGTGTTCCGAGTGTAGAAAAATAACAGTTACGTTTACATATAGACAGCAGTACAGAGTGCGGTCCAGCTAACCCAAACTCTTAAAACACTTGGTATCCCCGTCTCACCTGACAATGGAGCTAAATTGACTTCTTTTTCCGTCACTGCGTTTGTTGACTAAATAGGGACCCTAAACAGTTTTCAACCTAAACATCACAGACAGGTTGGCTTTAGTGCTGCTGATTAACATAAACAGTAGAAGTAGGTTTATAAAAAAAAAAAAAAAAAGACTAAAATGAAATTGACATGCTAGATGGCCGCCAACAACGCACAAACAAAAATAAAAGATAAACACCGCTCCGCAAGCGTACGGTTACCGTGAAATTGGGGCGGGGGGGAGGAGGGGAAGAGGGAAAAGTTCAAACGATGAAAATATCCCCAAATATTCACATGACACTCTTAAGTAGGAGTGGTCGGGGAGAAGTCAGTATCATGGCTGTCAGTCGTTCAATGTGCACGTTCTCTCTCTCTCTCTCTCTGTACGTTTCTCCTTTCCATCCCGTTTAATCTCCTTTGGTGAGAAGGTCTTCGATGTACGCATCGAGTTCATCGTCTGTGTTGATGTCAATATCCTAAGTGGGTCATGGGAGGGGGGGGGGTGAAAGCAATTATTACTTAATAATGAACATTTTGAATACCGTAATTCCCGGCCTACAAAGCGCACACGGTTACAAGCTGAAAGGAAATAGCATTTGGTACATACATACCCCGCAGCTGTGCAAAATCCGCAAGTACCTACATTGAAACACGAGATATTTACAAAGAAAGACGGTACAAGAAAGACTTTAACGCTAACGCTAGCGTTAACGCTATCAATGCGCTAACACTAACAGAGCTAAAACTTACTGGTAAATATCACTGAGACATGCTGTAACACAGCAGCAACACGCTAGCACAGCGCTACACGGTAGTGCTAACGCCAGCGCAGAGCTAAAGCTAGTGCTAACGCTAGCGCCTCGCTGAAGCGAGTGCTAACAGGGCTGGTTAAAATAAAACTTACCGGTAAATATCACTGAGACATGCCAGTATCACAGCGGCAACACGCTAGCATAGCGCTAATGCTAGCGCAGTCCTAACAGGGCCGGACCGGTAAAAGTCACTTCCTTGGCATATATATTCCACTGGTCTCATTCTTACCTTTTCCGCTCGAGTGCCCCCCTTGCGGCCGTTAGAAAAAAATGCACAAATTGGCCGCATCGCTGCATAAACCGCAGGGCTTGTAGGTCGGAAATTACGGTACATTTAAAAACAAGTCTAGCAATAAACTGGCCAACCTCTTGAACTTTCTGCAGGAGTGCGACAATGTTGGTTCGTAGTTTCTGCAGCTTCTCATCGGCTTCCTTCAGTTTCAACTCGGTGTTGTTGCTTTTCTCTTCCACAGCTTTGGCCTTAGCGTCCGCTCTGCTCTGGTAGGAGTTGCACAGCGATTGGAGACCTGATTCGTATTGGTGGAAATACTCTTTCTGAAATAGACAGGAGAATCACAAAACAGATAAATCAGCAGTACCCCAGTAAAGTACCACAATTTCTGGCCTAAAAGCCACGACCTTTTTCACACGCTTTCAACACTGCGGTTTATGCGGTGACGTGGCTTATTTGAGTATTTTTCTAAAGGCCGCAAGGAGGCACTCGAGCGGAAAAGGTAAGAGTGAGATCGGTGGAATACATGTACCGACGAAGTGACTTTTACCGGTCCAGCCCTGTTAGCGCTGTGCTAGCGTGTCACTGCCCTGTCTCAGTGATTTTTACCGGTATGTTTTTACTTAACCGGCCCTCTTAGTGCGGTGGTAGCATTAGCGTTAGCGCGGCGGCACTAGCATTAAACTCTTTGTGTAGCGTCTTTGTAAATATCTCGTGTGTTTCTATATGGGTTTCAATGTAAGCACTTGCAGCTTTTACACGGGTGCGGCTTATGCATGTACCATATGATATTTCCTTTACAAATGTACTCGGTGAGAGGCTTGTTATCAGGTGCGCTCTGTAGGCCGGGAATTATGGTAGCCCTTTGGTGCACTTCAATAAATAAATAAATTTTAATATTTCACAAGGCTTTTACATGGTGAAGATTTTTGGGGCCTACCACAGTGTTAAAAAAAACAAAACAAAACGATAACTGATCATCCATTTCTATTTAAGTGACCTGTTTGTTTACGGTATATACTTGTCAGCCTAACTGCTCAAAAACATATATTCACAATAAATTATGTATCCTTGTTCATCTGTTTATGTCAGTGAGGCATAGCGACAGACAAAAAAAATTCATGGTCAGCTATTAGATGGCAGTAAGTACGTACAGCAATTAATGTATCTACTTTTAGTGACATTTTTATTTGTTGGTGTGCAGTGAGATTTTTAAATTCTAAAGTATGTGCATTTGGGGAGACATTAACAAATTAACAAAATTAAATAATTTTGATGATCCTGACTGACATGAAACAGGAGACATTTAGTCTGATTTGATTTCAGACAGTAGGACAAAAAAATGAAATGTGTGTTTTTGCACAGTTTATATAAATTTTTGGCTTCAAATGTACGTGCTAGGTTAATAACTTTTTCCTATTGTGTTTGACTGGGAACTGATCCTGGGTGCACTCAGCCTCAAGCCCAATGTCAGTCGGGATAGGTTGCGCTAAGTATTTTTTTAGATGGTAATTGGTGTAAAAGGTCTGAAAACCACTGGAGTAAAATACTGATGAAAGGGTAAACGTGAGCTCTTTAAAGAGGTTCTGAAATTTAAAAAGTAAGCCAAAAAAACTGTAGTGCGATTGTGTCCACTGTGCGGTGTCCAGTTGCATTCATCTCACGAGTGGAAAGGCCACCAACTCCTCTGCAGTCATGCTGTTTACGTCATCCTTGGGAATCTGAAAAGCCGGAGGGAAGAAGTAACGCAGCATTGTCCTGGAAAGAACAGAAGCACACTTGTCAGTTACTTTAGTTTTCGGTTTAGACAGACATTGAAAGTACGTTTTGAGTACGAGGCAGTAACTGGAAAAGAAATCAAAAAGTCTTGCATGTCATCAGTTCTTAAAGAGAAATGCTTCAAATCCAACACCACAACTACGTGAAACAATTTTTGGTCCAATCTGTGCAAACACGCTCACCTCAACATGGTGACCAGGCTCTCTGTCACCTCCCGACTGGTGCCAGGTTGTGTGGTATCTGGCTCCATTGCCGCAGCTGCTTTCTCGGTTTCCTGCTGGGTGTCGGGCGTCTGGGAGATGGGAGACGGCGGCCGCATCAGACGGACCTCGTCGCTGCCCTTAAACACCCTTGAGACAGACACAATTCCGTGGAACATGAACCAAATGCATTTAGTAGGGACAGACACAAGATGGAAAAAAAAAATCTCACCATCTGTCCTTTGGGGTGTTTCGAGGGACATAATCAAACTTGATTTTCCAGCGAACACTTTGTTTGTTGGACTCCACAGAGACGACTTTTCCTGTGAACCACTCCTTGTTGACACGGACTTCAACTAGCAGTCCCTTATCTTTAAAAAATAAAGATTTTTAAAGGAATCAGGACTGTACATTAAACCAGACATGAAGCAACTACAAAAAGCAATATGAGAAAGTTTAGGATTAAAAAGAAGGAAATCTGAAAAACACAAAAATATGGTGAAGGTGATAAGTATTTGAACCCTCTGCTGTAATGCAAGTTCTCCTTCTTAGAAATCATGGAGGGGTCTGAAATTTTCATCGTAGGTGCATGTCCACTGTGAGAGAGAAAAATCCAGAAATCAAAATGTATGATTTTTTTAACGATTTATTTGTGTCATACAGCTGCAAATAAGTGTTTGAAAACATGAGAAAACCAATGTTAATATTTGGTACAATAGCCTTTGTTTGCAATTACAGAGGTCAAAAGTTTCTTGTAGTTGTTCACCAGGATTGCGCACACTGCAGGAGAGATTTTGGCCCACTCCACACAGATATTCTCTAGATCAGACGGGTTTCTGGGCTGTCGCTGAGAAACACGGAGTTTGAGCTCCCTCCAAAGATTTTCTATTGCGTTTAGGTCCGGAGACTGGCTCGGCCACGCCAGAACCGTGATATGCTTCTTATGGATAATACATGGGGTGGAGGTGGACTTTTAAAGGCGCACTAACAGGTCTTTGAGGGTCAGAATTCTAGCTGATAGACAGGCGTTCAAATAATTATTTGCAGCTGTATCAAACAAATAAATCTTTGAAAAAAAAAAAAATCATACATTTTGATTTTTGGCGTTTTGTTTTTAGATTATCTCTCTCAAAGTGGACATGCACCTACGATAAAAATTTTAGACCGTTCCGTAATTTCTAAGTGGGAGAACTTGCAATATAGCAGGGTGTTGAAATACTTATTTTCTTCACTGTACAAAATACATTTTAAGGAAGATGTACATTTAGAACTGAAGCACTAGATAAGATGCTGCATTATGACTATATAACAGCGTGTATATGATTTGAGTGTAATGATACCTTTCTGCGCAGTCCTGTCATTGTCCAGTTCCTGCTGTTGTGCCTTCACTGGTGCTTTCTCTGTCATTTTCTCTGGCCCTTTCTCTGGTGCCTTCTCTGGAGCCTTCGCCGGTGTCTTTTCTGGCGCCTGCAAAGACAATAACTCTCAATACTACGACCACAGCGAGCCAGATTAGAAGGAAAGTGATGTACAGACATGCCGAGTCCATGTTAGTGAAAAAGGTGAAAGTGAGCTCAGTTTCTAGCTAAATGAGACATAGAAGAATAAAACATTGCCTCCGGCTCATGAAGGTGTTATCACGTTAGTGTAATAGTTCCAAGTTAAGTCTTGAATATTAAAAGTTGAATAGAGCAGATGCAGGGCAGCTTGAGGAGAACCAAACGGAGCTCGGGATGAGTAAAGCTACCTTGGGTTTAGCAACAGAGGTCTGGCGGGGAGGAGTAGCAACTCCTTTCTTTCCAGGCTGTGATTGTGTGTTAACCTGTTAGGCCAACAGCAAACGAGCTTCGATTGAGGTTCTGTGACTTAACCAGCAAGTAAACAACTGACAAAGTTCTCTCTTTGCTAACTCTCTTTCTGATGGGAATTATTGGTGATGGGAGCAGAGCGATGCTGGAGGAGTTTAAGCAAAAAGCAACAGTTTCATTCAAGAAATAGCGCATGTGGTTGGTGCAGTTACTGAAGCGTGTCCACTGCCGACATTCATGCTGATAACATTTACTGATGTTTACCTCGTCCAACTTGCCCCGTTTGGTGGCTGGGGCCTTCTCCGACGCTTTGCCCCGGTTACCAACTGGAGTGTCTATCTTGGATTTCTTTGTCTGGGGTTGCTCTTCTTCACTTTCCTCACTTTCTTCTTCCTCTTCCTCCTCCTCCTCCTCCTCTTCCTCGTCCTCCTCTTCCTCGCTGTCCTCTTGCACAACGGCTCTCTTACGTTGTCCAGCGGCCCCAGGTTTGCCTGCTGCTTTCGTAAGTGACTAAGAAAGAAAGGAGATGTTAGGCTTCCTTTTTCGTACCGCATTTCATACTGATTTGCCGATTTACCCTTGAAGTGCGGCTTGCCGGGGGTGTTTTGGAAGAAGCTTTGGCTGCCGGCTTTGCTGCCACTGCCTTTACAGTGGTTTTAGACCTGGATTGTTCAACCTTAGTTGGAGCAGGGGGAGGGACAGGCGTCCGAGTGGGGCGCTGAGATTGGGTGCGGGGTGGGGGAGCACTCTGTGGAGTCTTGAGATGAGCTGGCAGCGGGGGCGATCGGGGGCGCGTTACGGCCCTCTCCGAAGACCGACTTGCCTTTGATGACAGAGTACGCAAATAAATAAGTAAACAGTTGCGGCAACAGAAGTGATGGTCAAATCATCATCATTGAGAATGAACATTATCACACTGTGCTACAGTAGTTAAGGCACATTTCAAATGGCCTTCTAGACAGTTTACAAAATGGTCGCATTACCACGGGCGAGGCTCGAAATGCAGAACTGTACGGCAGACGTTCTAATCACATCATTGTACTGCCTCCACAAACATCACTGTAAAAATTCAGGGTCCAGGTGGGACATCGCCTATGGCTCTGTTGCTTTATAATACAGTAAAGGCTCGGTTCTCGAACGTCCCTATTTTGAATGAAGATTTTGAGATTTTTTTGCTTCTGTTTTCGAACGAAAATCAGTACTCGAACGCCCCCGTATTGCGCGCAGCCAGACCAGCTGACTCACGACATGCTTTGTTGTGAATTCCCACACCCCTGAAAAAAAAAACCTGGAAATGTTAATGTCTATTCAAACACACACACACCCAAAAAAACGCGGAAGTAACATCGCACATGGCGCAATCACTTGACCCACTCACGAGGCGTTTTGTTATTGTCAATTCGAACGCCCCCTGGAAAAAAAAACTGGAAATGTGGCGCAAAGAGCACAATTTTGTTATCCTGTATAACGCAGCCTGTGTACACAGACGTGTCCCGGTAGTGACTGTTGTTTTTCTTCTTATCGAGGACTACCGTATTAACCCCACCAATCATGGCTCCAAAGAAGGCAAGTTGCTTGTTTAAAGTTATTCTGCACTTTTGTTAATTAAAAAAAAAAAAAGTTTACAAGGCTGGGCTGGGGGGCTTGTCGCTACGGATACAGCAATGCACTCCCAGCCTAACGTACTCTACTAAAGCATAGATTTTAAGCAAAATACAAATATATTTCTTAAATTATTTTATTATATAAAGTATTTAAAGTATACACGGATTTCTACTATTTAGTTTATTATCAGGAAAACGTAAAAAAAATGCTTTAAAAGCCAATTTTTTTTTAGGCTTGGAATGCATTAATTCTTTTTCCATTCATTGTAATGGGAAACATTGATTCGGTTTTCAGACAAATCACTTCTCGAACCGTTTTCTGGAACGGGTTGTGGTCGAGAACCGAGGCAACACTGTACTTGCAACTAAAGGAGTGATTATTGTAGGGAATATATGACAAAATATATCTAAAATAAAGATGATAAAATATATCTAAAATAAAGAAGAAAACATGACAGAACAAAAACATGTCAAGTTCTTTTACCATCAAGAAGGCTTAAAATGTGATTAAAAGAATAACATGATATCAAAATGACGAACAGGAAATACGAGCGGAATTCCAATGACGGCATGTGCACCTTAGAGGGGCTCTCCGTTGCTGGCTTCATGCTAACGTCCAGCGGCAGCTTCTTTATATCTGCTGCAGATTTGATAGTAGTGGTTTTCTGAAGAAGTGATACAAATATGTCAAGTTACAGTGCAAGGCACGAATGCAACCTGGTGAGGAATAAAGAAGCCACCTGCAAGGCCTCCAATTTATCCTGCTGCTGTTTGATTTTTTCTGCAATCTCCTTCTGTTTGTCTTCAACTGTCTGCTTTTCTTTCTTCAGGACACCGCAGGGCAAATTGGGTTTCTTTTCAGCAGCGTCACATCTGTGAAGCATTGACGACAATCATTAAGGTCTCATCTGGCTAAACTCACTTTGCAATTGACAGTATCGGTTACTGGCGACTATTAGGTTCACCTGCACTATTTGATGAGATTTAACTACAACCATTGTATGTGACATGTTTTTAAATGAGAACCTCCATCATGATAATCATCAAAACAATTGCACCGATATACAAACATGTTAATCTTTTGGTATTGGGCCTCATCGTACAGTACAGGTGTACCTAATGTTATGGCCAGTGAGTGTATAAAGGACTGAACCCTATTTGAGTATAGGTGTACCTATCCTGCGTGCTATCCGGGTTCATAAGACACACCCAGCTGTCTGGGTAGCGTCTGTCGACGGCATCCATCTGGAATGGCAGCGTTCTCCATTTCAAGCATTTATCTAAAAGCGCAATTTGTAAAAGCCGTGTTAAAAGAGGTCTGGGTGACGAGGTGGAGCGCTTCATGCTCGCGCGACTTACCACACTGAATGGTAATCGGGATCTCCATGGCACGGCGTCTCTTATATCTCGCCTCGGATGACGGAGGTGCAGACCAGCTGGCGGACAAGTATCCAAACTCATCCCAGAACTTCACTATGCCCTTCTGAGCTGCGTTGCACAAACACATACTCAGCGTTGTACATGACTGAAGTTCCTTCCTCGTAAAATTCAACAGGGACGCTTTCTGAGCAGCAGGCAAGAACACACTCAGCATTTGACGCAAAACGCATGCACTTAGCATCGATCATTCTTCCAGAGAAAACCCAACACGGATGCTTCCTGAACGGCATCACGGATGAACATACTGTACTCGGCATTTCATATCGAGCACACGAACGCAACATTGAACATTGAGGAAAATCCAAGAGGGATTGTTCCTGGGAGAAAAACCTTGTTCTTTGCAACATTTACTTACTATTTTTCTTTATCTGAAACACTAGTCTATCACCGCAGCTCCCTCTTTTGGTGACTGCTTTGATGTAGTGACCTGCATTTGATGTGTTAAAAATGATTCGATTGGAGGAGTCACCTTGCATTTAATTCAGTGCATCATGAACTGCTTTTTGGGAAAGACAATCAATATAGTTGACATTTATGGAGGAGTAGACATGTGATTTGACTGAATGAAAAAAGAACGAAAAATAGCCAGAGGTCTGGGGGCTGCAAGTGTGATCAAAGGATGATCAACAATTTTAACGGGCAAATTTTATAAATTGTATTATGAATGAAATATATCTAGTACATCTTTAAATAAATGCTATTCTGTTTTCAAAACTTACACAATATGATCATTCATTATTTAGGTGCATACCTTTACCCCCAAAATTTTCAAATTCAACTAAGTAAACTACAAGATGTGAAACTAAATTGAATTGAGATATGCATCGTGGCATGCAAGCGTACTTTCATAACGTGTTTATTGGATCCATTCAAAAACGTTTTAATTTCTTGTTTTCGTAAATGATTGAAACGCACGAATTTGACAACAATTGTTCACATCATGTTTCGTTATCAGTAAATAATACAGACATTTTTTACAAGTAAATGCTTCTGAACCGTCACCTCGTTACTGACGCCCCCGTCTGCAACTAGGGTTGCTTGTGTAACAAGAGATGAAGTTCGGAAGGTTTGTTGGCCTTGGTTTGACATCCGAACGTACCAGCTATGGAAAAGTTCGTTTTCCTTGCTTCCAGTTGTTGACGTGTTTTTGTCGTTTCGCGTGAACTTCCAATGCCTTGAAACCTCTTGATCCACAGTCAATAGTATCCTCACGTCACGTGCACAACGCTTTACCAGGTCGATCGATTTTGCGGATCAAGTCGCTTAACAGAGTGGTAACTTAATTCTTTCAAACGGTATCGAAGATTTCTCGTTCCTACCAATCCCATCCAAACTTATTTTTGACATTATCAATTTCTTTCACTCGCGTAAGGACTTTCCTCTTGAGCACCGCCACTCTGTTCACTTGCAAAAAATGGGCCCACTACCTGCCTGTTCCACATTTGACCGATCAACAGACGCATATCACATTTTCCACCTCGCTTGCAAAAGTCGGATTAGAAAATGAACGCGTGTGGATTCTGGCACGGGTTACGGTCAGAATATTGCAAAAAAACTGATTTTTTTCATTTTTTTGAATCTATGCAATTTAAAAAGACGGAATTCTGTCTATAAACGGAAAAATCAAATATCTGGAGGAGTCAAACATTAGCTGTAGAAATTATCTGGGGTTTTGTCCAGGCAGAGCGTTTTTTTCCCCAGCATTACGATAGAATAAAATAGAATGTAATAGAATAATGGATAAATTGTAGTATTTATAATTAGAGCAGATGAATGTGGAAAGGTGTTTACTCACCAATGCCAGTGTCCTTCCAGTACTGAGCCAGATGTTCCCCCATGGACTTCAGCAAATGTCGATACTCTTTTGCATCTGCAAAGTCTTGCTTGTTGTGTGTAGGCTCGAGAACTAAATAAGGGACATCCACCACCCCCACAACACCTCCACAGGCCCTGTGTAACAAACAAAAAAAAAAAAAAAAAAAAAGAGACAATTGTCAAACCCCTCAAACATGATCATCATGCTGATCCTCATGACAACCAGTGCGGACACTACTCACATGCCTCCGTCTAGCTGAGGCCCCGTCTTTTCGTACATCTTAATGAGACGAGAGCAGTTGTACACAAACATCCCATCCAGGTCCCTCTGTTCAATGTTCACTCCAAAGATAAAGTTCAGCTCCTTGGGCTCTTTTAATGCTCTGAGATGTGAGAGAAAAGGAATTTGGGATTTTATGATTCCACACACCATCCTCCTGTCAGGACCAAAAAAAAAAAGCTACTATTGCTACTATTAGTGGGCTATCATACTTCTGTTTCGACTCTAGAATTCTTTTCTTCATGTCAGCATCCCGTCTAAGCATCATAGCCGAATCCTGGACCTTTCTCAGGATCGTCTGAAAGACAGGAAAGGGGGAGTGGTGGGAAGCTGCTAGCAGCTGTCGGACGTATGCGGCCAAAGCGAAGCAATAATTTGCTTACCCGAGAATCTTTCGACACATCGTCTCCGAGTCTTGCCTCCATGGCTAACCGCTTGCTTTCCGCCTCTCTGGCTTTCTCCTCCGCTTGAATTGGTAAAAGGCATCCAAGGAAGGAAATCAATACAAGAGCGCAGAGGGGGCATGATATATTATCAAATAGTTGGAAGTATATCAGCCACTTACCAATCTTAGCAAGGTGATCTGCTTTCTTGACTTCCTGTTCGGCCCGTGTTTTGAAACGAGTTGATGAGTACTTATAAACCCTGCGAGCGGAGGAAGGAAACAGATGAGAACCTGGCACCTGGTGAAGGGTTGATAAAGTGCGTGTGTTCCATTACCTCGGTTTATAAAGACAACAAGACAACCTCTTGGTCCTCACTTTATGTCCCTGGATAAAAATCCTCATGCGGGGGTCGATGTACAACACAGCAGCGTATGCTCTAAATGACCGCCTCTCTGGTTTCCTGCAAGTGAAGGCGCTCAGAGCCATTATCATTTGCTCACGGTCTGACGTCTTTCATCCATTCATGTTCTTACATTCATCCTGTTTGGGGTCACAGGGAAGGACGAGGCAATTCAAGTTGACCTGATACAAGGAGTTGCGTACACCTTGGGACTGATTGCGATTCAATCTCACCCGGGGCTCAATTACTGTGCCGAGCGCAAATCCAGCGCCGAGCTTGGAGTAACTCTATGAGGAGGTGGGTTGAACCGAGTCTTTTTAATTTTGTGGATGAGTGTAACTAGCGGATTTATAAAAAAAAAAAAAAAAAAAAAAAAGACTCAAGTCTCACCCCCTGGGGTGGCAATATTTTTGAGCACGAATATATTGTTCACTGCCATTTGGCAAATAAAAATGAGATGGTAATTTTAACTGACTTAAAACAGTAAAGCCTTGACCTGATTTCATGTCGGAGTCGAGAAAAACAAGTTTGTATAGTTGTGCTCAAAAATATTGGTTTGTGCAAGTACAAGAACGTGTGTACAGTATGTGCTCTTCGCTCACAATACCATTATCGTGAAGTGACATTACATTTTCATATATAAAAAAAATAACAAAAACAACAGTATTTTTGTCTGTCCTACAAATGTTGAACTTCCACAGCCACACTTTTTTCATTCCGCCATCATATTACTATATAACAATCAATTCTTGAAATGTATGAATCAATTGAGAATTATTTCGCCAGCCTGCTTTCCGGTTTTGATTAAATGAGAACTGCGTGGACTCACACTCCTTCTGCATGGATTCCAGCCATCAGTATGTCTTGGTGATCCGTCTCTACATCCAGCTCTGGTTCTCTGTTGTCCATCAACTTCAGATTATAGATGATCACCAGGGTACCTTGACAGATACAAATGTGACAAAAAATAGCGACGTGTCTTGGCTCATAAGAAGTCACGTGGGTACCACGAGTAGTTCAATTGCGTAGTCACTGACAGAAAGCCATGTAAGTCCATGTTGTGGTGAAGTGTAGTTCAACATTTATTAGGCCATAATTTGAATGAGGCTCTACGTGACAGGGACAGCTCTAGTTCAACCTTTTCTGTATCATTTTTTTTTTGTCCATAGGATACCATGACCAGAAGGACAAATGGGTGTGAAAATGTATTTTTGGGCCGGCTACATATCTAACAAGAGTTTTTAATGGTGTTTTGTGTGTGTAAAAAAAAAAAAATTGTTTAATCAACTCCCAAAAAAACCAAGAACACTGGCAGATAGTGAGGTTGTCACATAGGCAAATGCCCACATTTACTCACCGCTGACACTTTCGATTTTGCTGAACTGCTCCAACAACTCTTGTAAAGTTTTAAAAGGCGAGTATCTGAATATCAGCTCAGTCTCGATGGCGTACTTCTCTGGGTCGGATGTCAGCGGTTCTTTAGTTACCAAATCCCAGGACGGGAGAGGCACTATTACCTGTGGACATGAAGTTACATGAGTGATTTTGAATAAATTTAGACATCAGCTCACAGTAAATACAACATAAACATGACATATTAAGAGTTTAAATATTTTGCAAATCATTAATATTTGAAGAGTTTGTTTTCCCACGGGTAAGCCCATGATAACTAAATGTGTCATCTAACAAAATAGAGATATTCATTAGCCTAACCTCATCAAGACCTTCCTCTTCATGGAAAGTCCTTGATAAAAAAAGGCAAGTTAGACTGTTCCCCTTTTTTGTAAATAGGATGAAGTCTTTCCCTATTCGCATGGATCCCCTATCAAGACATAAAATAAAAGAGAAACTCATCAATACCTGCATTACGCAAGCAATTTTATCATAAAAGTTTTTGAAGGAGCTTACGATTTCAGTCCATTTCCATACTGGCCAATCTGTGTGGACTCGGGGGATCGTTTGCTCGACTTTCCAAATTGGATCACATGGGTTGCTTCACCTAAAAAAGAAAAAAGAAAAGTCAATGTGAATACTTGCAAAACTTGAAAAATGCATTTCCACATAAAACAACAATGAACTAAACATGAACGTCAAGGTCGGTGGCATTGTGAATTGCTACTTACTTGGTTCCATTCCAATGCCATCATCGAGAAAACACAGCATGTAGCCGCCTCGCAGCTCAGGCCTTTTCTCTGTCAACAAGTTATGAAAGACAAGTTAAAAGCAAAGCGCACGCTTCAGTTTATTCGTTGCTGAAATGTACCTGTGTAAATGTCAATTCGCGTGGCGTTGGCATCTCTGTGAAAGGAAGACCCCCGATTAATTACAAAAACAACGATCTTCATAATGGTGATGAAATCAACAGAAATACCTGGAATTGTCCACGAGCTCTGCTAAGGCTCCAAATAAGAACTCGTGGGTTGTCCTAGAACCAAACGTCATTCAAGTTATCAATCAAAAAAATGAAAATGTTCACAAGTGTGTTGTGATGTTATTTCAAGTTGAATGTTGTCTACGATTCAAATTGTACCCTGCTCTGACGAGTTTTCATTTAATAATCAAGCCATTTAACTGTTCACCGTGTGCTCCCATAATCTCAACACAGCACACCACATAAATAAAGATTCTGCTTCACCACCAATCAAGTGCTCCTGATTTTTTTGGGGTGTAGTACATAATAGATTTTAATGTAAGATTGCCAGCCCTGACATCTCTCAGACATAGGTTAAGGATGTTTGTCATCCTTGGTTATTGGTACAAAACAAAGCGATTTTTAACACTATTAACCAATTACTAACCCTAGCCCAATATTTAAAAAAAAAAAAAAATCATGATACAATCAAATCACAAGTTGCTTCCCCTTTTGGTTAATGATGACTGATTTTATCAAGATATAACCCACGCCTTTAATCGAGTGTAACATTACAAATCAGCGGCAATTGGTCAGTTTCAAAAGATGAAATGCTATAATGTAAATTTCCAAAATATGGGTTCTGATGTCATACGTGGTGCTAAGGGTTGCTGGCATGGATGGAAAACAAAGATACTAAGGGTCGCAGGGATAGATGAAAGTACAAAGATATACTACCTGTAATACATGGATAATAATACATCTCTTTATGTTTTTCCTCTTAGCACACTAACGTGCACGTCATAGTAGTTGGGAATCACTGATGTATCACAATGTGGACACCACATAGCATGGCATGTTAAGTCCGAACAGTGACTGTCGACGTTTTGAAACCTGTCCGCTGTAACCCAGTGAACGTGTACTTACGAGTTAGTGTGCAGGTATTCAAAAGTAAGTTGAGCCCTGCTCAGGTTGCTGTAGCTGGAGTAGGCCATGAGCACGGATAGCTACTCCACAGGCTTAAGTCCTATAACAGTTAATAAGCAAAATGTTTCGTTATGGTTTCATCACTGACACTGCACATCCTTCGTAGCGTCAGAAACCGCTACGCACTAACACGCAATGCGATGAAAACGGAGGGAAGTTATTGTTATGGTTTATGTTCGAGCACACGATTGGTACTTGTGCACATACATTGAGAAGGTTCGTGAGCAGCTCTCATGTGTAGCCAAACGAACACATTCGCTGTTCAAATGTTTCAGACAGCGATGGGGAACATACTATTACGCGCATGTAATATGCAGGTAGCATATTAGCCGGCGTTAGCATAGTTGTACATTGTTTACGAAGTAGCAGTAGCTTCGTAGCTAACGTTAGCGGTATAAAAGGGCGTTAAAAGAATGATAGTCTGTACGTTGTGTCAATTTGTACAGGGGGCGACAAATGAACTTGTGCTACGTTTGGCTTATCTTTAGCCGGTATAAAGTGTTTCATATTTCCGGTAAATCGGTAAATAGTGGAAGTACATGCTTACCGAATGATTAGAAGTTGGCTTCCTCCTGGCCTGCAAGAGCCACGCCTCTACTCTTCTTCTTCTTCTTCAACTTTCATAGTCGTGCTGTACTTGGGCACGAGTGACAAAGGTGCTTTGCTGCCACCTTCAGCTTTGGAGTTAGAAAGCCTTTTTACAGACTCAAAAGTTACCGTGTAAAGTATTTTTTTTGGGGGGTGGGGGTGATCTCTCACTCGCGTGGGAATGCAACGAGAGATGTCAGTGTGAAAAGTGCACAGCTTGGGGGGGATGGGGTCAGTGCCTTGTTTAAGGCGCAAGAGTGGTCAAGAATGAAAATAGCATCTCTCCGACATCTTGTTGCTATTTTTATGTCTGCTGTGGGACTCAACCCATCAACCTCCACTGGTTCTAATGCTCAAGTCCTTAAAGTCACTTCATTTCAGACAAAAAAAAAAAACCCAAACAGATTTCTCAGCAATTATCTTGCATAGCAGAAAGCCATAGTCTTTGAATTGACACCCCTGTGCAAAAAAAAAAAAAAATAATCATTTTTGTTTTTCAATGTCATTACTGTCCATGTTTGGTGTGTGTGACCGAACATGAACTGATTAAAAACAAAAGGCTAACTCTGACAAAAACTCTTTATTTGTCATGAAATCGTTTTAAGGACATGTAACAATATATTAAATATTAAATTAATTGCTACTACCTTATTGTAAAGCTGGCAAACATTTGCATGGTGCAAATATCTGAGACAGTGGATTACAGTTAACAGAAAAGTGGTCAAGAAGTACACATTACACAAAAAGTTCTCATTAGGATCCAAATGGACGGGAGAACAGTTTTTCCTTACAACCTTGGGCAGGATCTGAAGTGTTCAACTCTCAATAAAATGTTCCTGTAACAAACAACAATAATGGTGTTGGAATCAAAACAAAGTTGGGCATACTTCACAAATTATAGTAATAAAAGAAACATTTACATTGTCAAAGATCCTGTCTTCCTGTGCTAGTTGCGCATCAATGAATGTGTCAAGCTCGCAGCTAAACAAAGTATTAAACAAACTCCTATGAGACACACGCTGACTTCTATGAGATGTCTCACTGCCACCCACTGCTCTTCCTAAAGATGAAGAAAACAAATTGGCAGATGAAGCGTGTTGTTTGGCAGAGCACGTTATTTATACAGCGATGCCTCGGTTCTCGACCACAATCCGTTCCAGAAAACTGTTTGAGAAGTGATTTGTTCGAAAACCAAATCAATCTTTCCCATTACAATGAATGGAAAAAGAAATAATGTGTTCCGAGACTAAAAAATTAGGCTAAGGCATTTTTTTTTAGCTTTTCTTGAGAATAAAATGAATAGTAGAAATATATGTATTGTTTTAATAATGTATATAATAAAATAATTTCTTCAACAAGAATCAACAGAGGATTTTTCAGGTATGGGCTCGGGTGATATAACGCTTACTTTCACCATCCCAATTGTGCCTTAATGACTGAGCCCGAACAATCCTCTGTTGATTCTTGTTCAATGCTGGAATGTTCTTTCCAGTTGGTAAATAACGAACAATAGATTCGCATTTCTTTCTGTATTCTTTCATTCGCTGTGTTCGGCTTTGTGAGATGTCCATAGCGAAATGCATACGGAGTGAAAATGAAAAACCGGAACCAGAGCGAAAATGAAAACGCGGAAGAAACATGGATGGGGAAGTTTCAGACTGGCACGAATGGAGAAAAAGTAGAAAAAATCCGAAAATTCTACAAGCATGCGCATTAATCCCAAGAGGATTTTTCAGCATGGGGGAGCACTCAAACCGTCACACCGGGTACAATATGTCATTTCCATTTTTTTTTTTTTTTCACGGGGCATTCGAATTCGCAATAACAAAACGTGTCTTGGGTGGGTCAGCTATGTTATTTCCGGGATTTTTCGTCAGCGTGGGAATTCACAACAAAGCGCGTCGTTGGTTAGCTGGTCTGGCCGGGCGCGATATGTTATTTCCGGGTTTTGTCGGGGGCGTTCGAGAACAGAAGCAAAAAATAATAATAATCTAGAAATTTTCGTTCGAAAACCGACTTGTTCGAAAACGGGGACGTTTGAGAACCGAAGCTTGACTGTATTTCATCCACGTGGTACCTTGGTTAACATGACCGCGAAACTGGGGTCGTTCCTGGAGAGTAGGCGGTAGCAGGCTCGTGATGCCGGTGGCGTCTGGTCGATTGCCTCCACGTGGACGGATGAGAGGGTATTACCGGATGCAGGACACTCTGGGGGAAGTCTACATTTAAAATTAAAAAAACAAGGGCATAATTAAGAAAACAGATGAGTTGATGAAGTAACGAGTTAAGACACTTGAGGGGAACTGGACTCACTGGTTCATGGGGAAGAGAGCTGTTGGCGCTTTTATGCTGAGGCAGGTGTACGTATCATATTCAGAATGGATGTGGACGCTCACAATTTCATCGCCTGTAGAGAAAAAAACACTCGCTCAACATTAACAATACAAGACGTTTTTTTTGGGGTTTTGTTTAAATCTGCAAACTAAATTGCTCAAACGCGATACCAACCCCCAAGATTCAACTGCCTGGCTGTAAAGGTTGTGAACAGGTCAGCGTTTTTGGGAAGGCCGTTGCTGCTCGTGACCGCCACGGGAACCTTCAGATGCAAACTGTCGACAGTTGTGGGTTGCGACGGCAAGCCGAGCGAAGCGTCCACTTCTGCTTTCTTCTGTGGAAGAGGAGACGGCAACGGATCCACTGGCTCATCTGAGCTCCGGTTGCTTTTTACACACAGATGGAAGTGTGCCAAAGCAGAGAGGAGATGGTTCCAGTCCTAAGACACAAAACTGCAATGTTACTCATTTTCGGCCTACAAGCCGCGACTTTCAACCCTGCAGTTTATGCAGTGATGCTGCTAATTTGTGCATTTTTTTTCTAAGGGCCGCAAGGGGGCACTCGAGGGGAAAAGGTAAGAATGAGACCGGTGGAATATTTGTGCCGAGGAAGTGACTTTTTACCGGCCCTATTAGCGCTGCGCTGGCGTTAGCGTTGTGCTAGCGTGATGCTGGCGTGTCTCTGTGATATTTACCGGTAAGTTTTATTTTAAACAGCCCTGTTAGTGTTAGCGATAGCACTAGCTTTAGCAGCGCTAACGCAAGCGTTAAACTCTTTCTGTGTAAATATCTCGTTTTTCAATGCGGGTTTCAATGTGGGCACTTGCGGCTTTTACACAGCTGCCGCGTATGCATGTACCAAATGGTATTTCCTTTACAAATGTACTCGGCGAGGCTTGTAACCAAGTGCGCTCTGTAGGCCGGGAATTACGGTGTATGAATGACGTCGCGTCCACGTGCGATTTCAGCAGTGGACTCAAGTTACAGAATGGAGAGGCGTCAGACAGCACTTAATATGTACATACACATTATATTGTATTTACAATATTGACAAAATATATATTTGTGAAACAATATTGCTTTCAGCCTCATGATCTTTTGAGTAAGGATAAGAAAGTAGACTTCTTTCTATCTCCCTGACGTTGTATTATCGCTTTGCTGCGAGACAAAGCGATATTTCTGCTGCTCAGTCGTTACATGAAGCAGATGATAACCAATTTCTTGTCTCAGGGAAAATACATTGACACTTATTGACCAGCCGTCGGGTTGTATTTGAACTGTTTACTTGCACGCATGCTTTTTATTGAACGGGTCTTATTATTCTCAAAGTGCTTGTCCTGTCTTTTGTCTACTAAAGAGTTAGAGTTTGTCCTTTAACACGTCTTCATCGTTATCAGATGTTTTGTGTGCTGACCAGTCGGGAGAAATGACATGGGTTTTACATGCCCAACAGTTCCGGAGGACTTCTAAAGAAGTTGGATCTGGTAAACTTGTCATTGAGTTCAGCACCAGTTGGATGATGTTCATGGAAACGTTTTTTAATACATTCCCACCATGGAGCACTAAAACGATTTATTTTACCTACGAACGGGCAGATCCAGCAAGGTTGCGGTAGTAGATCCTACCACAGAAAAAAAAAAAAAAAACAAGTTATCGTCCCGCTGAAGGATTATTAGCAAAGAGGGAAAGTGACCAACATTTTAGACAAAAAACAGATTTGTCTTGGTTTCGCATTTCCTTGGTGGAGAGCACTGAGCACAAGCATCGAGTGAACGTCACATCAAAGCGACGAAGGCTCTGTTGTAATACTGAATGAAGGGGAGACTAAAACTCGCAGGTTATAGCTTTAAAATACTGATTATTTTGAAAGATTTCTTTAAGTGCAATTTTAACTTTGACGCAAAATATAATCTGATTAAATCACTGAGCACATTTATTTACGTTTCCCTATTTTTTAAGTAGAGTGTTAATGTTCAAAGTGTCCTTAATGTTGTCTTACAATAAGATGAAATACACTTTTAAGCAGCAAAACGCCTGCCACACTCCGGTCTTCCTAAAACTGCTGTAATTTTACGTTGCGTATCAAGTATGTTTTTAGGTGGTACCTGGTGCAAAATATTTTGACAACTGCTCTTAATGCTTCAGACTTTTTCAATTAAATACTCAACTTCTTCTTCTTTTCCTTTCGGCTTGTCCCGTTAGGGGTCGCTGGAGCGTGTCATCTTTTTCCATCTAAGCCTATCTCGTGCATCTTCCTCTCTAACACCGACAGCCTTCGTGTCCTCCCTCACAACATCGACATCAACATCTTCTGCCCCTCTCATTCACGCACATATACTCTGTTTTACTTCGGCTAATCTTCATTCCTCTCCTTTCCAGTGCATACCTCCATCTTTCCAATTGTTCCTTCGCCTGCTCCCTGCTTTCACTGCAGATCACAGCATCATCTGCGAACATCACGGTCCAAGGGGATTCCAGTCTAACCTCATCTGTCAGCATATCCATTACTATCGCAAACAGGAAGGGGCTTAGAGCGGATCCCTGATTCCAGTCTAACCTCATTTGTCAGCGTACCCATGACTACCGCAAACAGGAAGGGGCTTAGAGCGGATCCCTGATGCAGTCTCACCTCCACTTTAAATTCTTCTGATACACCTACAGCACATCTCGCCACTGTTCTGCTGCCCTCATACATGTCCTGTACTATTTGCACATATTTCTCCGCCACACCAGACTTGCGCATGCAGTACCACAGTTCTTCTCTTGGTACTCTGTCATGGGTTTTCTCTCGGTTTACAAAGACACAATGTAGCTCCTTCTGACCTTGTCTGTACTTCTCCACGAGCATTCTCAAGGCAAATAATACATATGTGGTACTCTTTCTAGGCATGAAACCATACTGTTGCTCGCTGATACTTACTTCTGTCCCGAGTCGAGCCTCCACTACTTTTTCCCATAACTTCATTGCGTGGCTCATCATCTTTATTCCTCTGTAGTTTCCACAGTTCTGAACATCGCCTTTGTTCTTAGAAATGTGAACTAGCACACTTTTCCTCCATTCATCACATACTTTAAATATGTGCAACAGGTTGCATATTTCACTGTCCTCTAGTTCCTTGCTCAAAGAAAAACTTGCCTCCTTCACAGTGGGAAACTCCACACTATTGTAACTGTGCGAGAAACAGAAAAACAATATATTACTCCATCTTTTTTTCCCCCTCCAGTACTTTATTAAAAGGATTTTAATGAATTGTGTGTTGTGTATCTCAATGCCATTGCTTGCCACTCAGTCATGCTAGCTGCAATTTGCCCATATGACATGATTCATTCTGCATACAGACGACAAAAAAAAAAAAAAAAAAAAAAAAAAAAAAGACTCCTTACCTTTACTGTGTCAGGATTGGGCAGAGTGTGATTATTGCTGTAAGAGCCGAGGCAGATGAACGAAATTGCCAGTGTCAGGAGACACAGGAAAAATGTGACGGCCGGTGGGTTCTGGGACACAAAATCTTTTACATTGCTAACCGGCTGCCAAGAGGCCATCATCGAACACTGTTAAACCTGGGAAAAAAGGCTAAAAAACAGAAGAAGAACACGTCACCTTATTATGGAGATTCTAGTCAAATGACCATATGTTTACTTTTGTCCGGGTTCATCAGTGTTCAGAATAAAATAAAATACAGCAATGATGTAGCAAAAAAAATGAAAAAAAAAAAGAAGTTACATGTTTTGCAAAGGCAAGAGGCTGTAAATACAGTATATTCTGAAAAAAAATATTACGCCTGTATCAGCTAATTGTAGATAATATGTAGACACATGTCTAGTATATTGCATACCTCACTATCAAGCAGGTTCCCGTCAACGCGTCATTTTTGCGAAATACAGTACTCAATAAAGCGCATATTGCTAATCTTAGATAAAAAGTTCAAAAGTTCGGGTACTGACAGGCTGAAACGTCTTTGCGACACTTTCACCGTTTTACGGCTGTGATCTGGTTGGGCGATTACAACCACGTGACCGGTGGTAAACTCGTCACAGTACAAATCAATATAACAGTACTGCAAATTAAATCAAGATTCAATAATTATTGGGTATTTTTCCTTTTTTTGGGTTTTAGAAGAGGAAAGAGTCGATCTGTTTCTGTGCAGTTTGTATTTATTATCCAAAATTTATCACCAGAATAAAATCATAATAACATCTTAATTTGAAGGATCTATTTCCTAGTCAGAATATACTTTAACCATACAGTAATCAAAAAGAATGAATAGAAAGTAACCTTATCACAACAAGGCAATAATGACAGTTTATTTAAAAGTTTAAAAAAAACTCAAGATGCATATGATTATCAAAATATCTGTTAAACAGTTAAGATTTACACAATCATTTCAAATGTATAAAATAATTCCAACATAAAACCAATATAATAGTGTGATTTTACAATTGCACGTGCAACGTGTTGTCTTTCATATTACCTAACATTGAAATCTCCCTTCTATGCTTTTATTTAGCAAATACTGTAGTGCAAAAAATATCCAGAATACAATTTCCATTCAGACAGAAAATCCTGAGAAAACAAAAAAGTATTTATGGTATCGCATTGTTTCCCTTTGCCAAAATTTCCACAGTGCTTCCTTCCACCCTTATTCCCGTAAGCCAATATTGCAATCAGGGAGCCCAGGTGACTTTAACCGGCTTGAATGCCCAAATATCAGGTTGACCCATGTGCAGCACGTCCTTGTATGGAGATGTGCTCCATTGGAATGGGGGTACCTGGTCCCACGTCGGCCCACTCACGGCGAGCATCTCGTACCGGCGAAACATCCCGTAGGAGGTCAGCTGCCCAAAACAGTTACCGCTGTGTTTTAGGAAAGCCCTAAAAATAGAGTCGTAGATTGTGTAACGAATAAATACCTTCATATCTATTCCTCCGTGGGATCTTTGCTGCAAGGCGCCAAACGGGTACGTGCCATTGGCCGGGTTTAGGTCCGAGCGAGCCGAGATGGCGTTCTCGCCGTTCTCGTGTGGATTGCAAGCTTGGCACCGTGACATGGGGTCTTCTTTAAAGTTATTATATCTAAACAGACAACAAAAAATATATATAAATGAAATCATAAAGAGATTAGGATATGTTAAACCGTGCAAAAAATTAGCTGGTATCCAGACCTCATGAGGCGCATCATGGAGGCAACATCTGTAACAGTTTTCTGGTCTCTCTTGAATATCTGAGCCCTGGGACTCTGGTGCAGGGAGAACCACGAGCCATACTTTTCCACCAGCTCGTTGAAGCCACTGGCATTAAATATGTCCTCATAGTACCTACATAAGGTTTAAAAAAATAATACACGCAAGTGTCCAAACACAGTAAAATCACATTAAACATAAATATTATGGATCCACACTTACGGTATGTTGTAACTTGCCCAGTATCCTTTCTGAAGTAATTCTTCTGTTTTATCAGTATAAACAATTTGACCCCTGGAATGTTTAAAAAAAAAAAAAAAAAAGGAGTAATGTCTTATTTAAAACCAAACATGACAAAAGCATAAAAAAATAAAGCTTTGTAGACTTACGGAATCTGCTCCAGCACGACAAAAAGGTCCTCCACGATGTCCGTCTTGCCCGGAGCGAAGTTGTTGTAATCCACAATCATCCACTGGTTGTTGTAGCTGTCAAGCATACACAGTCCAAATGGAACACCTTTATTCAAGATTTAAGACTTGTGCGATTCTGGAATTCGCGACTTGTGCATTTAAGGATCTGAAGAATTGTCGAAACTCACGTGCCGCTGTTGTACTTGCTGAACAACTGCGCCCAGGCTTTAGCGGTCACCGCCAGACGATTGGCCACGATGTTCCTGAGCCATTCCATTACTGTGCCTGTGGGTCGGACAAACCTCCACAGGCCGGGGTTGCTGTTTCCAATGGTGGTTTCCAGGGTAACCTGCGGCCACGTGATGAATAAATGGACCTTTCCGACCTGTCAGTCACTCGTATAATGACAGCCAATCACGTGGCCATGTTGTCCCACAAGCAATGCTGGTTGGCAGTAGCGTGCGCTTGGAAAACTTAATGTTACCAAGAAAATAGTCTTCAGATACGCTTGGGGAATGTGCAATTCTGATGAAAGATATCCTGCTAGATTGATTCATTTTCCAAAGTCTAAAACACAGTTGACGACGTAGCTACCATCGATTAAGGCTTGGGGAAGAGCGCACGTACAACTAAATGTGAGCAATATCAACAGGGATAGTTACGGATACGTAAATGCGCCATGTCATGCAAGAGAAATGTCTATTTGCCTATTTGGATCACATCAGACTTTTAAGACAGGACTAGGTCCGATTACGAGCCAAGTCAAATGAATACACCCACTCACTTATAAAGACTTCATTGATAATACTCGTGATCTTTCCAAGTTAAAAGTACTCGCCCTGCTTTACACGCGCAGTACGATTCCACTATTTTGTCCTGTTGGATTTCAATATGAAGTTTGCGAGGCGTCAAATGTTTTTGCGTCGATTGACATTGCGTCCTGCTCTGTCCAAAATCTTAATTCCGTGTACACATCCTTGCGTAGAATAGTTGAGACCTCTCTGTAGAACTCTCTTGGACAAGTCTGACGCATTTGGAAAAAAACATACCCCAATATTATCTGGAATACGCGACAAAGAATCGACTTCAAACATGTTATGTTCGGTCGCCATTTTGAAAGCTTGTGGGACATGGCTAAGGGGGCGGAGCTTAAGGTCCATTCAAGTAGGAAGACTAACATCCATTTATTGCTGGCTAAACTGCCAACCCCAAAACCAGTACCCTGGAAAAGGATCATGTGTCATGACTGCGAGTCGACGCTCTTACCAAGCCACTACTAAGGATGTAAAAGTCATCTCCAGAATAAATAGATCCAGGGTAGGAAGAGAAGGCCTGGATCTGACCAGGAAGGACAAGATTGTCTGGGGACAAAAATGATGTTTTTGAAAACAATTCACATGACTTCTCTTACTAAAAACACACAACAGGAGTGAAGGAAGTACCTAACGGTGAAACTCTGAAGGCAAAGGAGTATTTCTTGATGATGCGCAACATTGACTGGTAGGTACTCCAAGTGTCTTGTGACACCAGAAGGTCCTTATTATTCGGCAGCAGCTTAATGAGAGCCGAGCAAGAGCCAGATCCTAGTGGTTGACTGAGTCTGGATTTATTCAGAACTGACTCCAAGTCCTCCAGATCTCCGGTCATTTGGAAGAGTCTGATTGGTAACAGAAGGCGTGGCAAGTCATTTGTCAAGAATTGATTTGGGATTTCATTTAAATGACATCTATTTACATGAAACCAAATGGATTGAAGGATATTGGGCCAGAAGGAAATGCCACGTCTTCGTTGTAACTGTCCTCCAGACCTTTGAGCTGAAGCAGAACCAGACGGACCTGCAATGCAAAATAAAACAGTCGTTTCAAAAGAGCCCTATAAACCGTTTTCGACCACGTGACTACATCCGGGGCACGCGGCCATGTTGGATGGGTTCACTCTATTGCTTTTGCATACAGACCGCCGTTACACAAATGTTCGTACGAATGTTAAAGGTGACGCACGACGGCTAAAAAGACTTTGGAAAGTTATCGGGACTCATTAGATGTTGTTTCAAGAAACCGTTACGACAAGAAGTGCGCTTTGATTGACAATAATCGACCCATATGCCTTGGAACAACACAAATGGAGCAAGAATTTCGAACTGTGGGCGTCGGTAACCTATCCAGACATCGACTTTCTCCTCTTCTCGGAAAGCGTTTGTACCATGGACCAACTAAAGAATTACAAACGTCTGGAGGCCTACAACCAATTCATCATGCGGCGGACTCCATTGTAAGCAACCTGTGTCTCTACACTGCTCAGGTTAATGTATCGGACAAAGCAATTTAAATATGTACCGCGTGATTACAGTCAGCGTTGTGTTAAATTATGTTGATTATACCAACGAAAGAGGTGTAGATTATTATTTGTCATTTTTTGTTACCGAGAGGGAGACGAGAGAGGTTCAACCGGGATGAGTCCCAAGTGGAGCCGGTACCTCTTTCTCCACTTCCACGGCTACATTTTTAACTCAACTCACGAAACAGCTAGCGGTGCGGTAACTCGTTTCTGCAAACTTTTTGTAATAAAACAGAAAATGCAGATTTTGGAAGACATGCATTGCATTCACACACACGAGTATTATGTAGGCCCTTGGCCTTAAAAAATATTTCTCCTTCACCGAACTTAGCTCTTGCTCAGTAGGTGTGAAATTCTAAAAAGGTATCCAATACTTACCAAGAACAAAATGCTCAGAGCAAACTCGGACGTCAGGGAATGACTTGGCTTCTAGATCGGCTCTGCTAATACGAGACAGCCGCGGTTGTCGCCGTTCGGTTGCTAACCGCTCCGTTTTCTCGCACCGGTTTTTGATCACAGCTGGCAGTCGAAAGAAAGACGCCTGACAACGCCCACCTTCGTTTGGGCAACCGATAACGTAGCAGCGCGCCCCCGTTCATACGCCTTTCTGAAATGATTCCTGCTGAGTTACGGTTTGTTTACTGGAATTCACCCAACCAAAATGGCAGCCGCGTTCTCAACTGGAATCAGTCGAAAACAGTCTATTCATTTCCTACGGTTTTTATTTTCACCCTCCTCTTACATTTGTTTCTAAGGATGGCAAGAATCTTACGTGGTATATTTAATAGTCTGAAAATGTAGAGAAAAAGTGTAAAAAAAAAAAAAAAAGTCATTACTAAGAGTGATTTCACGACAGTGAAAAAGTTTACCTCGTTTTTTTTTTCCTTCTTCTTTAAAACTGATCAGTTTTGACACACAGCACAACAGGACATTACATTTTATCCACAGAAGAAAAATGTAACATACCTGGTACCAGTAAGGGGAATTTGGCTCCTTCTCAATTTGCTCCTGAATCCACTGCAGGTTGATTGTGATGAAATTTTTAAGACGATCACAGTAACCGGAATCTCTCGAGAAGGGTCCACAGTATCCCACCAGAGTGTTCATCCAGTGCTTGTAGATAAGCTAAGACAAAAAAAAAAAAAAATAAAAAAATTAATAACACCATTACAGCAAACGGAATGTCACATCTTAAGAGCAATCAAGAATCTGTAGATGAATGTTTTTTTTCCAGGCTGACCTGAGTTGTGACTGCAGCCTCCACTGCTCCGGCAGCATACGCCTGGATGCTGTCATTATATTGACTACTAGTGGTCACCTCCAAGAAAGACCACCTGACGAGGACATTGGACTCGGTGAATGCAGAACCTCATTCAATGTCATTCTTTTTAACTATACGCGTTTTTGAAAACACTATTAACTTACCCGGATGTTTGAATGTCGTCGGTGAAGTTAGCCCAGGCCACAAAATCTTCTCTATATCCATCCAAGAGAGACAGTTGCCCCGTAGTTTGGTCGATCACCGCCGTTTTTACTTCCGCTACAGCTGAGTTTTTGAATAAATCGCAACTAATTGTAAAAGCGAGAAAAAACCTGCACAATGAAGACATGTTGATGCAGCTGTAACCCATGTTTGAACGGACAAATCACGTGTGTAAGAGGGGGGGCAATCACCTGATCACCACAGTGGTAGGAAATGACGTCTCCACACGAAACCATAGACCTTTATTTCTATATACATCGTGGAGCGTGAAGTTACACACCGCCATGTTGGATGTGGCAAATCGTTCTACAAACTATCAGACTGAACGTCATAAATGACAATCTAGCGAGGGCGCAGTTATTAAATGTCCCTTATGCATTCATACACATTAATATATTTGGAAAACTGAGAGGCACCTAAAGCATCGTATGCTACTTTTGATGATGATTGTTTCCTCCATGTTTCACATAAAAGTACACACTAAACCAATGTTTATTTTTCTGATGCTTTTATTCTGTTCAACGAGGTAGCTACGAAAATGTCTTTGGTTTCAGCGCTTTCACTTCTGTGGGTACCAGAACGTAACATTCCGGTCTCGACTCGATCGAAAAACACAGCACGCAGAACACATATTGTGCATTTTTATTTTAAACACGTTTTAAATCATTCTATAAAACATCTGTATTACAAAAAAAACTTTTTTTTTCTTTAAATAAAAACAAGTTCACAGTAACATACCATGATTTATGATCATAGCATGTAAAGTAATGGACTGAAATTGCTTGCTCACAAACTGATGGCATAACCTTCAAACTAAAAAGGGTCTCAGTTCTTGCTCAAGGGTACCTCAACAGGGCTGTGAGGAAGCTGGAATCAAACTTGCGCAACAACCAGTCATCTCAACCCCTCAATTCCTGCTGTCCACTGTTTAGCCAAGACCAGCAGTTTCAGTCCTCCGCGGCATCCGGCGTTTCCATGTTTTCCAGAATTGCCCCCAGAACCTCAGCCTTGCGTTGCTTTTTGCTGGCCACTAAAATTGACAATAAACGAGAAGGGTAATAACAATAATTATTTTGATTGCAATCATCACACGCACCTTGCAGGTAGTTAAAATAAACTGACCGTGAAAATGTTCAGCTGTTTTCCGTCTTAATGTCTCCACCGTTTCCTCTGTGTCGGCCCATTCCAGGACCAGGCGCCTCCCGTAAAGATGGGTGCTGTGGCACAAGGCGGCAAATGCTTTCTGAACATAAAAAAAACGGAATATTATTATTAATAATGTAGGGTCATTTACACCAGTTTATGAGAGTGATTTTTTTTTTTTTTTAAAACATAAAGGCAGTAACCTTGGCATCCTGCTTGGTGATGAAGTCAACGAAGCCAAAACCTCTATGCTTCCCCGTTCCTGCCGCTTTCTTGGGAAGGCGGACCGTCTTCAGCTCTCCGAATGTACTGAAAGGACGAAACAAAACAATCAGTGGGCTCAACTCCTCGGCCCCTCTCCAAAGTGAGTCATTCGCAGAAGCTGGGAGTGAAAGTGGCCCGCTACCAGAAGAGCTCTCGAATTTCCCTCACGCTGGCCTGGAAGGGGACGTTTCGCACGAGGATCTTGGATCCCGTTTGCTTCTTCTCCGCCTGCTTTTTCTTGCGTGACACTTCAGACGTCCTGCACAAAACCAAAGACGACAACAACGACGACGTCTGATAAGCAGCCATGGGTGAATATTACACAATTGTAAAACAAACTAAACAATTAATGCCATATTATACGCACTGTATAGAATTGTATACAACAGTAGCTATTTATTTAAAAGACCGGACAGTGCTATCCTAAATAAAAATTACGCATCCGAATATTTTAGGTTCTCAGATAAGATAAATTGTTTCATAATTTTTAAGGGTATAGGAACGCCATACATTTTATTGGAGTTCATGAAAGGGTTTACTTATTGTGCCGGCACGGTGACTCAGCTGGTAAAGCGCTGTCCTCACAGTTCTGAGGTCCCGGGTTCAATCCCGGACCCGCCTGTGTGGAGTTTACATGTTCTCCCAGTGCCTGCGTGGGTTTTCTACGGGCACTGCGGTTTCCTTCCACATCCCAAAAACATACAACATTAACTGGATACTCTAAATTGCCCCTAGGTGTGATTGTGACCGACTGTTGCTCGTCTCAATGTGCCCTGCGATTGGCTGGCGACCAATTCAGGGTGTACACCCAACCTCCTGCCCGCTGACAGCTGGGATAGGCTCCAGCACTCCCCACGACCCTCGTGAGGATACGCGGCAAAGAAAATGAATGGATGGGTTTAGTTATTGTTACATTAATATAGATCGTGGGTCTCAAACATGCGGCCTGCGGGCCATGTGCGGCTCACGAGATGATATTTTGCGCCCCCCACCTTAATATTAAAGTACAATGGCGGTGCGCCTTTTGAGTTTTATATGGATGGCACTTTTACAGTGTTGTGTGCGGAGCAGACCAATCGCGGTGGGGTAGAGGGCTACCAGGCGTGTGACATCGACCGGCCTTGATGCAAGCAAAGAAACAATATTTTCAATGAGAAAGCTACACCAGCGTTGCCAAGCACCGTTTTATACACAAGTTTTAAACATCAGCATCCTTCATCTAATTTTGTGTTTAAAAAAAAAAGATGTTTGAGAATATAGGATTGTTTTTAATTTCCAATATTAATTCCACATAAATCCATGTGCGCCTCAGCCAGACTCCGCCTTCAGCGTCCCCCAACGTAAATTGAATTTGAGACCCCTGATATCGATGGTTGAAACGCAACAGCTGTATATCGGGCATCTTATTACTTATACTGTATATAACAAAGTCACAAAGAAAATTGTTTGAATCTCTCCGTTTAAAGAAGGGGAACTCAAAATTGTTCACTGAAAAGTTGAAACGAACAAAATTAATGAAAAATTGAAAAGGGTCCAATTAATGAAACGTGTGGGCTCCAAGATATTGAATTAAGAAAACGAATCACAGTGATCAAATCATTTCAGTAACCCTCAATGTTTCTCATTCAAAACGCATCTTTCTTTTCTTTGTATCCTTCATTTTTATGAAAACATCGCTATTTTTTTTTTAATGGAACGGTAACAACAATTTTGTCTACATGTTCATTTTATTTGGGTAAATCTTACGTCAGCTGGTGTCAAAATCAGCTCCCATGTCCCGACACGTGCGCAAATCTTAAGGCACTTTTTCTTTTTACCTGGTAGCTCTCTCTGAAATCTTCAGCTCCAACGAGTGTTCGTCCACTTTGCAGTGCTGGTTGGAGTGCAGAAGAAAAAGAAGTCATGTGACCTACGGACTCAATGATGGCAAATTTTTTCAACGGCAACGGGACAGCGAGGCCAAATACCTGAAGTTGCCGCAGGGCTTTCTGCGCTGCCTCGGGCGTACGATACTGAACAAAACCGTAGCCCATTGAAAGCAACGTGCCTGCAATTCATAAAAAAATATTGTTTCAAGCGGATCCTCAACTTTGTTTTCTTTCTACACTGTTCTATTGGTTCAGTCTGTTTATGTTTTACCACTTTTTCTCTCGATTTGACAGTGAGGAGTATACAACAAAGCAATACCTGATTTTTGTTTTTTCTTGGAGATTGTGCACGACTTAACCTTGCCACATTTGGAGAAGGTCTGTAAGAACCGAACAAAGAAGCACCATTTTGTATCATTGACATTATCTTCCCTATTATGAATCTTTGGGGAAAAAAAAAAGAAAAGAAAGTGTACCTCCTGAAGTGTTTCCTCTGTGGTGTTGAAATTTAAATTCTTGATGAAAAGTGTGGAACCTGGAAGAGGTTCATCTTCCTCCTCCTCCTCCTCCTCCTCCTCTTCTTCTTCCTTTTCTTGTTTTTCTTTCTTCTGTTTCTTCTTCTTCTCCTCCTCTTCTGCGTTCTCTGCTTTCACTTGGTTAAGCAGAGACAAAGGAGTAATGTTCATTTAAAATCCAGTTAAGCCTCGGTTCTCGAACGTCCCCGTTTTCGAACAAAAATTGAGATTTTTTTTTGCTTGTGTTTTCGAACGAAAATCGGTACTCAAACGCCCCCGACAAAACCCGGAAATAAGAAATAAGATAAGAAATAAGACCAGCTGACCCACAACGCACTGTTATTGTCAATTCGAATGCTCCTTGAAAAAAAGACGGAAATAACATAATGCGCGCGGCACATGCAGTTGACCCACCTACGATGCTTTTTGTTATTGTCAATTAATGTGCCCCCGAAAAAAAAAAAAAAACGGAAATGACATAACGTGCGCAGCGCAACTACCGCACTTTTGTTATTCTGTATAACAGCCTCTGTACACAGACGTGTCCCGGTAGTGACTGTTGTTTTTTTTTCTTATCGAGGATTACAGTATTAACGCCCAATCATGGCTCCAAAGAAGGCAAATTGCTTGTTTAAAGTTATTCTGCACTCTTGATAATAAAAAAGGTTTACAAGGCTGGGGGCCGAGTCGCTACAGATATGCCAATACACTCCCAGCCGAGCATACTCCACTACTAAAGCATACATTTTAAGCAAAAAATAAAAACATTTCTTAAATTATTTTATTATATAAAGTATTTAAACTATACATGTATTTCTACTATGCAGTTTATTATCAGGAAAAAGCTAAAAAGAATGCTTTAAAAAGCCCAATTTTTTAGGCTTGGAACGCATTATTTCTTTTTCCATTAATTCTAATGGGAAACATTGATTGGGTTTTCGAACAAATCACTTCTCGAACCATTTTCTGGAACGGATTGTGGTTAAGAACCGAGGCATCACTGTAATTATAAACAGTGTCTCCATGGGAGAGTGTGGTATGATACCTGGTGCAGGTTTGACTGCAACGAACACCCCCGTGGGCGCCCACTCCAAATACAGCGGGACGTGTTGGAACTGCGGTAGAGACAAACGCACAAACTTTCAGCCGTTTTCTCCACATGCTACCCACACACACACACCACACACACACACACACACACACACACCAATCAAAACACACCTTGCTATAGGCCAATCTAGTGAACGCTCGCTTGGCTTCAGTGGGCTCCAGGAACTCGACGATGGCGGTGAGGCCAGAGGGCGGCAGCAACACTCGCCCCAAAGAGCCGTGAGCGGAGAAGATGGCCTCCAACTCTGACACGGTCACTCCGGCTGGGAGGTTCTTCACCAAAATCACAGTTGTGCTCCTCTCTGCCGCCGCCTACACGGCAGAGACCGCAACTTAAAATGGAAGAAACGTGACCGACATCCGGCAAGTGCTTACGTTACAAAACGTACCTGACTAAAGGAATCCAAACTCACACCGCTGTCCAGCAAAAACTGCCGAGTCTCTTGGACAATCTGGGTCTCTCCCAGAGCCATTCGCACAGCAACGCTGCCTTTCGTCTCCTGCGAGGACGGCGGCAAAAGTTGACCAAGAAAATCACAGTTAAGCACAGGTTGGGTTCAAAAGTTCGACATATTCGAGTGTCATTGTGAGAAAAAAAAACAGGATCGAGTTACATGGTCCAAGACTTTGCTTTTTGTGGTGTTGTATTTCTCAGCGATGGCGTCAGCCACTGCGCTCGTGCCCAGAAAGAGTGTGTTCCAGTTGTGTGAACTAAAGGCAAAGAATTCAAATCAAAAGATGGCAAACCGCAAGAGCAGAAGAGTTTTTTTTTTTTTTTAAATTACAAATGGCTTACCTGGAACTCGAAGCTTTGTTTTTCGCATCCTTTTGCCGTTTGTAAGACGAGGAGCCCGGACCGCCAGCTTCTGAAGATTCACTCTTTTCCTTCTTCACTGTGGATGGGAGCAAGTGAAGCATCCTGCCCTGAAAAAAAAAGAATAAACAAAAGTTATTTTTTAACCTTCCTGTGATTCACCAACAATAGAATATTACAGATCATCATCAAACATACCTGAAATACGTGTCCGTCCAGCTCCGTCAAAGCCGACAAAGCATTCTCTGGAATCATGAATGTTACGAAAGCAAAACCTTTGGGTCTCTTTGTCAGATTGTCGATGGGGAAGAGCACCTCAGATAAAGGTCCTGCAATGATTTAAAAAATGCATTAATATTCTTGTCAGAGAAAGTGCCAACAGAAATCTATTACCGGCAATGTTCCCTCTATGCTGTGCAACTGCGCATTTGCGCACATGTCGCAAACTCAGCGCAGAGGAAAACAGATCCAGCGCAGTGAACTACAGCCTGACGTGTTTTTTTTTTTTTTTTTTTTAAACACAGCAGCACACTGCCTCGCTGATAATAAAAGAAAAAGTGGTGAAACCAGACGAGATTTTCTCTTTTTTTGAGTAAAAAAAGCCAAAGTAGAAAGTGCAGGATGAGATGGTGTATAATGTTAAAATTCTACCTTGGCACAACCTGACTGAGGATGAAAGCACAGATGATACAGTGCCCAAAAAGCTAATTCTGTATTTTAAATATAGGAGGGAATATAAGATTAACCCTAAAACGGTTTGGGAGCATCATTCAGCTTTCATCATGCATTGCTAAAGATATTCTGCAAGCAATAATTCAGTTTTACACCAAGAAAAACAGACGGGGATATCATTGTGTGTTTTAAAAAAAAAAAAAAAAAAAAAGAAAAAGAAAAAGTTGGAAGTGACAGTTCAAATTTATAGTTAATAGTTGGCTTGGTATGTATTTGTATTGTAATGTATTTTGTGTGTTTGTTGACATTTTCAGTGTAAGTTTGCAAAAACACAAAATTGTTCTTAAAAAAATGTTCTGATGGGAATGTGATCTGAATTTTTTAATGAGCCGTGTAACTTCAATGGATAACCACAGTCCAAACGTCTGATGTTGCTCACAGTGGTCAAAGGGGGCGCTCACGGCCTTAGTGTGTTTGCTCACACGCGCCAAAAATTAGAGGGAGCATTGATTACCGGTCATCTGTGTAGATATTTAACTTGCCATGCTTAGAAAACATTTCTTTGATTTCTTCTTCCGTGCAGGTGTACGGGAGGTTTCGGACGAAGAGTCGCCCTGACTCCGCAACATCCTCTTCCTCCTCGTCCTCCTTCAGCTTCCTGGTGAAGTTGCGGTCAATTGTGTCGTCCTTTCGGCTAGTCCTGTTCCATCCTGACGCGTCAACACGGAACACCTCAACGTAGCGCCGTCCTAAAGACGGACGAGCGGAAGCGTAAAAGCACATCCATATGTTTTACTGTTTTACCTCGCAACATGAGATTATAGCGCTCACCTATATAGTCTTTATTCTTCTTCAAGGCCTTTTCAACCTCTTCTTCAGAATGAAGATCTACATACACGTAGCCTAAAGCACACAGAAGACCTTTATGTAGATAAGGGTGCTTTGTATATCCATGGAAACATAAGACAAATAAACAATGTGTATAGAGCTCGTGCACCGACGTCACCGAAGTCACATGACTGGCCATATTGCCGGGCAAGCAAAGCATTGCTCAATGCTTAGTCGGTTGGAGACGACACGAAAATATGTCTTATAGCGCTACTCCCAGACTTTTGTCTGATACTGTTAAACATGTAGAAGGCGATAATAAGCAAAGGTAAAAATGAGACACACTTGGCAAATAGGACCCATATTTAATGTAGAAGTCGATGTTTTCGCCGATAAGAAATTGGACTGTTAATTCGCTTCCACTTGACTTGGACAACTGGATCTACACGTGGATCTGGTGAGTAAGTCACCGAGATTTACATGGAAGAATTTGAAAGTGTAGAAAAGTCTGGACGCATACAAATACTTTATTGCTGGATCTGTTCTCAATCAAGAATAAATCCCACATAGTGATGGAGCCACTCGGATTTTTTCAATACAAATACCAATATTTAAATAAATGTCCCCTGGTTTTACACAAACTCGCATTCATTAACTATGATTGAAAAACAAACAAAAAAAAAAAGACAGCAAGTCACCTCCTCTGTACAGAAAGCGTGTTGCGGCCACACGTTAAACTTCGGGAAACCTCTCCGTGACAGACATTTTTTTTAAATAATTTTTAAATAAACTGCTGGGATAGGCTTCAGCCCCCGTACACGGAAGCGTGTTGTGGCCACACGTTAACCTACGTAAACCTCTGTGTGACCAACGGTTTATTTTGTTTTTTTAAAAAGGCATTGGACTCATTTGAGAACAATGCATATTTAAAAAAAAAAAAAAAAAATCTGTCGGTGAGAGGTTTACCGAAGTTTAACGCGTGGCCGCAACACGCTTCAGTGTACGTTGGAGACAACTCCCTGTCGTTTTTTTTTTTTTTTTTTTTTTTTAAATGCATTGTTCTCAAATGAGCCAACTTGACATTATAAATACTTCCTTGGAATTTGAGATTGAAAAGAATAATTCCTAACTGAAGTGAAGTGATCGCTACACAGTCGTGTGTATTTGGTTGGGCACCATCCTTCACGTTAAATCGCCAAAATCCATCGATCTATTCTCGTCTTTTCAGGTGGTATTCTATAGAATGACCTCTTTGAATAACTCTCGGCCATTGTGAATATTCTGCTCCGGTTCAATGTCTCCCACACCGCCGAGCAGCTCTTTTTGACAGGCAATATGGCAAAATGGCGACGTCACGTGCATGAGCTCTATTAGCAAAGAAACTCTGCTTGGCATAGAATACCTGATCTGTTGCCACTTTCTTTTCTTCCAATTCTGATGGCGGCCGGCTTCTGTGGCGTCATGAACTCTCGAATTTGTTGCTATTTGCGTAACCACACATGGGCATGGCGGCGTTAATCTCAGAGTGCCATGATTGCTTTTTTCGGAAATATCGAATGTGTAATCACCTCGGTGACATTGAACGGGACTCCTCTCAGTTTCACCGTGAACTCTGTTGTTGGTTCCATCTGGAACCAAAACGGAAAACTCCACAATGACGTATATAAAGATCATTTATGTAAGGGTAGATTAAACAAATTTATTACCTCCAGCTTCTTATTTTTCTCGGCTTTCCCCTCCGTCTTGCTCTCAGGGGAAGTAGGAGTTTTCACCTTGAGGGTTTTAGCTCGATCTCCGCTCTCGTAAGCACTGTCGTTGAGCTGTGCAGGTCCGAGATCCTCCTCCTCTTCTTCTCCCTCTCCCTCATCATCCTCCTCTTCACTTTCCCCCACGTCTTCCTCAGTTGGCACCACCTTAGAGCGCAGATACTCCATATCCGACAAGCCGGACTTCAGAGCTTCTTTCGCGGTGCCTGTAAAAAAAAGACATCATTGCTACTACATCAGTACGTTACTGTTGCAGATCATAACTACTCTACGAAGGACGCAGCCTACAAAAATGATGACAGTTGGGGAAAACTTACAGTTATCTTCGCTGCCCTCCTCTTTTTCTTCACATTCATCCTCTGACTGGTCCGAGTCAAAGTTGAGGTAATCATCTGCAGCCGTTTGCTTCTTGCTTTTCGCCTTCACACCGCTCGGGTCGACGGTCTGCTGCGCCGTATCGTTCGCCCACGTCGGCACTTGGGTTCGATTCTGATGCACCGACAGGAACTCTTTGAAGCCCTCGTCCTCCTCCAGCTGACGGACGTGAAGGATACAGACAGATTAGAATTCTAATTAGAGCAAATGTAGGTGATGATGATGTAGTTTAAACCAACAATGCTTCGGCAAAACTTGGTTATAACTCATTTAACTTTAAGATTTAACGTTTAATTCTGTAACACACTCATCGAAACAACATTAGGTACACCTTTCAAGTACATCCATCTTTTATATGCCTTATCCTCACCAGGATTCACCCCGGGCTATCGCCAGACAACTGCACTGCTCATACAAACGGGGTAAAGCCGTTAAAGACAACGCTCACAATGTCACAAAACAACAATTTAGGGTCGTCAAAATAGGAAGCGTGTTTTTTTTTTAAAGTGGGATGTAGCCAGGGCACTGAATATGAATTGGTGAAACAAAGTTTTTGAAGCACCACATCCACTACATTTTTTTAAATTGAATTTAATTGTATCACATGCAACATAACATGGTTGTCGAGGAAAACACGGATTGCCCTAGCAGCTATAGAGCTCGTGCACGTGACGTCAGCGTTTTCACGGCGCCATATTTCCGGTCAAACAGAGCTCGTCGACAGTGTGGGGGACACTGAACCGGGGCAGAATATTTACAATACCCGAGAGCTGTTGTGCTGTCGGTTGTCACAACATACAAGACAGATATTCAAAGAGGTCATTCTATGGAATAGCAGCTGAAAAGACCAGAAAATATTTGATGGATTTCGGTAGTTAAACATGATGGATGGTGCCCAACCAAAATACAGATGCCTGTGTAACGATTACTTCATTTCAGGTAGGAATTATTCTTCTCAATCTTAAATTACCAAAAAGTATTTATAATATAAAAACATTTTTTTTCCACAATGCGTGCATATTGCACGATAGTCTAGTGGTGTTCAGTTGCATCACTCAGTGGACTTTAGACTGTGCAGGTGTACTTAATATTGCCCAATGAATGAATGAATGAATTTTGCTTTGGTGACAACCTCATTTAAAAAAAGGAGCAGAGGTAATTGAAAGCAACTTACATTTCCCAGTGCAGTGGTTTTCTTTTTCAACTTCTTCTCCTAAAATGACATTATATAAGTTACAGTACAATACAGATGGGGAAAAAAAAACAATATTTTAAAGCAACAGTTCAATTTTTCCTTCCACAACTGTTGGACGCCACGAATTTCCCACCTTTTTATCAACAGTTTGAGTTTTTGCGACTGGTTTGTCTGCTTCAGAGTTCTGCGTGTGTTTGCTCCAGGCTCTCGCTTTGGTGGGATCACCAAACGACTTGCACATTTCCACCTACAACGGAACGGACAAGTGTCACGTCAACAGTCACGGATTGGAAAAGCTAAATTGCTCGTGAGGCTGACGACAAGCCCTTGCCAACATACGGTCACTCTTGATGTGTCCACGAAGCTCTTGTTAAAATGCTTCAAGGCAGTATTCGCATCTTCTTCGCTTTTGAACCCGACAAATCCAAATTTGCGGAATTTGCCGTCCTTGGTGAACTTGAGCGTGCAGTCTGTGACGGTCCCAAATTCCGCGAACATCTCTCGGAACCTCTCCTCCTTCATCTGAGGACAAAGTTCCACGTTCAAATAGACTAATAGCGCACGTAATGTCACCGCCCCCCATCTATGCAGACTACTTACCCCATTTGGGAGGTTTTTAATGATGAGTCTCGACATGCTTTGGCTCGACAAACCGTCAAATGAAACAAAAACTTCGATAATGGAGACTTGTCAACAAACGAGCGTGGACAGCCTACTAGGTCGCCATGTTGAATTAGTCTTCTTCTTCTGTTTCTTCTTCTTCTTCTTCACTTTCACATTCACCTTTATTTCGCGTTCGCCTTCTTTGCCTTTCGTTGTGATAACGCCATCTAGCGGACTTGAGTATGTAGTGAAACTATAGGTCCGGTCATTCGTACAGAAAAAGTTTAAATAAGTAAGTAAAATATGTGTAATCGTTCTTTTTATGAAGACCAAATAATGCATGTAAGTTCATGTTTTACTGTATTTATTTAATAAATTAAATATAAAAATTTGAAATGTGTAAAACTGACTAAGAGTTCCATTTCATTATTTAGAACAGTGATTTCCAACCTTTCTAGAGCCAAGGCACATATTTTACAATTGAAAAATCCCACGGCACACCAACAAAAAGAAATGTCACCAAAAATGGATCGATTAATTACTGTATGTACTTCCTGCTATCTAATAGAAGAGGATTTTTTTGTTCTGTCTGTCAGTGTGCCTTACTGACATCAATAGATGAATAAAGATACATTATTTCTTGGAATAATTGTTTTTTTTTTTAGCAATTACATAAAATTGGACACCTGAAGAGCACTCACGGCACACTAATGTACCCCGGCACACTGTTTGGCAATCACTGATTTAGAATATAGTCATAAATCCACTATTTAATGACATGATCGAAGAAATAATTAAAACACACGAATAAAGACATTTTAAATGTCCAATTTTAAAATAATAGAATTGAATACAACAAATATTGCAGATTGCAGGAGATAAGGCCAGGCATGCTGCTGATTCCAAACTGCAAGCAATATTCAAATGTAACCTAATTTCACCTCACAACGTAATAAAGTGTCCGCTGTATCTTTTTTTTTTTTTAATTTATGGACCTCTTAGAAACTGTAATATCTTTCGCCAAACTTCAGTCCCAGGTTTCACTCCAGTTGCTCCACTCTTCCACATGTGTAGAATGATTTTTGTTTCCTTCATATAAATTGAAGATGCATTCGTAAGCAGGGTCCTATTTTGTTTTCCTAAATTCAGCACGAAAAAAACAACAACTCAATGATCTCTTGCCAGTTTTGATGCGTTTTGAAAAGGAGAACTTTATTGGCAAATCTCTGTCCACTTCTTAAAAGCTGCAGTAAACGAGAATATATTTCAGTAACAAAAAGTTGAATTTTATATAACAATACAAACAAGGCACCATCGTAAGAAATAATAAAAAAAAAAAGGTTCTTCACTTGAGGGTAATGAGGTACAGTACATAAAAATTACATGGAAGTTGCCAACAGCGTCATACCGGAGCCATCAGTGGTTTGGCCCTTCTTTTTTTCTTTCCCCCTTTTAAACTCATTCTGGATTTCCAGAAAGGTCTTGTTCTTGGTTTCAGGAATGACGAAGAATATGTAAAGTGCTACCAGGGTGCAGATGGACATAAAAACCAGGAAACAGTACTGGTTCAGTCCGATCTGTGGAAACAATACGAGATTCATTTTCAAACGTTACATCACGAGCAATTCAGCAAAATAAGAGCACAGTCGCATAGCTCTAAAATAATCTTTGTGGTAGTAAAACCCAGATTTATTAATCCAGTTATTGGCTGGCACCATTTCTTCAATACACTACATAACAAACGTAACAACTACGTAACAAAAACTTTGAAATTCGAAATGTTTGTTATATAGAGCAGTGCTAACTTAATAATGTTGCTAAGTGAAGCTCCACCATGTGCTCACAATTTGCTAACACTAGTGAAAAAAATGTATCCACTCTGTTATTGCCCTCCATCAGCGTGCTCCCATTTCCATGGAAAATAATATTATTTCAACATATATTTCTCGTCTTTGAGCTCCGATACCAACATGACATCCGAGTACTCAAATTAGAATTGTTGAAAAACATTTTTTGAGGCCGGAACAAGAATTGGCCAAGCAAAAGGTCCATTGACAATTAAAACACGTTACTCTTCTTTTGTTTTTATGCTTTACGAGTCTTTTTACACTTATTAGACACGTACGAAAATTCAAATGTATCTGTACCGTGTCTGTATTCAGTCATTTTTTAATGAACAATTGCCATAGTACAGATTATTGACTGTTTTCAACCACGTGACAACATTCGGGGCACGCGGCCATGTTGGATGGGTTCATGCTACTGACGCGCCGTTCACTCTGTGGCTTTTGCATACAGACCGGAGTTACACAAATGTTCGTACGACTGTTAAAAGTGACGCCTGACGGCTAAAAAGACTTTGGAAGGTTATCGGGGCTCACTAGATGTTGTTTCAAGAAACCGTTACGACAAGAAGTGCGCTTTGATCGACAATATCGACCCATATGCCTTGGAGAAACACAAATGGAGCACACAAATGTGGGCGTCGATAACCTATCCAGACATCGTCAACTATCTCCTCTTCTCGACAAGCGCTTATACCGTGGACCGACTAAAGAATTAAAAAGGTCTGGAGGCCTACAACCAATTCATCACTGGCGAAGTTCGTCATGCGGCGGTATCCAGTGGAAGCATTCTGCCAAGGTTAGTGTACCACACAATGCAATTTAAATATGTACCGCGTGATTACAGTCAGCGTTGTGTTAAATTATGTGGATTATACCAACGAAAGAGGTGTAGATTATTATTTACATTTTTGTTACCGAGAGGGAGAGAGAAAAGAGAGAGAGGTTCGACCGGGACGAGTCCCAAGTGGAGTTCGCACCCCTTTCCCCACTTCCACGGCTACATTTTTAACTCAACTCACGAAACAGCTAGCGGTGCGGTAACTCGTTTTTGCAAACTTATGATAATAAAACAGAAAATACAGATTTTGGGAGACATCCATTGCATTCACACTCGAGTATTGTGCTTGGCTGCTAGATCGGCTCAGCCGCGGTTGTCGCCGTTCGGTTGCTAACTGCTCTGTTTTCTCGCACTGGTTCTTGATCACAGCTGGCAGTCGAAAGAAAGATGCTTTACAACGGCCACTTTCGTTTGAGCAACCGATTACGTAGCAGTGCGCCCCCGTTAATACGCCTTTCTGAAATGATTCCTGGATGCACTAACCGTGCCCACGCATTAGACCTGAAACTATGGAGAAGAAAATACCGCAATTTCCGGCCTGTAAGCCGCGACTTTTTTCACACGCTTTCAACCCTGCGGTTTATGCGGTGATGAGGCTAATTTGTCCATTTTTTCTAACGGCCGCATGGGGCCACTTGAGCGGAAAAGGTAAGAGCAAGGAAGTGAGTTTTACCGGACTGGCTGCGCTAGCGTGTTACTGCCGTGTCTCGGTGATACTTACCGGTATGTTTTTCTTTTTTTTAACCGGTCCTGTTAGCGGGGCGCTAGCGTTAGCGTTAAACTTTCTTTGTAAATATCTCGTGTTTCAATGTGGGTTTAGATGTGGGCACCTGTGGATTTTACACAGCTGCGGCGTATGTATGTATGAAATGGTAATTCCTTTACAAATGTACTGGGTGAGGCTTACATATATTGTTTTTGAAATAATTCCTTCTTAATTACGGTTTGTTTACTCGAATTCACCCCACCAAAATGGCGCCCGCGTTCTAAACCGGAAGGTGTGGGACCTCAGTCGAAAACATTGCCGCGTCTACGATGGTTTTGAAAGAAATCCGAACAGATCCGATATTTTGCTTAACCTCGGGGGTTCCAATGTAGTACAACAACAGCATGTTGGCGACTTACCACAATAAAAGGGAACACCATGCTAATAAAGAAGAAGCTAATCCAGTTTATGGAGCCGGCGATCATGTAGGCCGCAGGACGTGCGTTTTGCGTGAACAGTTCCATTGTCAAGATATTAGTCACGCCACCTTAGGGAAAAAAAGAAGAAAAATGAGGGAAAAAAACTATGAACATCTTCTGGCAAGGACGGAACTGACAAAAATACAATTTCATACCTGGGCCTAATCCAAAACTCAGAATAAAGGCAAACACGCACACCATGCTGAGGTAGGGAAAAACTGGACTGACGTTCTGAGGGGTATAAAAGAAGTCATGGAGGTCACATACAGGAGTGAAAGCGCCATGACACAAATACTGTACGATATATTTTATTTACAACGTGCGGTTCAGTACCTGAAAGGTCATGGTCAGAGTGAACAAAATGCAGCAGACGCTCATGAGCGTGTAGCCTCCGGTAATGAGCACTTTCCGTCCCAGATGCTCGATGAGCAAACCCTGCGAGACACGCAAGCACATGACAAGCCGGAAAACCCGTCGGGAAAGGGTTTTAATCGCAGTCTCTCGCTGACCTTTCGTGCTACTACTCATATCCGTGTCGTTCCACTGTACTACAGGGCCGTATTTTGGTGATACAATTCATTTTTTTACCGCCCACGTCAGTGCTGACGCTAGTTAATGACGTTGAATCAAAAGTTACGTTCGCTCTCCGATGGATATCAGTGCTTCCATTTTAAGTCCGTATTAGTCCAACTAGGAGGAAAAAAAAAAAAAAAAAAAAAAAACGAAGGCGGTGTAACTGAGGAATTCGGCTCGCGTCAGATGAGCCGGTCCGGTCGCAGAGAAGAATGCGTGAACAGGAAGAAGAATACCTGTTATGTATACTGGAATTCTTGAGGTGAAGTAACATTTAAAGCAGTTTAAATTGACATGTCAGATGTTTTACCATTCTGATTTGTTTACTTCTTTTTACACTTTAATGGCTAATAAGAAGAGCAAAATGAGATGACGTCATTAATCTTTTTTTTTTATTTTTTTACTCGTGATTATCATACCTTTTACATGAAGTACCAACTAAAAAGTACTTGTGCACCACAATAATGCCCATCATTAAAAGACAGTAGACTAGTAGGGTCAAGTGTTTATCAAAAATTGTTTTTTTTTTCCCCCTCAATGGAATGTTTTGTATATAAAAGTAAAATTCAACTGAACTCTTATTCACAAATAGAATGTAGCTTAATTAAAAAAAAAGTTTAATCCACTGTAACATTATGCACAGTTTTAACATTTATTTATGTATTTTTGCCGGTAGAAGGGAACCAGACTTTTAAAATCCCGTTAACGTCCAGACTGGTTCACTTGGTCATGATAAATGAAACAAATTTCATAGAATCGTTAGAATACTACAAAGTACTCACACTTGAAAAAAAAAAAGGCTAAGAGTGAATTGATGAAATGAATCAATGAATTGTGAAAATGGTGTTACCGGAGAAAATGCTTAGAAGCTTACTTTTTTAACATAAGCAATATTTGTTTTTGAGTCAATAATATCAAAATATGACTTTGAAATGGTTGTCGCGCAGCTTCTCCACAGTAACTGCGATTAAGCCGGATATTAGAGCGAGTGCCGAAACGATGCCTTGTGACTCGCTGTGACTAATCGCTTTCAAGAGGCATGCGGCAGAAAGGCCAAAAGCCAACATTTTGCCTTCGAGTGTTTCGTTCAGTCATAATTCTCTGTCAGTCTTTTAAGTAATAATAATAATAATGATAATAAACTTCATCCTTAGGTCACAAGCTGAATTAGTTATCAATATACTGAATGAATGAATGGGTCTGTTATGGAGTCATGTCAAATATTATGCACAAGACCGAACAACACCCTTAGCGTTAACGTTAATGCTAAGGCCACGAGTGGTGTCCACCAAAAATAGAGAGCACCATAGTAGACGATATTGTTTGCCATGGCAACGGAAGCTTCGTCGGCCGGATTTGAACCCCCGACCTCGGAACCGTGACGCGGATGCGCTAACTGCTCGTCTTCCGTGCCGGCGCATTAGACCTGGAACTACGGAGAAGAAAATACCGTAATTTCCGACCTATAAACGGCGACTTTTTTTCACACGCTTTCAACCCTGCGGTTTACGCGGTGATGCGATTAATTTGTGCATTTTTTTCTCGCGGCCGGAAGGGGGCACTCGAGCGGAAAAGCAAAGAGTGAGACCGGTGGAATATATGTGCCGAGGAAGTGACTTTTACCGGTCCAGCCCTGTTAGCGCTGCGCTAGCTTGTTACTGTGATTTTTACTGGTATGTTTTTTTTTACCGGCCCTGTTTGCGTGACAGTAGCGTTAGCGTGGCGCTAGCGTTAAACTCTGTAAATATCTCGTGTTTCAATGTGGGTTTCAATGTGGGCACGTGCGGCTTTTACACAGCTGCGGCGTAAGTATGTACCAAATGGTATTTCCTTTACAAATGTACTGGGTGAGGCTTATAACCGGGTGCGCCCTCTATGCCGGGAATTACGGTATTTACACAGGTCAAAGCAGTGATGCATTCACAGGCACCGGTGCCGACTGCTGCATATGGTATCCTCTCGCTGGGAATTCCCGCTTGCGTAAAGACGTAACCTGCATAGAAGTAAATCTGCAACAAAAAACAGATTCCATTGAACACAGTTCAAGTCCACAGTCCACAGTTGAAAACCTCAAATGGACCTTCATTCAGGGATCCATCCATCCATTTTCCTAGCCGCTTATCCTCACAAGGGTCGCGGGGAGTGCTGGAGCCTATCCCAGCTGTCAACGGGCAGGAGGCGGGGCAGACCCTGAACTGGTTGTCAGCCAATCGCAGGGTACACAGAGACAAACAGCCGCACTCACAATCACACCTAGGGTCAATTTAGAGCACAGGTGTCAAACTCAAGGCCCGGGGCCAGATCTTAATGAGGCCCATGAGGGCAAGTCATGTGTATCAACTTCCATGATTTTTGTGATAATCTGTAACAAAATTTGAAATTGTCATAAGTGATAAATTGAGATGTTGCAAACATTTTGTGTTACCAAACGTGAACGATAGTTAAAAAACCCGTTGTGCTTGATTTCTGATTCCAAAACTAGTAAATTTCATGTGTAAATATGATGAGGCGAAAGATTTTCATGGATCCAAAGGCAGAACTGCCCTCTGAGGGAATCGTAACTACAACGTGGCCCGCGAGAAAAATTAGTTTGACACCCCTGATTTAGATTGTCCAATTAATGTTGCATGTTTTTGGGATGTGGGAGGAAACTGGAGTGCCCGGAGAAAACCCACAAAGGCACGGGGAGAACATGCAAACTCCACACGGACGGGTCCGGGATTGAACCCGGGACCTCAGATCTGTGAGCCCAACGCTAGCTTCGGACAAAAGGCGGACTACACCCTGAACTGGTCGCCTGTCGATATCGACACCAACATTGAGCGGGAATCGATCCCACGCTGCCCGCACCCAAGGAAGGAGTGTGTACCACTACATTATCAGTGACTCTCATCATTCAGGGATACATCAGCTAAGTGAAGATCTAATTCTCAGTCCGAAGTCTGCGGGCCATTTCGGAGCGGGCCCAGAGTTGTGAAAGAGGCAGTCCGTTACGTACCGCGTTGATTCCGTTCAGCTGCTGAGCAGAATTCAGGAGCACGATGGTGAGAAGCTGCCAGCGTACGCTGCGGTCGGCGATCACCTCCCACGGCGTCTTAGCCTTGAAGCTTTCCTGGTCCTGGTTGTTCTTCTCCTTCACCATGTCCTCCATTTCACGATCACAATCGGCCGCCCCGTGGAGCTGCCTGAGCGCTGCGCATGCAAGCAGATGATGCGGCGAAGGCTAACCGACCGCATCGTTTGCAACAAAAGCCTCATTGCATCAAATCACATGATCGGGAAACAACATCTCTCTGCCGCCCCAGGTCTAAATCTAATCTTTCAAACCAGAGGAATGTATACTAGATAAGAACTTTGAAGGACAAAGAGAGAACCGAACAGAGCGTCTGTAGTGTCCCGTTCACCTTTTTTGCACCCCTCATAATCTCCTCTGTCGATGAGCAGGAAACGGGGACTCTCCGGGAACCAGGGCAGCATCAGGAGCTGGATGAGCGCCGGGATGCACGTGGTGCTGAGCAGAACGGGCCAGTACTCTTCTTTACCCAGCAGCTCTCTGTTCAATCACACAAATGTTGGAGCCACAACCTTCTTGCATCACTACATCACACACAAAGCGGTGCCTTGAGATACGAGCTATTAGTTGGCTCAATTCATTGTTTTTTTTGCTTTGAATTGCAAGCCAATATTTGAATTATGAGTGCTGTGGGGTGGCTGTGAACTCATCCCCCTGAATTCGTAATGAGTAAATATTTCAAAAATAGCGTAAACAAAACAAACAAGGGTTTTATTTCCACTACCAGTTGAGGTTTACTGTCAAAGTAAATATCAAACAAAAAATATTACAGTACATTTTGTGGATTTACAGCAACCACATAACTTTCCTGACAGTCTGCTAGCTTGACGCGAACACTTAAAAGGAGACGCCATAGACGGGCTAATGAATAGCGTCAGTGTCGTGTAATTATAACGCCTGAAGCTACCCATGTGTGAAAACCGATGCTGGACTAACAGATGAAGAAAGATGATAATAATTATCATTATTAATGAGTTTTTTTGTTAAGGACAATTTTACAGTGTTATTTTTCCAATTAAAAACATTACTAATGTATTTTTTTTTGGGACGCTGGAAAGACTGATGGTATTTACACTCATTTTAATGGGGAGAGATGATTTGAGATCCTAGCGTTTATAGATACAAACGTGGGGACAAAAACCACCTAGAGAAAACTCTTATCTCAAGGCACCCCTGTATTCTCACGCGCTTTTTAAAAGACATATTAAATATATTCCACTCAAAATGAAGAGAAAAAATTGAATCAAAATGTTGTACTTGAGGCCCATCACTTGTCCGATGAAGATCCCAACAGTCAGAAAAAAAGACGTTCCCATTCCCATCAGGCCGCGGACGGATGTTGGAGCAATTTCCACCAAGTACAAAGGTTGGACGCAAAGACCGATACCTGTGAAAATAAAAGTCACGGATAAAATTTTCATATAAAAATCATTTGTTTGCATTCCGACCAATGTTCCCTCTAATTTTTTGACGCGTCTTAGCAAACACACTAAGCCCGTGAGCCCCCCCTTTAACCACTGTGAGCAACATCGGACGTATGAACTGTGGTCGGATCAGCGTCATTAACAGATTCAGATTACAGCATTTACATTCCCATCAGAACATTTTTAAGAGCAATTTTGTGTTTTTGCAAACTCACAATGAAAATGTCAACAAACAAAAAAATACCTTGATAACCAAACCAAGCTATGAACTATGAATTTGAACGATCGCTTCCAACTTTGTTTCATTTTTTATTTTAAACCCACAATGATATCCCCATCTCTTCTTCTTGGTTCACGTTGCCCAGAATGTGTTGCTTACTAAAGCACCGGTGGTGGGCAGAGTTTATGAGTGTACCCCTTTAAGAGCGGAGGGGGTGGTGTCAGGTAAACTAGGAAGTAGAATGTGTAGCCCAGAGTGGCCGAGCAGCAGCTGGTTGTTAGAACCGTGTTTAAAAAAAAAAAAAAAAAGACATCACAGACTGTGGTTCACTGCGCTGGATCGGTTTTACATGTGTGCTGAGAGCGTGCGACAAGTGCGCAAATGCGCAGTTGCGCAGCTTAGAGGGAACATTGATTTCCAACTACAGTAAGTGAGTACAGTTTACCGTACCAGAATTTAATCCAATGAGAAGACGTCCGACGATGAGGAGTTCAAATGTTCCGGTCGGGTGACTCAAACCCATCAGCAAGGCAGCCGCTATGGCGAGCAAATTATTGACTAACAACGACCCTTTCCTGTAAACAACACAGACATTTGACCTTACACGACATAATTAGCCTAAAAATGGCCGACAAATAGGTCAAATCATAATTGTGGTTTCCCTCGGAGGGCTGTTATGACCGTGAAACCATATGCAATTTTTTATTTTTTTAATTCTACTGAGTCAGATTTTGATCCTGATTCAAAGTAAAATTGGCATGTGATTCTAAAACTGGAGGTTTTTTTTTTTTTTTTACCCCGTTCACATCATTTTTTTCCCCCCTCCAGATAAGTGAAATTCCACTGATGAGCCGCAGGAAGCCTGATTACGATTGGACTCATCTGCAGCTACGTGGGAACTTGTTTTTTTTGCAGTCACAATTGCTGTGAGCTGTGTGAAGGTCCAAATCCGTCGGCGCTAGCAAAATCTGAAAACGGAAAGCTACCGTAGCAGGAATTAAGAGGATTTACGTAAACATGGACGTTCTGTTGTGAGCTCTATTTCATAGGGTTAGGGTTATACATATACATATTACATATTTACTTCCATAGTGGCCCTAATATGCTGTTCATACATCTAATGATGGGAGCAATTATGAAACATCCATCCATCCATTTTCTTCGCCACTTATCCTCACGAGGGTCGGGGGGACTGCTGGAGCCTATCCCAGCTGTCAACGAGGAGGAGGCGGGGTACACCGTGAACTGGTTGCCAACCAATCACAGGGCAGATGGAGACAAACAGCCGCACTCTCAAGCCGCTCAATTTAGAGCACAGATTTCAAACTCAAGGCCCAGGGGCCAGATTTGGCCCGCTGCACGATTTTATGTGGCCCGCAAGGGCAAGTCATGGATATCAACTTCAATTAATGTTGCTTGTTTTCAGGATGTGGGAGGAAAACCGGAGTGCCCGCAGGAAACCCAACACAAGCACGGGGAGAACATGCAAACTCCACACAGGCGGGTCCGGGATTGAACCCGGGTCCTCAGAACTGTGAGGCCAACGCTTTACCAGCTGCTCCACCGTGCTGCCAATCACGCAAAAAAAACAAAAGTTAACATTATTCACCTGGTAAAGGTGGAAATATTTATCCGACTCTGGAGTTGGATCCATTGTACGGAGGGATCAAGTTGAGGGTACACATAAATGAGTGAATGTAAACATTTTTAAAAAAGCAACAACAACCCCCCCAACCCCCAAAAAAGTAAATAAACAAAGAAAAAAAAACAACAACAACATACCTTCCCAACTTTATGGCCAGTGTTCCTCCAACGGAAGCCCCAATGAGTCCTCCAAGGGTAAATACGGACACAATAGTGGACCACATTAACGTGAGAACATTGGGTGAGATGTCGATTTGGTACCGCTCCGTCCATGTTTGGTTGATGAAACTTTCCACATACTACAAAACACCAGGCACAAAAAAATGAAATTTAAAAAAAAAAAAAAAACATCCATCCTCATTATGAATGTTGCAGCCAGGTGATGCGGATAAAAACCCTCATCCCCCCCAAAAAAAATGTGAAAATGTAATTATTGTTATATAATAATAATACTACAGCAGGGTTACCTCGGTGGGTGCGCTGATGACGGAGACGTTGTAGCCGTACTGGAAGGTCCCACCGATGGAAGCGGCAAACGTAGCCAGGAGAAGGATTTTGTTTGGGACCTGTCAGAGAAAGGGCAGAAACCCGAGAGAAGACTAAGATGTCAAATTTAAAAAAAAAAAAAAACAGGCTCACAATTATTAGAATATTTTTTCAACTGTGTTTTTTGTCATAATATTAACTATTCCCCCTATTGATTCTCATAACACTGGAATAGCGTATATATGTTTTTTTTTTTCCTCAGAGTTAAGCATTAAAATGCAAACTCTCGAATACCGGAACAAAATATTTCACATACCTTTGTTTCTCCAGCCTCTTTAATTAACAAAGGGGTATATTCAGAGTTATTTTCCCAGTTTTGATCGTTCATTTTCGTGGCAGTATCCAAATAAAAATAAAAAAAAGCAATATCCAAAAGTATCAACCGCGCTCCCGCCGCAAGCGTCCCTCCTCATGCGGAGTTTGAATCTAACAAGGGGCCGCTTTTATCCTGCAACAACACAAAGTTCTCTTGTGCGTGAAATGCGAGCGCAACGGAACGATCCAACATATCTTCCCGCTTGATGAAGATGTCCCGCACGAGGCCATGAAATGTGGATGGATTTCCTCGGAAAGATTAGCTCCGGTACTCCGCTGGGCCGAATGAGCGACGTTTGACAACCAACCACGTGCGCTTTTGACTGCCCCTCATCGGCCTAATTTTCGCTCAACGTATCGCAACTTGGACTGGACCATCCCAGGGTACCACCCGCGAGGTTTCATCCTGAACTGATGTAACATTTCAGAATAAAAGCCTTTGGGAAACTGCATACCGGTGTCATTTCCTCTGATTTAAAAAAATGAAAAATCTGGCATATAATAATCATTCCAGAATGACATCCAGGAAGGCCAAAAACTAAATAATACATTAAAATCCAGAATAAAAGTCATCGGTCACTAATTGTATTTGACAACAAAATGTAAAATTTATAACATTGACATATGCATTTGCAAGTTTTGATTCAGAAATTCCATCCATCCATCCATTTTCTTTTGCCGCTTATCCTCACCAGGGTTCCGGGGAGTGCCGGAGCCTATCCCAGCTTAAAGTGGGCAGGAGGCGGGGTACACCCTGAACCGGTCGCCAGCCAATCGCAGGGCACATGGAGACGAACAGCTCCACTCACAATCACACCTAGGGGCAATTTAGAGTGTCCAATTAATGTTGCATGTTTTTGGGATGTGGGAGGAAACCGGAGTGCCCGGAGGAAACCCAACGCAGGCACGGGGAGAACATGCAAACTCCACACAGGCGGGGTCGGGATTGAATGCGGGTCCTCAGAACTGTGAGACCCACCATGGCTTCCATATATGATATGACAAGTTGATATTTTGGTACAGATTTGAACAAAAGTCATGAACGTTGATTCTTATGATTTGCCTTTGCCGGCCACATAAAATCATGCGGCGGGCCAGGATCTGGCCCCCGGGCCTCGAGATTGACACCTGTGCTCTACCCAAATGCCATACACAGTCGAACCAAAATCCTGATGCAAGTAGTAAAGTCAGATTGCAACACCTTTTTGTTTTACTCTAATATCCATCCATCCATCCATCCATCCATTTTTTTGGCGCTTATCCTCACGAGGGTTGCGGGGAGTGCTGGGGCCTATCCCAGCTGTCAATTGACAGGAGGCGGGGTACACCCTAAACTGGTCGCCAGCCAATCGCAGGGCACATGGAGACGAACAGCCCCACTCACAATCACACCTACAGGCAATTTAGAGCGTCCAATTAATGTTGCATGTTTTTGGGATGTGGGAGGAAACCCACAGGCACGGGGAGAACATGCAAACTCCACACAGGCGGGTCCGGGATTGAACCCGGTTCCTCAGAAACGTGAGGCCAACGCTTTACCAGGTGAGCCACCGTGCCGCCCGATTCAGAAATTCTATCATGCAAAATGTGAATTGACCTGAGGAGTAAAAAAGTGATTCTTTTTGTGACTCTGAATTTGTAGTTTGTGGCGCTCACCTTGAGATATTTCGAAACGCAACGCAAGAATTGGGACGTCTAGGAATGCTTGAGTGCCGGTAAAATTGGACCTCTTGGGTCTCTTGGTTATGTCACCCTTAATTATTATCAATTTAATGACAGTCATGCACAAATGATTTTGAAAGACTTTTCGTATTTGATGTACATAACAAACTTGGATGAAACGTCCCGGCCGCCGTCACGCGATAGTCCAATATGTGCCAGAATTTGAATGGGTGAGCGATAGCTGCAAATTTAGTTAATGACATTATGTAGATTTAAAAAAAAAAAAAAAAAAACAGCTTTGGATGAATCTTACTGGGTGTAAATGTAAAAAAAAAAATGTAAAAAGTATTTCCGCAGTGAACTCACACCTGACTAAAAAAAATTGGTCAGGAGTGGTCCAATCCGTTGTTACTTAAGGAGAAAGAAATATTAAGAAACATAATATAAAGAAAATATATAGAAATATAAAGAAATATTCTGTAAATTTAAATAAAATTAATTAATTGTAAAAAAAATACAAAATTAATCAATAATAACACAAATCAAAATAATAATATTAATTAATTAATTAAATTTAAATCTGATCTCAGCCTTTGTTGAAAAAATAAAACTTCCAAAATCATACAGAAGCAGAATTGAGCAGAATTCACATGGCTGTCAGATGGCAAATGTGTGGTGCCCCCCTCCCTCCACCTTTTCCTCCCGCCAGTCCATCCCTAAAGAAGACCACCGACAAAGGAAACTCCCACGTCCTGGAAACACTTTTTTTTTTCCTGTATGATTTTTTTTTTAGCAACTCTTTGGAAAAAAATATTTATATTATGGTTTTACATGATGAACTACATAATTAGCTAATTAGCTTTTCACTTATTTTGAAGGACACATCTTCAGATCCTCTTGTCTTTGCCTGACACAAAATTTGCAGAAACTATTTGGTTTAAGTGATTTGGGATGTACATTAACCACCCGCCCCCCTCCCACCACACCCCCCACACACAAAATATGCATTCAACTGCATCCTAGCAAATTCCTTTCAATCGCTTGAAAATTATACAGAAACATTTTGGAGCGTGGGCGTCACGGTGGAACAGCTGGTAAAGCATTCACAGTTCTGAGGTCCCGGGTTCGATCCCGGACCCGCCTGTGCGGAGTTTGCATGTTGTCCCCGTGCCTGCCTGGGTTTTCTCCGGGTTTTCCGGTTTCCTCCCACATCCCCAAAACATGGAACATTAATTGGACACTCTAAATTGCCCGTAGGTGTGAGTGCAACTGTTGGTCTCCATGTGCCCTGCGATTGGCAGGCAACCAGTTCAGAGTGTACCCCGCCTCCTCCCCGTTGACAGCTGGGACAGGCTCCAGTACTCCCTGCGACCCTTGTGAGGATCAGCAGCACAAAAAAGATGGATGGATCTCCCACAGAATTCCCAGTTAATCAAAGCAACTCTTTAAAAAATGTTTTATTTATTATAGCTTTTCATGATGACCTACCTAATTAGCTTATTTGTTAATTAGCTAGCTATTAGCTAAAAGCTAATTAGCTTATACAACTTATTTTGAAGGTCACCTCTCCTTAAAACCAATTGCACGCAAACACGCAAAATATGTATTTAACTTCATCCTATCAAATTCCTTTCAATTGCTTAAAAAAATTCTACGAAAGCATTTTGGAGCGCTTCGCATCCAGGAGTTAAATTGACGACTCCTTGAATAAAAAAATGAACACAGAGCCTGCAGTTATTACGTTCTGTTATCACACAACTTGAAAAGATATCATATTTTTGTTCACAGACCGGATCTCGTTTGGAATTTCCAATCCATCACTGCCAAACGAACGCAGGGTGAATATTTCCCGACGAATTGCTACAGTCAGCTGATCACGGGAAGGACAAGTGTCTGATCCACAAAAATCAATAACTTTCAGTCAAGTGAATTACAATTCTTTTACTTCTAAAAACAGCAAACCGTGTCTAAAATACGTCAAATTAAATATCATTCAGCAACTCCATCTGGAAATTTTGACTTACCCTTTTGTTTGATGTAACAGGCGAGTCCTCACTGAGCTCCATGGTCAAAGCACCAAAAGAGCAACTATTTTTAAATTAAGCGTAGATCATGAATGTACCGCTTCAGACCGAAACCTTGCGTAATGGAATGCTGCCGCAAGGTGCAGCATATGATCCCTGCTCCACGGAGACGGCGGGGGCGGAGTGGTTCAGTAACCCCTCAAGCTGCAATTTGGGCTCAGGATTTCTGACCCAGAAAAGGAACAATACAAGACCAGATGCTTTGCAAAACTTTTCAGCGGTGGAGGGATGTAATAAGATGTTCCTGATGTTAAACATCTGTGCTGCAGATTATTTGGAAAGATGGATGCCAATAAAATTGTTATTTGGACAGACACAATCAACAGCAAAAAAAGATCAATCTGCTTCCTATTATAAAAATAAAAATGGAAGACGTGGAAAACTTGGGTGGAGCAAAGCCCATAGGGAGATCTACGGAAAACTGAAAATTATTTCCCAGTAAAAAAACCTATGTGCTTTAAGAATTTACAAAAACTGATGGAGTCAAGCCAACGACAAAGAAAAGACAAGGCCGTAAAACAAAATGGGATAAAAGAACAGACAAGAGGGCAGGAATATTGACAATAAGTTAGTGACAAAAGAATTCAAAGGAACAGCAAATAGCTGGCAAAACAAGAGGACTGACGAAAAGAAAAAAAAAACGCAAACAGCATTCACAAAGACATTCCACAATCCTAAACGATCATCTGGACGCCATTAGCGAAAATTCTGCAAGGCAGTCGAGTTACCCCGGTAATCCCCATAATCCTTTGGGAGGTTTCGTTCATATCGCCACGTGTTTTTCAACTGGAGCGCAACGAGGGGAGCATGAAATGGACTCGTGGATGCGAACCGATGAAATCCTGGATGATATCGGTTGGGGAAACACATCAACAGTCGGTGTAGACAAGTATTCAAGGGACAGTCGCCATAGAAAACACGTAGTGGTACCTGCTTTTGTCACGAACCTCCGGTACTGGGGGCGGACCCAAATGCTGGACTTCGAGGTAGAGGCATAATGTTCAGTGTGGTTCATTCCGGAAACTGGGTCATACACGGTGTAGCAGTCCGACAAGGCAGAGGCACAGAAACGCTAGGATAGGCAGGACCCAAAAGACATACAGTACAGCAAGGTCCGATGACTATGGGGCAAACTATCAAACTCAGCAGAACAGGATCAACTCACTAACGCAAGGCACCAAACTGGCAAATGCCAGTGACAAAAACTCCAACTCAAATGCCCGTCTAATTACAGTCCAAATGTGAAACAGCTGTGACCGGTGACAGGTGTCACCGCCCACTGCAGTGGCCACGCCTTGCTCATGGCAGCTATGGGAGAGGAACAAGAGAGATTTGGGGATTTTTCCGACACCCCATCTGACACGGACGCTCTTTTCGAAGAAGAGAATATCTAACAATTGAGTGAAGTGACTGGGGCAGTATTACCCTATTGTTTTGAGCCATATTTAGATGATATGCGGATCACTTCTAACTAACAACACACTCCCCGACAGTATGTAGCATACTCAGGAGGACCAATGCCTGGCGAAGTAACTACTTCAGGGGTACCCAGACACCAGTGGCCGGTGGGGGGGGCTCTTTTCTCCTCCCGCATGCAGCCAAACCACCTCCGCGGCAGGGCTGACGCCGTCCCCGGCGATGAACACATTTAGCACCCCTCTACTTCCGTACTTTATTAAATTATTATGACGCGAATCTTTTGTTACGTTCTGAGAGAAGGATTACGTCGTCGTCCCCGGCTATTAGTTTTTTTAGTAGTTCTATACACACCTCATTTCGAACCCACAAAGCTCTCGTCCTTTGCACCCGTGCAATCCATTTTTCATGACGAACCAGGTCTTTTGATAAAGAGTGAATCCATCCTCCCGAGTGTTCGAGCACAATCCACCAATACGACGAGCCGGCATTTTGGCTAACACGATGAAAAAAACAAGTAATTTTTCGCCGGTACAATATAAACACCGGACCGCCGCTACTGCAAAAAATGTCACTTCCTGGTTCTTCTCCAACACAAATCCCTTAAGAGGATTTCAATGCCGGGACATGCAAAAATCTGTATATGACAACATCATGACGTGTGGTGAAAAACAGATGGGTCCATTTCGGCTGCCTTTTTAAAACAAATTTTATTAAAAACATACTAAAAAATCATGCTTTACGTGTCAGTAGCCCTTTAAAGTTTGGGCTACGACTGGGCCAGGGTTGGATTTCAAAACATACCCAAAAACTGGCAAAAATGCGAAGCGTTTTCCCAAATTGGATTCGACGTGTTGGCTTTCTGGAAGTCCTGCTCGTCGGCGGCAGTACGGGAATTAGAAATGATGAAGTTTTTCACTTCAGTGTCCCGTGTTGCCATTTCCAGTCACTCACATTTCAAAAACGTACGGGATGTGGTCAGTCACGCCCGCAGATATAACGTTACGGGTGTGCTCCACCAGTCATGCCCGCGGATATAAAGTTGTGGGTGTGTGTTGTGTTTGTAATTGTAATTAAATCTTATCCCTTTAAGAGCAGAGGGGGCCGGTTTGAGGTAAACCTCTTATAGACCGTGTGCTTCCGTGTTTGAAAAAAAACCAAAGACGTCAGGCTGTGATTCACTGCGCTGGATCGGTTTTCATGTGCGCCGGGAGTGTGCGACAAGTGCGCAATTGCGCAGTGGCGCAGCTTAGAGGTAACATTGGTCAGGACTGCACAAAATAAGTGACGTCTTTCAATATCTATGTGTTTCTACTAGTAACAAATTTGACGCGCGTGATTTTTCGTGTTCGACTGCGGAGGCTGTCAAATCACAGTGGCTGCATTTAGTTTTCTGGCTGCTTCCGTTTAACTTTCTTTGTGTTTTCATTCAACCCGAGTTTGACGGTTTGGTTATTTAGTTTTTTGGCCACAAACGGGAGAAGCAGTCGATGAATTAGCTTGCGATCATTTGTGTTGCATTTGCGATGGCTACCTTTTTGGAAAATAGCTCACAAAAATAACCCACACGGACATTTCATAATTAAATCCCGACGGTTATTTCATTGTTTCCAATTAAAATCCAAACCAAAATATTAAAGATGCATCAAATTCATTTGCAGCGCTTTCCAGAGACGTTTACTTAGAAATGGTCTGATGATTCTGCCCGCAAACAAAGAGACTTTGAGGGCCGTCAGCAGATCAGAGGGACGAACTCTCGTGGATGAAAACAGCTTTAGGAAAACTGAGTAATTAACCGACAGCTCGCAAGCGACAATAAATTATTGTATCTGTTCTAAAAGAACAGCTGAGAATCACAAGACGTCTAACGAGAGCTCAACGGAATTTGTGCATTTTTGTTCTCTTCCCTGCGGCGTTTGTTTTCCAGCCACTTCTCGTGTTACTGTTTTTCCTTAATCAAGTACAAAGTGTCCAATAAATTCCCCAACCCTGACATCCAATTTGTGACTTTTTTTTCCCCCCCAGAGATGATAATGTTAAGAATAATAAAGGCGAGTTAACAAAAATAAAAGCATTGATTCAATAAATGAGGTTTACAGATTGAATCATAGCTCTGGCCTTTCTGTGGAGTATTTTTATGGGACGTTCTCTTCAGGAGTTTCTGCAGTTATTCTGGATTATTCCCACATTTCAAACGCGGGTATCTTCGGTTCATTCAAAACTAAATGGTACAATTTCAGTGATTTTCGTGTAATTTTAGTCAGTCTTTTGACTTCTTCCTTTCCTTTCGGCTTGTCCCGATTAGGGGTCGCCACAGCGTGTCATCAGTTTCCATCTAAGCCCATCTCGTGCATCTTCCTCTCTAACCCCCCCACTGTCCTCATGTCCTCCCTCACCACATCCATAAACCTTTTCTTTGGTCTTCCTCTCTTTCGCTCTTTTGCCTGGCAGCTCCATCCTCAGCACCCTTCCACCAACATCCTCAGACTCTCTCGCCTCTGGACATGTCCAAACCATCGAAGTCTGGATTCTCGAACCTCGTCTCCAAAACATCCAACTTCGGCTGTCCCTCCCATGAGCTCATTTCTAATCCTATCCAACTTGCTCACTCCGAGCGACAACCTCAACATCTTCATTTCTGCTACCTCAAGTTCTTCTTCCTGTTGTCCCGTCTCTAATCCGTACATCATGGCCGGCCTCACCGATATTTTATAAACTTTGCCCTTCACCCTAGCGGAGACTCTCCTGTCACATAGAACACCAGACACCTTCCGGCAACTGTTCCACGCCGCTTGGACCCGTTTCTTCACTTCCTTACCACACTCTCCATTGCTCTGTATTGTTGACCCCAAGTATTTGAAGTCGTCCACCCTCGCTATCTCTCATCTACCTGTATTAGGGATCGCAACCGATTACAAATAACCGGTTATAACCGGTTTTCGTTTTTTTAAAACCGAAACCGTAATCGGACTTTCGAAATCGGTTAAAATTTCCAATCATTTCTTCCGGTTCCGGTACTCCACATTGCGCTATTTTTTCAACATCATTTCCACTTTTTTCAAGTTTCGCTGTTAGAGTAAAGTTGGACACAAAAGAACATTCAGTTAAATCAAAGAAACATCAAACATGGCATCGAGGAAACGCTCGGTATACTTGCATGCCCTTTCTGAAAGTCCGAAAGAAGAATGTTAACATTAAAACATTTTTTACAAAAAAAATAACAAAAATTTAACTTACACGAGTGCGTTGTTGAAAGCCACATTCAACGAGCTTGTTTGTTAATATTGTATACAAACTACCCCATTACCGCGGAGTAAATTAACGATCGATGGTACAGCGCCGGAGAAAAGGAGTCGGAGGCGGAGTGTCGGACACAGGAACAAAACTTGTTTTATTGGCAGACATCAAAACACTACTCGCATAACGGGGGGAAATCTGTGAACTCATCACTCCGGAAGAGCAACAACAAAAACAGTCCGTGCGGAACCCCGCACCCCAACTCGAGGTCCCGCGGGTGAATTATGTAAACACCACAGTGGAACCGGTTTTAAAACCGGTAAATCGTTTTTTTTGCTACAGCTGTTAGGTTAAAACCGCTTATGAAAGTAAGCGTTTTTTTGCGATCCCTAACCTGTATCTAGCGCTATATCTACTGCAAACAGGAAGGGCCTTGGCGCGGATCCCTGATGCAGTCCCACATCCACCTTAAATTCTTCTGACAGACCTACGGCACATCTCACCACTGTTTTATAAACTTTGCCGTTCATCCAAGCGGAGACTCTTCTGTGACATAGAACACCAGACACCTTCCGCCAACTGTTCCACCCCGCTTGGACCAGTTTCTTCACTTCCTTCCCACACTCTCGATTGCTCTGTATTGTTGACCCCAACTATTTGAAGTCATCCCCCCTTACCATCTCTTCTCCCTGGAGCTTCACGCTTCCTCCTCTGCCCCTCACATTCACGCACATGTATTCTGTTTTACTTCGGCTAATCTTCATTCCTCTCCTTTCCAGTGCGTGCCTCCATCTTTCTAATAGTTCCTCCGCCTGCTCTCTGTTTTCACTGCAGATCACAATATCATCTGTGAACATCATGATCCAAGGGGATTCCAGTCTAACCTCATCTGTCAGCCTATCCATTACTACCGCAAACAGGAAGGGGCTCAGCACGGATCCCTGATGCAGTCCCACCTCCACCTTAAATTCTTCTGACGCACCTACAGCACATCTCGCCGCTGTTCTGCTGCCCTCATACATATAACTTAGTTTTAATCATTTTTTTTAACATCTCAGGCCATTATTGTCCATAAAGACTGCTATAGAATCAGTCGAATTAAAGGAAAAGTATGTAAAGCGCAATACATACATTTCCCCTTCACGTTATGAAAGTCAATACATTTAGCGGCTCTCACCACTCACATGTGGGCTTCCTCTCGTCGTACATTTATTTATTTATTGAACCTTTATGCTCATAAGATAATTGACAACATTGATCCTCTATTTTAATAGCGACCTACATGGAGACAGCAGAGTAAAAAAAAAAAAGAAAAAGATAAAGAACATGAAAGAATGACATCAAATGTTCAAAATGCATTGTGTTACAATTGCTTTGTTGTTGTTATTATTATTGTTATTATTATTAGTTTATCTTGAGTAAAATATACACATGTTCTTTATTAATTATTATATTATTATAAAGTTCAATACAGTTGAAAATTGGACCACTTCCAGAAGCAGACTGATTTGCCGTGCCACACAAAGTGAAAATTTCTGTCTATAAAAAAAAAAAAATGGGAGGATGAATTGAATCCACAACTTTTAAATAAATATAAATTGAGAGTCAAATCTCACCATCTGTTCACGTTTGTGCTAATGGACCTATTGGTCGTCCATTTTACTAATTCGATGAATTATTATGATAACTATCTGTGTGTGATTCTTTATTTTTGGCTCATAAAAACTCCAACAACCAGGGCATAATAAAGCAGTAGAAATGTAATTAATCTGAAATGTGGTCACGCAACACGGGAACAAATTTTGGGGGGCTGTAATGAGAGTCTAGAACCGCACAGGGGCGCTGTGTCATTATTGAAAATTCCTGGTGGTGTCACACCGAAAGTCTTCCCCCGGTCCTCGCGGGGTGAGCCGAGCGTGAAAGATAAGTTCCTGCCGGTGAGCCGCTTCGTCATGGCGGCCAGAAAGCCTCGCTCGGTGGCCAACCCTTTGGAGTCCGCTATCACTTCACCTAGCGAGAGGATACTCAAAGAATGCCACAGTTTGTATGTCGACAGCGAAAACGGTAAATAATAACATATTAGCGCCGTGGCCGAGCGGGAGTTTTCCCGATAAATTTGCTCAATAAATAGAAACAGGTAGTCGGATTAGGATGGTATGTTAGATATTTTATTTTGGGAAAGAAAAAAAAAAAGCATTCAACGACAGAAGTTTCTAGTGTACTTATTATATGAAATTACAAAAAAAAAAAAAAACTATAGCCTGATATCTGCAACTGTGCCAGCATGTGACATTTGACATTGGATACCGGTCCTCTTCAGGGGCTCGCCTGTCAGTAACTGTATTTTTCATTTTTATTTTTTACTTCTATGGGAATTTTGTGCATAAAGACAAGTGTATTCAGCCATTTTGAAAGTATTGAATAAAAGAGATTTGAATATATAAATTCACTTGAAATGTAATAAATACAGATTAGTACAGTGTAATAAAGACGTCCACCAAGGCCTCGCAATCCAAATTTGGCTCGTACACATACACAAATCATTTTGGATGTACTTATGGCCTTAAAAAAATAATATGTAGTTGTAATTTTACTGTTGATCGGCTCGCATCCAATGGAGACGCTCACTTGTTGCTCCGCGTTCCCGATGCCGATTGAATATTTGAACGTTTATCTTCCAGGCCTGGTCAAGATTGCCAGCAGTTTAGGCGTGCGTCTGCTGCCCCCCAGGAAGAAAATTATCGTGATGATCATGGGGAACCACTCCGCAGGAAAGAGCTCCTTCATCAATTGGTAAGATTAAAGTTAAACCACGTGCATGAAAACTTGAAAGTCAAGCACGAAACGCAAAATAACCTCTCGTTTCATGCTCGACTTGTTTGCTATTAAAGAAGAAAATTAACCTCAGTTTTGTTTGGGTTAATTTTAAAACATAAATTTATGTTACTGACGGCCATCCAAAAGTGCAACACAATCGCAAAAACAAACAAAAAAACTTGACATTTAGAATGAAAATATACATAATTAAAATTGAACTTATATTCAATCACGATGCTTGCAAATCCTGCTAAATGCAACGCAGGCATAGTGTATCCGGTACCCAATGTGTTTATTTGCTGTCTTTTCAAGGTACGTCGAAGAGCACATCCAAAAAACGGGTGTCGCCATCGAGACGCAGGGCTTCACATTCATCACGAGCGGGCGGAAAAGAGAATCGTTGACGGTAAGACGTACGTGCAAACACTCGCGAGTACAAAGGAACGAAAGAAAGAACGCTTCCGGCTTGTTATTGTGAAGTGTGTACGTCTCGTGTGAAGGCCGATGAAGAGATCCATTCGATAATTGCTTGTATAGAAGCATTTCTTAATATTTCATCATGCCAATGAGTCTTTGTTAAACACACACACATGCAATTATAAGCAAAATGACATCAAATGTTTGCAATGGGACGCTTGTTCATGTGTGATTAATTGAGGCTGAAACAAAAGTTTGTCCTATAGGAAATCCACCTCAGAATCAGATTAGTAATATTTTTTGACAGTAACTGTCATGCAAGTGTAAAAATCACTTCAGTGATCCATCCATCCATCCATCCATCCATTTTCTACCGCTTTTCCGGCTCGGGAAGTAGCTTCAGCAGGGGATACCCAGACTTCCCTTTCCCTAGCCACTTCTTCCACCTCTTCCGGAGGGATCCCGTGGCGTTCCCAAGCTAGCCGAGACACATAGTCTCTCCAGCATGTCCTGGGTCGTCCCCGGGGTCTCTTTCCAGGTGGGACGTGCCCGGAACACCTCACCAGGTAGGCGTCCAGAAGGCGTCCGGATCAGATGCCCCAGCCACCTCATCTGGCACCTCTCGATGCGGAGGAGCAGCGGCTCGACACTGAGCCCCTCCCTGATGACCGAGCTTCTCACCCTATCTCTAGGGGAGAGCTCGGACACAATGCGGAGGAAACTCATTTCGGCCGCTTATATCTGGGATCTTGTTCTTTCGGTCACGACCCACAGCTCATGCCCATAAGTGAGGGCAGGAACATAGATCGACTGGTAAATTGAGAGCTTCGCCTTTCGACTTAGCTCCCTTTTCACCACAACGGGCCGATACAAAGTCCGCATCGCTGCAGACGCTGCACCGATCCGTCCATTCTTCCCTCACTCGTGAACAAGACCCCGAGATACTTGAACCCCTCCACTTGGGGCAGGATCTCATCCCCGACCCGGAGAGGACACGCCACCCTTTGGTCTCGGATTTGGAGGTGCTGATTCTCATCCATTCGCATCACTTCAGTGATATAAATCTTAAAAACAACAATTATAACTGTGGTAACAGCAAGTGAAGTCTGTGTTTTAATACTACATTGAATGTGAGTTTGAATATATATGATTCATTTTTTAACACCCCTTGTTGTGGTGGGGTTTTGTTTTTTGTTGCCAGAAAACCACCAAAAAAGTCATACAAAGCTCACTGAACTGAAGCTCTCTTGAGGTAGACTTCGGTCTTCTTGAGCATGACTTTTTATGACTTCTTATCTTTTGCATTTTGCAATATGCGCTGCAAAAAGCCCAAGAAAAATCTCAACACAAACACACCCCGCCACAATTAATTTTTTTCATACAATTGGAAATACTCAGTGGTCAAAGTTGCATCAATTATATACATTCTGTTTTTGCTGTCGAACTCCTAATTTACATAGCCACGATTTATACACATATCTTGTATTTATGATGATGTTCTTACCGAAATTGTTATTGAAATGTGTCCATTGCAGGATGAATAATGGCTTTTTCCATTCTGGTGAAGCGCAACCATGCTTACACAAATTGCCTTTTGTAATCTGTATGAATGAATGTATTTACGTTTCTGCACGCCACTGTTTGTACAAAAATGCTCATCGCTTATCAGTATTCAGGAGGCTCGCGACAAGACCACAAGAAAGGTTTCCATCACTGACGCCCGTCATTGTCAGAAAGGAGACAATTTGAGGTTGGCATAGAAATGAGAGCGACGCTATTCTCCTCGTTGCAAGGCAGTGTTACAAACCGCAAATCCTTTTTAAATTTTTAATAAGCTTTTTTTTTTCTGATTTACACATTTCCCCCGCGTACGTAAAAGGTGGCGATCACCACGGCGTGGCTGATTTAAACAGTTTGGTGTGCTTACAACAGGGGTGCTCAATGCGTCGATGGCGATCGACTGGTCGAGGGGGGGGGTTTCGGTCGATGACGATGTCGTGCCAAGTAAAAAAAAAAAAAAAGACATCAACCGTATTTTTTTCAACATTAACTTTAGCTCACCGCGCATGTGAAAACAACGACAGTACAATAAACACGCTGTCAGTGAGTTCCCCCCTACTTAAGAAATCTTAAACGTGAATATGGATGCTGCGGTAAAGAAGACAAAAACGTGTCACTTTCATACGGAATGGGAGGCGGACTTATTTTTCACGATGTCATTTTGAAATTTGTGAAATGCCGAGCGGCATTTTCGATCTGTTGATGGAAAATGCGACACCGACATTCCTCCGAAAAGCAAGCAGAGAATGAGAAAAGTGAACGGACTCAAATCCCGAACGTCACTTTTCGCGCAATAGAGTTCGACAGCGAAAGCCGCCGCCGAAACGTCGTTTTCGGAGTTCGTCGCATCATCGCTGATGACAAGAAGGCGGAAATTTTATCTTCAATGAAATCAACGTGAACTCGGATAGTTACAAAAAAAATGTTTCAAGTTAATAATGTTGTGTAATATTAGATCATGCGGTAATGCAAGGCACACAAACATACATTTACACACAAATAATCCTCAATATACTTTAAAATAAATGTGTTTTACATTTTTGTAGTGGGTAGATTTTTGTGACTTGGTCATTTTATTTCATCATTGGTCATTCTGAAAATAACAATATGGCGTATGGCGTTGAGTGATCATCAACATGAACTCGGATAGTTGCAAAAATGTTTGAAAGTTGAATATGTTGTGTAATATTGGCTCAGGTGGAACGGTGGCTCACCTGGTAAAGCGTTGGCCCCACAGTTCTGAGGACCCATGTTCGATCCAGGCGCCGCCTATGTGGAGTTTTCGTGATCTCCCCGTGCCTGTGTGGGTTTTCTCCGAGCACTGCGGTTTCCTCCCACATCCCAAAATCATGCAACATTAATTGGACTCTCTAAATTGCCCATAGGTGTGATTCTGAGTGCAGCTGTTTGTCTCGATGTGCCCTGCGATTGGCTGGCAACCAGTTCAGGGTGTGCCCCGCTTCCTACCCGTTGACAGCTGGGATAGGCTCCACCACTCCCTACCACCCTCGTGAGGATAAGCGGTGAAGAAAATGGATGGATGGATGGATTTTTGTAGTGGGTAGATCTTTGTGACTTGGCCATTCTATTTCATCATTGGTCATTCCAAAAATAAAATTAAATACATTGCGAGAGGCTGGATGCTTGAGAAGTAGATCTTGGGGTAAAAAAAAAAAAAAAAAAGGCTGGGCACCCTTATTCACACTTCGAGCTGTACAAACCGCGTCAGCAGGCACCTTCCTTTCGTGCACGTGTTCTCCTGCTGCGGTTTATAAGATGAAAACGAATAATTAGTTGCGCAAGCACTCACAGCGGAGAGGGCCGGCTGCTCAGAAAACTACTGAAGATCAATTCTCTCTCTCTCTCTCTCTCTCTCTCTCTCTCTCTCTCTCTCTCTCTCTCTCTCACACACTCTCTTTCTTTCTTTCACAGGGGAATGCAACGTTACATCTCTATCCCCATTTTCGACCGCTCCTTGAGTTCAGAGGTAAGCCTTTTATCGCGCTAATAAATGCAACTCCTACTGTAGATAATTGGTTAAATTGACAGACGTGACGGATTTTTACGAGTTGCGGTGATTATAGAATAGCGCCGATTAGCATCTAAATAAATCAAGGCGATTGTTCTCCGTGAGTCAGCGGCGGTCCAGAGGCCCCCCCCCCCCCCGGGGGAAGGGGGGGGGCGAGGCGATCGTGTCAGGGAGTGACGTGGTAGGGATGGGTAGAAGGAAGGCGGGGGGGGGGGGGGGGGTGATGTATGTCCGTGCGGTGGGATTGAAGGTTCACAGGGTGCTGGGAGTTGGGCGGAAGAAACGGGGCGAGCCGCTGAAAAATGTCAGGCAGGGCGACGGCGCCGCGGGTCGGAACTCGGCCGCGCCGGCGGATCCGCTCCGGAATACGAGCTCGCCTTTGACGTTACGCTCGGAAACGCGCTGTTACGCGCGCCCTGCGGAGCGACTGTGGATGACTCATCAGAAATGCAGCGGAGGTCCTCACGGGAGAAGCTGATGATTATTCTGTTTGGGAGATTCTTTTAAATCGTGAATTCGGGAGTTTGGTTTGGATCTTGTTGGACCTTGCCTTGTCCAAGAAGTTCTCTTCTCGGCGTTATTGCAACCATTGCACCCGGGATCTGCGGGCGAACTTCGTCACTTGCAAGCGCTCGAGAAAAGTAGAGGCCGTTGATCCTTTTTGGGTTTCTCCTATTATCCATTCGTCCATTTTCTTCACCGCTTATCCTCACGAGGGTGCCCGGAGGAAACCCACGCATGGGCGGGGAGGACACGCAAACTCCACACAGGCGGGTCCGGGATTGAACGCGGGTCCTCAGAACTGTGAGGCCAACGCTTAACCAGCTCACCCACCGTGCCGCCTGATATATTTTGTAATTTTTTTTTTTCGTTCATATTTTAGACACAGCTTGAATGATATTTCTTAGAGAGGCGCAATCGTCTCGCCGTGACGCATATCAGAGGAATATCGCAGGCAAAATACATCTTTTGCTTCCGGGGTAGCTGACGGATGTATTGATACAGGAGGCGTACTGACGTGATCAATATAAAGGAATGTGAATGTGCCACGGCAAGCGTCGCCGGTGTGTGTAGCGCAAGGATGCGATTTGTGTGGCTTTGCTCTGCTGTGTTCGTGTTTGTGGTTGGTAACGTCTCAACGGTGGTCCTGTTCTGGTGGGAGTCGAGAAATCTCGCAGCGCGTTGCCTCACAGTCGTTCTTCACTGGCTAGCTTTATGTCCCACGCCCTACGCTAAAGCTGCCAGTTGAAGAGCTGTTGTGTGTAACCATGACAACAGACTTCTCGACAGGGGGGGGGCTGAGCAAATTCATCAAAATGAAAATTGAAATTTTCGTGGCTCATTTTTGGCTCATTTTTATCCTCTGGAGTTATGTTTTCCATCAGAAGGCCGTTGTGACTGAAGCCATATGATTGTGTGAATGCCTCATCCAGTTATTAAACATGGACAATACATAGGTGGAAAAGTACTTTTGAGATCAGAAATTCATCCATTCGTCCATTTTCTTTTTGCCGCTTATCCTCACAAGGGTCGCGGGGAGTGCTGGAGCCTATCCCAGCTGTCAACGGGCAAGAGGCGGGGTACACCCTGAACTGGTTGTCAGCCAATCGCAGGGCACATTGAGACAAACAGCTGCACTCACAATCACACCTAGGGGCAATTTATCCATCCATCCATTTTCTTCACCACTTATCCTCACAAGAGTCACGACAGTGCTGGAGCCTATCTCAACTGTCAACGGGCAGGAGGCGGGGTACACCCTGAACTGGTTACCAGCCAACCGCAGGGCACATGGAGACAAACAGCCGCACTCACAATCACACCTAGGGGCAATTTATCCATCCATTTTCTTAGCCGCTTATCCTCACGAGGGTCGTGGGGAGTGCTGGAGCCTATCCCAGCTGTACACCCTGAACTGGTTTCCACCCAATCGCAGGACACATGGAGACAGACAACAATCGCACTCACAATCACACCTATGGGCAATTTAGCGTGTCCAATTATTGTTGCGTGATTTTGGGACGTGGGAGGAAACCGGAGTGGCCGCAGAAAACCCACACAGGCACGGGGAGAACATGCAAACTCCACACAGGCGGGTCCGGGATCGAACCCGGGACCTCAAATCTGTGAGGCCAACGTTTTTCCAGCTGACAGACCGTGCCGCCAGATCAAAAATCCAAAATTGTTTTCAGTCATCATCACTTTTATTTTAATAAGGTGATGTCTAACAAAAATGTGTGCAATATCTTAACGTTATTAAAAGTGATGATAATTTGCACTTTTGGTACTCCAGATTTGACCATGAATTATGATGAAATCGAACACATGAAGTCACGTGGCGAGGCAAATCTGGCCATCTGTGGTGTGTATCATCTATATAGTACTGTTTACATATTTTAAATTGCAGGCGTTATGGACTACCTGTCGGCGGAGATCTCCACCTCCAAGCAGAAGAAGTTCAGCCTCGTGACGTTTGTGGACACACCCGGCTTGGTGGACGGGGACATGGTTTACCCTTTTAACGTCAACAGCGCCATCACATGGATGGGTAAGTCCGCGCAGCGGCACGTCCTCACCGTGTCTTTAAGCCGACGCCGTTTGTTTGGCTCCCCCCGCAGGAGAACAGTCCGATCTCATATTTGTCTTCTTCGACCCGATGGGTCAGGCGCTGTGCAAGCGCACACTCAACATTGTGGAGAGACTGAGTGAGAAATGCGGGGACAAGCTTTTGTTCTACCTCAGCAAGGCCGATGAAGCTGGAAAGGAAACCGATCGGCAGGTATCGCGAACGTTCTCCCGTCTCCGTTTTCAGGGCAAATTATATACATACGATATTCTTTTGCAGAGAGTGATGATGCAGATCGTCCAGGAATTGTGCCGCCGCCCGGGTCTCAACAAATGTGGTTTTGAAATGCCCACGATATACATCCCGAACCCACAGAAGGTAAACTTCAATCTGTATTCTTCTCTACTGGTCTGTTTTCTAAAACCGGCAGTGAGGCTTCAGGGGCTGAAGAAGCAAGGCCGGGGCAGCCCCTGACCATTAGATATTCATACGTACATTTTTCTGAAATGCTGGTTTACAGTCGTGCCTTCCCAAAAGTTACTCTTTCTTCTCGCCAGTCTGTAGAATCTTCTCCAAAAAGTTTCGAGAATCATTCAAATGTCGCTGTGCTTTAGGGGTAATTATTTCTAGGCCGGCCTCTCCTTGAAAGGTTTCCCAGTGTTTTCCCATTTGTGGATCATGGCTCTCACTGTGGTTTTCTAGAGTCTTAAAGCTTTAGAAATGGCTTCAAAACCATTTCCAGACTCTTAGATGTCAATTACTTGATTTCTTGTCTGTTCTCGAATTTCTTTGGACCGTGGTATTTTGTTGCAGCTTATTGAGATCTTGAGTCTCGATTGAACAGACCTGGAGTTCATCAGGCTTGGGTGTGGTCAGTGAAAATAAACTTTCCCCAAAAAATGTATTATCCACAGTAAATTCCTGATATAACCAAGAGGGGTATTATTTCAACTTTACTTATTTTCGCATCCATCCATTTTCTCCGCCGCTTATCCTCACAAGGGTCGCAGGGAGTACTGGAGCCTATCCCAGCTGTCAACGGGCAGGAGGCGGGGTACACCCTAAAGCGGTTGCCAGCCAATCGCAAGGACACATGGAGACAAACAGCCGCACTCACAGTCACACCTCGGGGCAATTTAGAGTGTCCATTTAAGGCGGGTCCGGGATTGAACCCAGGACCTCAGAACTGTGAGCTGTTACCAGCTGCGCCAGTTCTTTTCCCTCCTTCAGAAATAAAATCATTTTAAAAAATGCATTTTCCATTGAGTTGGGTTAGGTTAGCGGGTTGTCTTTGATGACCCTAAACATTCAACTCTGGAAATTTTTCAAAAGAAATTACATTAAAAAAATAATTTGAGAGAGTGGGCAAATAGTTTTTGACAGTACTCTAGACCAATCGGTCACATAACCTGCATAATCGGGAATCTGTTAGTATTCTTTCATTCTGGACTGATTTTGTGTTTGGTGCTGGTTTAAATGTCAGATCCTGGTCTTGCTCAGTCTCATTGTTCAGTCGTCGTCGAGGTCAGACAACCATTGATAATCCCGGAACGTAAAATCTAGTTCCTGTCCACATGTGATGCCCGGAAGAAGATAATTCATATTTTGCCATAGGATCAGAGCGTAGCGGGTCGTCCAGTAGAGGTATTTGCTCCATGCTGATTTATAAGCACAGAGATCCACCGAACGTAGTCCATCTCAAGTCCGGACCACTCGTCTAATGACCGTGAAAATTGTACACGGCTCTCTGTGACTTTGCATATGCAAATGAACACCCCCCCCACCCCCCACCCCCCACCCCCAAGCCGGCGCTGTCATCGGCTTTCTTTGGCCTCCCTCAGCCAAGCCGCTGCGTGAACCAGATCGACGGAGTGTGTCGGACCATCGAAAAGACCATCGGCCAGGCCGTGCAGAGGACTTTAGACCAGTTGGAGAAAGACTGCGATTTAATTTGCGCCACCATCAGCAAGAGACTGCAACAGGACAGGTAAAACGACATCGTGAAAAACCGTTTGGGTCCAAGTTCCAATTTATATCGAATCCGCAGGTCCGATGCCACTTCCAGCCAAAATGCCCGTCTGAACTCGTTCGCGTGCGGCGCTCTGGGAGTCTTCCTCCCTCTCTTCTTCGTCCTCAGTTTCGTAGTGAGCGCCTTCTCGAAAGAGCAGCTGAGTGAGCTGGTGGGGGAGGGGCCTGCACAAACGCTGACCATCTGCACTGTGAGTCTTCGGCCTCTTATTCAACAGAAAATTTATCGGGTATGCCGACAAAATCGAATGACCTCAGTTGCGGGGTCACGTATCTTAAAGGGCCACTGTCATGAAATGCATGATTTTTAGCATGCTATTAATGAAAAAAAACGGCAGTCGGTATGGACCCATCCGTTTTTTTTTCCACCACAAAACATGATTTTTGACGTGTGTGGCTCTTTATAACTCCTGCCATGAAAATCCTCTCGAGGGATTTGTTTTGTTTCGAGAAGAAGCAGGAAGTACAGGGAACAGGGCACTTAAGCGGTGTCGTCTGTTTATAGGCGTTTTACCTGCTGGAAGGTAGCTCGTTGTTCCTTCATGTTAGCCAAAATGCCGGCTCGTTGCATTGCTGGATATTGACTGATCTGGCTCATCTACGCTGCCTAGAGTTGGATCGGACGGGGAGGTGGTTTGGCCGTGATCCGCATATCATCTAAATATGGCTCGAAACGATAGGGTAATATTGCCAATATGGCACTTCCCTCGATTGTGAGATGTTCTCTTCTTCGAAAAGAGCTTCTGTGTCCCATAGTAGGTGGGCAGACGAGCCGCCGCCGAAGCCGTGCTCGTACATACTGTCTGGGAGTCTGTTGTTAGTTAGAAGTGATCCGCATATCATCTAAATATGGCTCGAAACAATAGTGTAATATTGCCAATATGGCACTTCCCTCGATTGTGAGATGTTCTCTTCTTCGAAAAGAGCTTCCGTGTCCCATAGTAGGTGGGCGGACGAGCCGCCGCCGAAGCCGTGCTCGTACATACTGTCTGGGAGTCTGTTGTTAGTTAGAAGTGATCCGCATATCATCTAAATATGGCTCGAAACAATAGTGTAATATTGCCACAGTCACTTCACTCGATTGTGAGATGTTCTCTTCTTCGAAAAGAGCTTCCGTGTCCCATAGTAGGTGTGCGGACGAGCCGCCGCCGAAGCCGTGCTCGTACATACTGTCTGGGAGTCTGTTGTTAGTTAGAAGTGATCCGCATATCATCTAAATATGGCTCGAAACAATAGTGTAATATTGCCACAGTCACTTCACTCGATTGTGAGATGTTCTCTTCTTCGAAAAGAGCTTCCGTGTCCCATAGTAGGTGTGCGGACGAGCCGCCGCCGAAGCCGTGCTCGTACATACTGTCTGGGAGTCTGTTGTTAGTTAGAAGTGATCCGCATATCATCTAAATATGGCTCGAAACAATAGTGTAATATTGCCACAGTCACTTCACTCGATTGTGAGATGTTCTCTTCTTCGAAAAGAGCTTCCGTGTCCCATAGTAGGTGGGCGGACGAGCCGCCGCCGAAGCCGAATGAGACTTCGGCAACTTTGCGCACGGATGACGCGCTCTCCGCTCATATTTATTTTTTCGAATCGACATTGAAGTGAATAACGTTATATGTATTTTTCATTTCAATATCTACTTTAGAATGTTTATAGGGGTGACACTTGGGCTTGAAAAAATAAAATACAAATCTGACGAAACGAAGGCTACAATGCAGTTCAATTCAACCACAATAACCGACATCTTGTTCAATTCATACCACTCTGACATTGTCAATCAGGACTAAACTTGGGTTTTGCAAAGTCGCTCATTCAAATATTTGTCCCACTGTCTTTCCCTTCCCAAATCGCTTCACAGGGACTCGTCATGTACGTGTGGGATTGGATACCGGAAGACGGACAAGTTGTTTTTATCATATTTTTTGGAGCCTTTTGCTACTTCTTACTTTTCCTAGCCAAACATTTTTCCGGGTAAGTGTCACAAGCTCCATCATGAATAGAAATATATGTATTTTTTAAATGATATATGATTTCTTCTTAAACCAAAAACACATGATTAGCCACTAGTCGATATCATACTCTGAACATTATTTGTGTAGTAGTAAAGTCAACAAATCTATCCAAGTCCTCTTTTTTTTTTTTTGTTTAATCCCCACATCACGTATCGTAATAATTCTAAATCTGTCTCATCCTTGTAGTCAAACAAACAAAACTTTGACCAAGAAGGAGAAGAGGGCCATGAAAGAGTTCAGTGATTATATCCTGGATATCGTCAAAACCAAGAAGGTAAGAATCTTCCCATTTTTGGCTACTTGTTTTGTATATATTTATAAAAACACGTACACACCGTAATTTCCGGCCTATAAGCCGCAACTTTTTTTCCCACACACGCTTTCGACCCTGCGGCATATGCGGTGATGCGGCTAATTTGTGCATTTTTTCCGGCGGCTGCAAGGGGGCACCCAAGCAGAAAAGGTATGAGTACAACCAGTGGAATATATGTGCCGAGGAAGTGACTTTGACCGGTATGTTTTTTTTTTTTTAAACCGGCTCTGTTAGCACTGCACCAGCGTTAGCACTGTGCTAGCGTGTTGCTGCTGTGGTACTGCCATGTCTCAGTGATTTTTACCGGTATGCTTTTTTTTCCTTTAACCGGCTATGTTAGCGCTGCGCTAGCATTAGCGCTGTGCTAGCGTGTTACTGCTGTGTTATTGCCACCTCTCGGTGACTTTTACCGGTATGTTTTTTTTTTTTTTTTTTTTTAACCAGCCATTAGCACTGTGCTAGCGTGTTGCTGCTGTGTTAATGCCACATATCTGCTATTTTTTATCGGTATGTTTTTTTTGTTTGTTTTTTTTTTTTTTACCGGCCCTGTTAGCGCCACGTTACCACCGTGCTAGTGTGTTTCTCCTGTGTTACTGCCGCGTCTCAGTGATTTAGGTATGTTTTTTTTTTTAACTGGCTCTGTTTGCGCTGTGCTACTGTGCTGGTACCGAGTAGCTGCTGCGGCTGTGTTTTTTTTTTTTTTTTTTTTTTTTTTAACTGGTATGTTTTTTTTTTTAACCAGCCCTGTTCGAGCTACCGTGTTGTTGCTATGTTAAGATAAGCTAAGGTATTAAAACTCTTTCTGTGTACGGTCTTTCTTTGTAAATGTCTTGTTTCAATGTGGGCACTTGCGGCTTATACACAGATGCGGCTTATGTATGTACTAAGTGGTATTTCTTTTACAAATGTACTGGGTGAGGCTTATAATCAGGTGCGTTCTGTAGGCCGGAAATTACGTTGTGTGTGTATATATATATATATATATATATATATATATATATATACTCGTCTATTACTACATTGCTAATTCCTTTGAATTTCTGCTGATAATTTGTGAATTTAAGCCTTTTCATTCATCCCACAGGGTAAATTGTATGACTGGTACCTCCAGCAGTGTGCCGCAGAGTACGACCTCTGACCCCCCGGGTTCGACGATTGTACTTCATATATGTACGTACGTCGGGACAGCGTTGAAAGTTCAGATGTTCGGACAAAAGATAGTCTGTAATCTACGATGAAACACTGGGAAGTTTGTGAAGATACTGACAATCGTTCACCAAATAATGCAGCTAAGAGTGATGATTATTGTTTTCTAGCTATTAGAAAGTGCCTTTGTTCACTATAGCCAAGAGACTGTGATTGTAGTCATTTATTTCTTTTATTTCATAAATATAGCTGGTTCGCAAATTTAATTCTTAACTTATTACCGACTGCAAAAAAACAACGAAATCTGTGTTCTTAAACCTGACTGCACCGTCCCCATATTTTGTCTCTGGAAGATGCCACAATGTGCTATTTTAACACGTGTTTGTTTTTTTTTAAACCTTTATACGTATATTTAAAAACAAACAACAAAGCAAAGCAACGCCACCGTAGTTGGTTTTACCTCGATGATTGTATACAATACAGTGCAGTGAATAATAATACGCAGTTTTCATTGACACTCGGAGACTGGTTAAAAATGTTTTTGTGTGATTGTAGATTGCAGTGATGCATTTTCCTGAAACCTGTTTCATGAAAAATTATTTTCGTTACTTTGTTGAGGTCCGTGACGTGACAATACATTAGGAACAGCTCTCAGTGCGATGCAGTGTTGTTCTATACACAACTGCTACATTTTTAAATTAGTACTTCCGTATATTCTCATAATATAAAGGGTTGATTTTTTTGTCATATACCTGACAGGTAACCCGTTTTTTTTTTTTTTTTTTTTTTTTTAAATCGAGGCCTGTATTTGTATACATTTTTTGGCCATATTTTATTACATGTATTTTAATATTTTCCACAGATAAAGATGCTTGCTTAAAATATATGTATTTTAATATAATGTAAAATGTACTGTACAGTCCCGTTTATTATGCAGCGTGTTGAAAAGCACAACAATTCGTGTTCTGGATTTTGTTACGTTGTGCTGGTGTCCAAATGAGTTCAAAAAAAAATATTTGTAACATGTCAGACGCACACGTGAACTTTGTCACATCTGAAAATTCATGAAATGTTTCCAACTGACCTTTTTATTTTTTGTGTTTTGCTGATTAGCGAGTATTTGTGTGGCATTGCATAAGCAGCACGTGGAACAATGAAAGATTCAGCTTATTCATTCATTTCATTTATTTCAACATTATAAAAATCCCACCCTTGCTCCTTTTGTCGGAGGAACAATATACATATATTTTTTTGAACATTGTTTTACCCTGAAGCACTGTACATCACCGCTTTCTCTAATTTATGCCGACAGAACCACTAAATATATATATATATATATATGTGCAAGAAATTTCTTTCTTGAAGAAGTACAGGGTATCCATGGAGGCCACAAATCTCAGTTCCCTGAGTTAGTAATAAAAAATCCCGACGGATGAGACCGCAATTAGCAATTAGCATCATCATAATCATCACTCTGTATTGTGTTTGACAATACAGTACTTAAATCGAGCATACAAGCATGAATATGGAATCAAAGGGATCAAACTTTTTGTGCTATCTAGTAAGGCAGCCAATAGCAAGAGGTAAATTTTCATCTTTTGTTTCGTTCAAATCAGTCACGAGCCACGGTAACATTTGCACAACCAGCTCAGATCGGCACCGCTATTCGATCCAGCAATTGGATCTCAGTGGAGTACGCAGAAAACTTGAAATTTTATCATGCGCCATTATTACATTGGTGGGGAAAAAAAGGCATCCCAAATAGTAGTTCTATTTAGTTACAGTGCATTTGGGAATGTAGCTACAGTGAAGAAACTAAGTATTTGAACACCCTGCTATATTGCAAGTTCTCCCATATGGAAATCACGGAGGGGTCTGAAATGTCCACTGTGAGAGAGATCTAAAAAGAAAAATCCAGAAATCACAATGCAGGATTTTTTGTAACGATTTATTTGTGTGATACAGCTGCAAATAAGTACTTGAACACCTGTCCATCAGCTAGAATTCTGACCCTCAAAGACCTGTTAGTCCACCTTTTAAAGTCCACCTCCACTCCATGTATGATCCTGAATCAGATGCACCTGTGTGAGGTTGTTAGCTGCATGGAGACACTTGTCCACCCCATACAATCAGTAAGACTCAAACTTGTAACGTGGCCAAGACCAGAGAGCAGCTCCAAAGACGCCAGAGACAAAATTGCACAACTCCACACGGCTGGAAAGGGCTACGGAGAAATTGCCAAAAAGGTCCACTTGTTGGAGCAATCATTAGAAAATGGAAGAAGCGAAACATGACGATCAATCTCAAATCGGAGTGGAGCCCCGAGCCAGATATCACCTCGTGGGGTCTGAATGATCCTTAGAAAGCTGAGGAACCGGCCCAGGACTACACGACAGGACTTGGCCAATGACCTGAAAAAAAGAGCTGGGTCCACCGTTTCCGAGGTGACTGTTGGTAATACACTAAGACGTCATGGTTTGAAATCACGCACGGCACGGAAGGTTCCCCTGCTTAAACCAGCACGGGTCAAGGCCCGTCGAGTCAGGGGAGAAGGTTTTGTGGTCAGATGAGACCAAATTTGAACTTTTTGGTGATAATTCCACTAACCGTTTTTGGAGGAAGACGAATGATGAGCTCCATCCCAAGAACACCATCCCTACTGTGAAGCATGGGGGTGGTAGGGTCATGCTTTGGGGGTGTTTTCTGCACATGGGACAGGACGACCGCAGGAGAGGATGACCGCGGCCAAGTATTGTGTGATTTTGGGGAACAACCTCTTTCCCTCAGTCAGAGCATTGAAGATGGGTCGCGGCTGGGTCTTTTAAAATGACAATGACCCGAACCCGAAGAAGGAGTGGCTCCGTAAGAAGCGTATCAGGGTTCTGGCCCGGCCTAGCCAGTCTCCAGAGCTAAACCCAAGAGAAAATCGTTGGAGGGAGCAACAGCCCAGAAATCTGTCTGATCTAGAGAAGATCTGTGTGGAGGAGTGGTCCAAAATCCCCCCTGCAGTGTGAGCAAACCTGGTGAACAACTACAGGAAACCTTTGACCTCTGTAATCGCAAAGAAAGGCTACTGTACAAATATTAACATTGGTTTTCTCAGGTCTTCAAATACTTATTTGCAGCTGTATCACACAAATCACCCAAAAAAAAAAATCATACATTGTGATTTATGGATTGTGGGAGATCTTGCAATACAGCAGGGTGTTCAAATACTTATTTTCTTCACTGTATATACAACATTATTAGTTCAAACCCCGACAATGCCCATGCATGGCTTGTTTTAAGTACAAAATGTACATGTGGATGACATCTTGCAGCTGAATCCACTACTGCTTGAAACGTGACAACGCGGGTCACCAAAGTCCTGCTGACTCGGCGCTCTCGGGTCAGCGAGCGTCTCAGTGGCGGGTTTCCACGTCTTGAACAGTGAAAAAGTCGCCTCACGAGGGTTAGCTGCCTTGGGTCTCGGCACCGGGTAGCGGCTGGATCCGGAATTAAGTTATTGGGCGCCCTTGTCGATCAACCAGGAAATGTCTCCAGTCCTGCGTGAGTCGGCGGAGGCACACACGAAATGTCGTTACGTGTCGGCCATCTTGTGATAGTCAGCAGAGGTCCGGTAATAAAGTCTCCAAAAATAACAAATGGGTTACTTGTTCATACTTGCCAAGAAGATCCTCCAATTTTTGAGTGCATTATTATGAAATTAAAAAAAAAAAAAAAATATTGAAATATTTGTAACATGCTTGCATCAAAGTACATGAAACAACATTTAATATTTAGAGCACACTTCTGAAATCAGCCTGTTTTGAGTGGGCGGTCCTGTGTCATTCAAATGAGCCACTGGACAGCCCAACCCCCTCGACTGCGGGGGGAGCCAAGATGAAAACTGTTTTCATCACCTTCCAGACCAAGGTCGGAGCTTGGGGGTTGAATACATATTGAGCACAGAGTCTCATAAAAGTATATCAGAACTGCGAAGCGTACGTATTGTATTTTCATATGTGAAGGCAGCACTTCATTACCAAGTTCGTGCATGACTTTTTTTTCCCCAATTTTCACCGTTCTGAGGTCCAGGGTTCGATCCCTGTGTGATGTCACACCGGCCCTGCCTATGCGTAGTTTGCATGTTCTCCCCATGCCTGTGTGGGTTCTCTCGGAGCGTTCCGGTTTCCTCCCACATCCCAAAAACACGCAAGATGAATTGGACGCTCTAAATTGCCCATAGGTGTGATTGTGAGTGCGGATGTTTGTCCTGATGTGCCCTGCGATTGGCTGGCAACCGGTTCAGGGTGTGCCCCGCCTGCTGCGCGTTGACAGCTGGGATAGGCTGCGGCGCTCCCCGCGACCCTTGTGAGGATGAGCGGCCAAGAAAATGGATGGATGGATGAAATTCATTGGGAGGCAAAACTTGAACGACAATTAGCAGATTGTATTTGCTCCAAATTCCATCTATTCCTTGTGCGTTTTTACACACTTGGCCAACAGGCGAATTATTGTATGATTGTCAGGATCATGTTTTTTTTCCAGACCTGAAGACTGATATATTCCGGTAATTTCCTGTAAAATATGTAACAGTGCCGAAGGCGACGCTTGACTACACATATTGGATCCAGAGAAATATTTTATGATACTTGTAGTTGGAATTTTTTTCCACCCAGTGCGATCAATAACATCGAGTCGCGCACCATCGACTGAAAGAACTCAAAATGTTTTCGATAAGTCAGCTTCAGTCCCCCATTTTTTTGTGTTGCCCTCGCCAACATTTGTCATGTTTCCCTTCAAAGTAAAAGCCCGAGAACCGCAACAGCACGCAAAGACCGTTGTCGGAGGCACGACCGGGTCGAAGCAACTTACTCCACATCTCGTTTCTTAATCTTCTTTCCGGATCCTAAGACCTCGGCCACTCGGGACACGATGGGGTCATAGTTCATGCTGGCCACGGCAACCGCCTCCTCGCCCCTGCGGGTGACCCGACGGAGGTCAAAAGAAGCGCTTTCAAAGCAGTATACAAATATACTCATACTGTACATGCGGCGGTAAATGAAATCAAATTATTTTACCGTAATTCCCGGCCAACAGAGCGCACCTGGTTACGAGCCTCACCGAGTACATTTGTAAAGGAAATACCATTTGGTACATAGATACGCCGCAGCGATGTAAAAGCCGCTAGTGCCCACATTAAAACACGAGATATTTACAAAGAAAGACGGTACACAGAAAGGGTTTAACGCTAGCGCCTCGTTAACGCCACACTAACAGGGTTGGTTAAAAAAAAAAAAAAAAAAAACTACAAAAATCATTGAGATACAGCAGTAACACGCTAGCGCAGCGCTAACAGGTAAAAGTGACTTCCTCGACACATATATTCCACCGGTCCCAATCTAACACTGGCACCGCGCTAATGCCAGCGCCGGGCTAAAGCTAACACTAACGCTAAAAGGGCCGGTTAAAATAAAACTTACCGGTAAATATAACTGAGACACACCAGTAACAAAGCACCAACATGCTAGTACAGCTCTAACAGGGCCGGTAAAAGTTGCTTCCTCGGCACATATATTCCACCAGTTCCACTCTAACGTTAGCACCATGCTAAAGCTAGCGCTAACACTCACAGGGCCGCTTAAAATAAAACTTACCGGTAAATATCACTGAGCCACGCTAGTAACAAAGCAGCAACACGTTAGTACAGCACTAACAGGGCTGGTAAAAGTCACTTCCTCGGCACATATATTCCACCGGTCTCACTCTGACCTTTTCCGCTCGAGTGCCCCCTTGCGGCCGTTAGAAAAAAATGCACAAATTAGCCGCATAAACCGCAGTGTTGAAAGCGTGAGAAAAATAGGCCGTAAATTACAGTAATCCTTGATTCCCTGATTAACATAAGATTAGGTATTAAACAAAATAGCAAAATGAAAGAAAAATTATACTTTGGAATAATAATCATAAATCATTTTTCAGGCCTATAGTTCATGATTTGCTGCACAACTGAAATAAATAACACACTTGCCTTGTGTAAAATGCGACAAATCTCAGTTCGTCGAGATCGCCTTGAATGATGACATCATCGAATCCGTCGCCATATCCTTGTCAAAAAAAAAAAAACACTTTCCAAGGAGCGCAATCAATGCCCCTTTACGGCTTTCGGGAGAAGAAACTTACCCGCGTAGCGCATCGTCTTCCCAAACATCGCCGACCAGAAGTAAGGCACGGTTTTCATCTCCGCGACCCGGCCCAACATGCCGAGAGCCGCCGCTCTTCCTGTCGCCGGCGAGCACGAAGCCCCGACTCTCAAGGACGGATGAACTCCCAAACTAATCGAGGCGACACTCACCGTGCACGTGAGCCATTTGCCAGTGAGGAATGTTGACCTTCTTATTGTTGCGCGGCGGGAAAGGAAAGGTCACCGCGTCTCCCCCGGCGAAGACGCCGTCCACGTTTGTCTGCATCATCTCACAGGCGCCAGCGACAGATTGTACATTTGTAACAACTTCACAATCGGATTCACGGTGCATTGAAAAGCGATCATTCCGGGCAGAGGGAGATCTGTCGTCGCCAAGGAAACCCTGATTCATACACGGCGGTTTATGATGTTGCTGCACTGGCCAAGATTTCTTATCGAATGTTGCACAAGATTTTTTTTTTTTTTGTGTGTGTGTGTTTAATTGCTAGGTACACAGTACTATAGCTCAAACAAATTGCTGTAATTATTTTTCCAATATGTTTCTGGAAAAGGCTCCCCATACCCTCAGTGGTTAGAGGATTGGTTTACTTACTTACTTTTATATTATTTATTATTATTATTATTATTAATATATTATTATTTTTTTATTTTTCCGATATGTTTCTGGAGGTGGCCCCCATCAGTGGTTAGAACATTGGTTTACTTACGTTTATTTTTATTATTATTATATTATTTATTTATTTTCCAATATGTTTCTGGAAGAGACCCCCACAGCTCAGTGGTTAGAACATTTGTTTACTTACTTTTATTTTTATTATTATATTATTTATTTATTTATATTATTTAGTATTATTTCATTTTTTTATTTTTCCGATACGTTTCTGGAGGTGGCCCCCTCAGTGGTTGGAGCATTGGTTTACTTACTTAGTTTATTTTTATTATTATTCATTTATTTATGTATTTTCCGATATGTTTCTGGAGGTGGCCCCCACAGCTGAGTGGTGAGAGCATTGGTCTATTTACTTACTTTTATTTTTTATCTTGTTTTGATTATATTATTCATTATTATTATATTATATTATTATTTTATTTTTCCGATCTGTTTCTGGAGCTGGCCCCCACAGCTGAGTGGTGAGAGCATTAGTCTATTTACTTACTTTTATTTTTTCATTTTTTTTAAATTATATTACTCCTTGTTATTATATTATATTATTATTTTATTTTTCTGATCTGTTTCTAGAGAAGGCCCCCATAGCTCAGTGGTTAGAGCATAGGTTTACTTACTTTTATTTTTTATTATTTGTTATATTATTATTACATTATTTTATTTTTTATTTTTCCCAAAACGTTTCTGGAGGAGGCCCCCATAACTCAATGGATAGATCATTGGTTTACTTACTTTTATTTTTTATGATTACATTATTTATTATTATTATTATATTTTTATTTTTCCGAAATGTTTCTGGAGGAGGCCCCCATACCTCAGTGGTTAGACCATTGGTTTACTTACTTACTTACTTTAATTTTATTATTATTTTATTTTTTTATTATTCCGATATGCTTCTGGGATGAATTCCAGACCAGTTCATGGAAAAATTGAACATTCCAGCTGCATGAATAGCAGTGAAAGTCAGATGGACACACACACACACACACACACACACAAAAAAAAAAAAAAATTACTTGAGAGAAATCAATATCTTCAAGAACTTCGCCGTGTAGCAGGTGGACGTACGCGTCGCAAAAATACCTTGTTGACAGTGATGAAGCCCTTTGAGTCCAGGTGAATGCCGCTCTGTTTCAGGAAAGCGGTCGCGGGGACGCATCCTGCGGGCGAGAAGAGCGCTGAGCGCGCTCACGTGCAGGCGCAATACTTCCCATTTTCAACCTGTTAGTTTTGCCACGTCGAGATGAGGCGCGTACTCGGCCGAAGGGCCGCAAAGAGATGAACGTCGCGTCCCGAAACGTGCCCGTTTGCGGCGACTCGAGCTGCCGCTGGCTACCCCGGTGTCCGCTCGTGTTAGTAATTCATTTTTTGATCTCTTGAAATAGGTGCAGAATTTCGACCTGCTCACCTGCGCCGATAACGCAGACGTCAGCTCTCAGGACTTTGCCGCTCTTCAGTACGACCTCCTTCAGCTACGGGAATGGGACACAGGCAAAGTTTTTACGAGCCGCTTTTTTGTTCTCGTCGTGTCTTGATTTGTCAAAACTGGGCAGCAAGATTTTGATGACAATGTAATAAATGCACACAATAATCCATCCATCGAACATCCATTTTCTTGGCCGCTTATCCTCACAAGGGTCGCGGGAGCCTATCCTAACTGTCAATGGGCAGGAGGCGGGGTACAAACAGCCACGCTCACAAACACACCTAGGGGCAATTTAGAGTGTCCAATTAATGTTGCATGTTTTTGGGATGTGGGAGGAAACCGGAGTGCCCACCCGGAAAAAACCCACGCAGGCACGGGGGAGAACATGCAAACTCCACACAGGAAGGGCTGGGATCGAACCCGGGACCTCGGAACTGTGAGGCCAACGCTTTCCAGCTGTGTCACCGTGCCGCCACTCTTGATAATCCATCCATTTTCTTAGCCGCTTATCCTCAGAAGGGTCGCGGGGAATGCTGGAGCTTATCCCAGCTGTCAAGGGGCAGGAGGCAGGGTACACCCTGAACTGGTCGCCAGCCAATCGCAGGGCACATGGAGTCAAACAGCCGCACTCACAATCACACCTATGGGCAATTTAGAGTGTCCAATTAATGTTGCATGTTTTGGCGATGCGGGAGGGAACCGGAATGCCCACCTGGAGAAATCCCACGCAGGCACGGGGAGAACATGCAAACTCCGCACAGGGAGGGCCGGGATCGAACCCGGGTCCTCAGAACTGTGAGGCCAACGCTTTCAAGCTGCTCCACCGTGCCCCCGCCCTTAATAATATTTTTCAACAATAAATATTGCACTTAACTTTAAGGCGTTAACAAGGTTCGGAACAAAAAGGCAGGGTGAGGTAATAATTGTGAGAATGACGTGACTGCTGTATGAGAATTTCAAGTTCCAGTCTTTGTGTTTGTGCGAGTGCGGGTCTGAGCATCGTGCCGTGTCGCTCACTTTGCGAATACCTGTCCGTGATGGCCGATCATCTCCGACACCTCGTTCAGCATGTAGAACTTCACCCCGTTCGCTTCGAAGAGCTGCAGGCCCAATCGACAGAAACAAGGCCAAGAAAAGGAATTAGGATTATTATTATTATTATTATGATTGTTTTTGCATTTTAAATAGCAGGTCGTTTCCTGTTGAGCGTGCGGACGCACCTTCATGATGGCTTTCCCGACTTTGTCACCGAGGGCCTTTTTAAACGGGATGGACTCGATGCCGATGACGGAGACGGAGTGGGCCTTGTCGGTCAGCGCTGCGGCCACCTCCATCCCTGCGCACGGGACAAATGGACAAAAATTAAATCACATCGTATATGCATGAATCAGCATTCAGCACATTATCCATCCATCCGTCCGTCCGTCCATTTTCTGAGCCGCTTATCCTCACAAGGGTTGCGGGACTGCTGGAGCCAATCCCAGCTATCGACATACAGGTGGCGGGGTACACCCTGGACTGGTCGCCGGCCAATCGCAGGGCACATCGAGACAAACAGTCGCGCTCACAATCACACCTAGGGGCAATTTAGAGTCTGCAATTGATGCATGTTTTTGGGATGTGGGAGGAAACCGGAGTGCCCGGAGAAAAGCCACGCGGGCACGGGGGAGAACATGCAAACTCCACACAGGTGGGGCCGGGATTTGAACGCTCTAGAGCTACGTCACCATGCCACCCCCACATTATTTATGGATTCATAACATATATATATATATATATAGGCTGTGGCACGGTGGAACAGCTGGAAAGCGTTGGCCTCACAGTTCTGAGGACCCGGGTTCGAATCCTTACCCCGCCTGTGTGGAGTTTGCATGTTCTCCCCCGTGCCTGCATGGCTTTTTTTCCGGGTGGGCACTCCGGTTTTCTCCCACATCCCAAAAACATGCAACATTAATTGGACACTCTAAATTGCCCCAAGGTGTGATTGTGAGCGTGGCGCTTTGTCTCGATGTGCCCTGCGATTGGCTGGCGACCAGTTCAGGGTGTACCTCACCTCTTGACCGTTGACAGCTGGGACAGGCTAAAGCACTCCTGCGACCCTTGTGAGGACAAGCGGCTAAGAAAATGGATGGATGCATATATATATATATATATATATATATATATATTTTTTTTTTTTTTACCAACAAAAGAGGTTCCCACAATCACGGCGTTCTTGTTGTTGGCCAGCCTGGCGATGCTGTTGGCGTCCTCGGGCGTCCGCAGGTGGAACACGTTCCTGACATCCCCGCCTTTGTAGTTCAGCGCTTTCGGTCTTTTAAATGAGCAGTTGAAAGCATTTGGTTATTTCAAGCAAAAATAAAAATGAAAATGGGGTGACATATTTTTCCCCAACTTGTTTCCTGTGGCAATGAAGAGTTTTCTGTATTCCATCCTCAAGCCTTCTTCGAAGGTGACGCAGCGCATTTTCACATCTATTGCCACAACCTGCAAACGGGTTTCAGCTTTAAAAACTATTTAAAACACTGCAGGTGTCATCTGATTTGAATGGAAAAAGGGCAAAAGTACACATAAAGTCATATCGCTTATCACACATTCTTGTAAACTTGATTCTTTTAATGATCATTTGTTTTGATTTACTCTTCTTGCAACATTTACAAAGAATTGCAAAAGCATCATGAAAGGCAATTATGAACAAAAAAGGAAAATTCACAATTTCAGCACTTCAAAGCGATTTGTGGGACCGTAACTCTGACGGTTTTCAACTCCGGTGTGGAAGGAAATATGTGCCACCAGGATTTGAATTTCTGTGCAACATTTCAATGTTAACAATTCAGCCGGCTACGATTCGCTGCCTAAAATTCACCGTCTGTGCCACCAGGCAGGTTAATTCAGGTCAGAACCGAACAGCCAGCCAATCCTGTTCCGCTTTCTTAGGGTGTGACATCATGTGACTAAAAAAGCGGAACAGGATTGGCTAGCTGTTTGCTTCTGACCTAAAGTAACCCTGCCTGGAGGCACAGACGGTGAAATTTAGGCAGCGAATCGTAGCCGGCTGAATTTTTACATTGAAAAGTTACACTGAAATACATCCATCCATCCATCCATCCATCCATTTTCTTCGCCGCTTATCCTCACAAGGGTCACGGGGAGTACTGGAGCCTGTCCCAGCTGTTAACGGGGAGGAGGCGGGGTACACTCTGAACTGGTTGCCAGCCAATCGCAGGGCACATGGAGACAAACGGCCGCACTCATGCAAACTCAAATTGCCCCGAGGTGTGATTGTGAGTGCGGCTGACCTAGGGGCAATTTAGATTGTTCAATTAATGTTGCACGTTTTGGGGATGTGGGAGGAAACCGGAGTGCTTGGAGAAACCCCACACAGGCACGGGGAGAACATGCAAATGCCACACAGGCGGGGCAGGGATTGAACTCGGGACCTCAGAACTGTGACGCCAACACTTTACCAGCTGCTCCACCGTGCCGCCCACTGAAATATTGAAAATGTGATCACATTATAAATAAAATTCAAATCCTGGTGGCACATATTTCCTTCCATCCACTGGCGGCTACACAGGTTAACCGCAACTACTGCCATCTAGTGGAAGTGCATTTAATTGTCATGCCTATCGCTATACGTTGCTGTCATAGATAGCGGAACTAGGATGCATTATTCGCGGTCAATAATTCATAAATGCCGGCCAATTAAATGAAAATTGGTCGCGAGCCCGTCACCTCTCACCTCTTTTTCTGTGAGCAATTCGATGTCGTGGTCCTGCAGGAAGTCCAAAGAGCGCAACCTCAGCTGCTCCGCTGTGCTGTCTAGGGACTGAGGGCGAGTACGTTAGCGCTAAATACATATCTCAAGTTTAAAAAAAAAAGAGGAATAACTACCCTCCCGTTATTATGGAGTCCAACATAAACAGTGTGGGAACATTAATTATCGAGGTGTCTGTGGTGGAACCCGTGACTTTGGTGGGGGGGGGGGTCTGTGTACAAACCTTACTCAGTTTAGGCCTGTCGTAGGGAGGATGTCGGTCCATGGTGCAGATGACGACGCGGTCGGCGAAGCCCTCTTGCCTCAGCGTCTCGGCGCACACCAGACCAGCCGGACCTGCACGCACACCCAGAGACCACCGCACAGGTCGTAACGTTACGAGATGCACCTGTGGGTGCAGTGCAGGTATATGATTTTCTAACATATGCCCCCTAGTGGCTGGGAGCAGTAAAAGGGTGACGTCAGAGCAATCTGATGGGACGTTTTATAAATAGTGCAAGGTCTTAAGCGGGAACACGCACGAGGTTCCACGATTTGGAACGCAAACAAAAATGTGAAATATGCATGCAAAGTTTGCACAGCGCTTCAGAGTCTGAGCCGCCGTCACGGCTGACGTCAAACGGAGACATCGGCGCGTCTCCTGAGGCTTCAGTTCAGCGAGTAGCAAAGTGCTAACTCTGCCTCTTCTTCTTTTTCTTTGACACTTTTTTTTTTTTTTGTCCCAAAAGCAAGGCCAGCCTGGACAAGAGATGAAGAATAGACCGTACACGTGGAGTGTATTCTAATACTTCAGGAGTAAAATGATAACAAATATTTGGCTTTCGGCTGAAATTTCACGATGAACTGAAAATGACCTTTCATTTGATGAACCTAATTTGACCTTCTCTAAACTTTTGAATGCACACATCCAATAGTTTTTTTTTTTTTTTTTTTGTCCACAACTTGCTCTTCTCGAATGGACCTTTCCGACCTGTCAATCACTCGTACAATAATAGCCAATCAGATAGCCGCATTGTCTTAACCACTGGCTTGACACGCCCCTCTCGCTGTACTGTCCCACAAGCAATGCTGGTTGTCAGTAGCAGGCGCTTGGAAAAGTTAATGTTACGAAGAAAATGTGTTGTTGTGCAAAATAATCAATAATCAGCTCAGCTCAAGCGAACCCGGTAACAATGACAATGAATGCATGAGGAAAACACGGCATAACTTAATCAAAATTGAAGATCACATTTTTGGCCCACATCGGGATCAGAATGACTTGCAAATGCGTAACATTTGAACGGGATTTGAACAAAACTTCCAAATGTGTTCTGCGCACAAATATCTGTAACAGTTGTGAATCTAATGTCAAGATGAACAATGGACCTTTCCCACCTGTCAATCACTCGTGCAATAATAGCCAATCAGATAGCAGCATTGTCTTGACACGCCCCTCTCGCCATATTGTCCCACAAGCAATGCTGGTTGTCAGTAGCAGGCGCTTGGAAAAGTTAATGTCACGAAGAAAATGGTCCTCAGATGGGCTTGGGGAACGTGCAATTCTGATGAAATATATCCTGCTAGATTGATTCATTTTCCAAAGCCTAAAACACAGTTGACGAAGTGTCTACGATGGATTAAGGGTCGCAGAAGAGCGCACGTGCGTACGTAACTCCACGTTGATGTGGACGACATCAACAAACACGAGGCTGTATGTTCGAAGGTAAGTGAGGGAGAAGTATCTTCTCTGAGTTTGATTGAATTATTATCAGTACTTTACACATTGCAGGAGAAAAATTTTCACTTTGTTAGCGTATCACTGACCTGCTGAACGAAGTGTGTCATGTTTTATGCCGAAGAGTCGGGTTAGTGATACGTAAATGCGCCATGTCATGCAAGAGAAATGTCTATTTGCCTATATGTGTCACATCAGACTTTCAAGACAGAGCACTGGGTTCCATGACGAGCCAAGTCAAATGAATACACTCACTCACTTATAAATAGTACAATGATATTTCTCGTGAGCTTTCCAAGTAAAACGTACTCACTCTGCTTTACATGCGTAGTACGATTCCACTATTTCATCCTGCTGGATTTCAATATGAAGTTTGTGAGGCGTCAACATTTTTGCATCGATCACCAACATTTCGCTGTAACTCTGACAATGCGTCCTGCCGCGTCCAAAATCTTAATCCCGTGTCCATATCCTTGCGTGAAATAGTTGAGACCTCTCTGCAGAACTCTCTTGGACAAGTCCGACGCATTTGGCAAAAAAAAAATACCCCAATATTATCTGGAATACGCGATAGAGAATCGACTTCAAACATGTTCTGTTTCATGGCTAAGGGGGCGGAGCTTAAGATCGCCATCGGAAAGGTCGACTGAAGGGCAAAGTTCGCAACATTTGCTTGACCAATAAATTGCCCGGATTGGTGAAAACATTCCATCACGCAGTTTGTGACACCACAGCGACATCTAAAAGTTGATTATTGGGTGTCGTCGTCGCAGTGGGAGGTTTTTCAAACTGGATGCTCTGAAAAGCCGACGGTGATCGGCAGCAGTGAGACTGGAGGAGTCACAGAAAAGCATCTGAGCAAAGTGGAACGCGTGCATTCAAAATTTGAGTTCACTTGTAATTTCCGCCATTAGACTGACTTGAGTGGTGTATAAATGCGAGCTGTTCGGTCCCTGTTCAAGCGCCGTCAAGAGTTTTGGTCCGCGTTGGCGGCAACAAGTCGGACTCATTTCCGGTGAGAGTTGGACTCCGCCAAGGCTGTCCTTTGTCACCGATTTTGTTCGGAACTTTTATGGACAGAACTTCTAGGCGCAGCCGAGGCGTAGAGGGTGTCCGGTTCGGTGGCCTCAGCACCGCATCTCTGCTCTTTGCGGATGATGTGGTTCTGTCGCAGTCATCAAGCCGTGATCTCCGGCTCTCTCACTGGAGAGATTCGCAGCCGAGTTTGAAGCGGCTGGGATGAGAATCAGTATCTCCAAATTCGAGACTATGGTCCTCAGTCGGGAAAAGGGTGGCGTGCCTTCTCCGGATCGGGGATGAGATCCTGTCCCAAGTGGAGGAGTTAAGAGTATCTTGGGGTCTTGTTCTTGAGGGAAGAATGGAGCGGGAGATCGACAGACGGATCGGTGCAGCGTCTGCAGTGATGCGGACTTTGTATCGGTCCGTTGTGGGGAACAACGAGCTGAGTCGAATGGCGAAGCTCTCAATTCACCAGTCGATCTACGTTCCTACCCTCACCTATGGGCACGAGCTGTGGATTGTGACCGAAAGAACAAGATCCCGAAATGAGTTTCCTCCCCAGGGTGTCCGGGGTCTCCCTTAGAGATCGGGGTGAGAAGCTCGGTCATCAGGGAGGGGCTCAGTGTCGAGCTGCTGCTCCTCCGCATCGAGAGTTGCCAGATGAGGTGGCTGGGGCATCTGATACGGATGCCTCCCAAAGCCTCCCCGATGAGGTGTTCTGGGCATGTCCAAGCGGAAAAACCCAGAACACGTCGGAGAGACTATGTCTCTCGGATGGCTTGGGAACGCCTCGGGATCCCTCCGGAAGAACTGGAAAAAGTGGCTGGGGAAAGGGAAGTCCGGGTATCCCTGCTGAAGCTACTTCCCCCGCGACCCGACCCGAAAAATCGGTAGATAATGGACGGATGGATATAAATGCGTGTCACTGACCTGATCCAATAATCAAAACATGAGTGAAGCCCGTGTTGGAGTTAATGACTGCGGAACATCGGGCCATGGCCTTCGAGCGTTTCTGCGACTGAAGCGCCTGCAAAAGTCGGAAAGCTCTCGATCACTTCGCCGCATCGCTTCCCGCTTTGTTGATATTCGGCTTCACCTGCTTGTTTGCCCGAATGACGACCTTGTCCTTCTCAACTCTGACCTGTAGAGAGCAAAGGATAAGCCCCGCGTCCGCACGCGCTCCGAGAAGGCGGGGCGTGCGTTCATGAACATTTGCGAAAGGTCACCTGGAAGGTCGGCAGGCTGTCCAGGCCGGGGAAGTCCTCGATGTCGCCCGTCGCGGTGTTGAAACAGGCGCCGTGCCACGGGCAGCGCACGTGTCCTTTCGACAGCACGCCTTTAAGGGCACGACACGTTTCCTTTTCAGGGCCCGAGAAATCAAATTCAGGTTTTCAAGCGGCGGCGTTACCTTTGACGAGCGGTGCGCCGTAATGCGGACATTTGTGGCCCATTGCTGAGAACTCGCCGTGTTCTTTAATCAGCAGCGCTCTGCCGCTTCCCAGGTCAACCTCCCGCATCCTGGAACACGAGCGTCGTACACAGTACTCACTTCCGTTATACTTCGCAGGTGCCAAACTCCAGACCAGATCCGGCCTCACGCGTGATTTTTGGGTGCTCTGTAAAATGTTCTTTTTCCAAACCAGCCATAAAAATCATTACCGTAATTCCCGGCCTGCAGAGCGCACCTGGTTACAAGCCTCACCCAGTACATTTGTAAAGGAAATACCGTTTGGTACATACATAGGCCACAGCTGTATAAAAGCCGCAAGTGCCCACATTGAAACATTAAGTATTTACAAAGGAGGACAGTACACAGAGTTTGACACGAGCACCGCCGCGCTAATGCTAACACTAGCACCGCCGTGCTAACGCTAACGTTAGCACCACTGTGCTAACGCGAGCGCCGTGCTAACAGGGCCGGTTAAAAAAAATACATACTGGTAAAAATCACTGGGACACGGCGGTAACATGCTAGCGCAGCGCTAACAAGGCCGAACCTATAAAAGTCACTTCCTCGGCACATATATTCCACCGGTCTCACTCTTAGCTTTTCCGCTCGAGTGCCCCCTTGCAGCCATTAGAAAAAATGCACAAATTAGCCGGATCACCGCGTAAACCGTAGGGTTGGAAGCGACTTATAGGCCGGAAATTACGGTACAATTATTTTAGCTCAGTGACAAGATGCGTAAAATTGTTTCGTGCTCTAGCCACAAGCTCCTTGGGGTTTTTGTTTTTGTTTTCAAAGTAACAAGACGGTACAAACACAATTTGCAGCTGCGTTAAAAGGTGTTGTGACTGTCATTTCCTCAAAAAGAGAAATGTATTCATGCTGGACTTGAAAAAAAAGATTATTGCTCTCATTTAAAATCTCGTTATTCCTCTGTACACAAAATGTGTGAAGTTGTCTGTTTTCTGTTCCCTGACTGCATCCAGTGTAAACTTAAAACCGAGGCAGCACCGAACTGTGAGTTGCGGCCACTACCTCGTGATTACATATTACCGTAATTACCGGTCTATGATGCGCACCCGGTTATAAGTCTCACCCAGTACATTTGTAAAGGAAATACCGTTTGGTACATACATACGCCGCAGCCGTGTAAAAGCCGCAAGTGCCCACATTGAAACCGACATTGAAACGAGAGATATTTACGAAGACGGTACACAGATTTCAATGCTAGCGCCGCAATGCTAACGCTAGCGGCGCCGCGCTAACACTAACGCTAGCGCTATATACAAAGAAAGACAGTACACAGAGAGTTTAACACTAGTGCCGCCACGCTAACACTCACACTAGCGTCACGCGCTTACGCTAACACTACGCTAACTCTGTCTCACCCTTACATTTTCCGCTCAATTGCACCCTTCCGGCCGTTAGAAAAAATGCACAAATTAGCCGCATCGCCGCATAAACAGCAGGGTTGAAAGCGTGTGAAAAAAGTCGCGGTTCATAGGCCGGAAATTACGGTATTTGGTTTCCAGATTAGAACCGACACCCTGAGGTCAATGACCCTAAAATGCTTTTGAAATTCAGGCAGATAATCTGGCAAATAAAAGCAGCACGTGACCAGATTTTGTACAATACTGCATCACGTTTTCATTTTTTTAAATTTTTGCACGCAACGTGAGATTCCCCTTTGCTCACTGTCCGTTCTCCAGATCTTTGACGTGACAGACGGACGCTTCCACGTAGTCGCGCGACTTGTGGTAAACGCGGAGCAAGGCGGAGTCGTCGTCCGAGTTGTGTCCGAGGGCCCCGTTGGGTCTGCGGTCGGCAAAGGGGCTCGCCTTGCCGTTGGGCGAGAGGCCGTCCGCCTCTTTTTCTTTTTCCAGGAGCGAGAGTTCCACTTTGACTTCCACTGCGCGACACAGACGCACGTCGTCAACTGGAGGAAATACTAAACAGCGCTGACTTAGCATTTTTCATGCAATTGGTTAACATCGCATTGTGCCACGTTTTTTTTTTTTTTTCCCCCTCCGTCTTCTCTAATTTGAGGAGCAGCTTTTGGCTAAGAGGGGCCCGTCTGAAAGCAAATTAAAGACAAATCAAGTCTGACATCTCCACGAGTGGAACAAATGAAAGCAGGAAAAAAGGTGAATGGGCTCATTTAAAGGGCAAAACTGGCCAACTACTTCCTTTGCTTTTCTTTCTGTTGGCTGCCATAACTCATTCCTTAATGATATATTTGAAAAAAAAAAAAAAAAAAACGAGTCCTTTCCTTTCCCTTCATTCGTCAATAATCATTTGAAGAATGTCATTTGAATCGTTTTGCACTAAAAACACTTTATTTAGCGATACTTCTTGCGCTCAATTATAGTCACTTATGACGACCCTTGTGAGGATAAGTGGCTTGGAAAATGGGTGGATGAATATTAAAGTAAAACAGTACAATCGTCCCGTGAATGGATTTGTTTTCTTCTCTTTCAGGTAAAGAATAAAGACAAATTAGTAAATAAACATGGTACTCAAAACGGCACAAATTAGGGTGATATTTTCAATTTACCTCCTCAACAGGTGTGTACACACTAAAATGCTTTTAATTCCATTTGACGTGAATAGATTTACTGCACAAGAAATAAAAAATTATTCAAATTAAAATAAATAATATACATTTATATATATATATATAATAATGTATATAGAGAATTTTTAAAATATATATAGTACAGTAAACCCATTCATGTCAAATGGAATTAAAAGCATTTTAGTCTTTAGTCTTGGCCGCTTATCCTCACGAGGGTCGCGGGGGGCGCCGCAGCCTATCCCAGCTGTCAACGGGCAAGAGGTGGGGTACACCCTGAACTGGTTGCCAGCCAAACACACTCACAATCACACCTAGGGGCAATTTAGAGCGTCCAATTAATGTTGCATGTCTTTGGGGTGTGGGAGGAAACCGGAGTGACCCGAGAAAACCCACGCAGGCACGGGGAGAACATGCAGAACAGCAATCCTGCGAACCTTTTGAGGATAAGCGGCTCAGAAAATGCATGGATGGATATATATATATATATATATATATATGTATGTTTTTTTTTGTTGTTTTTTTTTCTTACTGCAGCAGTCTATCTGTTTTTTTTTGTGGGAAAATGTGCTGACTGTCCAGGTTTTATAATCTGGCTGGAATTTTCTCCCGCTGAGTAAGTCTTAATTAAAACTAATGGAAAATGGGAATAGTGCGGGCAATTGGCGAGGAAGCGAAAGAAAACGCTCTGCTGAGTGTGGTCGCGGCCAATATCTTGACGCTGATGCACTAAAAAACTTTTATTTTTATTTTTTTTTAAAGAATTGTCTTTTGTGTTCCAAATGGGACTGTATTTTGAAGAATTTGCTGAGGGGAAACTCAAGTTGTTTATTCCTGCATTGTTTTTGTCAATATATTTTTTTTTTTCCCCCACATGACTTTACCTCCTACATGCAACACATTAACCTGATGTTTAATGCGAAAGCTACAACGTCGTTATTATTAGCTGCAGTGACGCAAGCACTGAAGTGGCTAAACACACGCACACAATGTCACGTTTTTGTATTCATGCATACGTAATCCTCTTGAGTAAGATGCCACAATAGCATTAAAATTCCTCCTCCGTGTAACACTGCACTGCAAGCGGAGTAGGTTGGACATAGCAGGGTGAACATAACCCCGCGTGAAGGCGGGTCGCTCGCATTTATTAAAAAAAAATAAACAAAATGCTGCGAAATGGAAAAAAAAAAAGACCTCCCTGCCGACACAGCCACTCAAAACGAGTGATTTCTTTTATAAACGTTCAGCACGTTCACAAAAGGAGTTCTTAAAAAAAAAAAAAAAAGCGCCGCAAGATCTATAATCATACCTCTATAATGTTAGCCGCTCAAGGTCATGTTGTTTGTCTCGCTAGCAAAGGAGGATGAATAAGCGCAGCATTATTGCGCTTTTACGGGTGCGATGACTTCAATGGGACAGAATTGGGGATATAAAAATATAGTATATCGTGCAAAAGTGGCGAATTATTAACGGGGGAAAAAAGTGGCAATTGAAAGAGATTGTACATGCAAGTTCTGTACTGCCTTTCCTCACAAGGGTCAAAGGTGAGCTGGAGCCGGTCCCAGCTGACTTTGAGTAAGAGGTAAGTAAACTACATCCTGGACTTGTTGCGCATCCCCGCTCACGTTCAAAACTACGTACAAAGAGTATCCAATTGATAAAAAGGTCCTCAAAAATATTGCATGATGGCATTTTGGCAGTTTTAATTGTCCATCGATCCAATTGATTGTTTGGAAATGCCCTCCGATCGACAGGCGACCTTTTCCTTCCTTACTTTATCTTTGATAACGCAGTGAACCCCCGAATATTTGCAGTTTAGCACCCATGGAGTCACCTGGTAGTGGATTTTTTTTTGTTCTATTTGTTGGGGGGAAGAACCACTCCAGAAACCCTTTTTGATGGTTTAGCCCATTGATCTAAAAAAAGGAAGACTGGGTGGCTCATTGGCCACCAAAACCGAAGTCGCCATCCATCCGCCATCTTGATACTCCCAAAACAACCGTGCCGACCTCTGCGTTAATCGCCAGTTTCGTGGCTGTGAGAAAACATTCCACAGGTAAGTTGGAAAGATTTACTTTGACACTGTTAAAGTTTGTTTGTAGATGTTTTTTTTTTTAGCTTAATTCACGTGAACAAAGTTTTCTTTATGGTTGTTTTCGTTCACTCTCTGCTTCAACTTTATAGGCCGCCGGTTTTTCGCAAAAAAAGCGATGTCAATATTTTCCCAAACTTCACCAGTGGATAAGCAAAAAAACACATTTTCTGTGAAATTTTTTGATGAATTTCATAATACAGAACTCTGCAAATTGAATTTGATTTTCAAATGTGAGGAAACAAGTTTAAATTTTCTGTCTGAAATACGACATCACAAAGACAACTAATGAACAATGCGTTGAGCTAGTTTATTTTCCAATTGCGAGTCTTGATTTCCAAAAATATATCTAACTGATTGACTTAAAATTGAATGTTTTTATGACAAATATGCTTTGTTTTTTTTTTGCTATGTTAGGATGATAGTGCCTTACAGCGTATTTTGGGAAAAGTTAACATGTCACGGAAATCGGGCCCTAGGTAATAGGCAACATTTCTTGCTAGTCACGGTGTTCTACGTCTTTTCTTTGCACATAGCCTTTTGGTTTTTTTTTTTTTTGGTCTAGCAAGTCGAATTAAAAATCCTTCATAGTACCAGAACGGAAAAAATGTCAAGCTCACACGACCAGTTTTAATTTTACATGCCAAACTTTGAAGAAAAACGCCGCCATAATCCAACCTGTAAACCATGTCCTCCCCACATTTTGGGAGTACCAAAATGGTGGCCAATTACATACATACTGCTTGATGTGTCTGCGCTATGTGGTCTTTTTTTTTTTTTTAATCAGTGGTCTTTTACCGCTTAGTCAAGAATTCCCCCACCCCGCAACTACCGGTATTATTTCTGAAGACAATAAAAATCCTTTAGCTGAGTCCAGAATGATTCAATGTTCAAATGGTCCGTCACTAACTCTCCTATCCGTAACTCTCGGCTCGATTTGACAAACAAACAAAAAAAAAAAGAGGCGTGAGTCACCCGGTTTGGGTTTGGAGAAGCATCCTCCCATGGTGGGCTCGGGGCAGGGAGAGAGATGAGGGCCGGCGACGTTGGCTCAGGTCCTGTGGCCTCGGGATCCTCGGATGCGGCGACGTCACGGGAGTGGAGGGGCGAGAACCTGCGCGTCCGCAACGGACATCGTGCAACGTCAGTCCCGCCGCATCATCTGCACGAACACAAGAAAGCATCACGTCAACGGCGAACGCGGCCGCCGAACACGTCTGCGAAACATTTTTGTCAAATTGCTATTACAGTTCTTATGGTTGGGATTTTTTTTTTTAATGTGAATTACATGAATATGAAGTTTGTGAGGCGTCAAACTTTTTTTTTTTTTTGCATCAATCGCCAACTTTTCGCCTGAAAAACTCTGACATTGCGTCCTGCTCCGTCCAAAATCTTAATTCTGTGTCCATATCCTTGCGTGACATATTTGAGACCTCTCTGTAGAATTCTCTCGGACAAGTCTGGCTCATTTGGCAAAAAAACATACCTTCAATATTATCTGGAATATGCGTCGAGAATCGACTTCAAACCTGCTCGGTTCAGTCGCCATTTTGGAAGCTTGTGGGACGTGTAGCGAAGGGGGCGGAGCTTAAGATCACCAGTCAGAAAAGTCCATTTAGTTCAGTGCGTACTTCTTTTAGTTCTTTTTTCAACATGTGCCATTTGAAATCAAACATATGGATGAGTTTAATTATTATTTATTCATGCATCCATTTTCTGTAACTTGTATGTTTTTGAAGTGTTTCAGGGGGAAGTTGGAGGTTATTATTATTATTAGTCATAGTAGTAACATTAACAACTGTGTAAGACACTCAGAAAATGTGCCACCCCCTAAAAATTAGAATATAACTAATAAAAATTACAATGTATAATTTTTTCAAGTAATGTTGTTAAAAAACAAACACCTGACATCTGCCCTATAGTTTTTGTGCTGTATGTCTCTGCACCTTTCAACTGCAATAAATTCCCAGGGTCGATGTTAAAACGTTTGTTTTTCTCACACCTCTGCAAACGTTTTTTTTTCCCCCATTTTCTTTGCGCATGCTAATTTGTTAGTTGTGGGGGGAAAAAAATGGCAAAACGGTGGTATTCTCAAGTACTGACCAAGTACTGAATTTGTCTCCCCCACAGCCCTTTATGAAATAAAGGATAACATCCCAATTTTTTCCGCACTTATCTGTACTTTCAGTGCACCGACGTTTGTTTTGCGTCATGTTTGTGCTTGTTAAAATGAAGCAATCCCGCTAATTGACCAGATTAGTCCTCACACGGTTTACCGTTCTGTTCTTGCATATCGCACAGCGGAACGGTTATATTTTAACCGCACTTCGACACCGATTAACTTTCTTGTCACAGTCCACATGGAAGGGGAAAGCGAGGGGCCCCCGGAGTTTCCAAGTCTCGCTTGTTTTGCGGCCACATCTCTCGCAGCTATTTGGGCCTGACGTGCATACAGCGACTACCCCCGCCGGGCTCGGCCCGCTAGGAACTCGCGCGTTTGTCATGTAGCGCGCGGCCGTCCGCTAGCGAAGTTGGTCGTAGCTACTTGCTATTCTGAGCACATCTTAATGTCCTTGAACTTCTGGAAAAAAGGAACAGGAGGTGGGTGGGGGGACCGTGTGCGGACTGCGTGATGAGATGTGGAAAGATTCCCACCGTGACTGGCCTCGGCCTCGCTACCTCCAAGACTGAGTCGCCAGAGTTGAACTTTGCAAAGTTACTGGTGATAAATGTCTTTTGTCCTAAACAGAGTACTGGACGGTTCCGTGTTAGCAAGCTACAGACCCATCTCTGATCTCCCTTTCAAAGCCAAATATGTTGAGAAAGTTATTTTTAATCAATTCTGAAATATCTAGAACTTTAGATTGAATTCTGACTCAGGAAATGTGTCAATTTCGGCCTTGTTGGATCTCAGTGCGGCTTTTGATACGGTAGACCACGATGTACTGCTAAACAGATTGAAAACTTGGGTAGGACTAAATGGAACAGTCCTTACATGGTCCAGGTCCTACCTGGAGGAACAGAGATATTTTGTAACCATGGTTACAAGTGCTGAATTTCAACAAGTGGTAATGACATATGGGGTCCCTCAAGGGTCAGATCTTGGACTCCTCCTGTTCAGCCTGTACAGGCTACACTTGGGTCAAATTTTCCAGAACTTTAGTTTTGACACAGAGTTATGCGTAGCAGTCTCGCTGGATGACTACAGTTCATTTGAGGTGTGGTGCCACTGTCTAAAGCAGATAAATAACTGGATGAGCCAAAATTTCCTTCAACTAAACCACAACAAAACTGAGATCAATTTTTTTGCCAATAAGGAAAAAAAAGGATTGCCGTTCGTAAATACCTGGATTCGCTATCTTTAAAAAGCAATGGCCAAGTCCAAAACCTTGGTGTTCTGATAGATTCCGACCTGACCTTCAACAGGGTTATCAGATCAAATCAATTACTAAAACTGCCTTTTACCATCTGAAGAACATATCCAGAGTGAAGTCTTGTATGTGTCAAGCAGACCAGGAGAAGCTCATCCGTGCTTTTATCTCCAGTAGACTTGACTATTGTAATGGTCTTCTGACTGGGGTCCCCAAATAGAGCATTAAACAGCTGCATTTCTTTTAGAATGTTGCAGCTAGGATTTTGACCAGAACAAAGAGTTCGGCACATAAAACTCCAACTCTATTGTTGTTACACTGGCATCCAGTCAGTTTTAGAATAAAGTTCTGCTCCTGGTCTATCAATCACTAAATGGTTTAGTCCTGAATACATGAAAGAAATGCTTACGGAATACAAACCCAGGAGAGCTCTGAGATCGACTGACTCAGGTCAAATAGTGGTGTGGAATCTGAAGCAAACATGGCGAAGCAGAATTTAGCTAATGCTAATTAGTAAGCGGGCTTGCGACACGCTTTGTTGTGAATTCCCACACCACTGAAAAAACACGGAAATAACAGAACGCGCGCGGCGGTTGATTCGGCTTTCGAACAAATCGGTTTTCGGTTTCCCTTCGAGAACGGATTGTGGTCGACAACCGAGGCTCTACTCTATACCGAGTAGTACGGCTTGGGGGTGGCTGGCTGGATCTCTTAGCTGTGGCCAACTCCTTTTGCAGTTTTTGGCCTTGACCTTGAAGCTTGACCCAGAAACCAAAAAGTCGGGACAAATATCACACTTTTGTCGGCAAACATCAACAAGTGAAAATCACCCAAACCAGCTCTTGCTTTTGGAGTAGAAATGACTTTGTTTTGGATTTCTGCACTTGTCGTTCCTTCTAATGAAGAACACGCCACCCGGGTGTTCCGGCGAGCCCGAGATATTTTCCTCCGAAGTAAAGTAGGCTAAGCAGATTTGTCCGTCACAACGCATGACGCAAATGGCAGCGGCCGGCCGTCGGTTGGGCTTGTCCCCGAGCGATGCCAATAATCCGGTTCGCAAAGGAAGTTGTCACTTTCGCTCGTTTCCCCTTACAGGAATGTCGGGGGGGGGGGGAGCGTTAGCGGCTCGGCCGGGCGATCCATAACCTGACTGGGATCGAGAAAAGCGGGAAAGTCGAGCAGGGCGTAAAACAAAAAAATCTACGGGTCATTGGGCTTCTGGTTCAGATTTCAGCATGGAGTGAAATCAGAAATTTATCAGTCACTTCATGGATAAAACTCATATTTGCGAAGAACAAACGGGGAATTTGTTAAAATGATTCGTTTTAAAGAGTTGAAATGCACTTTAGTTGTTTGCTATGTTGGTCCAAGACTCAGTTAGTGTCCTAACCGTCTGAGCTTGACATCATAAAAACTCCTTTGCAGTCTAGCCACCTTGTTAATAGCGCACCACGCCCGTTTCCCTCACTCAGTGTTTCCCTATTAGCTCATGAAGTGCAAGATAAGGCGCTGGAATCATCCGTCGATCGCTCGAACCATCTGTTGAGCAAACGGGCCCTCTCGCTACACTCCCCTTTTTTTTTGTTTATTAAGGGTTTAATACGAGAGGCAGAAGAATGGCAGGTTAAGCAAAGTCATTTAACCTTTCAAATAAGAGCTTGAAAACATCGGCGCGCTAGTCAACGCTCATGTTCCTGTTCCTGTCCCGACAAACTAAAATGGTCAGACATTGTTTATCTTAAGCAGATAAGTTCTGTTAGTGTTTAGCGCGGATTCTTCAACCCGTCCCCGCCATTTTTCCCCCCTTTCTTTTGGTAGATAGTGAATATTGTATTGTTGCTAGATAATTTATGAATGAATTAATCAATTTATTAATGAACTCATCTTTGAAATGAATGTAAATGCCGTGAATTTGTTCCAGTTTGCCTGGTTGTGCGAATGCCAGACTAAAGGCGCGTTTCGAGCAGGTGGTTTTTTTTTGGTGCATCCCTTTTTTTCCCTCTTTTATTTCAGCTGCCCCATCTTTTTTGGAACATGTAGTAGACATCAAATTTAAAGGATTATTTGCAAAAAAAAAAAAAAAAAAAAAAACCAATCAGTGTCACGGACATCCGATACAGGGGTGGACGCAAATGCAGGACTTCGAGGCATAGGCATTATGTTCAATGTAGTTTATTCCGGAAACTGGGTCATAGCAGTCCGACAAGGCAGAGGTACAGGTGACGAGGATAGCTCAGCAGTACACTATTCTCAGTGGTGGAGATTCTTACTGTCAGTGAACGCAACTCACTAACTCAAGGCAAAGAACTGGCAAATGCCAGTGACGAAAACTTTTAACTTAAATGTCCCTTGACAGTCCCCATGTGAAACAGCTGTGAGTGGTGACAGGTGTCACTGCCCAGAGCAGTGGCGTGGCGACGCCCCTCTCGGCAGTGGCCAAGCCTTGCTAATGACAATCAGGAATATATTCAACTGAATACAGCTTTAAAAGGATTTGCCCATCATACTGAGTTTTGAATTTACATTTTACGCGAGATCCGGACTTTGCTGGACTTAGGGTTTGTATAATAAAAAGAAAAACATTTTTGGCCACTTTTTGCTTCAATTCAATGGACATTGTGCTGCGCCTACTTGTCTGTGCGCCTTGGGTGCCTGGGGGCAGTATGATAAAGACGTACAGCATGTGCATACACGGAAATGTCGCAGCTCCTCAGTATTTTCAGTTGTTCGCTACAGAGGAAAAAGAAGATATGCCTGTGAAGATTATATTATTCCTTCGTGTTGTTTCACCGTTTGTGTTCAAATAACGGTTGGTTAGCAAGTCGCGGTGACGCCGATGTTATTCATTAGCCAGTCAATGACGTTTCCCATTTTGTGTTAGCATTAAGTTCGTGAACTACTCAAATTATTTATGTGGCTGTTTAAAACACACAACCTGTACTTTTTTTTTTTTTTAGTGTGACTGTAAACTTCAGATGGGAATAACAAGAAACAGTTCGAACAATCTGTCAAACTGCTGCTTGTTGTGCACTGAGATGAGTTCACTGCCACTTTTACGGCACTTGTATCTCAAATTTTTGTTTGTTAACCTCACACCGCAAACAAATGCCAGCCAATTTTCCTAAAAGAGGAAGAAAAACAAACAAATCTACATGACACCTTTTCCTGTCCTCTGTCATGGTGGACTTCTTTCCGAGAGCACGTGCGAAGTAGATGTGGCATCTGTAAAGCTGGCGTTTTCTTGGGAGTTTCACGGAAAAGAGGTGCAACATTTGAGCGCACAACCTACCAAAGTAAACTCAACATTGGCCCCCCAAACAATTTGGGATTGGGAAAAATCCCAAAAAGGGATCCAATCTTCGCTGCCGAGAATAGAGCGCCCCCCGTTGGCGGGAGGACAGACAACAAAAGCAGAAAATTGGAGAGAAAACCTTTAGCGACACGATTGCTGTACTCGTGACTTAATCGGGGTGGCGTACACAAATGCACGACGCAACAACTGCACGTTAACTCCAGTTTTGTCAATTGCACATCAAAACTTTATAGTAATAATACACCGAATGTCTTTTCAGTTGACAAAAGCATAACACTTAAACGTTGAATTCAAAATAATTGTCATCATTGTACTTATTATCATGACCCCCAACACACACACACACTTTTCATCCTGATTCATAATTTCCTGACAAACTTTTCCTGACAAACTTAGTGTGACGTAACGGAAAAGTAAAACGTGACATTCGGATCCCCGGTTTCTGCCTCCACACCACACAAGTCAAATTCTCCGGCATGGCAAAGTGTTACCAGCTCTCGATCAATCGCTCTCCCGTGCTTCATTTGCCTGGCTCGCATCCTATTCCCCAAAAACTCTCTGATTAAAAAGCGCCGACGGTGTCCAGCGGCTTACCAGCGTGAGCCGCGGTCACGGAGCAGGTGCACGGAGAGGACCAAAGCGGAACACGCGAGCATATTTGCGGCAGGCCCTCCAACAATCCTGTTTCCTGTGTGCTGCTGCTTCAAGTATTCCCAGCCCTTGTGTCCCTCCTCGCTCCCTCTTGATGCAAAAAGTGGCTCTGAGTGCGTGCCCCCCCCCCGCCCACCCCCCAGCAGCAGCGGCGGCGGCGGCGGCAGACTGAGCCGACCGGTCGTGGGAGTTGCTCTCTTTCGCTGGCCGAGCCCGCAAATGCAGCACAAAAGACCTTTGCCGGTTTCTTCGCTGTATGCAGTATTGATGGGAGTTGCTGAGGGGATGCGAACGCAGCATTTAATTCTCGCCCACCTCCCTCCAGCTCTCCTCGTTCCCAAACGCACACATACAGTGAAGGAAAGAAGTATTTGAACGCCCTGCTGTATTGCAAGTTCTCCCACTTAGAAATCATCAGGGGGGTCTGGTGCATGTCCGCTGTGAGTGAGATCATCTAAAAAGAAAAATCCAGAGATCACAATGTATGATTTTTTTTTAACGATTTATTTGTGTGATACAGCTGCAAATAAGTATTTGAACACCTGAGAAAACCAATGTTAATGCTTTGTAGAGTAGCCTTTGTTTGCAATTACAGAGGTCAAAGGTTTCCTGTAGTTGTTCACCAGGTTTGCGCACACTGCAGGGGGGATTTTGGACCACTCCTCCACACAGATCTTCTCTAGATCGATTTTGCCGAGAAACACAGTTTCAGCTCCCTCCAAAGATTTTCTCTTGGTTAGGTTTGGAGACTGGCTAGGCCACGCCAGAACCTTGATATGCTTCTTACGGAGCCACTCCTTGGTTTTCCTGGCCGTGTGCTTCGGGTCATCGTCATGTTGAAAGACCCAGCCGCGACCCATCTTCAATGTTCTGACTGAGGGAAAGACGTTGTTCCCCAAAAACTCACAATACATGGCCGCCGTCATCCTCTCCTTAATACAGTGCAGTCGTCCTGCCCCATGTGCAGAAAAACACCCGCAAAGCATGATGCTACCACCCCCATGCGTCACAGTAGGGATGGTGTTCTTGGGATGGAACTTCCTCCAAACACGGTGAGTGGAGTTATGACCAAAAAGTCCCCTTTTGGTCTCATCTGACCGCAAAACTTTCTCCCATGACTCTTCTGTATCATCCAAATGGTCATTGGTAAACTCAAGACGGTCCTTTACATGTGCTGGTTTAAGCAGGAGAACATTGCACGCCATGCATGATTTCAAACCATGACGTCTTAGTGTATTACCAACAGTCACTTTGGAAACGGTCGTCCCAGCTCTGTTTTCATGTCATTGGCCAAGTCCTGTAGTGTAGTCCTGGGCTGATTCCTCACCTTTCTAAGGATCATTGAGACCCCATGAGGTGATATCTTGCTTGGGGCTCCACTCTGATTTGAGATTGACCGTCAATGTTTAGCTTCTTCCATTTTCCAACGATTGCTCCAACAGTGGACCTTTTTTCACCAAGCTGCTTGCCAATTTCTCCGGAGTTGTACAATTTTGTTTCTGGCGTCTTTGGACAGCTCTTTGGTCTTGGCCATGTTTTTACTGATTGCATGGGGTGGACGGATGTCTTTATGCCCCTAACGACCTGACTATGGTGCACCTGATTCAGGATAATACATGGAAGTGAGGTGGACTTTTAAAGGCCGACTAACAGGTTTTTGAGGGTCAGAATTCTAGCTGATTGGCAGGTGTTCAAATACTTATTTGCAGCTGTATCACACAAATAAATCGTTAAAAAAAATCATGCATTGTGATTTCTGGATTTTTCTTTTTAGGTTATCTCTCTCACAGTGAACATGCACCTACGATGAACATTTCAGACCCCTCCATGATTTCTAAGTGGGAGAACTCGCAATATAGCAAGGTGTTCAAATACTTATTTTCTTCACTGTACACACACACGGTCCCTTTTCCTGCTGGCTTTTTCAGTGCGGCACCTCTCGGCCTCGCCTTCAGATGGAGGAGATTTGCCAGTTAAACTGACCTCATCAGTGGACTGCTTGTGTTTGTAAGTAGCGCATTGTTATTGACCACCAGCATGCACAGAAAGTGGGAATACGGTGTACAGTGATGAAACGGCCTTTTTCAAATTTGGCAGGCATGGATATCCCAGCATAGTTTCAGCAACGCTCTTGCAGCCAAAGGTGATTGGTGAGTGCAAGTGAATGAAAATAAATTATTTGATACCTCGTCATTCCCACCTTTTGTCTCCGTTTTGTTGTGTTTCCTTTCTTGCAGTGTTTCTCGCTAATCAAACCAGGGGCAACAGATGGCGCCAGAGAAAGCATTCCCCCCCCCATCTTATTTAACGAACATACTACTATCAGGTCATACTGACAGTTTTAATAACTACAGCAGATCCCTACATACTCGCAGCTCCACCTATATGCGGATTTATTTTATTTTATTAGAAGGATTAAATCCCAAAAGTGCGGGATTGGGATTTAATACCGCTTATTCAATATTTTTAGTGGATTTAAAAAAAAAAAAGTTACTATATATAAATATCTACTATATATATATATATCTGTATATATTTTTTTTATTTTTTATTTTTTTAACTCCCACGATCAAATTCTTGTCACGTCGATGAATACTTGGTTCGTTTTACATATTTAAAATTAGGGAAGATGAACGATCCAATCAGAGCAAAGCTCATCTGCGTACATTTATTGTCTCAAATGGCAGGCAGAAAAAGACAGCTGGAAAAGCTTGAAAAAGGATATTTTGACAACTTCCCACTGAAATTATCATGCAAAAATAATAAAAGGACACCAACAATTGTGAAAATTTAACAGAGAGCAAGCGATCGAAAGGGAACTTTTGGTGTAAATGCTGCTTTGGATAATGAAGAAAAAACACAACTGACAAGGTCAGTGATAACCTTAAGGCGGATTCTTTTGTCACCGGAGGATGATGATGATGCCGATGATGAGAGTGCGACAACACAATTCAGTGCTCGGGCAGCCATTTTTATTGAATTATGGCGCAGCATCCAAAGGAGACGTCGACGTTGGTTAGGGAGAAGAAAATATGCAAACTACACGCGGCATCAGCTGCCAAAAGTTAGGATTGATCCTGGGAGAGGTTTTTTTTTTTTTTTTTTTGCATTCAGCCGACGAGGACGGAAGACTGAACAGTCAGGGAGACGTCAGCAAGTTGCCATGTCACGTTTGGTGAATTATGACAATAAAGTATTTTTTGCACAGCCACACCCCTCCTCAGATGATTCAAAACAGAATCACAACGAAATCAAAACTAAAGAAAAAAAACAGCTGCTACACAAGTCCTTGACGTCATTATTTTTACAACCACTTTCAAAATTAATCTCATTTTTATGTCTGCTGGTTAGATTTAAAAAAAAAATCGTACAAAAATCATCTTTGGTGTTCTTTTCCTGTGATTAATGACCATATAAATCAATAAAAGCCAGTGGAGATTCACGATCTTTGATTCAAACGCTTTTATAGACTTTTAAAAGAGCTGCTGTGAAAATGAAAAATGCATGATCAAAATTGTCTGATGACATTTGGAAGAATCAATCTCGAGACATTTTTTTAAAAGTCTTCTTTCAAATGAAAAACAAGTGACAATTTTTCTTAGTAAAATTACCAACATAAGATTGATTCATACAAAGTACAAAACCAGATTTTATCTGCATAGTCCACAAACTGACAAACCCATAAAATGCACATTTTTTAAAAAATTTAGCAAAAAGATTTTTTTTTAAAGAGAAGGGAAAATATGTATAGTACTGTATCAACATTTTTTCTTAATCTTTACAAAACCTCAGTCTTGCGGTACTGCTGAGCCCCGCGCGTCACACGCGGAACGTCGGCCACGGTTGCCGTCCGCAGGTCATAGTCGGCCATGCACACGGCAACGAAGAACAAAGTCCCCCCGGTGAGCAACGCCAAACCCCCGAACCATCCTGAAAACATGGCCTCTCCGTACTCCCAGCGCGGCACCACGTCGGGCAAACCTTTATCCCAGAACTCCACCACGGTGGCGTACGCCACGACGGACACCGGAGCCAGCGTGCTGATCCCCGACACCCAGCAGAGGACCCCGCACAGGATCAGGAACCTCCTTCTCGTTCCGCACCGGTCCAAACGCGCGCGGACCCCGTCCAGTCCCGGCAGGGCGACCAGCAAAGCCAGAGCGCCGGTGCACACCGACACCAACATGAGCACCCTGGAGATCCGCAAGTCCGCGGGGAGTCCCAGCAAGGAGTCGTAGGCCTTACACTGCACCCCGACCTCCTCCGTGTACAGGCACATGTGCCACAGTCCCGAATACCAGTTTTCCACTTCGTTCAAGTCCGAATTCATCGTCTTCCACAGCGGGAGGAAGGTGGTGATCAAGGAGGTCACCAGCCCCCCGAAGGTCACAAAGACCGCCGTCCTCTGCATGATCTTAGCGGTGAGGAGAACCATCGCTGCCTGGAAGCTCGCTGCAATGCGCCTCTCGCATCGGCACTCCAAAAATTCATAACCCGGCCAAACTTTCTGATTCAGCCCCACCGTTGAGGGGCTTTCATATGAAAAAAAAAAAAAAAAAAAAAAAATCGTGATGAGTGTTAGACGTTCCAACACAAGCACTGTTTTGTTTCGGCGTTCAACGTCAAGACAATGAACTCTGTTTTGAATGAAACCTTAGAGGTCCGATGGCATCTGGGCCGCGCTACCCTCGAGCCAATGAAACGTGAGCGCAGAAGAGCGGCAGCCACTATAAAGGCCTCATTCTGCGCCCGTGTGGGGGCTCCTTCCAGTTTTTCCAGCGTTACCTTCAAATTCCAAAATGTGCTCTCAGGACTTGGCTTTTACGACCGGAAACTCAATTGGTACCTTAAAAAAGTCAAAATGGATGCCACTCGATTACCGCCAACAAGTATAAAATAACTACACAAAGTCACGAGCAAGGTTGGGCCGCTGCCAAGAGGGGCGTGGCCAGGCCACCGCTCTGGGGGGGGGTCTCACTTCTAACACCTATCACCGGCCACAGCTGTTTGAGTTGGAGTTTTTGTCAGTTTTTGCCCGTTCGTTGCTTTGTGTTAGTGAGTTGCATTCACTGCCTGTGGGACTCTCCGCGTAAGTTCGAGTAACGCTAGTCACAGCGATTCTGTTTGATCCTCTCCTGTTGAATTGTCGCTTTGCCCCATAGCCATCCGACCTTGCCGCATGTCTTACGGATCCCGCCTAGCCTAGCGTTTCTGTACCTTCGCCTTGTCGGACTGCTACACCGCGTATGACCCAGTTTCCGGAATAAACTACATTGAACATTATGCCTCCGCCTCTACGTCCTGCATTTGGGTCCGCCCCTGTACCGGAGGTTCGTGACGCACGAGCTGAATTCATTTCGTGATCAGGCATTCAATTTACTCACATAAATACAGCTTTCACTTTACTCTTTGAATGGGAATCCCATGAATCCATTCCATTCCCGCCAAAACAATGCAAAATGCATCAAAATAATACAAATGTGCAGAGATAAACTGGTTTTGTACAGAGTATTTACTATACATACTATCCTATTTTGTGATGGATGTGATTTTTTTTTTTAGGGGTGAGTCCTGATGAGTGATGTTTTGACATGTGCAAGTTTTAAAAGTCTAGGCATAAACCACCTAAAAATGCAAATAAAAGAAGAGGAAAAGTATAAACTGGCTCTCTTTGCCCACATACGAGGGATTTACAGTACCTTTCGGTGGAATATATGCACCGAGGAAGTGATTGAAGTGTTGTTTTTTTTTTTTAAACGGCCCTGTTAGCGCTGCACTAGCGTTAGCGCTGTGCTAGCGTGTTGCTGCTGTGTTACTGCCGCATCGCAGTAATTTAGGTACGTTTTTTTTTTTTTTTTACCTGGCCCTGTTAGTGTTGTGCTACCATGCTGCTACTGTGTAGCTGCCGCGGCTGTTTTTTTTTTTTTTTTTTTTTTTTTAAATTACCAGCCCTGTTCGTGCTTCTGTTGTTGCTATGTTAAGCTAAGGCATTAAAACTTTGAAAACTCTCTGTACCGTTTTTCTTTGTAAATATCTCGTGTTTTAATGCGGGCACTTTTACACAGATGCGGCCTATGTGTGTACCAAATAGTATTTCCTTTACAAATATACTGGGTGAGGCTTACAATCAGGTGTGCTCTGTAGGCCGGAAATTACGCTACATTCATTATTAATATCATTTATATCTTAATATCAGTGAGTGCCTTGTTAGGGGAGTTTGTGCTTTTTTTTTTTGGGAGGTGGGTGGGGTGGGGGTGGGGTATTTCGACCTATATGTCAACTGAGTGAAATAATCCATAAGGTGTAAAATAGTTCGCAGCGTACACTGATATTTATTGACTCATTTTTTTCAATACATTTCAACCCGGGTAAATATTTATAAACAATATTTATAAACAGATGGCACTAAAGATACCTTGTTGTATTGTCAGATAAATAAATCTGAGTGATAGTGGTGGTTAACATCACACACAGTTACCAATAATGATTTTTATAATGCAGTGCAGTATATCAAGTACATAATAATATCACAATTGTAATGGTGTAATGTAATAATGCTGACCCGTCAAGTACAAGCCGCATAGTTTGGTAGTTCCAGCTGTTAAGGGACACGGTGAAATACTTGGAGTAAAATAATATGTAAAACAAACATGCAAGAAGTTTGAACCCGTTTTTGTGAACAAAATAAATTAAATTACTTAAATTTTGCTGAACAAGGAACAAATCACCTTGCTAGCAAACAAATGAGGCATGTGCAAGATTGAAACATGCAAGGTGCAAAGTAAAGAGAGAAAGGGAGGAATGGCGTGGAGAAGATGTCGTAAACAGCTTTTGGGAAAGGAGGACAAAAAGAAAAGTGCAGGTCTCTTGCCATCATCCTAAATGTCGGAGCCCATCTCGGCACACTGCTTGTCGGATATGTGTGTCGCTAGAGACTCGACGATGTCCAGCAGCAGCAGCTGGCTGAGGGATCGCAGGTTGGGGAGCTTGGATACCTTTGGGAGGGGAGGAGGAGAGCACAAATTAAAAAAAGGGGGGAAAAAAAAATTAAAAAAGAAGACCACGAGTCAAAGGGAATTAAATGAAGAATAAACGGCGCTGGGTTTGCTCATGCTGAAAAATACAAAACAAGCGGAAAAAAAATAATAATCGGTGACGAAGGGGGTGACCGTTTCTTCGGGCGATAAACAAATAATAACATGGAAAGGCGCTTTGGGCCTCGCGGTTAAGCGAGGAGGTGCTTGTTCAGCCGTCTGCCCTGTAAACAGAGGAGATGGAGGGCCGCTCCGCTAGCAGGCCAACAGTGTCAAGTCTCCTGCAAAGATGACGCCGCTACAAGGTTAGCTCAGCTGCGGCGGGCGGGAAGCAAGCCCCCGGGGGCCGCCGGACACGAGCCCACCCACCTTGATGAACTGGTGGACGATGATGTGGAGGCAGTGTTTCTTCATGTCCAGCGCTTGCGTCTTATCAGCCGCCTCCAGAATCTGGACCGAGAAAAAAAAAACAAAACGTGCGTCACATCCAAAAGCGGCGTTTTTCCAGTAAGGTCACACCGCGTCATACGCGTCAGAAATACCTGCAAAACATTCTCCACGGTGACATTCATCTCCAGGTTCTGCTTGCAGTACGCCTGCAGCCTGTTATTTGAAAAGCCGTAATAATACGGTGCCGCAAACAGATAACTGGGGGACAAAAGGTCAAGGAAAGGAAGATTTCTTAGCACTCGCTAATACATTATCTCAGGCCAAACTGGAAACTTGGGATGACAAGTATGCAATTATAATGCTCAACTCTAAATTATACAGCGGCAGGAACTCGAGTATGAATACTTGTCTGTCTATAGAGCTCGTGCACCGACGTCATCAAATCACGTCACTGGCCGGAAGTGTCGGTCGAGCAAAGCATTGCTCAATGCTAAGTCGGTTGGAGACGACATGGAAATATGTCTTCGAGCACGACGCCCAGAGTCTTGTCCGAGACCGGCAGACATTTAGAAGGTGATAATAAATGAAGGTACGTGGAAAAATTAGATACACTCGGCATAGAGGACCCGTATTTCATGCTGAAATTGATGTTTCACCGATAAGAAAGCGGACTGTTAATTCGCTTCCGCTTGACTTGGACAACTGGATCTACACGTGGATCTGGTGAGTAAGCCGTCGAGATTTACACGGAAAAGTTTGAAAGTGTATAAAAGTCTGGACGCATACGAATACTTCGTTGCTGGATCTGGAATAAATCCCACATAGTGACGGGTTGACAGCTCGTGAACGCGGAAGCGTGTTCGGCCACACGTTAACCTTTTCCGGAATCCACTGATCTTTTCAGATAGTATTCAATACAAATACCAATATTTAAATAAATGACCCCTATTTTTTTTTACACAAACTCACATTCATTAACTATGATTGGAAAAAAAAAAAAAAAAGGATGGAGTCGTCGCCATGGAAGCGATTGCGGTCACACTTAACCTCCGTAAATCTCTGCGACAGACACGCATCGTTCTCAAATGAGCCAACTTGGCATTATAAATACTTTTTGGTAATTTGAGATTGAGAAGAATAATTCCTTCCTGAAATGAAGTGATTGCTACACAGTTGTATTTAGTTGGGCACCATCCATCACGCAGAAATCCATCGATATTTTTTGTTCTTTTCAGCTGCTATTCTATAGAATGACCTCTTTGAATATCTGTCTCGTCTGTTGTGACACCCAACAGCAAAACGGGTTTCGGGTATTGTAAATATTCTACTCCGGTTCAATGTCTCCCGCAATGTCGAGCAGCTGTTTGACCGGCAATATGGCACCGTGAAAATGATGACGTCACGAACAACGAGCTCTATATGTCCCCTATGAGCCCACACACGACCCTGATGAGGCCAAGCAGTATGGATAGTTGACTGGTGTTTCTATTTACTCGGATTTTCACTTTGCTACTCTCATACACCGGATGAAAAACATTTTTATCTGCCAAGTGTATAAGGCAGTTCATATAAAAGATCACTGGAGGGCACTGCGGTCACTTTTTTTTATCCGGAGTCACTTAGGCAAGTTTCAACCACCTCCACAAGAGGGCACCATCACTGTTGTTAATTAGCAACTGCAAATCCAAGTCATGAATTATCTGGCTTGCGTCTTTACAAACATATTTAGTTTATCTCTATGTTTCCAAGGAATCCAAAAGAAAAAAAAAAAAAAAGATTTATAGGGAATATTCCGATACGCTGCCTAATAAGGAAATCTCCCGGCACTGAATGCGATGACGGGTTCGCGTGTGACAAGGATACAGAGAATCCTCTGGAGGCATGTTGACGTCTCCATAGTAGATGTAGCGCAGCATGGACTCAAACGCTTGCTTACTCGGCACCATCTCTCCGATGGAGATATTTACTTGGCCGTCCTCTGGCATGAACGAGCGGAACATGGCCTCAAAATAACTGCGGGTGCAAACAAAGGATGCAAGGTGACGAATTGGTGTAGAAAAAAAGCATAAATCTGCACACCTCGGCTTTAAGCTCAGCACCTGGACCGAGCCGCCAGTATGGCCTTATGCGCAGGTCTTGGGTGTCCGTCCAACAGCAGAATGATGTCACAGAACTCCTGGCCCCCTCCCTCCAGGTAAGCCTTCATGTCCTGCACCAGGGAGGTGCCGATGTCCACGGGCTGGTCCGAGTACAGCCTGGGGGGCGGCTGCTGCTTTCGGCGGACTATCTCCACAATCAGCGGCGTGGAAAGACGTTCGAACTCCCTCGTCATGATCACCTGGTTGAAGTGCGATTCCTTCACCACAAAATTGAGGCAATGCTCCTAAAGGAGAAAAGGATTTGTTGGGAGTGAACAGGACTTCCTCGTCAATTTGCAATACTTTGAAGCACAAAAAGTACCGTAATTTCCGGCCTATAAGCCGGGGGCTTTTTCCCCACACGTTTTCAACCCTGTGGTTTATGCGGTGATGCAACTAATTTGTGCATTTTTTTCTCATGGCCGCGAGGAGGCACTCGAGCGGAAAAGGTAAGAGTGAGACCGATGGAATATATGTGCCGAGGAAGTGACTTTTACCGGTTCGGCCCTGTTAGCGCTGCGCTAGCATGTTATTGTCGTGTCTCACTGATTTTTACTGGTATGTTTTTTTTTGTTTTTTCCAACCAGCCCTGTTAGTGCGTGTGGCGCTATAGTTAGCGGGGCCGCGCTAGCATTAGCGCTTTGCTAGCGTGTTGCCTCAGTGATCTTTACTGGTAAGTTTTATTTTAACCGGCCCTGTTAGCGTTAGCGCTAGCGTTAAACTCTTTATGTGTACGGTGTTTATTTGCAAATATCTCGTCTTTCAATGTGGGCACTTGCAGCTTTTACACAGCTGCGGCGTACGTATGTACCAAATGGTATTTCCTTTACAAATGTAGTGGGTGAGGCTTATAACCATGTGCGCACTGTAGGCCGGGAATCACGGTACCTTCAGCTGGTCGAGTTGGAGCTTGTTGGCATTTTCACAGACGCTCAGAACGTTCTGCAGGTCGACAGAAGCCTCAATGTACTGAACACACAGCTGCTCCAAGCGGGAGAGCTTAAAACTCAGGGCCAGTTTGTAAACGTCCATGATTAGGAGAACATCCTGGACATGACCTAGAAAAACAGAAGAAAAGCAACTTTGACAAAATGGAACTTGTTCATGAAAACATCATCCAAATGCAGTAGAACCTCTAAAGTTGGATGTCACTCATTTTGTAAATTCGGAAACGCAACCACAATTTGGAGGAAAATTATGCCTTGATTGTTGCTCAGACAAGTGAAATTGTTTCAAAAGCTTTATAACTTGGAGGTCGATGACCTTAGAAATTCCAAAGGGTGTACACACGTGGACAACGCTACCTCTGCGTGGGTACTGGATCTTGTCCGTGTAGAGAAACTGCATCAAGACTTCAAAAGGCTGGGCTTCCGCTTCTCTGATGGCGACCTCCAGCATTGGCTGTCTGCCCGACAGCCTGCGCGTCCTTCCACCGGCGGCGCCTTCCTCACTCTCCTCATAGCTGTCCTGTTTGGTCCTCTGAGATTACAGATTACATTCCATGATGGCCATGGCTTTCATTTTGCGAGTGTGCACTCTGCCACGTGCATACATATCTTCAACGAGCACTTCTGACCTGTCGCTGTCTGTCCTGAGCCTGCAGGATTTTCTTGCGTAGCCACTGGCATCTCGCGGTCACGAAGGCGATATGCCCCAGAACTCGTTCCTCCCGCTAGAAGACAATATGTCCATTTCATTTGCTATTCAACAAGCAGACAAATGCAATATCACAAATGTGAGCCGAACCTACCTCTCCTAGAATAAATTCCACATCACAGAACTGACGGTTCTCCCACAATTTGCCGTAGTCTTCGTGGAGAGTACATTTAGGATAGCAGGAAAACTGCAAAGAGTCAGAAAAATATTCATGAAGACTCTGATTCATCAGGGCAATAATAATGGCTTTTCACTTGTGGGTGCTAATTAAATATAAATAGGTCATTTCCATACAGCACCAATTCACAACTGAAGTTGTCTCCAAGTACCGTAATTTCCGCCCTACAAGCCGCGACTTTTTTTCCACACGCTTTCAACCCTGCGGTTTATGCGGTGACGTGGCTAATTTGTGCATTTTTCTTACGGCCCCAAGGGGGCACTCGAGCGGAAAAGATAAGAATGAGACCTGTGGAATATATATGCCGAGGAAGTGACTTTTACCGGCCCTGTTAGCGCTGCCCTCAGGTGTTGCCGCCGTGTTACTGGGGTGTTTACTGTGATATTTACTGGTAAGTTTTATTTTAACCGGCCCTGTCAGCGTTAGTTCTAGCGCGGCATTAGCATTAGCGCTAGCTTTACCGCGGCGCTAGCATTAGCGCTAGCGTTAAACTGTTTCTGTGTACCATCTTTATTTGTAAATATCTCGTGTTTCAATGTGGGCACTTGCGGCTTTTACACAGCTGCGGCGTATGTATGTACCAAATGGTATTTCCAAATGTACTCTGTGAGGCTTGTAAGCAGGTGCGCTCCGTAGGCCAGGAATTCCGGGAAAGTACTTTATGTATACTGGAGAGGTCCACTTGGTGACAGAGGCAAGGACAAACTCCTTCTAAGGAAGAAACTGCAACCAGTTCCAAAGACATGTAACGGTGAACCCTTGCCCACCTGAAACCTGTACATCTCCCCACTGCGAACATTGTTGTCCACAGTCCCGCCAAATATGTACATAGCGTCTTGAATCACTGCAGCTGCATGGAAAAGCCTCCCGCTGGGCATCTGAGAAGACAAGAGACAAATCATACAGTGAAAATGATATCGGTCAGTTAAGGTGACAAAAAGATTTTGTTTACGTCACAGCTGGCAGGTCAGTTATTAAACAGCAATGAATTTCTTTACACTTGTATGATGGGTAAGAATAGTATTCGAAAATTATTTGCAATGCATGGACAATTGATAAAGCTGATTGCCTTAGAAACGGCTTACTTTCCATTTGAAAGATTGATTCCAAAATTGAACAAATTGGTTGATCAGACTTAAAAAGGTTTGACTGAGAAAACTGAAGAGCTGGGGAAGTATACAAAGTACACAAATAAGCAGTACTTGCTACACTGACCTTACACCTGCATGTAAAAGGGACCTCCCACCCCACCTGTTCCCCGCAGTAATTGTCCCCCTTGCCCTTGAACGTCTCATCGAGGAATTTTTTTCTATATATTTGTGGCCTGGGCAGCACGGTGTGTCAGCTGGTAAAGCGTTGGTCTCACAGTTCTGAGGACCCGGGTTCAATCCCAGCCCCGCTTGTGTGGAGTTTGCATGTTCTCCCGTGCCTGCGTGGGCTTCCTCCGGGCACTCCGGTTTCCTCCCACATCCCCAAAACATGCAACATTAATTGGACACTCTAAATTCTTTGTCTCCATGTGCCCTGTGATTGGCCGGCGACCAGTTCAGGGTGTACTCCGCTCCCGCCCATCGACAGCTGGGATAGGCTCCGGCACTCCCCGCGACCCACGTGAGGCTAAGCGGGTAAGAAAATGGACGGATGGATAATAGAAGAAACCCAAAAAGAATCAAAGGCCGCTACTTTTCTCGACCACTTGCAAAATTGCCCCTAGATGTGATTGTGAGTGTGGCTTTTTGTCTCCATGTGCCCTGCGATTGGCCGGTGACCAGTTCAGGGTGTACCCCGCCTCCTGCCCGTTGACAGCTGGGATAGGCTCCAGCACTCCCCACGACCCTCGTGAGGATAAGCGGCAAAGAAAATGGATGGATGGACGTAAAGTTGTGGTTCACAATAAGCGACATCTTTCAATATCTATAAATTTCTACTCGTAACAAATTTTACACGCGTGATTTTTCGTGCTCTACTGTGCAGCTTTGAGGCTGGGACGGCGCTCCGGTGCGTACGCGCCCGTCAAATCACAGTGACTGAATATAGGATCTAAAAACGACCAATGAGTGACAATGACCAGCAATTCCTACCTCGCTATCCAGGCTGGGGTGGATGACCTCCCAGCTTTGAGAGTCCACGTCATAGCAGTGCAGCTCGTTGGGCAGAGTGTTGTCAGCAGCACCGCCAAACACATACAGGTGGCGATCGAAGGCGACCATCGTGTGGCCGTAACGCCGCTGCGGCGGTGGCGGAGAGCCTCGTAGTAAATGTTCAGTGGGTATGCGTGTCCACCTGCAAGGAAGACGCCTCCAACGTCAGCCGCGCTTGAATTAGTTGGGCGTGCGAGTTACACCGATTCGTCTCACATGTGGCCATTGAACTCAAACTGGAAGAGGTTGTTGGTTATCTTGGCTCCACTCTGACCCGAAAACACAAACATCTTGTCCCTGCATACGGCTACGGGGAAGTTGCAGCAAGATGGAGGAATCTCGCCGCTCTGTTCGATCTGATGGTGACACGGGATGATAAGACGTCGGCACGTGAAAATATTTGCGTCGGCTCTATCTTCGCTGATGCTGAGATACTGGCCTCTTCCCAGCATGCGTGCTCTCTGTCCTGCAGACTGATGGTCCACATATCATTCAACCTTCATGGAGGAAAATATAAGTTAATATTGGGCACGTAAACTGTTGTGAAAAGGGGCGTGTACTGCACCATAAAACATACCTGGCGTTCCCATCGTAACCCGCAAATATCCACAATTTATCGCTGTAAACGGTCGCGCCGTGAGCAGACCGAGCCACTGGCAAGCTAGGACACACAATGGAAGGAACGTAGCAACTTTAATCATTGATGGTTTGTAGGATTTGACAGGAAGTACCGGTAATTTCCATATTTCAAAATATTGTAGTTTTAAGAACGACTGTAGTTCTTTAAAGCAGTGGTCCTCAACCTTTTTATCACTGCGGACCGGTCAATTCTTGACAATTTCCACCGCGGACTGGTGGTGGGGAGTATGTAATTTGTTTTGAAAATCGTTTGTTTTGAATATCGAATACAATTAACATGATAATGGATAACAAATTAATGAAATGAATAAAATAAACATACATAATACACATGGAAAAATAAAGAACAAAAACCAGCCGTTCCAAATTTCTCTCTCTTTTATCTAAATATACCTACAGTGTAACTTTTTTTATTTTTATTTTTATTAAACACTCCATGAATGTTATTTTTCAACAGCTGAAATAAATTTGTCAGTTTGAACCATTTCCCTTGGTTGGCGACCACAGCCCGAGAACTCTTTTAACAAGTCGCTCGAATAATATTGAAACAAGCCTTCAATATAAGATGCAGATGCGCCACGAAAATGAATTTAAAGTGTGCCAAAATTTTAACTCGCCATAACGCGAAATCAATGGGAGCCCAGAGATTGTTTCTCGGCAACGAGATGGTATACCCACTCCATTACGTTGTTTTGTTATGGTTGTTGTCACTCCAGAAAACCACGGTTCGCAGATATGTCGGAAATGAGAGAAATCTTCGCAGCGGCTCTTGTAATTTAAACACTCTCGTGAGCGATTTCTCTCTGGATAACATCTTATTTCCGTGTATCTGCGTCCATCTTCACAAAGTCCCTCAAAAAGGCGCGAGTTAAAGGAGGGTTTTGATGTGGTGAAGAACTTTCTTTATCTAGGAATTTGTAGGCTCTACTTCGATCTCTTCATTGGGCCTTTTCCCCATCGAAAATGAATTTCCCAAAGATGTGTTTTTTCTAGCTTGTGGGGGTAAATTTGGCACTCAAGTGACCCAGATGTAACCCAGAGAATCAGGTCATTTTTCAAAATCAACGATTTTTCAGACTCGGATAATGAATACAACGGAACTAATTATTACTTCGGCGGCCCGGTACCAATTGATCCACGGACCGCTACTGGCCCGTGGCCCGGTGGTTGGGGACCACTGCTTTAAAGTAAGGAAAAACTAGCTGCATTCAAAACTACAATACCTCCCTTCCACTTTCCACTCGGTCCACTGTCCCGTTGCAAACTTGTACTCAAAAAGATCATTTTTGTTTTTGAGGTTTGAGTTGGAGTATATGTCTCCCGTATAGCCTCCTGAAATGTATTTTAAAAACGAAACATTAAATTTAAATGCGATATGTGTAACATTTGCAGACAATCGCTAAGGAAGAAGTTTTCCAGGGTTACCAAAAACAAACATGCTGCTGCCGTAGACGACAGCTGAATGGTGATAGCGGGGAGCCGGTGGCGTTCCTGTGGTGAAGGCCCTGTGGATCACAAAATGTTACAGTCAATAGTCGCATTGCACATCTTGAGATTTCAGGATTCGTCATATTATTATTATTATTATTATTACCGACACCAGGAGCAATCCTTCACGTCAAAGCGGAGCAAGTCATTCAACATGTTCTTGCTGTGGGGAGAGATCAAATTTTAAGAACATTTCATGTGGTAAAAACAACACCATAATACCTTACCCATTGTCCCCTCCAAACACGTAGATTGCGTCCCTATATGCCACAACAGTGTGTTTGCTGCGCCTGCATAAAGGTCAGGAAAGCACAGAGTGACCAAACAGGCAGATTAAGCTGCTCATCACGGAACATTTGGATGTCAGCCCGTTACCTCGCTCCGACAAACTCATCACACGGAGGCAGCCTTCTCCAACGGTGGACGGTCTCGAAAGGACCAAAATTGAGCGTCAGATATTCCACGCTGTCGGAACAACTGTGGTCGAAGTCAACGCTGGGGGCCACTTTGGTCGATTTACACGACATTTTCCACCACTCATCCGACGCGAGCACGTATCAAGGCCGCTCATCTGCAGCCGTCATCGTCAACTTGCATGGAAATAAAACTTCCGCTTAGCTAGATGCTAAAAATAAAAAAAAAAATAACTGCTAGCCGCTAAGCTAATGCTAACTTCTAAAACAGCAAGGAAATAGGACTAATCTATCAATATAGTTATGTATGGAACGTAGGCACCCAATAATATTTGTTATCCGATGGGCTGTATTTGTTGGTATTTGGCTGATATTCCATAGAAATAGAGGCGAATATCACGAGCACTTATGCTTACTAAAACTAGCAAACATGAGAGCTGTCAAAAAATGCACATCCGCCCTACCCAGCCCCGCCCCCGAGTCTGCGTCTGAGCTCATGACTGCCTCTAGAGGTGGGAGTAGGTAATTGTGTTTCCCAACCTGTCTGCGGTCAGGCCTTCTTTTATATCAAAAAATGACAACATAAATATGATCTCGTTGCAGTTTTCTAAAAAAAGTATGATTACTGAGTAAGTGGTCGCTGGTAGTGTAAGATATTTTTGAGAGCCGCCACACTGGCAGCGTAAGATATTTTTGAGAGCCGCCGTGAAGATTCGTTATGATATTTATGTAAATGTATATGGGAAAGTCGTCTATATATGCATTGGGAATGACTTGACTTGTATGAGGTATAGCCTGACTTTTGACCAGTGAGGTGGACTTCCCAGAACAGGTTTCTTCGTGGTTGTGTGATCGTCATTGTCAAGACAGCAACAAATTCCTGTGAAAAGTATTGTGTACTGCAATGAAAATGTCCCTTTGCGACTCGAAATAAAATCTGACGGAAAAGGAACGTCAATGATTTTTTTTTTTTTTTTTTTTGGTGTGCGTGTGTGGGGAGACATTAAACATGGTCGCATATAAATAAGTACTAAAAAGCATGGTTCAAAATAAGGAGGGTGTTTCAAATAGTTAAAATTTTACTGAGTTAAAAACGCATTTAAATATCATTTTCCAAGGTTTTCTCAACTCTATCTGTGGCCATAAACACTGATCTAAAAAATAAAAAAATAAAAAAAGATGGATGGTCACCAAAACAGAATTTACCGTCCGCCATCTTGATACTCCCAAAACAACCATGCCGGCCTATGCAGCGACAGCGATTGACTGCGCTAATCGCCAGTTTCGTGGCTGTGAGAAGACTTTCAACAGGTAAATTAGAAAGATTTACTTTGATAAAGTTTGTTTGTAAAGTTTTTGTTTAATTTTCTGATGAGCTTAATTCACTTGAAAAAGTTTTGTTTACGGTTGTAGTTGTTCACTGTTCATTCTCTGCTTCAACTTTATAGGCTAAGGTTTTTTTTGCGATGTAAAGCGATGCCAAACTTCATCAGTGGATAAGAACGAAAACACATTTTCTGTGAATTTTTTTGATGAATTTCATAAAACAGAGCTCTGCAAATTGAATTTGATTTTCAAATGCGAGGAAACAAGTTTAAATTTTCTGTCCGAAATAGAAGTAGTCTAGTGAGTAGAAATAGTGGCTGCGACCACTGATCTTAAAAAAAAAAAATAAATAAATAAAATAAAAATAGTCTGGCTAGCCATACACATACATGAGCGGTATGTGAATTGGTTGAAGCCATTTGGCCGCCATCTTGGTACTCCCAAAACGGAGGGTAAGGTTTACAGGTTGGATTAGGGTGTTTTTGATTTCTCAAAGTTTGGCATGTAGAATTTCAACTGGTCGTGTGAGCTTGACAATTTTTCAGTTCTGGTAACATGAAGGATTTTTTATTCGACTTGGTAAGCCAAAAAAAAAAAAAAAAGGCTAAGTGCAAAGGAAAGACAGAACACTGTGACTAGCAAGAAACCTTGCATATTACCTCGGCCCCGATTTCCGTGACACGTTAACTTTTCCTAAAATATGCTATGAAGCACTATCATCATAATATAGCAAAACACTAAGCATTTTTTTGTCATAAAACATTACATTTTATGTCAATCAGTTAGATATATTTTCGGAAATAAGGACTCGCAATGGGAAAATAAACTAGCTAAACGTATTGTTCATTTGTTGTCTCTGCGACATCTTATTTCAGACAGAAAATCTAAACCTGTTTCCTCGCATTTGAAAATCTAATTCAATTTGCAGAGTTCTGTATGATGAAATTCAAAAATTTCACAGAAAATGTGTTTTCTTGCTTATTTTTAAATTGTTTTTGACAAGTTGAGGTACCACCGAACAGTCTTTCTACCGCCAGCTGCGTGACCTTCCACCTCTAAACACCAAAATTTGTCGTCATTGATCATTATCAGAAGGCAAATAACCCTGGCATTTATAAAATCTAAAGAAATAACACAGGAGATTTTTTTTATATACTGCATTATTGTATTTAAAGCTAATTTCCATGAAAGTCACGTGTGACCAAATAGGCAATTCTGCTTTCTACCTTCCAATCTTTTCATAAATTTATGGTTGCTCATCATCCAGGAATTTGCTTTGACTAAAATTCCCATAACTGATTAAGATTGCAGTATAGTTTTATTAGTTAAGGCTAAAAATACAGTTTGGCAGAGGAGGACAAATACCAAGGACACATAATTCAATTGCTTACTCCGTTAAATTGTGTGTGAATATTTTACCAATTCAAAAATGTACTCGTAAACAGGAAGATCAGTGCTACGGAATTTAAATTCAGTTCAGTACTTCAGTAGGTTGAATCCAAACAGTCCACAGTGGATGATTGAAATGAAAAAGCTCCAACTCGTTTTTGCTCTCGGTCGGTAATCTTTGTTTACCAGTTAATGATGTCTCTAATGTGCCCCCACAACTTGGTGATCCACAAGTTGACCCCGAACTCGCTCAAGTACTGAATCTCCGGCGTCAGCATCTTGCGACACGCCTCGCTGTGAGCCTCGTCGATGTTCTTCTTCAGATTGTACCCCATGATGGATTTCTCCCCGATGGGCTGCCAGGGCTGCATGACGCTCTCCCGGATGCTGGCGGCGTCCACGGCGTGACCCCCCTCGATGCAGACGGCCGCCATCTCCGCGTTCCTCCTCCTGAGCTCCGCCACGTCCTCCGCCATGCGGCGCACGCCGTACGCGTTCACTTTCCTCCAGAAGGTGCGGTTCAGGTGCTGGTAGAGTTTCCAGTCAAGAGCGTTCCACTCGAGGGCCCGGGCCCTCAGGTCGGGGGTCAGTTTAGATACGGTTGACCCCTTGCGGGCGTTGAGCTTGAAGAAGAGGAGGTCATCCATCTCCCAGCAGAGAGCATCCCTGAGCAGGATGAGCGACTCCTCAAAATGTTCGGCCAAAAGGAACAGCTGGAAACGATCCGTGATGGATTCGATTGCTTCGTCAACCCGCGGATCTCCCAGCTCCAGAGTGTTGTCCTGTCCCAAGTCAAAGAACAGCAGGTTCCTGAGGTAGAACGCGTTAAAGCCCTCTGGGTCGAAATAGTAGTGGGGGTCACGAAGGAACTCGGCAAGCTTGTCGTCTCCCGCGATCTTCCAGGTGAAAGGCACCAGCCGGCCGTAGTAGTGGAAGGACGACTCGAAAAGCTCGGCGGGGTCTCTGAGGATGGTGATGTAGGCGCTGTCGAGGGGGAGCAGCTTGGCCACTTCGGCTGCGTCGAAACGCATGTGATTGCAGATGATGTTGAAGCACATTCCGGGTTTGTAGTCCTTCACGTGGGAGCGCAGGAAAAAGGCGGGGTAGAAGAAGTCGTTCCTGCCGTCGGGGAACGCAAACTTGAGCTGATGCTTCTCTCCGAAGCGGAAAAGGATGTTGAGGAAGGTGCTGCTCGCCGCCTTGTGGGTCTTCATGAACATGATGTCCACTTTTGGGGTGCACGTCCCCGCCGCGCTTTCGCGTGAGCCGTTGCCGCCCGGTCTGGTGGTCGGCTGGGACGGGCGGTGGGCGCAGGAGTAAGGCACAGGAATTCTGAAACGATTAAACACGGACATGTCCAAAAAGTACCCTCACGTACATACAGCACTTAACACCCCTGCGTTTTTAAAATCAATCCGTCATGTATCGGCTCAAAACAAATGGATATATTTACCGTAATACCCGGCCTACAGAGTGCACCTGGTTACAAGCCTCACCGAGTACATTTGTAAAGAAAATAACATTTCGTACATACGTACGCCACAGCTGTGTAAAAGCTAAAAGTGGCCACATTGAAATCCACATTGAAACACGAGATATTTACAAAAACGGTACACAAAAAAATAGTTTAATGCTAGTTACCGCGCGTGCTAATGCTAGCGCCGCGCTAACGCTAGCGCCCCGTTAACGCTAGCGCCGCGCTAAAAGGGCCGGTTAAAATAAATCTTACCGGTAAATATCACTGAGATGCCAGTAACGCAGCAGCAACATACTAGCACAGAGCTAACGCGAGTGCAGCGCTAACAGTGCCGGTTAAAGTAAAACTTACTGGTAAATATCACTGAGACATGGCAGTAACACGGCAGCAAAACTCTAGCACGGCGCTAATGCTAGCGCAGCGCTAACAGGGCTAGTAAAAGTCACTTCCTTTGCAAATATATTCCACCCCTCTCATTTTTACCTTTTCCACTCGAGCGCCCCCTAGCGGCCGTTAGAAAAAAATGCACAAATTATCCGTATCGCCACATAAACCGCAGGGTTGAAAGCGTGTGAAAAAAGTCACGGCTCGTAGGTCGGAAATTACGGTAAGTGTGCTGTGAGTGCATGTAACAATTGGAATTTGGGATAGAATATAGACAATGAATATTATAATACAGTGGCAGTGTATGTACTGTGTACTGTGTGCTGCATCGTACTCGGCTACACTCAGGGACACTTGGGGCATGGACAGGCAGTAAAGGAGGATAATGGCGCTGGTCAGCAGGACAGCCAGAAGGAGACGTTTGCACGTGGCGCTCCGCTGCCTGCCGGGCTTTCTTGCCATCGTCCAGCAAATTCAAGAGTTACCTGAGAAATTCGTGTAAAATGTTGAGAGTTCATTGAAAAAGAACAAGTCTGCATTAAAGCACTGAAATTAAACTGCTATTTTTGACAAGTATTGATGAATTTAAGTACTGTACAAATGTGTGTTTTAGATGAATCATTTTTTTGTAATGTGGAGTCTCAGGTGATCTGAAACATCTTTCAGGTGACTTCTGGCCGGAGTTGCGGTAGAACGTCGTCTAGTTGGCAGGTAATTGCAGGTTATTTTATTTATTTAAAATCGACCACATATGTATTCGCAAAGTAGTCACAGCTTTTCGTGACATTTGGAAGCACTGTGAATATATTTATGGATGCAACTCGCAATGATTATTGTTATGTTTCATAGCTGTCCAGTAAAATAATGAATCCGTGAAACCAGCTGACGCAGCATTAAACCAACCACTTACTTTTATTATTATTTATTTTTCGTGGTTTCCGAAAAAGAATGATTGTTTTTTTAGGTCGATAAGAATTTGTCATCTCAATTAGAAAATGGAAAAAGACAGACATCCATCCATTTTCTTTGCCGCTTATCCTCACAAGGGTCGCAGGGAGTGCCGGAGCCTATCCCAGCTGTCAACGGGCAGGAGGCGGGGTACACCCTTGAACTGGTTGCCAGCCAATCGCAGGGCACATTGAGACAAACAGCCGCACTCACAATCACACCTAGGGGCAATTTAGAGCATCCACATTTATGGGGATGTGGGAGGAAACCCACACGGGCACGGGGAGAACATGCAAACGCCACACAGGCGGGGCCGGGATTGAACGCGGGACCTCAGAACTGTGAGACCAGCAGATTCCAGGTGCTCCACCGTGCCTCGTACTCTTATATAATTTTACAATTTTTTCTGAGAAGAGATGGATAATATTTTTTTTTCTACTTGTGAGCGATACAAATTTACTGGAGGTATTTTGTCAGGGGAAAAAAATCCATTAATCCATTTTTTATCGTACTTTTTCCAATTAGAGTCACAGGGGGAAAAGAAGTCTGGTTCACCTCAGGACAATTATGAATTTCCTAATAACCGTAGAGGCCTGTTATTGGAACGTAGGAAAGGAGCTCAAGTACATGTACTAACGAGTTGGCCGCGGTGCCGTGTCAGCAAAAACTGTTACCGAAAACACTGCAGTAGAACAAAGTTACTGCACATCAGCATTGTTTGTAGCGTCATCAAAAATGTTTAGCGACATGATACCATCAGCATGTGACTTCTTTTCGTGACCTGAATTGACCTCTTAGTTAGCCAGCAACAGTTATTGCTGTTGTGTTTTGTGCTGTCGGCTGCTGAGACTGCAAAACAAATTATAATCATAAGTGCAATTTTTTGGGGAGGAAAAACAAAAGCTTTAAAAAAATATTCTATCAATGAGTTTAATAGGCCTGCACAGTTTGAGTCAATTCAATTTTGCAGATGTAAATAACAGTCATGTTTTAATATAAACTTGATGGTGTTATGTACACTAAGTGTACATTTTTTTGGTTTTCATTTTTTGTTTTTCCCCTGTTTTAAACGCTTTTAATGTCACGTAAAGCACATTGAGTTACCTTGTATATGACATGCATGATACAAATTTGCTCTGCTATTCATATATTGTACATTTATCAGCAGAAATTACAAACTGAACGCATTTCGGGAAATCAACGAAAATGAAAAGCTGGTGCGATCTTACCTTCACACTTAATAAATCCAACCTGGAAGGAAGTGACGCCTGTGCATCATCCTCTTCGTCCTCCACTTGACTAAAACTAGTCCATCAAGCACCCGCACTGGCCCCTTTTTGCATCTGATCTCGACGCACATACGAGAAGGCACCAAAGTTCCATGCGTGCGTAAACTAATCACATGTCCAGATAAGAGATCTCCCCCACGTCTTCTCCAGTTTCACGGCGCCACCGCCGCCGCTGCTGCTGGCACACCTGAAGCCACGGGCCGCCCCCCTCTTAACTTTCTAATCCAAGAGGCATCTTGCTGAATGAAGCACCGCAGGGGCCCCCCTCGCGTCCCTGTGACATCAGGGTCTCCGTCAAGGGACGAGCATTTGTCAGCGAGAGAGAGAGAGAGAGAGAGAGAGAGAGAGAGAAGAGTGGAACACAAGAGGGAGGGGGAGTGATGGAGCGAGGGAGGAGAGGCTCGTATCGTCCCCCATTCTGCGTCTCAGCACAGAGGGCCATTGAGCGGGCGCACGCTGGAGTCTGAGCTGCAAGCTGATAGGAGGGGTGGAAATCGGCACAAAAAGAACAAATGCAGCCAACCAAAGAACAAAGACAGTAATTGTACCACCACTTGATCAAGACTTCTTTACGTCACGAGTTCTTTGAAAAATGCCTTTCATACATGCTACATGTGGGATGTACAACGGACAGCTAGTTTATTGTCACGGCGCCTGGGCATTCTTATAGTGTTGCCGTAGTTTCCTTTTTTTAATCATTTTTCTCCCCCTTCCTTGTCCCAGTTGACTTTAGCCCGTCTACCAGTTATGTCTATGTTGTACAGAAGTAGATTAGTGCCACCAGGATTTGAATTTGAAATATAAAGCGATCACATTTTCAATAGTTGTTACAATTCGCTATCTGAAATTCGCCGTCTAAAATTCACCGTCTGTGCCAGCCAGCCAATCGCAGTTACGCTTTCTTAGTAACGTTATGTCACATAGTATGAAAGCGTAACTGCGACTGGCTGGGTGTTCGGTTCTGACCTGAAGTAACCCCGCCTGGTGGCACAGACGGTGAATTTTTTAGACGCCAAATTGTAGCTGGGTAGATTTCAGACAGCAAATTGTGGCCTGTTGAATTGTTAACACTGAAAAGTTACACTGAAATACAACTATTGAAAATGTGATCACTTTACGTTTCAAATTCAAATCCAGTTTTCTGTGGCGTCTCAAATTCAAATCCTGGTGGCACTAATCTACTTGCATAATGTTGCCTTGTCATCTGTGGAGGTTGATAAAGGAACTGGCCCATTTTGACGAATGGAGTAAAAAGTGGAGATATACTGAAATGTGGGACGTAAAACTCATCCGAAAAATCATCAGGGAGTGAGAGGGCGGCACGGTGGAGCACCTGGAAAGCATTGGCCTTCACAGTTCTGAGGACCCGGGTTCGATCCCGGCCCTGCCTGTGTGGAGTTAGCATGTTCTCCCCGTGCCTGGGTGGTTTTTCTCCGGGCACTCCGGTTTCCTCCCACATCCCAAAAACATGCAACTTTAATTGGACACTGTTTGTCTCCATGTGGCCTGCGATTGGCTGGCAACCAGTTCGGGGTGGACCCCGCCTCCTGCCCGTTAAGAGCTGGGATAAGCTCCAGCACACCCGCGACCCTTGTGAGGATAAGCAGCTAAGAAGATGGATGGATTAGGAACAGAGACTTGAAAAATCTCAAGTACGGTAATACAGTACTACACTTTGAATTCACACCGCTGAGAACTACTGGACGGTACACACATCTGGGCCGCAGTCGAATTTGATCAATGTCGTTTTCAAGGGTGAAGATAGTGCTATGGCCTGGTCCCTGTACTTTGCTGTAACAAAAAATGTATTACATACAAATGTTTACACTTGCTATACATCACAACTGTTTTAGCAAAACTAGGATAAAGTCATTTTAAAATTAAATACAAAAAGATGGTTAAGTCAAGGTCTCATATTTTTTTTTCTTACCTTTCAGAATGTGAAACGGTGGTGAGAATGATAAAAAAGACATTTTATGAACTTACACCAAGACAGTTGAAATATTGTCCTCTACCCGGTTAACACAATGAGAGAAATCAATAAACAATCTATGACCAAAGTTGTAAAATTCCACAAATTTACCATGACCAGACAAACCAGATATTCAGTGTATAGCAATTTGAAAGTTGCCGTTTAATTGAGGAACTCAATTTTAGTTTTGATAAAACACGTTTTAGCATTCCTGACAAAAACAACCACGTTCCATGCAAAACCCGTATACAATGCTGTTCTTTAATGTTGTATTTTTTACAAAAGCGGGGGTTCGTTTGTTCAGTTTTAAGAGTTGAGTCAGGTGAGGGGTTAGTAATAATGACTCAAGATTCCTGTTTTTGTTCTTCAAAGAAAGAACTGATTCTACAATTACATTTGAATTTTGATAACATGCCACTGCCAAATAAATGTAAAATGTTAGTTTTTAATTGTATTTTGTATTTGATAAACTGCTTTTTATAATGACTTATTTAACACCCTTTTGCACCCTAGTTCTTAGTACAAACTGGTGGCCTTCCCGTTCTCCGCTTTCATTTTTATATGGTCGTCAGTCCTCTCTACCTGATATGACTTTACATCAGCAGGAATTATGGACGGGGATAATCATCTCTTCATCAGATACCGGTGGCAACCAATCCTGCTGGTTAACATTCAAAATGAACTTAAATTTGGACTCCCTTCAACCTAAATTAGTTAAATCAGATTTGTTGATCCTGCTCATATTCGGAGTTTTTGTGTGCGTGCGTGTGTTTGCAGAAATGCCCGTCCAAGTCTGACCCAGTAAGTGTGCGTAAACATTCTGGCCCGATTTGTGTAAGATGCAGTTCTGGCTCGACACTGCTTCTTTTGTTGAGCACCCATTGTGCCAGGCTGAGACGCGAACTGGGCGGACATGCGTTGGAATGCAGAAAAAAAGGGTGAAAGGGATGTAGGCTGAAATGGAAAAAAAAAAAAAAAAAGATAAAGTACGTAGGACAAGCCCACCAGAACCACAACAGAAGCATCTTCAGAGCTCAAGTGCCCCTTACAACACCTTCACAGACTTTTAAGTTTGTGTTCTGCTCCACTGCAATCTTTAAAGTGTGTCACACTGTGGTGGTATGTGAAGAAACAACAGGTAGAATATTCAATTATATTTAATTTGCGTTGCTTAATCATAAGAAATACTTTGCAATGTGCCGCTGACACAGTCCGGAAGTTAAAACAGTGTGGAGGATGAGAACTGTGTGTGGAAGAAAGACATAAAACCATATAAAAAGTCACTTCAGTGGCATCGCACAAAATCCTTATGTCTCCAAAAATGTCACAATTTAGGCCAACTGGGGAAAAAAAAACACATTTGTTGCATTGCGTTGTCAAACAAGCCATTTTCAACACTTAATATTGAGAAAATATTTGAAAAAACAAACATGCCTACGTGGGATAATTTTGATTTCTGAAAAGCAAAATCCGACAAAATTTGGCCATTGGAGGTTTCAGCCTGGCACCGGCGATATGCCAGAAACATTTATTCATGATGCAAATATGAAGCACCCCCCCCAAAAAAAAAATCTTGTGACTCACTCACAGGTACTTGAATTGTATGTTAGGTCTGCAGCACTCCACATCTTCCAACTTATTACAGTCTTTATTATAACTCATTTTCGGGCCTTTTTCTTCTTTGCCTTTTCAATGTCGTCGTGCGCTTTCCTCTTCGCGGCGAGCTTGTTGGCCTGAGAGACGAGAGAAAAGATTCCATTGAGCACACAAATCAATTCTTACAAAAGGAGTTTAATCGGAGGTGGAAAGCCCTGCGCATTGTTTAAGGGGCACCTATGCTCAAGTGTTTAACATTCCCACACGGCAACGATAAGCGCATTCAATGCACTGTAAACAGTGCATTGAATGTTCCAAGTGTGAGACTTATCAGTGCAAACAGGCTCGACGTGACCGAACTCCAGACTGAATCCATGTTAAACGGGACAAACCTCTCGGACTTTTCTCTTTTTCCCGAACATGATCTTGTCGTAGAGGTACTTGTCCTTTTTCTTCATCATCATGATGGCCAGACGCTTCTCCTCGGCTTTCTCGCGCTCCTCCCGGTCGGCCAGGTTAACCACTTTCAACTTGCCGGGTGTCACTTTGACCTAAAAATACCAAACTCCATTTTTTTTTTTTATTGCCTATTTACGCGGCAGGTGAGGGACGAGGAAGATGCCGCACAAGTCACAAACCTTAGCCTGGGATTCTTGGTCCTCCATCTTCTTGAGATTATTCTCCTCTACTTTGTCATCTTCCTCCTCTTCTTCATCTTCTTCATCCTCCTCTTCATCTTCACTCTCTTCTTCCTCAACCTTTTGCCGGGCTGTTGAGAAAAAAAATCAAGTATTGAGTCACAAATACCAACATAATCACCACTGTTTTAAATACAGAATAACAAAATAGACAAAGCGTGTGTTGGAAAGTGAATCCCACTAAAAGTTGTTTTTTAGCCTTTGATAAGAAATAGTGCAGGCCCTACCAGGCTTCTCTCCCCTTTGCATCGCCGCTATCTTCAGTTTCTCCGGAGGAACGTAGTCTCCCTCCTTCTCCTCCACAAACGGAGACAAGTGGGGGGGGAGTGTGACCCCCATGAAGTAGTCCTCCACTGGAAGGATCAGTTTGGCGTTGACACAGTCGTACACCCACTGGGGCTGGAGGTAGTACCTGAAATGGTGATGCATTCAGGTTAAACATTATGAGGTGACAAACACCGACTTTTCTTATGTGTGGGTTAAAGCCCAAGTGTCATGCCTATGAAGATTCAAAAATAGATGTAATGAAAAATACATAACATTATTCACCTCAATGTCTATACGAAAAAATAAATACGAGCGGAGAGCGGGTCATCCGTGCGGAAAGTTGCGGAAGTCTCATTCGACATCCAAGTGGACGCCATATTGGCTGCATCTTCTGTCCGTGATGTCACATTCGCCATTGAAAACACGCTGTGCCACCTACTGTGGGAGACGAACAGGCTCCTTCTGACACGGAGGCTCTTTTCGAAGAAGAGAACATCACACAACCGAGTGAAGTTGCCGGGGCAATATTACCCGATCATTCCGAGACATATTTAGATGATATGCGGATCAGGGCCAAACTGCACGCGGCCAACCGACCTCCCCGCCCGATCCACCTCCGCGGAGGCGATGAACAACGGCGCGGCCAAACCGCCTCCCTGTCCGATCCACCTCCGTGGCAGTGGTAAAAACAACACCCCCGCGAGCAACGATGACACAGAGGCCAAACTGCCTCCCCGTCCGATCCACCTCTGTGGCGGAGATGAGCCACCGTGGCCCGACGCCGTGACGAGCCACCCTGGCCGAAGCCGTGTCGACAAGGCCAGCGGCGACCTACAAGGCCTGCAGAAGCCGTCCTTCCGTGGCTGCTGTACGGAAGCCTTCCGATGCCCACATCACCACATTTAGCATCCCCGATTTACGGATTACCCCCCCGACCCAATATTATTTTTTTCTTAGTAGCTGTATAGACACCTACCAGTCATTTGGAACCCATGAAGCTCTCGTCCTTTGCACCTGTGCAATAAATTTTTCACGACGAACGGGGTCTTTTGTAAAAGTATGAAGAGCGAATCCATCCTCCCGAGTGTTCGAGCAATATCCAGCAATACAACGAGCCGGCATTTTGGCCAACAAGAAGGAACAACGAGCTACTTTCCAGCAGGTAAAATTAGTATAAACAGACGAGACCGCTTGAGTGCGCTAGTCCCCGTACGTCACTTCCTGCTTCTTCTCAAAAACAAATCCCTCGAGAGGCTTTTCACGGTGGGAGTTACAAAAAGCCATCTGTCAAAATCATGTTTTGTGGTGGAAAAAAAAAAAAAAGATGGGGCCATGGCAGCTGCCGTTTTTTCATTAATAGCATACTAAAAATCATGCGTTTCATGAGAGTGGACCTTTAAGTTGACAAAAGACATGACGGGAAGATGTGTACAAAGCAGCAGAATCTAGACTTGATGTCTGAAATTCACGTCATCCTACTTAGAATGGATAAAGCAACAGAAACGGAACATTTCCTTTACCTGTTGATGTACTGTGTGGCAACGCTGGGCCTATCAATAATTTGATGTGTGATGGTCTCATCGGTCTCATCGTATGTGCTCCCGATGCAGATGGACTTGTCCCAGGACACCTCGCCACCCAAACACCTGCCAAAGTTGACACCGATATTGGAAGGCGGCGCCATTGGAAGTCGGATTATGTTGGCGTTCGCGGTGACTGAATGTCAGTGCGAGTGTTCTGACTCACCTGATGACAAAAGCCAGAGACTCTCTGGGTACTTCTCTGTTGAGGAAAAACTTAAAGCCCTCAAACATCTTTTTATGGGCTTCCATTTGCTTCTGCTCCCTTTCCCTTTCTTCCATCTTACTCATCTCTTCCTAAAGGGACAATTTGGGGTATTCCGTTTAAACTCAGTGATACAAGTTCAAATTCACTTTGAAAGACAATACTTTTACAATTGTAATGTGCTCGGCATCCTATCGATTCACCTCAATGCTGTCTTTTTTGCAAATCATTAAAGAAAACTAAATCAATATTTAGCCGTGATCTTTGTTTATGAATGAAAAGGAGACCGGTGGAATGCTGAAGTGACGAGTAGAAGTGGAGACGGTGCAAAGGTTCATGTACTTAACAGTTCAGAATAACGGGGAGGGTGGAGGAAGTGAAGAAGAGCGGAAAGGAAGGATGAATGGGTGGAGGAAAGTACGATAGCTAAACACAAATGAAAGGTTTAAAGCAGTAGTTTGTTGGAAGGTTTGAAGATGGGGAGCGATGAGGATGAACAGAGGGGTTTGGAACTTCCAGCTCATGCCTGGCAACCAAAATAACACAACTTTATTCTCGGCTTTCACACCTCCAAAAGCTTTGGCATACATGAACCTCTCACCTCTGCCTTCAGAGACCAATTACTACTCACTCTTGATCTTATTTTTCCATATCTAACGGCAGTAACAATGAACTATGACAAAGGGGTTGCATATGCACGGGTCCAATTCGGTAGCGTGCAGGTTAAAATAAGTTATGGACGTCAGATCAAAGGAAGATCGTTGCCTTTTGTCAGCCTATTGAATAGCATATTACATAATGTTGAGGTATTTTTCTCATTTGGTCCCCTTCTGTATTGAGAGCAGGAAAAGGTTCTCTTAGCCATCTTTTTTAATAAACAGTACTGCAGTGTTTGTCACAAATTGCTGAAGATTTTTTTCCTCTCAAGACAGAAAAAAAAGAAGATAGGGATATCAACCTTCTGGATTAGATTTCTGGATGAATATAAAAATGTGTTTGAACCTTTACAGGTGACCTTTGACCTCTGAATTATACAGATCACCCGTTATTACAACAGTGCATTTATAAAAAGAATAATAAACCTTGTGACTAAAGCCAATCACTGGTACACAGCAGCAATACTGCATATAATTTCCCTCGCAGGATGATTAAAGCTTATTATGTAGCCGTTGCATTTAAAAAAAAAAAGTGTTTGAAAAGCAATTATGTGACCAGAAAGTTACATTTGTTTAGTTGTACCAATTGTAGTCATTATTTTATATTTGTGAAATTATTGACTTTTTTCCTCTTCCTCCCTTTGTCTTGATCTAAAAAAAAATGTGCCAGGTTCTACTCTGAGAACCAGACCATGAAAGGTTACGCATATTTCTGTGTATTTATAAACATGAGAGCCAATCAATCATTTTTTTTTTACCTCGTCAACAGGAAAGTGGTCAAGTTGAGTTTCTTCTTCCTCTGAAGCAGAAACCACCCGGGCCAGACTTGCACTCAAGGCAGCGAGTTTCTGCGGGAAAGACAATCCAAAATCAAATATCGCTTACAAGCATAACGAATGGACAATCAAAGGCCTAAATACAAACGACAGCAATTTTCACCTCCAAGTAGCTTTCTGTATCCAAGGCGTAGTCCTCCTCATTTTTGTCCTTTAGTTCCTGCTCTGCTTTACTGTCAAGCTAAAAACAAACACAAACATTAACAGCACAGAACAGAATATTGTGGTTTGTATTGAATGTGAGATCCCCCCCCCCAACATTCTTGTTTAAATTACTTTGAAGCAACAACGCATTTTGCCCTGCTGCAATTCCCGGACACGCAAACATGTCTGCATGCTTCACTGAGACTTAAATTAAACAATACCTTTGGTGGGTAGACCAGATTGAGGGAATGGTAGAGTCGGAAGTTAATAAAGCCCAAGAGGGTCGTGTAGAACTCTGTGAAAGTTGCCATTACTCTGTAGTCGACATCTGTAGGGTGCTAAAAGAACAAAACAAAGTTGATCCACGTTTTTATGGCACAATGTAACAACCAATAAGGATCTGTATTGGTATTCCGGACCCCAAGTAATTGTAAACTCACTACCGTAATTTCTCGAGTATAATGCGCACCCTCAAAGTTGACCTAAAAAAATCTGGAAAACCCTTCTACCAATGTATAACGCCCACCACCAATTTGCCGCTACCCACATGCTCAGAATATTATGAATGTAGAAACGGGCGTAATGGGCACAGTTTTAAAAAAGCGAGCATATCAATTGTGCGTGTTCTCCTGTTTTTTTTTTTAAATGTCCCCCTCACGCTCGTATTACATAGTTAGAGCTCATCTGATAACCGCCTGAAGCCAATGAGGCGAGCCAAAGTTGTTTTGGACTGCGGCACGACTTCCAGGTTGGCAGCATCATCGACACGAGTGATGACATTTCTTTTAAAAGCAGCTGCACAACTGGCCGTTGCAGTCGAAATTTTTTGTCTTAGTTTAAGTTTAAACAAGTCATCGGCAGTCGTTTCTGATCTTTGGTGCAGTAGCAACAAGCATGCTACGCCAACAATTGTAAAATGCAAGCTCGCCGAGGAGCTCAGAGAGCTCCGGTTGGGTGGGCACATTACCGCAACACATGTGTAACATAAAACATTGAATATCATGTCGAAATTTATATGTATACATTTTTTTTTTACAACTATGTACCTGTATACGACAATACAATGTGATGTGTGTATTTTTAATTTTTTATCCATGCCTAAATATAATGCACTCTATAAACTTTTTGAAAATATTTTGGGAAAAATTTAAGCATTATTTTTGAGAAATTACAGTATATGCTGCCTGTGATTCATTTGCACTTACGTCATGGGAGAACTGATACGGCACCACCCATGTAATTAGCTGCCCCATCACCTCAGCCTGGTAATATATTCCCTTGATAGAGATGAACACCTGCAGCAAAAACAAACGATTAAATGCCACTCTCAAAATAACGGCGCTACTTTTTCAAAATTTCATAAGCGGCTGTTAGTCAAAACCTTTCTGAGGCCACGAGAGGTGATCACAAAGTTCATCCACTCCACAGTGAGCCGTCGACACAGCTGAATGGTTTGCACGTGGCATTTTCCCGTTCGAGCAAACGTGGAGAAGAGGAAGCACATGCAAAGTGCATCTTCAACATCCCGCAGCGCATCAATGAACGAGGGATACCTGCGACATAGGAAAACAGCTCGTTGGCTATAAGTGGATACAATTAATTGTACTTTGATTGCATCCTCATTGCGTTACATAACTCAACTAAGAGCCACGCTCTTGAACTTCTCACCTTTCCTTGACAATGTGGTCCAATTTATATGTTGGCTTGTTGTCCTTTAGCCTTTCCACTGCAGAATATTCTGTTTTTGCATAAGCTTTCTTGAGTTTGCGTACAAATATCTTTACAAAGAACAGTTACAATTAAAAGAGAATCAAAATATATACAAAGACAGCAAAGGATGACAGCACACTCATGTTTACGATACGTAATCAATCATGGACAGTACCTTGTATGCTCTGAATTTAGCAACGATTGGCTCATGCAGAAGAAAGCGAATATCTTTCAGCAGGTAAAAGGTTCGTGGAGCCGTGGAGCCCTTGTTAACTTTCTTCTTGTGCTTTGGCTCGTGGGGGTAAATGCCTTTAAGAATGCATAATCGTCTGCGAATGAAAACAAACCACTTGTGAGACAAGATGTGGATGTGGGGCCTCGAGATCACGATCAACTGTCCAGGTAATGTCAACGTGACGACATAAACACAACCAAGAACGGAACAGAAATTCTGTATATGGATTTACCTGAAGTCCGGGAGGCTCAGTTGTAATTTCTTACGGGCTTTGTTTCTGGTGATATAGTTTGTGGCAGAGCCACTCTCAAACTGCAAAACAGACCCAGACACTCGCGTTATAGTGTTGCATGCCTTAACCAAATGCATACGTTCAATGAAAACATTCACACAACGTCACTAATGTGTAAATATATGCATAAATTTGACCACACTCCACCACCAGCGAATAAAAACGAATTGCGGTATTAGCTCCAATGCTAGGTTAGCTAGCAACTACGGTTTTGGACACGAAGACAGTGGCGATATTTACCTTCTTCTTTTGTAGACCTCCCATTTACAAACAACGTGTGAGCCCCGAAGGTTTACGATAGTTTATTTGTCGTTTAAAAACAAAACATCTACGAAAGAGAAAACGCGGACAAGTAGCAGCAGACACTCCACGCACGTGTCATTTGACATGCGCATAGGAGGAGACTTCAGGACCCCATATTGCCCTTTGATCTGCCTGTATAAAACAAATAAACACTTCAACAAAGTATTAATGAAGGGATCTCAGAAAGTACATGATAAAGATTTAGGGCCTTTGGAATAGACCACAAGGAAAATAGAGTGGACAGTTCCATGTTACAATCATAAATTGTGACCAACTTATTCTGTTTTGTTGGGATCATGTTTGTGTACGGATGAAAGTGAGGGGATGTCAGAAGGCCTGGATAAAGTTTTTGGGATGTTGCGACTGGCCAGAAGGAAAATAAAGTGAGGTCACCCATTTTGACAGTTTCACACTATCATGAAATATGAACACTACATTCTGAGATCCGGGGGTTGTGTGTGAGCAATCGCGTTTGAGAATATTTTTGTTCAGATGAAAGTAAGAGGACGGGCGGCACGGTGCATCAGCTGGAAAGTGTTGGCCTCACAGTTCTGAGGTCCCAGGTTCGGGCTCAATCCCGGACCCGCCTGCGTGGAGTTTGCACGTCCTCCCCGTGCCTGCGTGGGTTTTCTCCGGGCGCCCGGGTTTCCTCCCACATCCCCAAAATTGTGCAACATTAATTGGACGCTCTAAATTGCCCATAGATGTGATCATGACTGCGGCTGTTTGTCTCTATGTGCCCTGCGATCAGCTGGCGACCAGTTCAGGGTGTACCCCGCATCCTGCCCGTTGACAGCAGGGATAGGCTCAAGCACTCCCGCGACCCTCGTGAGGATGAGTGGGTAAGAAAATGGATGGATGGATGGATGGATGGACGAACGTAAGAGGATGTCATAAACTCAGGATGAAGTGTCAGAGCTGTCAGAATGGCAGGATAATGTTTTCTAATAATTGGCATTGACGATAAGGAAAATAGAGTGATGTCACACTCAAAGTGAGTATGTAAGGCAAGTAATAAGTAATACTACTAATATTATTGGTAATACTGCGGTAATAACTGTGTAATAAGGTTGTTAGAACACAAATTACTTCTGTAACTATTTTAATAATGACTATTGTGTGCTTAATAGTCTTAAATGTTAAATGGTTGGTGTAGCTTGTATAGGTTTTAGTTGTTCCACCTGTCATAAGCAAGGAAAGGCCATCAGAGTAAGCGGCCAAACGCATCTCAACCCCGCCCATTTGTCTTCTCTCTGGTCAGGCACGTACGTACAGTAATGCATGAGGGAGATGCGCACTGGAGACGGGCGGAGACTCGGAGAACAAAGAGAAACGTTGATGAAATTTCAACCTGTTTTAGAGTGAGACAGAATTCCTGGGAACTTCAAGGACCCCGAAACGAGACAGGATATCATAGAGTACTGGAGTATATAAGTTCACCATGGGCCTCGCTGCATGTTTAAAAGACTATTTTCTGGGTTTCTGGGACTATGAAACCCCCAAAATCATGGTGGTGAAAAACATAACTCTTGGAGTTATATACAGAGGAGTTCAGTTTATCGTCATCACCTACTTCATCTGGTAAGTATCGTATTGCTGAATGCAGAATTTGTATATTGATTGTATTTTCCGATGCATTGTTACATTTTAGCTCAAAACTGTCATTTTGAGATGTCACACGGAAGTCCATTTTTAGCCCGACGATTCAGTTTTGTATGTCAAGGTACGTCTTCATAAGTCAGAAAGCGTACCAAGAAAGTGAAACGCGTCCCGAGAGCTCCGTTTACACCCGTATGAGAGGCTCAGCAATCCGTGGGGATCAAATCTTGGACACCGTGGAATACGTTCGACCCTCAGAGGTGAAGAAGCGCTCGCGCGTCTCCGCATCCTTCCGTCGTGGAAGTAGAGAGTGACGACTCGTGTTATTGTGCCCCCCACCCCCGACAGGGCGGGGATGTCATTAATACAATCTTGAGGCGAGAAGTCACATACGACCAGAAGCAGGGAACCTGTGCTGAGGTAAAAGCCCTGAACTAAAAAAAAATAAATTAAAAAAAACAATAAAAAACAGCCAATATTACGCGGTATCAATACTCCATCAATAATTGTCAGCTTTGCTTGTCTGAAGTATTTCGGCGTCGCAAATGCCAACTGCACGAGGGACTCGGACTGTGTCCAAGGAGAGGATGACTTCACCAGCCACGGTATGACGTCAACCGCTGTCTCGCCTGATGCCGTTTGTTATGAGTTATGTCGTTTTTGTTTCAAATTTCTCTGTCAATGATGTTCTTGGACAGGCAGGAGGACCGGAAGGTGTGTTCGTTACTACAACCACACCTTCAAAACCTGTGAGATCCGAACCTGGTGTCCTGTTGAGGAGTATGCGGTCCAGAGGTAAGGTCAAGGTTCAGCAACAATCATTATAGTGCCCAGTAATCTAAAAGTCTTTTCTAAAAGTTTAAAAAAAAAAAACAAAAAAAAAAACAAGACATAGATGGTGGCCGATCATGCTTAATGGACCTTTCCGATGGCGATTTTAAGCTCCGCCCCCTTAGCCATGTCCCTTCCAAAATGGCGGTTGAACAGAACAGGTTTGAAGTCGATTCTCTATCGCGTTTTCCAGACAATATTACGGTATGTTTTTTTTTTCCCCCAAATGCGTCAGACTTGTCCAAGAGAGTTCTACAAAGAGGTCTCAACTATTTCACGCAAGGATATGTACACGGAATTAAGATTTGCGACGGAGCACGACGCAATGTCAAAGTTACAGCGAAATGTTGGTGATCGATGCAAAAATGTTGACGCCTCACAAACTTCATATTGAAATCCAGCAGGATGAAATAGTGGAATCGTACTGCGCATGTAAAGCAGGGTGAGTCCTTTTTACTTGGAAAAATCACGAGTAATATCATTGAGTGGGTGTGTTCATTTGACTTGGCTCGTAATGGAACCCAGTGCTTTGTCTTAAAAGTCTGATGTGATACAAATCAGCAAATAGACATTTCTACGTATCACTAATCCGACTCTTCGGGAAAAAACATGACACACTTCATTCAGCAGGTCAGTGATACACTAACAAAGTGAAAGTTGTTCTCCTGCAATGTATAAAGCACTGTTAATAATACAATCAAACTCCGAGAAGATACTTCTCCCTCACTTACCTTCGATCAGACAGCCTTGTGATTGTTGATATTGTCCACATTTAGTTGTACGTGTGTTTATCCGCGAGCCTTAATCCATCGTAGACACTTCGTCAACTGTGTTTTAGGCTTTGGAAAATGAATCAACCTAGCAGGATAGCTTTCATCAGCATTGCACGTTCCCCAAGCGCAGGTGAGGACCATTTCCTTTGTAACATTAACCTTTCCAAGCGCCTGCTACTTACAACCAGCATTGCTTTTGGGACAATACGGCGAGAGGGGCGTGTCAAGACAATGCGGCTATCTGATTGGCTATTATTTTACGAGTGATTGAGTGGTCAGAATGGTCCATTGTTCATCTTGACATTAGATTCACAACTCTTCCAGACATTTGTGCGCAGAACACATTTGGCCGTTTTGTGCGACTCCCGCTCAAATGTTGCACATTTGTAACAATCATTCTGATCCCAATATGGGCTAAAAATGTTATCTTCAATTTTGATGAAGTTATTCCATGTTTTCCTCATGCATTCATTGTCATTGTTACCGGGTTCGCTTGAGGTGAGCTGATTATTGATTATTGATTATTTTGCACAACAACACAACCAACTCTAAGTATTTGGGTTGATTCCCAGGAGGAAACTGTACAATGTGGTTGCTTATAAACATGCCTTAGTAGTTTTTATGGCTACTTCCTCGTGACAAGTGATCATGTGAAGTATCCATTTGTGATTCTATCCTTTTGGGTGTGTTTTTTTTTGACAGTTATATACCCTTTTTTGCAGTCACTGTGATTCGTCGGGCGCGTATGTGCCCGCGCGCCATTGCACTCGCAAATCTGCACAGTCGAACACGAAAAATCACGCCCGTAAAATTTGCTATGAGTAAAAATAAATAGATATTGAAAGACGTCGCTTATTTTGTGTAGTCTTGACCGATGATCCCTCTAAGCTGCGCCACTGCGCACTCGTCGCACACGAAAACCGATCCAGCTCAGTGAACCACAGCCAGAGGTCTTTTTTCGCTGCTCAGCCTACTTCTACTTCCTAGTTTACCTGACACCGCTCCCCTCTGCTCTTAAAGGGGTACACTCATAGTTACAAACAGAACACACACCTGTAACTTTATATCCGCGGGCATGACTGACCGCACCCGTACATTTTTCAAATGCAAGTGACTGCTTTTTCACTTTGCTAGAATAAATTTTGAAGTCTTTTTGGGGCATCCATTATGAATTCCGACTGTTAGTGCCAAATATGGTTCTTTGTCTGATAGATGGCAAAGAAAAGCAGGTCGAGAGAAACCCCTAAATAGATCAGTTTTTTTAAGGAACTCATTTTTCTCTAATGCTGACAGAGAGCCGGCGGTGGTGGAAGCCATCAATTTCACAGTCTTCATCAGGAACTTCATTCGTTTCCCAAAGTTTGGAGCGGTGAGGTACGTGTACATTAACGCAACATGAGCGCAAACAATGTCCAAATGTGCGTTTGATGGTCGTCTCCGGCAGGGCTAATATCAAGCACGCGTCAAACAGGCGCAACATGCACAAATACCTGAACAAATGTCAATACGACGAGGAGAAGGAGCCCTACTGTCCAAACTTCCGACTGGGTTACATTGCGCACCGAGCCCGGGAGAACTTCAGCGAGCTGTGCAGGACGGTTAGTATGTCGGTGCACAATTGCACAACTGCAGATTCGAATGAAATCCAAGAAAAATGTTTGATGTTTACAAATATAAAGATGTGTTTACTTTGGACTGAGTGACATATCTCAGTTGGTTGTGTCATTATGTCTTTGCATATGAATTAAAATAGATACCAAGCGACATAATCTCAGAATATGCAGCCTATTTTATGATCATTGACTTCTTAGGGAGGAGTGATTGGTGTTTTTATTAACTGGAACTGTGACCTGGACCTGGACCCTTCGCGCTGTAAACCCGAATACTCCTTTCGCCGTCTTGACCTCCGAAAGGATCAAGCCGACTCGGGTTACTACTGCAGGTGAATGTCACAGTTCGAATAATAAAACAGATATTTATATTTAGATTTTGACCGCAAGCAATGTTCCTCACCAGATTTGCCAAGTACTACCAAAAGGACGGGATAGAGTCTCGGACACTTATCAAGGCCTACGGCATTCGTTTGGATGTGATCGTTCACGGACAAGTAAGCACCTGGGCTGTAAGAGCCGACAACAATTTTGGGATTTCTGCAGTGACGTGATATTACAGAGAAGAAAATAAGTATTTGAACACCCTGCTATATTGCAAGTTCTCCCACTTAGAAATCATGGAGGGCTCTGAAATTTTCATCGTAGGTGCATGTCCACTGTGTGATAATCAAAAAAGAAAAATCCAGAAATCACAATGTATGATTTTTTAACAATTTGTGTGACACAGCTCCAAATAAGTATTTGAACACCTGAGAAAACCAATATTAATATTTGGTACAGTAGCCTTTGTTTGCAATTACAGAGGTCAAACATTTTCTGTAGTTTCAAACCATGACGACTTAGTGTATTACCAACAGTCACCTGAGAAATGGTGGTCCAAGCTCTTTTTAGGTCATTGATCAAGTCCTGTTGAATAGTCCTGGGCTGATTCCTCCCCTTTCTAAGGACCATTGAGACCCCACGAGGTGATGTCTTGCACGGGGCTCCCCTCCGATTGAGATTGACCGTCGTGTTTAGCTTCTTCCATTTTCTAATGATTGCTCCAACAGTGGACCTTTTTTTCCACCAAGCTGCTTGGAAATTTCTCCGTAGCCCTTTCCAGCCGTGTGGACTTGTACAATTTTGTCTCTGGTGTCTTTGGACAGCTCTTTGGTCTTGGCCGTGTGACAAGTTTGAGTCTTACTCATTGCGTGGGGTGGACAGGTGTCTTTACGGAGCTCACGACCTCACACAAGTGCATCTGATTCAGGATCATACATGGAGTGGAGGTGGACTTTTAAAGGCGGACTAACAGGTCTTTGACGGTCAGAATTCTAGCTCAAAGAATCGCGGTCGTGTATTGTGAGGTTTTGGGGAACAACCTCTTTCTCTCAGTCGGAGCATTGAAGATGGGTCGTGACTGGGTCTTTCAACATGACAATGACCCGAAGCACACAGCCAGGAAAACCAAGGAGTGGCTCCGTAAGAAGCATATCAAGGTTCTGGCATGGCCTAGCCAGTTTCCAGACCTAAACCCAATAGAAAATCTTTGGATGGAGCTGAAACGCCGTGTTTCTCAGTGACAGCCCAGAAACCTCTCAGATGTAGAGAAAATCTGTGTGGATTAGTAGGCCAGAATCCTTCCTGCAGTGTGTGCAAACCTGGTGAACAACTACAGGAAATGTTTGACCTCTGTAACCGCAAACAAACGCTACTGTACCAAATATTAACATTGGTTTTCTCAGGTGGTCAGATACTTTTTTGCAGCTATATCACAGAAATAAATTGTTATAAAATCATAGTGATTTCTGGATTTTTCCCTTTTAGATGATCTCTCTGACAGTGGACATGCACGTACGATGACAATTTTAGACCCCTCCATGATTTCTAAGTGGGAGAACTTGCAACATAGCAGGGTGTTCAAATACTTTCCTTCACTTTGCAATGTTAATTCTTTTGCAGGCAGGTAAATTTAGCCCCATCCCAACAATCATCAGCACAGTGACCGCGCTGACCTCCGTCGGAATTGTGAGCTAAGCCGTCTTCCCTCATTTATCCGCCTGATAACACACTTTCTGATAAAAAGGTTTCATCTCACTCTCGCCGTTACAGTGCACGATTATCTGTGACTGGATCATGCTGACGTTTATTGACAAGGATGACCTCTACAGCGAAAGCAAGTTTGATGAAGTAAGTCAAGCTAATGAGCGACCGCATCTCATTTCGCTTCCGAATCCAACCATTTCGTAGTCATACGATCTTCAAACGACGCCCGTTTTGCCTCGCCAGGTTATCGAGGAAACCGACGATTCCATTCCTCCACAACTCCTTTACATCACTAACTTCAGCTCCTACCAGTCAGACTTGTCGGACGGTGTGCCGCTGTGACGTCATCGTCTCCGTCTTCCCCAGCGTGCGGACCGACATCCTCTCCGTCCGGCGGCGGCAGCCACGTAACGTTCTCTCAGGGCCCCCCCCACCTAATAACTGAGCTGCAGTTATGGAGTATTATAGTATACATCACAGGTGTCAAACCCAAGGCCCGAGGGCCAGATCCGGCCCGGCCCAAAGGCAAATCATATGTATCAACTTTCATGGTTTTTAAAAAAAAAATCTGTACCAAAATTTTAAATCTTCACATCATAAGTGATATAGTTGAGATATTACAAGCATTTTTTGTGTTACCACGCAACAACAGTCGTTACTCTGGATTTCTGATTCCAAAACGAGTTCATAAATTTCGTGTGTAAATTTGATGAGGCGGGTAAAGATTTTTATGGCCTCACAGTCATAACAGCCCTCCAAATGGAACCATAAGTAAATTGTGGCCCGCGACAAAAATTTGTTATACAATACAGGAGGCGTGCTTGCACAATTCTGCAATTTCAGAAGCTAACAATTCCCCCCAAAATAATAAATACAGGAATATATATAATGAGTCTATAATGAATCTTAATTTTTTAAAGAATTGTAATGCGCAATTATCTTTGTCAAGGCCACATTTTTGACAGAGCTTTTGTATTTGAGCCTCTCAGATGCAGGTGTCTTTACATCAATAAATGCCCTTATTGATTTACATCAAACATTAATATGCAGAAACAGATATGCGCCTGTCCAAACAAACACGGCACTGTTCGTGCAACACTTTTTGAGCAAAAAACAAGTTTGTATCAGAGCCTGATGCGTAATGCGAGCACCCAGCCGGAAAAGACAAGCAACGAGCAGTAATCCAATAAATCAGGTCACTTCCCACAAAATGGCTCCCTAACGAGATCCTGCAGTTCTCTGAACCCATCAGGACGTTGCAGAAGACTACACTTGGCCGATGAAGAATCCCAAAGAGTTATCGATCCGTTTCTGCCCTGATGGATGAGGGATCATTTCAGTTTAGGGGGGTGGAAAAAAATAAATCAGTAATCTCTGTTGATATGCATGAGAGTGAATAAATAAATACGAACACACTCTGGTGTCGTTGACCTTCTATTTTTCCTCATATAAACATACATGTATTAGTCAATAAGAATCGCGGAGTATTTTATTACACTTGCATTTGTCTTAGAAACCGTAAAAAAGTGAGCATAAAACGAGACATCGATGGATCGTGGAGGTATAGTCAAATATTCACAATATTATTCTGCAACAAAAAATGCTCTTTAAAAGCTTTTACCATTTGTCACACAAAAAACAAAATTTTTCAAACAAAATAAACTTTGCTAAATATATATATATATATATATATATATATGCACCGTATTTTCCGCACTATAAGGCACACCTTCAATGAATGGGATATTTAAATTTTTTTTTTCATATTTAAGCCGCACCGCATTATAAGGCGCACCACAGCCAAAGTTTGAGGTTTTGGAAACAAGATTCCAGAGAGCAGACTTTGATGGTTTGGACATGTTCAGAGGCGAGAGAGTGAAGGGTGCTGAGGATGGAGCTGGCAGGCAAAAGAGCGAGAGGAAGACCAAAGAGAAGGTTGATGGATGGGGTGAGGGAAGACGTGAGGGTAGTGGGGGGGTTAGAGAGGAAGATGCACGAGATAGGCGAAGTTGGAAAAAGATGACACGCTGTGGTGACCCCTAACGGGACAAGCCGAAAGGAAAAGAAGAATAAGAAGAAGAATAGTTGCTACAGTAGAGGCTGGGGTTACATTATGCATCCATTAGATAGAGCTACACTAAAGGCTCAAAATTGATCCATATATAAGGCGCACCGGATTATATTGCGCACCGTCGGCTTTTGAGAAAAAAAAAAAAGTATTTAGGTGCGCCTTATAGTGCGGAAAATACGGTAACCTTGGCGACAGTACAATACATCCGTTAGTTTCTAAAGGAGTAGTTTGTGTTTTGTTGGAGCTGCTATGAGTAATTCCATCCATTTTCTTAGCTGCTTATCCTCACGAGGGTCACGGGAGTGCTGGAGTCTATCCCAGCTGTCAAAAGGCAGGAAGTGGGGTACACCCTGAACTGGTCGCCAGCCAATCGCAGGGCACATTGAGACAAACAGCCGCACTCGGAATCACAACAAGGGGCAATTCAGTGTCCAATTAATGTTGCACGTTTTTGGGATGTGAGAGGAAACCGGAGTGCCCGGAGAAAACCCACGCAGGCACGGGGAGAACATGCAAACTCCACAGGGGTCGAACCCGGGTCCTCAGAACTGTGAAGCCAATGCTTTACCAGCTGCTCCACTGTGCTGCCCTATCAGTAATTTGAAAAAAAAAAATAAATAAAGAAAGGTGTGCAGAAGCTATGAGCATTAACTGGCGTGATTAAAGCACTCGTAGCTGATGATACATTAAAAGACATTTTGCTCTAGGAATTAATATGTACACTAAATTATTGACGAGGAAGAAAGCTTTAAGTGTGTTTCAATGTTGTTACAGATTGATGGTCGTCCCCAGGGAAGAGGAGGACCACACAAAATGCAATGATGATTATAAAATGGACCTAAATACTGGAATATATGTCATGTCATTATCCAAGTTGCTTATCCTCACAAGGGTTGCGGGAAAGCTGGAGCCTAACCCTAGCTAGCTTCGAAAAGGCGGACTACATTCTGAGCTGGTTGCCAATCAGTCACAGTGCAGATATCGACACCTTCGCCGAGCGGGAATCGACCCCACGCTGGCCCGCGCCAAAGGCAGGCGTGTGTAGCACTACACCAGGGCTCAACAACCTTTTTGAGGCCGAGGGCTACTTCGTGAGCACCGATCGTGTAAAGGGCTACGTGACCTGTTTGCGGCAAACTTCAGACTCAGTTCATTACACGTACATAAAACATTTTTGTTTTAATTTCTTGTAGTAAAAGACATTACAGGTATTTTAAAATTTGAAAATCACATAACCATGTCAGATTCAGAATTTAAAGCACAAATAATAGCAACAATTTGCGGCCCATGGTATTTTTAGAACATACCTCGCGGGCGCCTTATGTGGTCCTCGCGGGCTACCATTCAGTGACTCGTACTGGAATATATTACACAGTAAAAAAAATTTTTATTGACAGCCAAAATTGTAATCTGTACGCATACATTTCAAAACTCCGAACGCAGAATTTAACCACATCTACAGTCCGCATAAACTGCACTCAGCCATACAAGTGCACACAATACACACGTGCGGCGACGCACACAACGTGACGTATAAAAATGAACCTCATCTGCGCTTTTAGGGATAATTCTGGCTCATCTGTGGATTCATCATCGTCAACCAGTCAATGGTCTCCTCCAGGAAGCTCATTTTGTAGTGGGCAGCGATGTTCCGAAACACCGTGATCTGCTCTGAGAAGTTCTTTCAAGGGGAGACGGCGAACACGTAAATAAAACTTAAAAATAAAACAAAACCAATTGAAAGCACATAACGGAGACGATACCTTAGCTGGGAAAGTGAGTTGAAAGTCTCCGGCACATGTACAGTAGAGAGGCATGTTTGCTTGCTTCACTCCTTTGCATTTGTTACAAACCTAAGCATTTAAAAAAAAAAAAAAAAAAAAAAAAAAAACACAAAACAATTGTTGGCTCATATATTAACTGAATGTTTGGAAACTGGGTAATGATTCATTGAAAAATGTACACACAATCAGTGATTTAAAAAAAAAAAAAAGTGCCGATTGCCACACTTTTGTCTACGTAGCTCGCTTCGGACTTACGAGGTCCTGCAACGTGTAGCTCATCAGTTTCTTCTGCAGGGCCTCCACCAAAGCCATCTCAATGGACTCCGTCTCATAATGAGCCCGGCAGGCGGAGCAAAACCACTGCAAGATGGCACCATCCTGAAAATAAAGAGTTGATGCGACAAACAAACAAAAAAAAACCCAAAAACTCCAAAGTAGGACTAATAATAGAGTGGCGTACGTGTGCCACCGACGGGTCTTTGCAGAGGTCGAGGTCACGGCAGAAATTGCAGTTGTGGCATATGACCTCGGGCAGCACGTAGGAGATGCACGGGTCGCGAAAACGGGCCTCCTCCGAGAACTCCCCCACATCCACGAGGCGCAGAAGGTCCCTCTTGAGCTTGTTGACCTGGTTCACGATGTTACCATCTAATGAGAGGACCTGGAGAAACAAACCAAAAAATAAAAAAGGATAGAGAAAATAAATCAGCTGACGCAACATCGAGGTTACGTTTCTTTCTTTACCTTGCAGACGTATTTGATGAACTCCAGAGCTGGATTGTTCAGTGGCAAGTGCGAGCCCGGCAAGACGGGGAACATTTCCGAAGGCTCGGACACGCTTCTGGTGCCGGTCACCTTCTTTTGGATTTTTTGTGTGATGGTAAAAATGTTCTGTGTGAGCTCGCTGGACACGTACTCCTGGGAGAAAGAGATCATTCCTACAGAAGAAGAGATAGCAAATTGCAGGTTCATAACACCCAGCAAGGACTCCAAAATGGAAACGTACCAGGAAGAGCACTCAAGTCCCCCAGTGGCTGCTGCGAAGTCTGGCTGCAGCCGCGTCTCTTGACCGGCGTTGCACCGGGTGTGTTGCGTTTGAGCTCCTCTTTCATGCTCTGGTAAACTGCCGCAATGTAAGCTGGGGAAAAAGTAAAGGGATGAAAACTCATGTACGAGTACTGTGCAAGAAATGCAAATATGTGCAGTGAACACTCAGTTGTCAAACATCCCCGGTTTTCAATCGTGGCTCCAAAGAAGTGACAGTAGATAAGTTCTTTGGGAAAAGAAAAGAACTTCCAGGGGGTGAGTCACTCCCACCCAAGAGATCCGATACAGTCGTTGATAGTTTTGCATTGCTTTTTTTCTTGTGAACTTTAATAATGGTCTGTTCCATTAGCATTTCTGAATTTTTGTTTCGTTTCAAAAATTTCGTTAATTTGATTTACGAGTTAATGTTTTTGTATGTTCCTTTTTTTTTTAAATAAATTTTTTCCCGCCATTATTGCTTGTTTAAAGTTATTCTGCACTTTTGCTAATACAAAAAGATTATAAGGCTGGGGGTCGAGTCACTACAGATACGGCAATGCACTCCAAGTCTAGTCTACTCTACTATTAAAGCATACAGTACATTTAAAGCAAAAAATCCGTATATTTCTGAAATTATTTTGTTATATAAAGTATTTAAACTATACATGTATTCCTACTGTGCAGTTTATTATCAAGAAAAGCTAAAAAAAAAATGCTTTAAAAAGCCTAATTTTTGGGGGCTTGGAACGCATTATTTCTTTTTCCCATTCATTGTAATATGAAACATCGATTTGGTTTTCGGACAAATCACTTCCCGAACCGCCTTCATGAACAGATTGTGGTCGAGAACTGAGGTTGCACTAAAATATGCACTGTTAGATCTGAGAACAGGTTGTGAAACTGGCCAGAATAGTGGGGAGACCTGAAGAAGCTAATGAAAAAGAAATTAAACATTTACAGCAATAATACTTCTCAGCTGTAATTCGCAAGTTGCTAATAGCTAATAGCTAGTCTCATGTGCCCTATGGCCCCATCACGAACAGATCTTGTTGTTGACCACTACAAACTACGACAAACACTGTTGAGTTTGTGTGTCTCCAGCAATGTGAGGATTTCTACTCCAAGTAGTCGTATTTTGACACATTATTGTATTGGATCTAATGGTGCAGATCTACTTAACATCATGGTCAGTGAATATCTCAAATGTGACCTGGGGCTAACAGTCATGTTTTGTTTAATATTATGTATGATTATGTCAGGACCAAGCCCTGCCGAAATAGCGAACATTTGCGAGCGCTTGACAGAAATGCCAAAAGTTGGTGGCAAAGTGTTATTTTTGCTTCGACAAGGTCGCCGCCTGACGAAATGAAGCTCCCTCACGATGTAGAACTGAGTGCCGAAGCAATATCTTTATATTTGACATGACTCTGGCCAGAGCATAAAGACAACAAAAAGCTGAGGCATTTTTGCAGCAAAAAATGCTGGACTCACCTGAGACGATCATCAGGAAGTAGTTCTGGCAGGAGGCACTTTGGGGCAGATACTGCATGATATTCCAGTTGCTCTCAATCAAGTCCTCCACCTCATCCGTCCCCGCGTCTTCCTCATCCTCCTGAGCGTTTCCTTCATCTTCCTCTTCATCCTCACTTCCGTCTTCACCTCCCTCTGCGTTTTTCTTTGGTCCGTCTCGTCCCTAAGAAACGCCGAGCCGGGGCCGCAATGAGCTGCACGGTGAAGGATGATTGAAAACGACGGCAAACTGTGTTTGAGCGACCTCGCCATACGAGACGCTGGAGGCAAGTCTGCCTTTCACGCCGCCATTGTTAGCCGGGTCCATCCACAGTAGAAACTCCCAACATCGGGTGGGCGAGATGGACAAGGAATGGAATATTTCTTTGGAACATATGCTGCAACGCATATTAACAACGTTACGCTCGATTGCGACGCATGCGTGTACATATTTGATGTTTGTGTTACTTCCACGGGATTGATATTAACCGCCAAAATGGTTTAAAGAAGCCAAAACATCCAACCTCTTTTTAATGTATTCAAGATATCCAATGGCGTCATCCAGCCTGCGTTTTTTAGTGCACAAGATGATCCTGTTGAAGTTTGCGTACACCACGGTGGAGCCGAGGCGCTTGAACTCCGCGATCAACCTGTCGGCGGGATGAACAATGATTGAGCCAGCGTGTTAAACTTCCTGCCATAAATCAATAACTGACTGGGATAGGTTCAAACAATTTACCGTAATTTCCGGCCTAAAGAGACGGTGGCGCTGAAGAAACTCGCTGTGGCGATCCCTCACGGGACAAGCCGAAAGGAAAAAGAAGATTTCTAACGGCCAAAAGGGGGCACTCGAGCGGAAAAGGTAAGAGTGAGACCGTTGGAATACATGTGCCGAGGAAGTGACTTTTACCGGTCCGGCACTGTTAGCGCCGCGCTGTTACTGCCGTGTCTCAGTGATTTTTGCCGGTATTTTTTTCAGGGTTCAGACACTTCCAGAGAATCAAAATTCCATGAATTTTCCATGACTTTCCTAGTATTAAATACAAAATTCCATGACTAAGATTGGATTGACTGATTGTGGTAGACAGCAACATTTCAGCTATATGATTGTGTTTTCACTGAAATAATAAGTCCCAAAGCTTATCAATGTAGTAGGGGCATCATAATGACTGTGAAATTTCTGGTAATTAAAAATATAAACTATAATTACATGTTGAACATATATTTTCATCTAATTTTAATGTTATGTTGCCTATACTTAAAATACAGAATTAGCTATTTATGCACTGTTTTGTCTCTGCTTTCATCCTCGATCAGTCTGGTCCAACGTGGAATTTTAACATTATACACCATCTCATCCTGCACTTTCTACTTTGGCTTCCGACCAGACCTCTTTTACTTAAAAAAGAGAAAATCTCGTCCAGTTACACCACTTTTTCTTCTATTATTCACATAACCCGACACTCATTAAAGCAACAGCACATTTTTTTTTTATTTAACTTTTACCATTATTATCGAGCGTATACACAAGCAGCATGTCTAACTCTTTGCTCTACGCTGCCCAGACTGTGTGGGTGGACGGTGTTTGTAGCCCTTTAAGAGCCGAAGGTGGGCAGAGTCAGGTAAACTATCAGGAGACTGTGTGGTTCCGTGTTGGGAAAAAAAAAAAAAGTCAGGCTGAGGTTGACTGCTAGATTGGTTTTCATGTGCGGTGAGAATGTCTCTGTATTTCTACCCGTAACAAATTTTACACGCATGATATTTCGTGCTCGACTGTGCAGATTTGAGAGTGCGATGGTGCCAGTCAAGTCAGTGACTGAAAATTCCATGACATTCCCTGACCCAAGCCAAATATTTTTTATTTACCGGACTTTCCAAGACCTGGAAAAGGCAACGTTTCTTTCCATGATATTCCAGAAATTCCCTGACCCGTACGAACCCCTTTTTTTTTTTTTTTTTTTTTAAAACCGGGCCTATTAACGCAGCGCTAGCACTAGCGTTAGCATTAGCGTTAAACTCTCTGTGTACCGTCTTACTTTGTAAATATCCCGTGTTTCAATGTGAGCTTCATTGTGAGCACTTGCGGCTTTTACACAGCTGCGGCGTATGTTTGCACCAAATAGTATTTCCTTTACAAATGTACTCGGTGAGGCTTATAACCAGGTGCGCTCTGTAGGCAGGGAATTACGGTAATAGATGTACAATAGAGGGTGTGTGTGTACTCACTGCAGAAAGATCTTCTTCATCATGGTGTACAAGGTGCGGTGAAGAGCGGGGTCGTAGAGAAGCGAGCTGGGAGACTGCAGCCAGCGGTAGAAGTGCACCACCTGGTTGTCGGCATACACGTTGTGGTACTGTGTGATCTCTCGGACCCAGCCCACCACCATGCTCTTCAAGATCCTACGCTTGCAAAACATAATGAACGGATGCAGTTGGGGGGGGGGGTATTATAGTATTATAACCGTGTACGCACCTGAAGGTGTTGGAGCAGAGGGCGGTCTCGTCATAGCTAGCTAACGAGCTAGCGCTTTGGTTTCCGGACATCAAATCCTCCAAAGACGCCTGCTGGATCACATCAAAACTGACGCCCAGACTGGCACCGCCTTCCATGTCATTGACGTGCTGCGACTGGAGGATGGTGTTCACGGCCAAGCTCTGCAGGTCCAGCTCCACACACACTGGAATATGAAATCATATGAAATGACCATTCATTCCCCACAATTAGGTCAAATTTGTATTTCACCTGCATGGAATAATTTTGACGCAAGGTTTGAACAAATGTCTAACTGCACATGTGATGTCGAGAGATGTCCTGATTTATGCCAGGCTTACAATAATTGATTCATCTGCTATTCATTTTTTTTTTTTTGCATTAATCAGAACTTCTATCCGTTTTTTGAAAAATAGGACATTATTTCAAATAGACAGAGCAGAAAATGCACAAACAAAACCGATTATCACTGGATTGGTCAAGAACATGTCAGAAAATGGGCAAAATGTTCATTGTACATCATCATTGTCACTGTTTTCCAAAGTAAAAACAGATTTATGCCAATGTTTTTTTTGGGGGGTTTTTTTGCTGACAACACGAATAATCAGTCTACTTTAATGGAGGACGACAGACAGTTTTCGACTGATGTCACACACCTTCCGATTTAGAACGCGGGCGCCATTTTGGTTTGGTGAATTCAAGTAAACAAACAGTAACTAAGCAGGAATCATTTCAGAAAGGCGTATGAATGGGGGCGCACTGCTACGTTATCGGTCGCTCAAACGAAAGTGGGTGTTATAAAGCGTCTTTTTAATGACTGCCAGCGGTGATCAAGAACCGGTGCGAGAAAACGGAGCAGTTAGCAACAACTGTGGCTGTCTCGAATTAGCAGAGCCGATCTAGCAGCAAAGTCCTTCCCTTACGTCCGAGTTTGCTCGGAGCATTTTGTTCTCGGTAAGTACTGGATACCTTTTAGAATTTCACACCTACTTAGCAATAACTAAGTTCTGTACCTACATAATACTCGTGTGTGAATGCAATGCATGTCTCCAAAATCTGTATTTTCTGTTTTATTATAATATGTTTGCAAAAACGAGTTACCGCACCGCTCTAGCTGTTTCGTGAGTTGAGTTAAAAATGTAGCCGAGGAAGTGGAGAAAATGGTGCGGGCTCCACTTGGGACCCCCCCCGGTCGAATCTTCCTCTATCTCTCTCTCTCTCTCTCAGTAACAAAAACGAAAATAATAAAATAATAATCTACCCCTCTTTAGTTGGTATAACAAACATAATTTGACACAACGCTGACTGTAATCACGTGATAGTAGAGCTTGTCGAGAAGAGTAGATAGTTGACGATGTCTGCATAGGTTACCGACGCCCACATTTGTGTGTTCCATTTGTGTTTCTCCAAGGCAGATGGGTCGATATTGTCGATCAAAGCACACTTCTTGTCATAACGTTTTTTTTTAAACATCTAATGAGCCCCGATAACTTTCCAGTCTTTTTAGCCTTCATGAGTCACTTTTAACAGTCGTACGAACATTTGTGGAACTGCGGTCTATATGGAAAAGCCATAGAGTGAACAGCGCGTCAGTTGAGTGAACCCATCCAACATGGCCGCCCTGGATGAAGTCATGTGGTCGAAAACAGTCTATAGAAACCTGAGATTTTCGACTCAGAGGCTGAAATAGCTGAGGAGAATTTTAAGTTAAAAAAATATCACAAAATTGATCAATGATCAAAGTTGTCGCTAATTAAACATGATAACTGAATAGTTGTCAATTAATTGTTGGACCTTGATATAATACATTTTTACGGTGAGGTTCACGTATGTACTGATACCTGTCGAGTAGCATCCTTGCGCGTTAATCTCAACAGAGACATGGTCATCGCTTTCCATGACCAGGCGGCTGTCGTCCGCCTCTCTGCCCCCCAGATCTGGCCTCGCTGTCGGGGACAGCCACAGCAGGTGGTTGTGTTTTCGCAAATTTCTGGCGAGGAACAAGTCCGAACCGAAGATGGACGCATCCTGGGGCAGGTTTCCCACAGGTAAGTGGAAATACCTCAAATAGGGAGAGATGACGGAAATAGTTTCAGTTTTCATCATTCTCACAACAACTCAAACACACCAAAAGGGCGACCATAATAATATCGCCACTGTCATCAAATGAAAATGAAATTTTTCTTCTCTTCAAAATGTTTAAAAGGCATATTTTTGTATAGACCTTGCTCAAAGGTTGACATTCTTATAGGGCAAATAGACAACAATTTTTAGTCAATAATTGACTGAATTTCATAAGGTACTGTTAATAACTGTTAGGTACTGTCAATAAAGGACAGGTCAAATGTATGTGGGGGGCTCAATGTGTGATTTTAAACTCAATACTAATATGAGTGCCGCAATTACCAATTTATAAGCCGCGACTTTTTTCACACGCTTCCAACCTTGCGGTTCGTGTGGTGATGTGGCGAATTTCTGCATTTTTTCTGACAGCCGCAAGGGGTTCGCTCGAGCGAAAAAGGTAAGAGTGAGACCGGTGGAACATATGTGCCGAGGAAGTGACTTTTAGCGGCCCTGTTAGCACTGCTCTAGGAGTAGCGCTGTGCTAGCGTGTTGCTGCTGTGTTACTGGCGTGTCTCAGTGATATTTGACCAAAGTCCAAAGACCAAAGACAGGGGGCACTCGAGTGGAAAAGGTAAGAGTGAGAACGGTGGAATACATGTGCCGAGGAAGTGACTTTTACCGGTCTGCCCCTGTTAGCGGTGCGCTAGCGTGTTACTGACGTGTCTCAGTGGCGCTAGCGCTAAACTCTCTGTGTACCTTCTTTCTTTGTAAATATCTCGTGTTTCAATGTGGGTTTCAATGTGGGCACTTGCGGCTTTTACACAGTTGTGGCGTGTCTTCGTCTTTTCCTTTCGGCTTGTCCCGTTAGGGGTCGCACCAGCGTGTCATTTTAGATGAACACATATTTGTTTGGCACAGTTTTACGCCGGATGGCCTTCCTGACGCAACCCCTCTGCATTTAGCCGGGGAGAGAAGCTTACAGCACCTGGTATTTCCCGGCGGTCTCCCAACCAAGTTCTAACCAGGGCCAAACCCGCTCAGCTTCCGAGACTTGACGAGATCAGGCGTTCACAGGGTAGCATGGCCGTAAGCACACAGTTGCGGCATATGTATGTACCAATTGGTATTTCCTTTACAAATATACTGGGTGAGGCTTACAGCCAAGTGCGCTCTGTCGGCCGGGAATTACGGTATTTAGAGTTTGCGGGCTACCTACCGAGCCATGTCAAAAGCCTGTGACAGAAAGCTGTCCAGGTTCAGATAGTGGCGGATCATGCACCGGGCTCCATGCCGCTGCCAGTCCAGCACATTGTAATTGACCTCATCGACAACATGCACTGGCATGACTGGGAATTCGTCCAGAACCGGCATCCCTGTAGCCAGTCGCCGCAACTCCCAGTTGGACTGCACCGCTATGACGGTCGGACCCCGGCGCTCCTCCTAAAAACGACAAAATTAAGCGCATTTGAAGACTACTGATAATATTCTGATTATAGAATATCAGACCAGTTATTGTACTCTTTTCTTACCTTGTAGCTTAGAAGTATGCGTTGCAGTCCACGGTAGATTGCCTTCACGTCGTTTTCAGCCCTAACTTCAAAATTGTGTTTTTCTGGAGGCAGGAGGTCTTCTGTGGTTTTTTCCAATAGGGCAGTACGCTCAGCCGTGTAAAAGTTACTGAGGTTGGGCATCTGGTTGGTGCGCACCTACAAAAGACCGGAACCACAAAACTTGGAGGATGTGGAATCCATCATGCATGAGCTTCACATCACTTTCACGGCGTAACTGAAGTGCACTAGCAGAAAAATGACGCCGTGGTGGCAACCACAATCTGGCAACGTATTGTTCATACCGTGTCCAGAACAAAGATGTTGGCTTTGCGCTGAGAAGGGATAAAAAGCCCAAACAGAGCCTTGTGGCCCTGATTGTGATGGTAAAGGTACATGTGGCGAACACTCCCTAGAAGGAAATAAAAACAAAAAAACACAACAAACGAACATTACCAGACTTGCTAGACAAAAAAAACCCCAAAACAAATTAAAAAAAAAAAAAAAATCACTGTCACGAAATTCTGATGCTCGTACCTGGTTCCAAGTAGCTGAACTGGGCCAGAGACGTCCTGTCCAGATTCTCCAGATCAAAAGTATCTGCCTCCCTGCCGCCCAGCTCCCTCCTAACATGCTTATTGACCACACACACGCATCCCAGCTGCACTAGTGCACGAAACAGTAAGGGGACCTGAAAAAATTTATGATTTTAATAACTTCAGGGTAACTCATCAGAATAAGATGCAGAGTTGGAGCAAAAAAATCCAACACTGCTCAGTTTGGGCTGGCAAAGTAAGAAAGGTTTTAAATTAACCACAGCATGTTTGTTACTGTGTTTAAGATGGCAGTGGTGTTGAACTGCCCTTAAGCAAGGCACCAAATTTCTCTCTGACATCTCTCCTTGGATGCCTGAGCGTGTGTGATCTGGTTCTCGGCATACTGTGCAACAAAATACGCAGCGGCAGCAGCGTGTAAACTGAATTTCCCCTTGAGCAATTACAATCAGGATCCAAAAAAAAAAAAAAAAAAAAGATTATGATGTACAACCTAAAATAATAAACATATTGTGAATTTATTACCTCTTTGGCAGTGGCAATCCTTGAGCATTAATATCTTTATAAAGGGGAAGTCCACTCATTGAAAATAATGTATCAGATAAGTCATGTCATTGGTACAGTAACTTAAAAAAATAAAGATTTTCATCAAATATCATTTAAGGTTGTTTATATCGGCAATTTTTAATGTTCCCGGTCGCTGACATTTTGGCGAGTCACGTGCGCGGATGTGACGTGTCATGTGCTCAACCTGAGGCTCGGTTATGTTCCTACACAGTTATGGTCAGCGCTGATTTCTCGGATTTATCCCCATCCGATGAAGAAATAGAAGCGTCGGACGATCGGGAAGACGGAGGAATACGTCCATACAGATTTGAACCTGTGGCTGTCAATAATGTTGCACCCGGAGCTCGCTCGCGGAGCTCCACCATCAGACCTCCTGCAGCCGGCCACGAACGAGGTCCGGGCCCCGGTCACGAGCGAACTTCGGAGACCAGACGCGAGAGAGCTCCGGGGGCCTTCGTTTACACACTTATGTCCCGCGCGTAGCCCTCCGAGTAGTCAGACTCCGCGACATTCGGTCTGAAGAACCATCCGAATATTCAACATTGTTGACAACCACAGGTTCAAATCTGTATGGACGTATTCCTCCGTCTTCCCGATCAAACGGTACTTCTCTTTCGTCATCAGATGAGGATAAATCCGAGAAATCAGCGCTGGCCATAACTGTGTAGGAACGTAACCGAGCCTCAGGTTGAGCACATGACACGTCACATCCGCGCACGTAGGTCATGTCTTCTTCTTCCTTTCCTTTCGGCTTGTCCCATTAGGGGTCGCCACAGCGTGTCATCTCAGATGAACGCGTATTTGTTTGGCACAGTTTTACGCCGGATGCCCTTCCTGACGCAACCCTCTGCATTTAGCCGGAGAGAGAAGCTTACAGCACCTGGTATTCCCAAGCAGTCTACCATCCAAGTACTAAACAGGGCCAAACCATGATCTGACTAGATCGGGCGTTCTCAGGGTAGCATGGCCGTAAGATCGCGCACAAAGGTCGTGTGACTCGCCAAAATGTCAGCGACTGGGAACATTCAAAATCGGTGATATAAATATCCTCCACACAACCTTAAATGATATCTGATGAAAATCTTTATGTTAAAGTTGCAGTACCAATGACATGACTTATCTGATTGTTATTTTCAACGAGCGGACTTCCCCTTTAATGCGATTGTTGCGGTGATGAAGTGGATTTTGTTGATACCTGCGTTTCATAGACCCCTTCGATGTCTGGAGCCGAGAGGTCGGCATTGATCTCGTTGATGTGCTCCTGGTACATGTCCTCGGGCACGCAGTACTCATACAGGTAGTAGACCGGGTTGGAGCGAGGGAGCATGCGATTCACCTAACGGGACACAAACAAATAAAGTTGAAAAAAAAAAAAAAAAAAAAAAACACTTGAATTGAAAATAGCAACTTGCTCACTGCTGCTTACCTTTCTGTACGTTGGTCCCTCGTCCTGCTTCGGGACTTTTTGGTTGACGTAGAAGATGCGGGGGACGTTGAGCTTCATGCAATGGAGGTCATTTCCAATCAGAGCCCATAACTTGAACAGTCCAGGGTGGCTCGTTTCTGCAATCTGCACAGATCGGATACATCATTTTGAATAAACGAGCTGCAATCCTTACCAAAAGAGGGCTGGTAAGATACAGTAACTGATGCCCACCTGCACTATTTGCCAGGGCATGTCCAGAATGCTGCGAGCGGTTTTGCGGAGGAAACTTCCCAGGCCCGTGGTGGGGCCGTCCCTGATCACTCCTCCGCCTACAGAGTGAGCCTCTCCGTCCAACAGTCTCCTCTTCTTCTTTCTCTCCTTCCTCTGCTTCATCTGCAGCTCCCACTTTTTCTTGTGGTAGCGCAACCACACAAGATGCTCCTCCTGCACGGAGATGTCGATTTTTAAATGAGAATAAATCCCTCAAAAAAAAAAAAAAAGTTGTGTAATTTCACACGACATGCCCTCCAGATATTTATTTGCATATAAGCAATTAAAGTTAGGAGATTGTGTATTAAGTATGCAATACGTAGGCAGGGCAACAAGCTGTAATATCATCAAAATTCATTTGAATCTCATTTCACAGCAATTCAATTTAAGACCGCGTCGAGCCAGTTACCGACCTTCGTCTCGCCCATCGGGGGCGGCGGTCCCAAGACCTCTCTCCACGACTGGGTGAGCTCCAGATCCTGAGACTCCGCCTGGCTGTCCTCCCCCAGAGACGCTCTCTTCCTCTTGGTGCTGATGGGGATGGCCGGCTGCAGAGACCGAGCAGGCGCCCCGAAGTCCTCCATGTCGCGGAGCGGATTGCCCTTGAAGAGCTGAAGAAGAACCGCAGGTAGTCCATGTTTAAAGGTCCACTGTCGTGAAGTGCGTGAGTTTTAGTATGTTATTAATGGGGGAAAAAAGCCAGCCGGAACGGACCCATCCATTTTTTCACCACACAATGTGATTTTGACGTATATGGCTTTTTTGTAACTCCCGCCATGAAAATCCTCTCGAGGGATTTGTTTTCGAGAAGAAGCGGGAAGCGATGTTAGTGGCAGACGCCCACTCAAGCAGTCTTGTATGTTTCTACCAGTTTTACCTGCTGGAAGGTAGCTCGTTGTTCCTTCGTGTTAGCCAAAATGCCGGCTCGTTGTATTGCTGGATATCGTTCGAACACTCGGGAGGATGGATTCGGTCTTCATACTTTTCCAAAAGACTCGGTTCGTTGTGAAAAATGGATTGCACGGGTGCAAAGGAGGAGAGCTTCGTGGGTTCCAAATGACAGGTTAGGTGAAAAAAAAAAAAAGTTGGGGGGACGGGGGGACGGGACGTAATCCTCTCAGAATGTAACAAAAGATCCGCGCACATAAGTCAGGGGTGCTAAATGTGCCGACGTACCCGTCGGCATACGAGCATTATGGGACACGGAAGCTCATTTCAAAGAAGAGAACATCTCACAATCGAGTGAAGTGACCGGGGCAATATTACCCTTTCGTTCCGTGCCATTTTTAGATGATATGCGGATCATTTCTAACTAACAACAGACTCCCAGACAGTATGTATGAGCCAGCCCAGCCGAAGCCGTGCCTAATGTTATATGTATTTTTCATTACAATATCTATTTTAGAATGTTGACAGGCATGACACTTGATCTTTAAAGAGGGAATTGAAACAATATAATACAGCCTGTAGACTCGGGATCATGAAAAAGTTAGTGATTAAATGAAAAAAAAAAAATACTTCTTCATGAATCATCTAAAGGATTATTTCTTGCCCAACTTGACCGTTTTGCTTTGAGGTCACCAACCTGTCTCCTGCCCTCACTGGTGAAGAGCTCGCTGATTTTCTTTTGCTTGTAGATATCATTTTTCTCGAGAAGTTTCTTGTGAAGCCAGTCGGGATGTCGGACTCGGGGAACCGGATTCTTCACCTGAACATCAAAACCAGTTAGCACTCCATAGCTGGTGAGTGTTAGCAAAATATTCGACATTACGTACATTTTAGTATGATACCGTAGACAACCGCAAAATATTTTGCTATCCATTTTCTACACCGCTTATCCTCACCTGGGTTGAGTGTGTGCTGGCGTCTAGCTCAGCATACTCTGGGCAAGAGGAGAGGCACACCCTGAACTGATTGCCAGCCAATCGCAGGGCTCATAAACAACCATTTGCCCTCACATTCACACCTACGGGCAATTTAGAGTCTCCACTTAACCTACTATGCATATTTTTACTACAACAAATACAAACATATTGTCAAATGAGTAGATTTCTGACCGTGTACCCATCCATCCATCCATCCATTTTCTTTGCCGCTTATCCTCACTAAGGTCGTGAGGAGTGCCGGAGCCTATCCCAGCTGTCAACGGCCAGGAGGCGGGGTACACCCTGAACTGGTTGCCACCCAATTGCAGGGCACTTAGAGACAAACAGCCGCACTCACGATCACACCTAGGGGCAATTTAGAGTGTCCAATTCATGTTGCATGTTTTTGGGATGTGGGAGGAAACCGGAGTGCCCGGAGGAAACCCACACAGGCACGGGGAGAACATGCAAACTCCACACAGGCGGGGTAAGGATTCGAACCCGGGTCCTCAGAAATGTGAGGCCAACACTTTACCAGCAGAGCCACAGTACCTTCCATATGTATGATATGACAATTTTATATTTTGGTACAGATATGAACAAAAATCATGAATGTTGATACATGATTTGCCTTTGCCGGCCACATAAAATCATGCGGCGGGCCGTATCTGGCCCCCGGGCCTCGCGTTTGACACCTGTGCTCTACCCAAATGACATACAGAGTCGAACCAAAATACTGATGCAAGTAGTAAAGTCAGATTGATATGCTGAACAAAATGTACATGTAACACCTTTTTGTTTTACTCTCTAGACCTCAGAACTGTGAGGCCAACGCTTTACCAGCTGATCCACCGTGCCGCCCCAGATCAACTTAACGTGCGCATTACTAGTATTTATTTTCTTCATTTTTTTTTTTTTTAATTACCTGTTGAAGAGCTGCGGGGATGGTGATAATTTTCTGGATTGCACTGCCCAGCCTCTCAATGTAGTAACTCCAATCGAGGATCTTTGACGAGACCAGACAAGACCACTTTGCAAAAAAAAAAAAAACAGCACGGTCAGAAGTGATTTAATTCCAAACGCTTACCGAGCGGATGTCAAGGTCGTGCAGGCTGGGCATCTTCAGCCACTTGCGCAGGAAATGTTTGGTCACGCTTGCCTCGGCTTGGAAAATGGCTAAAGGAATGGCTCTGACCAAGGGGGACGGACACACGAATGAGCCGAGGAAAAGTTTTCTTTTGCAGCCCGTCATAATAAATACGCGACGTCGGCCCACCTCTCCGTGACAGGAGATCCTTCCGGCTTCCGCGAGATCACGTAACGGCAGCTCAGACCGGCGTCTTTCACCATTTGGTCTCCCAGGAACTCTGCCAGTCTCTTGGCCGTGCTAATCGACGTGGACTTCTGCTCTCCGTAGTCCTCCAACTTCTTGGACATGGAGCGATTCTCTGATATGAGGTCAAAAAGCTCAGCGTCCGGCATGTTGGCTGCCTGCGGGAACAAGGAAACAATTACTGAAATCGTACGTTAAGGCTTTCACAAGTTGACTCACGGGTTGCTTTAAGATTTCTTTTTTTTTTTGGGGAGCCGGCGTGACGCTGCCTTTACCTTGCTGTACAGCACATCCAGCCAATAGTCGGCCACTTTGGCCACGGAGGCGTAGACCTCCTCGAGCGTGGTCCCTTTGAGGAACGCCTCAAACACGGAGGACTGGAAGATCTTAATGAGCTGCAGCTCCCCTCTTCTCTTCACTTCAAAACCCTTCAGCTCGGCCAGAGTGCCGTCCTCGTTGAATACGGCGTACCTATTATGAAAGGCCAATTTAGAGTCATATAAAAAACATACTGGGCACATCATCAAGTGTGAAGTTTGCATGTTCTCGCCGTGCCAGCGTGGGTACTTCAGTTTCCTCCCACATCCCAAAAACATGTGACATTAATTGGACACTCAAAATTGCCCCTAGGTGTGATTGTGGGTGTGGCTGTTTGTCTCGATGTGCCCTGCGATTGGCTGGCAACCGGTTCAGGGTTGTCCCCCGCCTCCTGCCTGTTGACAGCTGGGATAGGCTCTAGCACTTCCCGCGACCCTCATGAGGATAAGCGGAGAAAATGGATGGATGATGGATGGATATATATATAAAAAAACATACTGGGCACGTCATCAAACATAGGAGTAAAACCTCTACCTTTGCCAAGGTACTGAACATTTATGATTATTTTGTAATTTGTAGTGGTACAGACAAACTTCATAGTGAAGGCTGTTTTTAATATTTTGAAGGAACATTTGTTTGTTCCACACTGGGCGGCACAGTGGGGCAGCTGGTAAAGCGTTGGGGTCACAGTTCTGAGGACCCAGGTTCGATCCCGGCCCCGCCTGTGTGGAGTTTGCATGTTCTCCCCGTGCCTGCGTTGGGTTTTCTCTGGGCACTCCGGCTTCCTCCCACATCCCAAAAACATGTGACATTACTTGGATACTTTAAATTCCCCCGAGGTGTGATTGTGTGTGGCTCCAGCACTCCCCGAGACCCTCGTCAGGATAAGCGGCAAAGAAAATGGATGGATGGATGTTCCACACTGTAAGTGGACAACGTATGGGCTTATTATTTGGGGCACTATTGACATTTTGTTTGGCAGCACGGTGCGACAACTGGCTAGAGCGTTGGCCTCGCAGTTCTGAGGACTGGGGTTCGAATCCCGACACACCCTTTGTGAAGTTTGCATGTTCTCCCTGTGCCTGCGTGGGTTTTGTCTGGGCACTCCGGTTTTCTCCCACATCCCCAAAAACATGCAACATAATTAGACACTCTAAATTGCCCCTAGGTGTGATTATGAGTCCGATTGGTTGTTTGTCTCTATGTGCCCTGCGATTGGGCGGTGACCAGTTTAGGGCGTACCCCGCGTCCTGCCCGTTGACAGCTGAGATAGGCTCCAGCACTGCCCGCGACCCTCGTGAGGATAAGCGGCAAGGAAAATGGATGGATGGATGGATGTTCCACACTGTAAGTGGACAACGTATGGGGTTATTATTTGGGGCACTATTGACATTTTGTTTGCCGGCATGGCGCAAAAACTGGTTAGAGTGTTGGCCTCGCAGTTCTGAGGACTTGTGTTCGAATCCCGACCCACCCTGTGTGAAGTTTGCATGTTCTCCCAGTGCCTGCGCGGGTTTTGTCCGGGCACTCCGGTTTCCTCACACATCCCAAAAACAAACCTAAATTCCCCCCCAGGGTGTGCTTGTGAGTGCGACTGTCGGCCGTCTCCACGTGCCCTCCGATTGGCTGGCAACACAATTCAGGGTGTACCCCGCTTCCTGCCCGATGATAGCTGGGATAAGCTGCAGCACTCCCGCGACCCTTGTGAGGATAAGCGGCTCGAAAAATGGGTGGATGATATTTTGTTTATTTGTAAGAATCAATTATTTTGGTGGCAAAGGCGCTTTTGATCAGTACCATAACTTGACACATGCTTAATATTTGCGTCACTATTGATAGGAATCACAGTTATTGTTCACACCTTTTCTTTAACTTCTTCCCTTCTTCTTTCGAGGCGGGCAGAATCATGGCCAGATACGGGCCGTCCACTTCGAAGAAGATGCTGTTCTCCGTCCTGATGTCGTACGTGAGCGACGCAGGGTCGACCAGCTCGTGGTACTGGTCGTTGGTGAAGCCCTCCTTGACCAGGATGTTCAGCATGGCGCCAGGGTAGGAGATGGTCACCTTGGGCTTCTTCTCGTGCGCGGTCTTCACGACAAAGTTCTCCGGGAAGGTGTTTGGGAGGACGCACCAGATACCGTCAGTGTCCAACTCAAGCGGCCTCCTAAATCACAGGAACGATGACGGGGGAAACGGATTTTCCTCGTGGAAATCTACCGCTGCGGATCACCTCTGCAGTTGGTGATTTCTCGTGCTGCTCACCCGATTTGCTCAATGAGTTCTCTCGCCCGAGTGATGATGTTGGCGCCGGTGTAGCACACGATGCCGGCCATCTCCATCGAGTACCAGCGAGCCCTGGTGGGCACAGTTGAGCGACACAGACTTGCACAAGAACGGTTTTCAGGTAACGATGCAATTTGGGAGGCAACGGATTTAGACGCGTACCCTTTCCTCATGACGTAGCCGTAAAATGAGTTTAAGATGCACTTGTGAGCCAGCTGGAGAGACTCGTACAGGATCTCCATGTTCTTGCAGCGCTTGACCTCGGCAGCGTCTCCGCTTTCCTGAGCTGCCGACAGTTTTTTCTTCCACACCTTGAGGGACGAGATGTAAAAGTAGCGTCTGTACGATGCAATTACCGAGAGGAGCTGACCGACAAGTGGTCTCGAACACCCTTGGAGGGAAGACGTAATCCACGGTTTTCGTTTCAGTACCTTGTGTAGCCCTTTGAACTCATATCGCCGATCCCTGAAAGCTCGAACGGTATCCACGTAGAAGGAGTTTTCCCGCTGACAGATGGTGGTGACTCGCTCCTCCAGCTTGGTGACGTGCGTCTTCTTGTAGGCTTTCTTGCAGTAATCTGACCCAAAGAAAAGTCCGTCAGAATCAGAGCTGCATTTGGCACCGCCGAGGGCAAAATAAAATCACCTTCGAGGCGTTTTTTTTCATGCTTAGCCTGTTCCTCCCTGTTGAGCGTGTGGAAGGCCCGAGGCGGCCCGTTCGGAAAGAACGGAGGGAACTTCTCGGACTCGAGCTGCTGCTGGATGCGGTGGAACTCACTGCGGCTGGCGGGCACTGTGGAAGGAGGCGTGGCACATTTTCGGATTCCTCTCGCCAGATTACCGTAATTTCCGGCCTACAAGCGGCAACTTTTTTCACACGCTCTCAACCCTGCGGTTTATGCAGTGATGCGGCTAATTTGTGCATTTTTTCTAACGGCCGCAAGGGGGCACTCGAGCGAAAAAGTGAAGAATGAGTCCGGTGGAATATATGTGCAGCGGAAGTGACTTTTACCGGCCCTGTTAGCGCTGCGCTAGTGTGTTACCGGCATGTCTCGGTGATATTTACCAGTTAGTTTTATTTTAACCAGCGCTGTTAGCGTTTGTGTTAGCGTGGTGCTAGCGCAGGGGTCACCAATGCAGTGCCCCCGGGCGAAAGGTAGCCCGCGAGGACCATAAAAGGCGCCCGCGAGGTATGTTGTGAAAATACCATACGCCACAAATTTTTACGATTATTTCTGCTTTAAATTCTGAATCTGACTTGCTTACACGAATTGAAATTATAAAATACCTGTCATGTCATTTACTACAATTAATTAAAACAAAAATATTTTATGTACGTAATGAACTGAGTCTGAAATTTGCCAGACAGGTCACGTAGCCCTTCATACGATCGGTGCTCACGAAGTAGCCCTCAGCCTCAAAAAGTTTGCTGAGCCCTACGCTAGCACTAGCTTTAGCGCTGTGCTCGCGTTATCCCCACGTTAGCTGTAGCACTAGCATTAGCGCTAAGGCTAAAGTAAGTTTTATTTCAACCGGCCCTGTTAGCGTTACTTCTAGCGCGATGCTAGCGGTAGCACTAGCGTTAGCATTAGCGCTAATGCTAGCGCAACGCTAGCTCTTTCTGTGTACCGTTGTTGTAAATAGTGTTTCAATGTGGGGACTTGCGGCTTTTACACAACTGGTGTGTATTTATGTACCAAATGGTATTTCCTTTACAAATGTACTCGGTGAGGCTTGTTACCAACTGCGCTCTGTAGTCCGGGAATTACGGTACATTTAATCTCTTGGAAACATAAAAGATGCCCCACGAACGTACTGATTTCGCCTCTCCAGTGCCAAGCCATTCTCCTTTGACAGGTGGCGCCTGGTTTGTTGAAGTCACAGGCAGCACAAGTGGCTTCATCGACCATTGCAGACGGCTGAATGAGAGCAATTGAGATTTGGAAGTAAATACTTTTGTGATCGTACCTTTCCTTTGGTTCCTAATTTTTTTTTACCTGTAGACGGTTGGTGAGGATGATGTTGGGGTACATTGCTCCAACATCAAGATGGTATATGAGGGGACACTCAATCCTGTTTGGGACCTCTTTCAGAGAAGTCAGCTTTTTTTTGATATCATCACAGACCTGGTGAAATAAAATAAACCACATCTTATATTTCAAACCGGGAAAGTAGTATCGGGAATGTGGATTGGAACGGTGATTAAGAAAATCCGTATACCTCATTGAAGTTGGTGACTTGCTCTAGGGGGATTTTCTCCTCCTCCTCAATGGCATGACGCATCGTTTGCTCAACTCTTTGGTATAGGAAGTCGAAAGCAGCTGGATTCTGTCGACAAGCCAATCAAAATCACACGGTAATACAAACTGATTATTTCCAACCACTTGTTAGTGTGTTGTGAAAGATCATCAGTTGTGCTGCGAGAAATCATTCAATTTCAATTACTAATAAAATTCCGGCCACGTATAGTAACAGGAAGATTCTTTAAATTCAATTAATGTAATTTCCAGCCTTTAAACCATGACTTTTTTTCCATACGCTTTCAACCCTGCGGTTTATGCTAACGGCCGCAAGGGGGCGCTCGAGCAGAAAAGGTAAGAGTGAGATCGGTGGAATATATGTGCCGAGGAAGTGACCTTTACCGGTCTGGCCCTGTTGGTGCTGCGCTAGTGTGTTACTGCCGTGTCTCAGTGATTTTTACCGGTATGTTTTTTTTAGCCAGCCCTGTTAGCGCAGTGCTAGTGTTAGCATGGCGCTAGCGTTAGCGTTAAACTCTCTGTGGACTGTCTTTCTTTGTAAATATTTCATGTTTCAATGTGGGCACTTGCGGCTTTTACATGTACCAAATGGTATTTCCTTTACAAATGTACTGGGTGAGGCTTATAATCAGGCGCTCTCTATAGGCCGGGAATTACGGTAGATGGGAGAAAATACATTTACCTGTGTACAGAATACAGAATAAGTTGTAAAACAGCTACACTGAGTAGGTGTGTTTATGAGATCATCATTATTCCAGTATATATAATGATATGTTTTGTGACATTTTTTGTTTGCTGGTGTGCCGTGGGATTTTTCTAATAGTGTCTTAGGGAACACTGATATTATGTAAACAAAGCGCCGAAGCGTATGAAGTATTACCATTTTGAAACGGCAGGGAATGTCACTCCGAAACACTCCGGACTCCAGCGCCTCGACGTGGCCGCCCACGTAAGTCTCGGAGTCCAAGACGTGGCCGTCGTCCGTCAGCTTGTTGAAGACTTGTTCCTGCTTGTTGGGGAAGACGATGTTGGCGTGGAAGGCCTGCACCATGAGCAGGGCTTCGCATAGGGTACCGGAACCTTTCCGCAGCACCTGCATAGATGGGGAACGCGGGAGCGGTGTTTAACGGTCGCTTGCCGCGTCGATACTTTGCATATTGCACTGTAAACAAACCTCATCGGGCTCCATCGGGATGATGGTGCACAGAGCAAAGATGAACGGGTGAACGTATTTCATATACAGGTAATATGTGGCCACGGCGTCTGACACCGAGTAGGTGGCTAACGTCTGATAGCAAGGTTTAAAAGGGGAAAAAAAAGTTAACATGATCCGGTAGATTTTTTTTTTTTTTTTTTTTAAACATAAGAATCAGTACCTGTGGTTCCTCTGTTGCCATGCGGCACATCTCCTCCGGGTCCAGCTCCACGGGGTCGTATCCCAGTTTAGCCTTCGCTGCGGCCTTCAGGTTATGGCTTCCCACTGGCAGGTAGCTGTCTCTCTTCACCCACCTAGCGCGCGAGACGAAAAGCAGTTTAAGTCCACCTTTACATCAAATGTTCCGCTGCAGATACATTCGATTATACGGCAGTAGTATTATACATGAGTTTAAAAGAGATTGCCACACTATCCGAGAACTGATCCATTTTTATGCCACAAATGCATTTTATCAGTGACAGCTTTGCAATACCGATGGATTAAATGCAACATGACAAACAAAGTTACTGAATTTAGCCTTAGAAAATAAGGAATGCTAAATAAGCATAAATGTTTTCCAAAAAAATACGGGGAATACAGTCCAGTTATATTTGTGACATCTTCACATTTTACCATTTTGCTTTCTGAAATTGTCATCCATCCATTTTCTTTTGCCGCTTATCCTCACGAGGGTCGCGGGGAGTGCTGGAGCCTATCCCAGCTGTCAATGGGCAGGAGGCGGGGTACACCCTGAACTGGTTTCCAGCCAATCGCAGGGCACATTGAGATAAACATTCGCACTCACAATCCACCTATGGGCAATTTAGAGTGTCCAATTAATGTTGCATGTTTTTGGGATGTATGAGGAAACCGGAAAACCCGGAGAAAACCCAGGCAGGCACGGGGAGAACATGCAAACGCCACACAGGCGGGTCCGGGATTGAACCTGGTACCTCAGAACTGTGAGGCCAACGCTTTACCAGCTGCTCCACCGTGCCGCCCGTCGAAACAAAGTTAAACAAAATTATATACCTGTACTTCTAACTCATTTATACTCAGTCTTGTGATAAAGATATCAATTTTCTTCCAATATTATTTAACGCACTTTAATAATGATAACGTCAATCAAGATTCTCAACATTGCAGGTCCCTCAAAATGTATCTACCAGTCAAAACTTTCTGCAGCACTTTCAGAATTTTGATTTTTTTCATAAAAATTGTGGATCAGTCAAACCTAAAACTGTCCATGTGGATGGCCTGACTGGACTTGTACTCTCCTTGGCTGTCCTTCTGGAACCCAATCTCCCTGTGCATGCTCAGTCCGTGCACAGACGCTCGTGTCTCAACAAAAGGCCTATGGAATTGTATCAAAGTCACACAAACACACACAAAAAGATGACAATATTTGCGCGAGATGACTAAATAACGACAAAACGCACAAAACAATCCTCACCAATCGAAAAAGTCTCCGTTGTAGGTGACAAAGATGTTGGGCTGTGTCTCTTGAATGTGATCAAAGAACCTCTGAATAAGTGCCACCTGGTGGAATGAAATGAGATTTATGGACACCGCTGGAAAATAAAGTGGAATATTATTCCATTTATAGCTACCTCATCATCCTCATTGAAAACAGCGAAAGGACCTTCGTATTCAGGTTTGGGGGTGAACTCAAAGTCTTCGATGTTTTCAGAGACAATCTCTCTATTTGTGATGAGAAACCCCTGCAGGGAGACAAAACAAAAAAATCGAGTCGTATGGTCGCAAGCATCTCGTGAGCACAATACGAAGAGGACAGACATAACACCCGTGGAAGTAAATTAGTGCCACCAGGAGTTGAATTTGAAATGCCGCAGAAAACAGGATTTGAATTTTGAAATGTAAAGTGATCGCATTTTCAATAGTTGCTACAATTCGCTGTCTAAAATTCACCGTCTGTGCCACCAGGCAGGGTTACTTCAGGTCAGAACCGAACAGCCAGCTAATCCAGTTATGCTTTCTTCGTATGTGACGTCACGCGACTAAGAAAGGGTAACTGCGATTGGCTGGGTGTTCGGTTCTGACCTGAATTAACCCTGCCTGGTGGCACAGAGGGTGAATTGTAGCCGGTTGAATTTCAGTAGCAACTGTAGAGCTCATGCACGTGACGTCACCATTTTCACGGCGCCATATTGCTGGTCACACAGAGCTGCTCGACATTGTGGGAGACATTGAACCGGAGGACAATATTTACAATACCCGAGACCTGTTGTGCTTTTGGTTGTCACAACAGACGAGACAGATATTCAAAGAGGTCATTCTCTAGAATACCAGCTGAAAAGACCAGTAAAGATCAATGGATTTCGGCAATTAAACCTGATGGATGGTGCCCAACCAAAATATACACAGGCCTGTGTGGCGATCGCTTCACTTCAGGTAGCAATTATTCTTCTCAATCTCAAATTCCCAAGAAGTATTTATGTCAAGTTGGCTCATTTGAGAACAATGAAAAACAAAAACAATGAAAAAAAAAAAAAAGACAGGGAGTCGTCTCCAACGTACACGGAAGCGTGTTGCGGCCACACATTAATTTGGTAAACCTCTCCCCAACAGACTTTTTTTTTTTTTTTTTAATATGCATTGTTCTCAAATAAGTCCAATGCATATTTAAAAAAAGAAAATAAACCGTCGGTCACAGTGATGTTTACATAGGTTAGAGTGTGGCCGCAACACGCTTCCGTGTACGGGGCCTGAAGCCTATCCCAGCGGTTTATTTTCTTTTGTTTAAATACGCATTGGACTTATTTGAGAACAATGCATATTTTAAAAAAACGTCAGTCACGGAGAAGTTTACCGAAGTTTAATGTGTGGCCGCAACACGCTTCGTGTACGGAAGAGCGGACTCGTAGTATTTTTTTTTCCAATCATAATGAATGCGAGTTTGTGTAAAACAATGGATCATTTATTTAAATATTGGTATTTGTATTGAAAAAAATCTGAGTGGCTCCATCGCTATGTGGGATTTATTCTTGATTGAGAACAGATCCAGCAACAAAGTATTTGTATGCGTCCAGACTTTTCTACGCTTTCAAACTCTTCCGTGTAAATCTCGACGCCTTACTCACCAGATCCACGTGTAGATCCAGTTGTCCAAGACGAGCTAAAGCGGGTTAACAGTCCACTTTCTTATTGGGGAAAACATTGACTTCGGCATGAAATACGGGTCCTCTATGCCAAGCGTCTCTCATTTTTCCACGTACTTTCGTTTATCACCTTCTAAATGTTTAACGGTATCGGACAAAACAAAAACGTATTTTCGGGCCGTCTCCGACCGACTTAGCATTGAAGAGTGTTTCACTAGACCGTCAATATTTCCCGTCACGTGACTTCAGTGACGTAGGTGCACGAGCTCTATCGAAAATGTGATCACTTTACATTTCAAATTCAAATCCTGCTGGCACTAATTTACTTCCATAAACACCCACCTGGCCATCTATCATGTACGAGATCATCATAATCTGGTCGGTCTCTGCATCGGGGAATTTCAGTGGAAGTTTGGTGGTCTCAATGTCAAAGGCCAAAACGACAGGATCCTAAAAAAAAAAAAAAAAAAAAAAAGGAGGAGAATGATTCTCGGGACATCGACGTAAAAGACAAAAGATGGTAAACTTCATCAAGAAAATCGGCATACCGGTCGTTCGACAAGATCATCCCTGCGAACGATCTCCGGCGGGTAAGCGCTGCCTCGGTATCGAACATTGTACCAGTGAGCCTGAGAAATTATAGATATTAAACAAAAAGTAAATATTAGTAAACAACAGGTAGCGTCCTTTCGACGTATATTTTCCGCAGCAGTGGTCATTTGTATTCACCACGTGGATCTTTAAGTCAATGGATACGCGAACGTGGTAGGGCACGTCATACTCCCTCAAGTCCACGATGTTGTCTAGTTGGTCGGAAATACTCTTGGACGGCCCGTCTTCTTCCGCCGAAGTCACGTTCCCGCCCGAAAGAGCGCTGCAAAGACGGCAAAACCGTTACCTCCGATCGAGAACGGAGTGAGCGGCGTGCTCAAACGCGACGTACCTCGATAACATCGACGTGTAGACGTCGTTCGACTGCTCCCTTTCTCGGTTTTTGCGCACCGCCGGCGAAATCTCCCGCCTGACCTTGACGAGGTCGTCGACGGTGTTGAACGAAAGCTTGACGTAGCTTCGTTTCAGTCCAACCAGGTGGTTGGGCTGGACGACAAACCAGAAGAACGTTTTTAAAGTTATACATCGCGGCGAAGGGCGAGCAGTCATGATCGCTTTTATGCACCAAAAATCCACTCTCACCAGATCCAAATCTTCTTTCGGGAGAATTTCAAGTTTGGACACTTTTCCTTGGAACTTTCTCGACAAATATGAGATGACTTCTTTTTCACAGTTCTGCAACCATCGCACAGACAACATCATTATGGTTTTTGCCATTGGGGCACGATCCAAAGTTGATGCTCGGATTTACCTTTTTTGTGGCAATATAAAAATAAGGCTTGAAAGGGAGCGCAACCTATGGACAAAAGAAATATTCAAAGATGTAAATACTCATAATTATATGGTCAGACATGAAGTCATCTTAAAGGGAAATTCCGGTGGTTTGGAGTAAAAATGTATCCAATAGGTCATGTTATATGTATTGTATCTTGATAATGTGATGTTAAATCCTCTCTCAGTTATTGTTTTTTTTGAGAAGATTTTTTATCGGCAATTACGAATTTTCATGGGCGCCGCCATTTTTGCGAGTCACATGATGTACGTGGGCCTATGTGACGTGGTACGCGCGGCACCAAAGGCTCGCTTATGTTGGGAAACTGCTGTGGCCAGCGCTGATTTCTCGGATTTATCCTCATATGATGAAGAAATAGCAGTAACGGTTGACCAGGAAGACGGAAGAATACTTCCATACAAATATGAACTTATAATAATGTAGAGTTTTCGGATGGTTCTTCGCCCACCTTTGGGCACACATTTTTTATTTTATTTTTTTTAAATAAAACACACTGTTAAATGGTGACCTCTGGTTACTTCTAACAGTGTAAATAAAGGGCAATCATAATATTTTGAAAACTTAAAATATGAGTCCAAACAACCAAAATAATTTTGCCAAACTTCAGACATAAAAATGTAGACAGACTGAAATTTATATCAAATAGGCTACTGCTCTTACAAGTTACACTTCAGAAATAAGTACACAGTTAGAGAGGGAGAGATCATGAAATATAAAAGTGAACGATAAAAACGACATCTCCAGGGCCTGTGCTCCTGATAGGCCTAATCATATTAGCAGTTGTCATTTATATAATATTTGAGAAATTTACTTTGTGTTTCCTGGTTTTGGGTATTTTTTTCCATAATTGATCAAATCGGAACACAGAGTGCTCAGCACTTTGCCGGCCGGGAACGTCCACTTTTTGTATGTGTTCGGTCAGACATGTTGATACAGTTTTCGTTCCTATCTGGACAGTTCCACTTTTTTCAAACCGTGGCCATCTGAAACAGTTTTTTTTTTTTGGTAACCCCACGTTTTTTATCAATTTCCCTGGCACGATCTTCATCTTTTTGCTCCGAGACTTTCGCCGTACTGGCAAACGTGCAGACCGCTCGCTAACATATGCGGACGTATGTTTATATATTATAACTATGTCGTAGTCAACAGAATCCTTCTCTATGAAATGTTAACATCAGAGTGAAAATACCGACGAAATACCGCCAAAATGCTGCTGAAAATCGGAATGTTGTCATTATAAACGCCAATTTTAATGCAAACATTTTCTGCTATCACAGCTGTGACTAATTTCACCAGTGTTGCCGACAGATGATGGCGGCCGGTCTTGATCACAGCCTCGCCCAAAAAAAATGTTCTCAACGGATTTACACGTTTCACAAAAATGACAATTTCAGCTGAAAAAAACTTGGAATTCCCATCCCTGGGTAAGGTATTTTACCGTGTCCGATAGTGGCGGTTCCTTTCGGCTTGTCCCGTTAGGGGTCGCCAAAGCGTGTCATCTCAGACGAACGCTCATATTTGTTTGGCGCGGTTGTTACACCGAATGCCCTTCCTGACGCAACCCCTCTTGGGGAACCGCATGTAAATGCACCGACGAAAAACCGGCGAGATTTCATTGTCGCGGCACCAAATACGTCACATTCGCGCACGTAGGTCACGTGACTCGCCCGTGAAGATTCGTACTTTCCGATAAAAATACTCTCAAAAAACATAAACTGAGAGAGAATTATCATCACATTATCAAGATACAGTACATATCACATGACCTATTGGAATACATTGTTACTCCAAACCACTGGACTGCCCCTTTAAGAGGCACCCCTGTGGGGCCACCCTGAACCAAATTCTGGTGTTCCTATCTGAAATTATACAAGTCCTGTATATTGTGGATATATTATGATAAGGTTCGATGATTATTTCATCCATCCATCCATCCATTTTTTGAGCCGCTTATCCTCACAAGGGTCGCGAGAATGCTGGAGCCTATTATGAAACCCAACACACCTTAAACCTCCTTCCGTCCTCTTGGAGAAAATAATAGTCCACAACACTGATCATCCTTTTGTCTTCATCCAGGATCTCAGCCTGGAAGCAAAAAGAGCGACACATTGCTATTTTGCAAGAAAAAGAAAAAAAATGGCAAAGACGGTGATTGAGTTTCGACCTACAGGATGCATGTTGATCAGCCAGCCAGTTTTTTCTCCGGGTTCCTTCATCCTCTCGAAGCCGAAGCGAGCGTCCATCTCGTCCGTGAACTGGCTGCGCTCCAGCCTCTTGAGGGCCGACATCGAGGAGCCATCGTCCCTGGTTGAAAAAAGAAATATGTTGCTTTTCATCAATGGCACAAACGCAAGACGAAATCTTGTTTTTTTTTTTTTTTTAATGCAGCCTCCATGTTGGTCACGGATACTTACTGGTTCTCCTGGTCTCCACTTTTATCCCGGTCCGATTTGAATCTTCCGCTATTTTGCAACACCATTCTGTGTCCGTGGCTGACCACAAAGTAGTTACCGGCGCTGATTTGGTGTTAAATCTGGGGGAAACTGCTGCATCTGATTATATTTCGGAGCTACTTCAAACTTCCGCCGTTGCTCCGATGACAAGTCTCGTGTTTTCTTACTTTGGCGCGTTCTTGCAGTTCCCGCGAGAGCGGGCTGAAGCGAAGATCGTTTATTTTGAACAGAGTCACTTCTGCATCCCATGTGTGGCCCCACACGTCTGAGGACCAGGGTTCAATCCCGGCCCCGCCCGTGTGGAGTTTGTCACGTTCTCCCCGTGCCTGCGTGGCTTTTCTCCGGGTGGGCACTCTGGTTTCCCCCCACATCCCAAAAAAAATGCAACATTAATTGGACACTGTAAATTGCCCCTAGGTGCGATTGTGAGTGCAGCTGTTTGTCTCATTGTGCCCTGCGATTGGGTGGCAACCAGTTGAGGGTGGAGCCCGCCTCTTGCCTGTTGACAGGTGAGATGGGCTCTAGCACTCCCCACGACCCTCGTGAGGATAAACGGCAAAGAAAATGGATGGATGGATGCATTCATTGGAGACTCTAAATTGACCCTCGGTGTGATTGTGAGTGCAACTGTTGTCTGTCTCTTACCTGCGATTGGTTGGCAACCAGTTCAGGGTGGAGCCCGCCTCTTGCCCGTTGACAATTGGGATGGGCTCCAGCACTCCCCACGACCCTCGTGAGGATAAGCGGCAAAGATAATGGATGGATGGATGCATTAATTTCAGACTATAAATTGCCCCTAGCTGTGATTGTGAGTGCAACTGTTGTCTGTCTCTTACCTGCGATTGGCTGACAACCAGTTCAAGGTGTAACCCGCCTCCTGCCCGTTGACAGCTGGGATGAGCTCCAGCACACTTGTGAGGATAAGTGGCAAAGAAAATGGATGGATGGATGGACGTACGGAATACGTTTAAAAAGTTGGAAAATCTTTTTTTTTTTTTTTGCTGCCCAGCTCATTTCTTCACTATTAGCTATTACCATTATATAACTACTACTATTATTATGATATAACTCTTTATGATCACTATGAGAAACATGAGAATGTGCAATTACTTTCCGCCGCACGGACAAAGACGTTCTTATATTAACGATCTTTGTAACGACTTCCGCTTGGGTGGGCGGAGTTAACCACAGTTCACACGTTTACTATAATGGATGGGGGGGGGGGTTAACTTGTTGCACTGGGGAGTGAGTGACTGACAGCAGGCTGCAGGTAGGTGCAGCAGACAGAAGATTCGAACTTTTAAAAAGCGACTTAGTAAAAGAATGAAAATTGTCTTGTGTCACTTTTGTTTCCGGTGTCGTCGGGAGGCTTGCTGGGGAAAGAGTTCGTTGCCTCGCAGTTAGCTTGCTAGCATCTGGCTTTAAACAAGCGTTAAACAATCGTGAGCTCGTTATCGCTCTTCCTTTAATATTGTTTATTTACAGCCCGTGTAATTAATTCATACGATAAACGGTAGTATGAATATATTTGCTGTTGACAGATGAAGTTAACTTTGTAGTCAAAATTTGGGTTTCATGCCGAAGGACACTTTTGTCAAAAGTCTTAAAAGGCGTTTTAAGCGAAAAGTGCTAGCAGCAGCAACACGTATACAACGCACGAAATTTGGAGTTTTATTCAATAAAAGCGTTTTTTTGTGTGTGTTTGGTTAGCTGAGGGTCCCTTTGTCAACAGTCTTGAGACCCTCAGTACCTCACTGACCTTTGTTCCATTTGTAGCCGAGTAGCCACTCTTGGATCCGACGTCAGCTGTTGCAAAGCGGCTGTTTTGTTTTTACCAGACTCTGCCTGGGGAAAAGGCTGCATGTACCCTTTACTCAGGATAAGGATGACCTTTATTATCCCAGAGGGGAAGTGTGCCTACATTATGCTCATTTTTTAAAAATCTAAAGCATGTGAAAAGTCTGACCTAGGTACCCAACATATGATTTGAATAGACGTTTGTTGGAGTTCAATCCCTTCAGTGGAAGTATTATTATTATTATTTGTGTGTGTGTGTTGGTTTGCTTTCCGCACTTGAGCATGATTCAAATTATTATAATCACAGTTACCAGTGGTCACCTTCAGCTGACCTTCAGACACTAAGCCCCCCATGCTAGAATAAAATATTGCTGTTAGTTTGCAACCCTGCTGTCCCTCCCAGTGGATGGCAAAAATGTAATCAAAGGAGAAGGACCAACAATGCAAATCACGGTTGAGCTACATTAGAATAGAATTAAAATGATCTGTGAATATTGAAACAATTTGTTATATTAACAAAATACGTTCTAATAATCCAGCAGTTATTCACTTACAGTATCCTTCATTAGGCACCTTTACACAATCGAATGAGATCTGAATTGAAAAAAAATGCTTTTGCAAGAATATTAACTACATATACTGTGTCACTCTTTTTAATGTTTTCCTGTTAAAGTAAGCAATTTAAATATTAGGGAAAAAGTCAAATTTCTCACTATGATGCTATGATTACAACAATATGACCAAACGTATTGTTAAATCAATATTAAATCAAACGGACCGATATCTTAGAAACGCACAGCTCCAGGCCCGGGGGCTAGATCTGGCCCGCCACTTGGTTTTATGTGGCCCACGAAGGCAAATCGTGTGTGTCCACTTCCAGGATTTTTGTTAAAATTTCAAATTGCCATGTCATAAACGACAACCTTGAGATATTGCAAGCATTTTTGTGTTACCAAAACATCAACAATAGTAAAAAAAAAACATTTGCCTTGATTTCTGATTCCAAAACTAGCTCATAGATTGCATGTGTGAATATAATGAGGTGATTAAAAAATTGTATCATTTCACAATCATAACGGCCCTCTGAGGGAACCCGAAACTACAATGTGGGCCGTGGCAAAAATGTGTTTTACACCCCAGAGTTCGTATGAGAATATTGCGGTCATATGTCCTTTTTTTCCCCCCTCAGTCTTGATTTTGATATTTTATAGTTCAAGCTATGGGAAAACCCCAAAAATAGGCTATACTGTATTTCGGTGAACGAGTTAATGAAAATGTAACTTAATTTAATAAGATCTTTCCTTTTTTTTTTTTTTTTTTTTTTTTTTTTGGGGACAGTCTCAGGAGGATGTCCGCGAATGCTCGCGTTTGCATTGTTGGGATTAATGCTATGGATTTTTTTCCACCTGCGGAGGATTAATAGCAGCGTAATAGCGATGCCCGAGAAAGGAGAGGAATCTCCGCCAAGCGACGGCCCCTCTGCACTCCAGGAGGATGTGCCTGCCGCGCACGCCTCTCGTGGCGGCCAACGGTGTGTATCGACGCAGCCCGAGGAGAACAGCCTGCGACCCCGCAGCTCCTCTACGGGACTTGACGTGGAAGAGCAACAGCGGCCCCTCGCCGGACAAAATCCTTCTCCAACCAACGCGCCCATGCTCAGATCCGGGCCCAGGGCGAGGGAGCGTCTCAAGTTTATTCTGGGAGCCTCGGAGGACAATTCTTCGGACGAGGAGACTTTAGCGGTCAAGCCGCCGAGCGGCGCTTCCCAGCCGTCAGCCTCCGCCGCCAAGTCTTCTCGTCATCTGATATCCCCTAAAGTGCCACAGCCCAGCTCCTCGGGCATGAAGTAAGATTTTGCTATTTAATGTGGCGACATACAGTCTGATACATACGCACATCGTGCGCGCTAATAACAGTCACAGTTTATTTGTCGTGACGATTCTTAACTGTGGTCTTGTTTTGAAAGCTGTTTACGCTCCGCTTCTGGCCGAGCGTCAGACGTATACTGCGCCTACTCCGCCCCCGTCCTCAAAAATTGACTCTTATCATCTGACTGTGCCAAACTGACCTGTGCTATTGTTGCATGCTACACACCCCTTTACTCTATTATTGGAACGCGAGTGACTTTGAAATTTGTGCCGTGACTCCGGGTCAAGGGACGGGCAATCACAGGGCACCCCCGCCCCCTTAATTCCAAATTATATTGCAAATGATAATAGTAATTTTTTCTTTAATTTACCCCTTTAAAGGAACACTTTGTCTAAATTAATAGGAACGGGAACACACATTGAAAGTTAGTAGATGAGGGTTCAGTGTTTCTTTTAATGCCAGAGTTATCCGCAGATTTCAGCATGAAACATCTCTAAATTGGAAAAGTACTATCAAAATTTCTCTGTTGCGCAGAGTTTCCAATGAGTTCGGCTGGAAAACTGACAGCCAATCAGCGTGAATTGCTTGTGGATACATTTCACTGAACAGAGAACGTCCACTATCTGGCCTTTTGTGGCTGATTTTTGTGAAAAATAATTACAAACAAAACAAAAATAGCACGATGTACAATGTTCAAGCCTGTGCGCTTGAGCCGGAATACATACTGGCGGAACTCGACGTGTTGGGAGGGGCGTAGCGCTGCCGACGAACAATAACAGTCCCATTATATGGACCGCGGAGATTTGATGCTTTTCTGAGGAGTTGGTTTAGATGTAGAGAACATACAGCAGGCGTGGCCAGACTTTTTGTTGTACTTTCAAGCAGCCAGCCTCTCGCGATTGACCGGCGGCGGAGGTGGGGTGGTTGGGGTTACACGCATGGATCACCGTAAATAGTAACCGGGAAATGTTGTGTGCTAAGAGCCAACAAAGCAAGTATCACAGTGAGTCGATGCTCCGTGTTATTACCACTCCCACCATTGAGCAAACAAAACAAAAATAACAATGGCACGGGGACTATATGCAAACTCCACACACGGAGGTCCGGGATTGAACAGCTGCGCCACCGTGCCGCCTCATAAAGTATGTTGTTGCTTATACCGTACCAGCACGAGAGGCTATAACTAAGCGGCTAATAACCAGTAATGATTACACCCGTGCAAATTTCCCAGCTGTTGATCGAACCTCAACTGTTATCCTGTCAGGTTGACCCCCACGGGGGGGTTAAGGAAGGAGAAATTTGGGTGGGTTTTCTCAGTTTTGTTGCACAACACGTCGGCATCTCTGCTTAGCTAGAAGGAATGGTCTGTAATGCTAAGCACCGGCGACGTCAGGGGCGGGGTCAAGGATGGGTTTTTTTTTTCGGGTTTGGCTGTGAAAGCCGGCACATATCCAGATTTTGCTTGGATTTAAAAAATGTTTCTATATTTTCATTTTTTTTTTTTCAATTAATGTCCAAAATATATGTAATAATAATATGACTTTACATTGGAGGGTCAACTGATACTGGTATTTCTTCATCAGATGCGGATAAATCCGAGAAATCATCGCTGGGCATACATAAATTGTGTCCCATGTAATCGAGCGTTTGGAACGGCACGTAACACGTCACAGCCGCCCACGTAGGTCATGTCACTCGCGAAAATGGCTGCGCCCCTGAAAATTCGTAATTGTCGATTAAAATTTTCTCAAAACAATATTAAATGAGTGAGAGAGGATTTAACATCACATTGTTAAGATAGAGTACATTTTACATGACCTATTGGACACATTGTTAATGCAAACTACCGGAGTTCCACTTTAAGTAGCACAATTTGGAATCAGAGCAAAATTTCGGGGAAATAAGTCTGTATAGCAAAAGCAATTTGAATCCCATTCTACATCTTAGCACTACATGCATGCAGTCCCTTTTTACGAATACAGTGCAGTGTTTGTTTTGTTTTATTAACAGTGCACGACTGTTACAAATATTCAAATGTTTCCCCATACAATTTCTTTTACGATGGCAAGATCCAAGATTCCCATCATTCCCATGTGATGTATTTTAAATATTGTGTCGGCCCCTCAAAATATCACTATGTAGTCATTTAAAATGTTTAGCCCCAATACTAAAGTAGTTGCTTCTTGCATTTTTAAGGAACGCTTTGTCCCCTACTGTCGGCGCTCTGCTCTGTTTCAACTTGTAATGGGCAGCTCGTGATCTGTCTTATCTGGACTTGTGGGAGGGGAGACGCAACAGAGGGAGTCTGACGGGAAGTGTTTATTCTTCTTCATTTCACTTTTCAAATGCACCAGCTCGTAAAGCTCGCTGCGTGAAATGGAGGGAGGTATTTTCAAAGCGTCACCCGGTTCCCGTACTTTCAAAGGTCAGCCGCTTTTAATCCTTGCCATTTTGACGGCAGCTCGTAGATGTGTGTTTTGTGTGGCGTTTCTACATTTCAATTCATGGTTGCAGCAATTCCAAACAGATGCCACTGCAGATGTTTTGGAACAGGAAGAATCGGTCTTGTGGCTGTAGTTATGTAAGCTCTTATTGGTACATGCATGTGTGCACAACAACTATAAACAAATTCTCTCCAGAACAGGGAAGTGAAATAAGTTGTTTGAGCGTCACAACTGACGCTAGGTGGCTTTTATCGGGACAGTATACTGTACATGGCACTTACAATATGTCCCACATGGGCTGACATTTCTCAAGGAGAGATCAGATAAGACAATAGAATAAAACGTGCCTGGAAATAAGTACGCCAGAAACTTTTCAGTGCATTTCTTGAATATACTTAACTTGACTGATCAAATAATTGAACTTCCAAACATGGGCAAGCGTTTCAACAAAGGTTTTAGTCACTATTGGACTTGTTTCGAGGCTTTGGAATGAACAGTGCAGGGACCGGCAGGAGCGCGCTGGAAATAGATTGTTTTCGTGAGGTGTTACTAATAGTTTGCCTCTCTCGCTTATACAAAATAAGTGGGGCAAAAATATTAGAAACACCTCTCAATATGATGTTATAAAAAAGATGAAGCTGTCTGGTGAGTGCAATTATAGCAATAAATGTTTATAATCTGTTTTGTTACGATATCGGTTCTGTTGTGTTTTGATAAATATGATTGATACAATGTGAACTTTCCGAGTGGTGCATACCAGCAACTGCACTATATATTTTTATTTCTTTTATGCATGACGTTGTTGTTGTTTTTTTGGGGTTTTTTTTTTTTTTCGGACAACAGTTTTTGGTACTTTGAGACTTCTTTACCGTTCTTCTGGAACAGCTACAAATACAATTTACTGACAACAGCAGAAAACAAGATAAGGACATACAGTACTGTAGATTGGCTGCGGCGTCGCAGAAGCTGAACTTTGACTTTGACTTTGGCTTTTCATATCCACTACTTATTATATTCGTACCGCCCATCAGGTGTGCGGCCGCATATAGCTCTTAAAGCTCTTTGCGGCTACGTGCCTCCGACATTACGGACAAGGGCATGTGAGCAAAACATCGTTTCTTGGTGGTGCAACTAATTCCAAGGTTTCCTGCTTCAGGCCCAGCATGTCTGGCCCTCACTTGGTAAAAAGGGGACGCGAGCACAAAAAGATGGATCTTCACAGAGACTTCACGGTGGCCTCACCTGCAGAGTTTGTCACCCGCTTTGGCGGAAATCGTGTCATTGAAAAAGTAAGACAAACAAAACCGTTTCTGTTCTTCCTCAACTGCCTTTTCTGTTTTCCTTGGAATGGGTTGTCAGTTTGTCGAAGGGTAGTCAAGGAGGAACCCAATATATTCAAGGTCCCAATAAAGGAATTTATGTTCACCATTTCAGTTACTATGGTAACAATGGAACTGTCAGCTCCTCAGAATCAGGCTGTTCGTCATCATCTGTTGCAGTTTTGGATGAACCTGTGTCTCCTCTTAGCATTTAAGGCCCTACAAACGTTTTAGCCATTCACTGATTTTTATATAGGTGACGAATTATTGCCTTTATTGTTGCTGGGCACATCACGTCCTCCTTCCACTGGCTCATCAGTAGTTTCTTTCACAGGTGCTGATTGCCAACAACGGGATCGCTGCAGTGAAATGCATGCGCTCTATTCGACGGTGGTCCTATGAGATGTTTCGAAATGAGAGGACCATCCGCTTTGTGGTCATGGTCACCCCTGAAGACCTGAAAGCCAATGCAGGTGCTTATTATTGAACACGTTATCAGCATGCGGCAAAATAATGTCCAATGTTCCCTCGAAGCTGCGCAATTGCGCACTTGTAGCGCACACTCAGCGCACATGAAAACTGATCTAGTCCAGTGAACGACAGCCTGACTATGTTTTTTTTTTTTTTTTTTTTTAAACACGACAGCATGTGGTCTCTAACAAGTTGCTGCTCACCACACCATGCCACACACCCTACTTCCTTGTTTACCTGACACCGCCCACCTCCCGCTCTTAAAGGGGTACACTCATAACTACAAACACCGCCCACCACCGGTGCTTTAGTTAGAAACACAGTCTGGGTAACGTTGAGCTAAGACAAGTTAGACGTGGTGCTTATGTTTACTCTTGATTTTTTTTTTTTTTTTTTTTTTTCAGCTCGTCCCGTTAGGGTCACCACAGCTTATCATCTCAGATGATGATAATGGCAAAAGTAAAAAAAAAAATGCTGTTGCTTTAATGAATGTCATTTAATTAATGAATGTATGTGAATAATAATAATAATAATAATAATAATAATGAAGAAAAACTGGATGAGATCTCTTTTTTGAGTAAAAAAGGTCTGGTCTGAAGCCGTAGTAGAAAGTACAGGATGAGATGGTGTATAATGTTAAAATTCAGCTTTCAACATGCATTGCTAAAGATATTCTGCAAGCGATAATTCAGTTTTAAACCAAGAAAAACAGACGGGGATTTCATTGTGGGTTAAAAATAAATAAAAGAAACAAAGTTTGAGGCTACATTTCAAATTTAATGTTCATAGTTGGCTTGGTTTGGTTAGCAATGTATTTTTTTTTGTTTGTTGACATTTTCATTGCAAGTTTGCAAAAACAAATAAAATTGTTCTTAAAATTTTCTAATGGTAATGTAAATGCTGTAATCTGAATCTTGTAATGTCGCATGTAACTTCAATGGATAACACCAATCTCACCACGGTGCATCCGCCTGATCTTGCTCACAGTGGTCAAAGGGAGTGCTCACGGGCTTAGCGTGTTTGCTTAGACACCTGAAAAATTAGAGGGAACGTTGATAACATCTGTCTGTTCTCAGAATACATCAAAATGGCCGATCACTACGTGCCTGTTCCCGGCGGACCGAACAATAACAATTACGCCAATGTGGAGTTGATAGTTGACATTGCCAAAAGAATCCCAGTGCAGGTAAATAATGTTGTTGTTGTTTCTTTCTGCCTGAGCTAGTCTGTGATTTAAAAAAAAAAAAAAAATATATATATATATATATATATATATATACACGTGAAAACGTTTCATAAAAGATGACGTTTTTTTACTTAACAGGCAGTGTGGGCCGGCTGGGGTCATGCCTCAGAAAATCCCAAACTACCTGAGTTTTTGAACAAAGCAGGCATTTCATTCTTGGGTAAAAGATAATTTGAAAAAACACTTTTTTTCCACTCGTCAGTGCTTGTTTTCCCAATTTTCCATTTATTTTAGGGCCATCCAGCAAGGCTATGTGGGCTCTTGGGGATAAGGTGGCTTCCTCCATTGTGGCCCAGAGCGCGGACATTCCCACACTACCGTGGAGCGGATCAGGTTTGACCGCTCGCCCTCGTCTCGCTTTACACAATCTAAACAACATCGCTGACATGTAGACCGTTGTACCGTCTTCTCCTCGGAACGGGTTCTTTTAAAACTGGTTCATCTTTAAGAATAAGTGTCACCAAAAGAAACACACAAAAGCTACTGGGAAAAAAAAAGAGACACACAAGTTAATTCTCAGAGGCTCATTGAACTGAGGACTGGATTGCTTGAAATGCCATCCCGCCCCCACCCAAAAGATAAAAAGAAATCATTGTCTAATTCAAATTGCAGTATACTCACAATCTCTTTAGGACTGCACTTAAAGGGAATTTTAGACACCGTTTTTCCTCCAATTACCGTAATTTCCTGGCTATAAGCCGCGACCTTTTTCACACGCTTTCAACACTGCGGTTTATGCTGTGATGTGGCTCGTTTGTGCATTTTTTTCTAACGGCCGCAAGGGGGCACTCAAGCGGAAAAGGTAAGAGTGAGACCGGTGGAATATATGTGCCGAGGGAGTGACTTTTACCGGTCTGGCCCTGTTAGCGCTGCGCAAGTGTGTTACTGTCGTGTCTCAGGGATTTTTACCAATGTTTTTTTTTTTTTTTTTTTTTCTAACTGGCCCAGTTAGCGCGGCGCTAGCGTTAGCATTAGCATTAGTGCGGCGGCGCTAGGGTTAAACTTTCTGTTTACCGTTTTTCTTTGTAAATATCTCGTGTTTCATTGTGGGGAGTTGCGGCTTTTACACAGCTGCGCCGTATGTATTTACCGAATGATATTTCCTTTACGAATGTACTGGGCGAGGCTTATAACCACGTTCGCTTTGTAAGCCGGGAATTACGGTAAATCTCTTTTAATTGTGTTTATCCATAAATTTTTTTATGCCGCTTGTCCTCATGAGGGTCGCGTGTAACTGGAGCCTTTTCCAGCTGGGGTTCACCCTGTATATAGCAGGCGACATGAAGAACGGCGACCATTTACACTCACACACACCTGAGGACAATTTTCACTGTCCTCCCCTAGATTGTGTTTTTAAAAATAAAATGCTCAACTCTTTTTCTGCTTGTCCTGTTCCAGGTTTGAGAGTGTACAGAACAGAGGCAGACCAAATCCCCGGCAATGTCATCAGTGTTCCTCCTGAGGTCTACACAAAGGGCTGTGTTCAAGACGTAGACGAGGGTCTGGCGGTGGGCATGTTCAACATATCTGGCATTTTTTTTAAAATGAGCCACCAAAGACAGTCATTATGTTGTATCCCATACTGGGTTGTGTGTCTCTTGTGGTAGGGGGCTGAGAGAATCGGCTATCCAGTTGTCATCAAAGCCTCAGAGGGGGGAGGCGGAAAAGGTATTCGGAAAGTAGAATGTGCAGATGACTTCCCAAGTTTCTTTCGGCAGGTACGTGTTCTCCTGTATGTTGCCAATTCCATGTAACCCAGCCCCACTTTTGCAGCGCGTTTGGATGTCACGACAAACATGTCCGTTGGTTGCAGGTTCAGACAGAAGTGCCCGGCTCGCCCATTTTCATCATGCAGCTTGCACAGCACGCAAGGCACCTCGAGGTTCAGTTACTGGCCGACGAGTATGGAAACGCCATCTCTCTGTTCGGCCGCGATTGCTCCATCCAAAGAAGGCACCAGAAAATCATAGAGGAAGCACCCGCGACTATAGCTGCACCCTTGACGTTTGAGCAGATGGAACAGGTCAGTCACTTGATTTATTTAGTTAGTTATTTGTTTGTTCATGTGTAGTTTTTTGCACCCTGATTATTTGCTTGTCCTGCAAATTGTCATTTGGTTTCCTCTCCCTGACCTAGTATGCCGTCAGGCTAGCCAAGATGGTGGGCTATGTCAGTGCCGGTACGGTGGAGTATCTTTACTCTGAGGATGGAAGTTTCCATTTCTTGGAGCTGAACCCCCGTCTGCAGGTGGAGCATCCCTGTACAGAGATGATTGGAGATGTCAACCTTCCAGCTGCCCAACTTCAGGTAAAGCCAACGTTGCACTGTCCCAAAAATAGTTAAAGATGTAATATGGACGGCCATTGCGCTCACAGGTGATATGAGAAGAAAATATGCAGTCCGTTCATCCTTGGAGTTAGCATTGCTTCAATTTTTCTGGAAGATTTGGGGTGGGATTGGGTGGAAACTGTAGCGCTAATGCTTATCAGTCACGAGCAAATCCAGGTTGATTGAGGCCTTCCTATATACTCTTGACATCCTTGCACGATTTCTCACAATTCCCAGGTTTTGGCGACATATTCAGTTGGTTTCACACATGTTGTCTTCCATGACAGATTGCTATGGGCATCCCCCTTTACAGAATTAAAGACATTCGTTTGCTCTACGGAGAAACTGCATGGGGTGACAACGTCATCAACTTTGAAAGTCCAGAGTGCCCACCAAGTCCGAGAGGGCACGTCATAGCGGCCCGGATCACGAGTGAGAACCCTGATGAGGTAGAGCTCACTCTCACCAGTGCAATTAAGAATTGTAATTATTCCTCAAGGATAAGTCTTGTCTTGTTGCTTTCAGGGGTTCAAACCTAGCTCAGGCACCGTACAGGAGCTGAACTTCCGCAGCAGTAAAAATGTCTGGGGTTACTTTAGTGTCGGCGCAACCGGCGGTCTGCATGAATTTGCTGACTCGCAGTTCGGACACTGTTTCTCCTGGGGGGAGAATCGAGAAGAAGCCATTTCGTAAGTCTCTTTTTGTAGATACACTGATATCAAAAACAGCCATGTAATTTTTAGGAAAATACACTTGAAAATACACTAGTTGTGTTTTTTTGCATTTCCTAAAGTTAGCAAAAACTGTTCTGGATCATGCTAATATTTGGTAACCTTACAGTGGAGGACCAACAGCTTCAGGTCGTGCTAGATAAATTCCAGTCAGAGAAACATCTCGTGTGTGTGTGTGTGTGTGTGTGTGTGTGTGTGTGTGTGTGGTGTGTGTGTGTGCGCGCGTGTGTGTGTGTGTGCGTGTGCGTGTGTGTGTGTGTGATGAAAGGAATGGAATGGGAAGAAGAATTACCGTAATTTACGGCCTACAAAGTGCACTGGATATAAGCCTCACCCAGTACATTTGTAAAGGAAATACCATTTGGTACATACACGAGCCGCACCTGTGTAAAAGCCACAACTGCCCACATTGAAACACGAGATATTTACAAAGAAAGATGGTACACAGAAAGTTTAACCATAGCTCCACCACGCTAATACTCACGCTAGTGCCGCGCTAACAGGGCCAGTTGAAAAAAAAAAAAAAAAAAAAAAAAACCATACTGGTAAAAATCTCTGAGACATGCTAGCATAGCGCTAATAGGGCCGGACCAGTAAAAGTCACTTCCTCTGCACATATATTCCACCATACTCACTCTTACCTTTTTCACTCGAGTGCCCCCTTGTGGCCGACAGAAAAATTGCACAAAGTAGCCGCATCACCGCATAAACCGCAGTTTTAATACCTTAGCTTAGGTTAACATAGAAACAACACGTTAGCACGAACAGGGTTGGTTAAAAAAAAACAAAAAAACAGCCGCGGCAGCTACACAGTAGCAGCACGGTAGCGTAGTACTAAGAGAACCAGTTTTAAAAAAAAAAACATACCTAAATCACTGAGACGCGGCAGAAACACGCTAGCGCGGCGCTAACAGGGTCGGTTAAAAAAAAAACATACCGGTAAAAATCAATGGGTCGTGGCAGCAACACACTAGCACAGCGCTAACAGGGCCAGTTAAAAAAAAAAAAATACCGGTAAAAATCACAGACTCGGCAGTAACAGCAGCAAGGCGCTAGCACAGCGCTAACGCTAATGCAGCACTAACAGCGCCGGTTAAAAAAAAAAAAACATACCAGTGAAAATCACTTCCGTGGCACATATATTCCAATGGTCTCACCCTTTTCCACGCGAGTGCCCCCTTGAGGGTGTTGGAAAAAATGCACAAATTAGCCGCATCCCCGCATAAGTTGCAGGGTTGAAAGTGTATGAAAAAAGTTGCGATTTATAGGCCAGAAAATACGGTAGTTAAACAAAAGTTTTTTTTCATAAACAGCATAAACCAACACAGAGAGTACCAAATAATGGATCTGTCATTGTCCTTTTGTTTCCTGTGTCCTTTCTTGATCTCCTGTCATCGTTTGGTTGCTATGTGCTTCAGGAACATGGTGGTGGCGATGAAGGAGCTTTCAATCAGAGGTGACTTCAGGACCACCGTCGAATACCTCACCAAGTTGCTGGAAACGGAGAGCTTCCGAAACAACGACATAGACACGAGCTGGCTGGATCACCTCATAGCAGAGAAAGTGCAGGTTAGCTGATTCATCCTGTCGACCTGGGGCCTTTCTTGACAAGAGGGCGTGCGACCCTTCTGCAGGCCGAGAGACCAGACACCATGTTGGGCATCGTCTGCGGGGCTTTGCACGTTGCCGACGCAAGCTTCAGAAAGAGCATGTCGGACTTTCTGCACTCACTTGAAAGGTCAGTGCAAAACTCTCAAGTCTTTTATCATCTAGACACTCTCGCTACTACTACTACCACTACTACTAAAAATAATAATAATAATAATAATAATAATAATTGTGTAACCAATGTTCCCTCTAATTTTTTACGTGTCTGAGCAAACACACTAAGGCCGTGAGCGCCCCCTTTTGACCACTGTGAGCAGCATCCGACGTATGTACTGTGGTCAATCAGTGTCATCCATTGAAGTTACATGGCTCATTAACAGGTTCAGATTACGTCCCCATCAGAACATTTTCAAGAACAATTTTGTGTTTTTGCAAACTTACAATACAAATACATACCAAGCCAACTATTAACTATAAATTTGAAAGGTCGCTTGCAAATTTGTTTCTTTTTTTTTTTTAAACCCACAATAATATCCCCTGTCTGTTTTTCTTGGTGTAAAACGGAATTATTGCTTGCAGAATATCTTTCACAATGCATGTTGAAAGCTGAATGATGCTCCCAAAAAGTTTTAAGGTTAATGTTATGTTGCCTTCTATATTTAAAATACAGAATTAGCTTTTTGGGCACTGTATCATCTGTGCTTTCATCCTCAATCAGGCTGTGCCAAGGTGGAATTTTAACATTATCCGCCATCTCATCCTGCACTTTCTTACTTTGGCTTCAGACCAGAACTTTTTTACTCAAAAAAAGAGAAAATCTCGTCCAGTTTCACCACTTTTTCCACTATTATTCACATACCCAGGTGTTTGTAATTACGAATTGTACCCATTTAAAATGGAGGTTGGCGGTGTCAGGTAAACTAGGAAGTAGAGTGTGTGGCCCGGTGTGGGGGAGCGCCAGCTCTTTGTGAGAGGCAAAAAAAAAAACATGTCAGGCTGTAATTCACTGCGCTGGATCTGTTTTCCTCTGCGCTGAAAGTGTGCGACAAGTGCACAAATGCGCAGTTGCGCAGCTTAGAGGGAACATTGTGTGTAACCTAATTCTTCTTTGCCAACAGAGGCCAGGTTCTCCCTGCTGCCAGCCTCCTCAACTCTGTCAGCGTGGATCTCATCTATGAGGGAGTGAAATTCTGCTTGAAGGTATTTTTCTTTCCCATTTTGTAGTGGAGATAATGTTTTCTTTCCCAATCAGCAACCTCTTTTGTGGACTTTAGGTCGCTCGCCAATCTCCGACAACGTATGTCATCATAATGAATGGCTCCAACATTGAAATAGACGTCCACCGCCTTAGCGATGGTGGCCTTCTGCTCTCCTACGATGGCAGCAGCCATACCACATATATGAAAGAGGAGCTGGACAGGTAAGTGTTCTTTGACCTTAAAGAGCCACATTGAATTCATCTACATTATTTATTATTATTACTTCCAGCTACCGCATCACGGTTGGTAACAAGACATGCGTGTTTGACAAAGAAAAGGATCCCTCTGTGCTGAGATCGCCTTCTGCTGGTAAACTGCTGCAATATATCGTCGACGACGGAGCTCACATTTGCGCCGGGGAAACATATGCAGAGATCGAGGTGAATTTGACGAGATATGTATTTTTGCCAGCTTCGGTCAAACTCATACATTGCTGCATTTTCATGCGAGCGTCTGTTTGTGTTGTGGGCTCAGGTGATGAAGATGGTGATGACTCTGACAGTGCCGCAGGCGGGTCATGTACACTTTATCAAGAGGCCCGGGGCGGTTCTGGAGTCTGGTTGTGTGATGGGACATATGAACTTGGATGATCCTAGCAGTATACACCGGGTCAGTTAATCCGAATAAATCTCAAACATTCACGCTTTGTCAAATTCATCTAAAAAAACTAGATAATTGTTTTGTATTGTGTGGACAGATCATGCGGAAACTCTTTATCTTCTCTTTTTAAACATTCAGGATCTTTACATACTATGTTTAATATTTTATATATATTTCTTTTAATCGTTAGTAATTTGTTATGCCATCTTTGTTTTAATTGGGTATACTACTGGAACACTGAAACAGCTTTATATCTATCCCATTTTTGGCTGTTAAAATGAAGTTTCACTATATTATTCTTTCATAATGTAGGTAGAGCTCAATACAGCCACCCTACCCCCCCAGCACCCTTTGCCAATTGTTGGGGAAAAACTCCACCAGGTCTTCCACAGCATCCTTGAAAATCTAGTTAAAGTAATGGATGGCTACTGTCTCGAAGAGCCCTTCTTTAGTACCAAGGTACGTCTCTGCAAATTGACCTGCGACAGGATCCTTGCTAATGGATCTTTCCGATGGCGATCTTAAGCTCCGCCCCCTTAGCCATGTCCCACAAGCTTCCAAAATGGCGATTGAACAGAACATGTTTAAAGTCGCGTATTCCAGATAATATTGGGGTATGTTTTTTGACAAATGCGTCAGACTTGTCCAAGAGAGTTCTACAGAGAGGTCTCAACTATTTCAGGCTGGGATATGTACAGAGAATTAAGGTTTTGGACGGAGCAGGTCGCAATGTCAGAGTGACAGCGAGACGTTGGTGCCAAAAATGTTTGACGCCTCGCAAACTTCATATTGAAATCCAAGAGGATAAAATAGTCGACTCGTATTGCGCATGTAAAGCATGTGCTCTGTCTTCAAAATTTGTGATATAAATGGACAAATAGACATTTCTCTTGCATGACATGGCGTATTTGCGTATCACTAACCCGACTCTTTGGCATAAAACATTCCAGTACTTCATTCAGCAGGTCAGTGATACACTAAGAAAGTAAAAGTTGTCCTCCTGCAATGTATAAAGCACTGATAATAATTCAATCAAACTCAGAGAAGATACTTCTCCCTCACTTACTTTCGAACAAACAGCCTTGTGTTTGTTGATATTGTCTATATTTAGTTGTACGCATGGTCTTCCGCAAGCCTTAATCCATCGTAGATACTTCGTCAACTGTGTTTTAGGCTTTGGAAAATGAATCAATCTAGCAGGATATATTTCATCAGAATTGCACGTTCCCCAAGACCATTTTCTTTGTAACATTAACTTTTCCATGCGCACGCTACTGGCAACCAGCATTGCTTGTGGGACAATATGGCGGCAGGGGCGTGCCAAGCCAGGGGTTAAGACAATGTGGCTATCTGATTGGCTATTATTGTACGAGTGTTTGACAGGTCGGAAAGGTCCATTGTGATCAGCATCAAAATAAAATAAAAGTCACACTGACTGTGTTTTTTATTATTATTATTATTTTAATCTTTCTACAGTTGAAACAGTGGGTGGCAACCCTCATGAAGACTCTGAGGGATCCCTCTCTGCCACTGCTGGAGCTGCAGGAGATCATGACCAGTGTGGCGGGTCGGATCCCGCCTGGTGTCGAGAAAGATATCCGAAAAGTCATGGCCCAGTATGCCAGCAACATCACGTCTGTCCTGTGCCAGTTTCCAAGCCAAAGGGTGCGAAGCTACGTAAACTGTTTTGTTTTTCTTTGAAATCAATGCTCATTGTAAAAGGTTACAGTCACAAATCTTTTTAAAGTCACATTTTTTCGCCAATTTTACTGAAGATAATAGAAATAAGATTCATGAATCAATAAACTTTTGTTAATTATGCACCCACCCATGCTACGACATTGTTACATCAAGCTTTTTCTTTTCGTGTATAGCAAAGCCAAGCAACCAATAACCCAGGAATATATTGGATTTATTAATACTAAATTCTGTTTACGCATATGCTAATTACCTAACTAAACTTTAACAATATTCTTTTCCAATGCAGATTGCAAATATTCTTGACAGCCATGCAGCGACTCTTCAGAGAAAGGCGGATCGAGAGGTGTTCTTCATCAACACGCAGAGTATTGTTCAACTGGTGCAGAGGTTAGCCGGGTTATATTTCTCAGAAATTATTTTCAATCATTGACATAGCACCAGTTCACTTTTTTTTTTAAACACGTGTTCCAGGTATCGCAGCGGAATCCGTGGTTACATGAAATCTGTGGTTCTGGATCTGCTGAAGCGTTACCTTCGAGTAGAGATGGAGTTTCAGCAAGGTGACAGTAATACTTTCCAGACGTTGTGCGGATTGAAAATGTTTTCATCGTGCGTGCGTGTGATTTCATCTTTTTCCATAAACAGCTCACTACGACAAGTGCGTAATCAACTTGAGGGAGCAATACAAGCCCGACATGAGTCCTGTGCTGGAATACATCTTCTCTCACGCGCAGGTCTTCAAGAAGAACATCCTGGTCACAATGCTCATCGTAAGGCTCCGTCATCTTCACCGCAACTGAAATTTCAACACAAGTTAGAGTACAGTATTTTTGGCTTTGTGTAGGACCAGCTGTGTGGAAGGGATCCGACTCTGGCAGACGAGCTGATGGTGATTCTCAATGAACTGACTCAACTGAGTAAAATGGAGAACTCGAAGGTCGCCTTGAGAGCCAGACAGGTGTATATATTTAGCACGTCTTGAGGCGCTTTTCTTTATCAATGTGGTAGTTCAGGGGTGCGCAATGACTTGATCGCGAGGCAGTCTTGGTCGATCGCGGGACGGCGTGCCAGATATTTTGCGTTGCGGGCAAAAAAAAAAGTAATAATAATCCAATGCAAAGTGAAAATATAACATAAAGCTGTTCCGTTTGTGGCATTTTGTTACATCGCACAATTCAAATACATATTGTAAAAAATGAAAAGAAGAAGCCACTGGTTTCATTTTAGCAGTAACCAACCGCTGATACTTCACAGTCTCTAGTTTACCTTACAGGGCCCCCCCCCACCCCACCCCGCTCTTAAAGACGTACACTCATAATAACAAATGCTACAGTACTTACGTAGCCCATCAATGTGTTTTTATAATGACAGCGTCCACCACCGCTGCTTTAGTTAGCAACACAGTCTGGGCAACGTAGAGCAAAGACGAGGTAGACGTGCTGCTTATGTTTACTCTCGATAATAATGGAGAAAGTTAAAAAAAGAAATGCATTTGTTTTAAGATGCAATGACTGTTTAACTATGTGAATAATCGAAGAAAAAGTGGTTAAATTTGATGAGGTTTTTTCTTTTCCGAGTGGGAACGGTCTAGTCTTAAGCCAAAGCAGAAAGTGCAGGATGAGATGGTGTGTAATGTTAAAATTCCACCTTGGCACAGCCTCATCCAGGATGAAAGCACAGACAATACGGTCATCATTTTCCCCCTTGGTAGCTTGCGAGAGGCTGGCTGCTTGAAAAGTAGATCCTTGGGTAAAAACGTCTGGGCACCCCTGTGCTAGTTTATATACTTACGTACATGCCTCATTATGTGTAATAAACTCCTACAGGTTCTGATTGCCTCTCATTTACCTTCGTATGAACTGAGGCACAACCAAGTAGAATCCATCTTCCTCTCTGCCATTGACATGTATGGCCATCAGTTTTGCCCTGAGAACTTGAAGGTGAGTGTTCTGAATACCTGTCGTGACCACTTTTAGGAGTGTGGCGTCAAATTGCGTTCTTCCGTTTCCGCCAGAAACTCATCCTCTCCGAGACCTCCATTTTTGATGTCTTGCCCAATTTCTTCTACCACTCCAATCAAGTTGTCTGCATGGCTGCGCTGGAGGTATGAACTCGCCTTACTTTTATTCATCTGTTTATTTAGTAATAATGACACAATCTGTCTTTTTTTCAGGTGTATGTGCGTCGAGCTTACATTGCCTATGAGCTCAACAGTATCCAGCATCGCCAGCTGCAGGACGGAACGTGTGCCGTAGATTTCCAGTTTATGCTGCCGTCGTCACATCCCAACAGGTAACACAACGCTGCGGCCTTTGTTAAAATCGTTAAAACTCATCTGGTGATGAATGACGTATTAAATATCCCAAACCTGGGGCATATCCCACAAATGCTATTATGTCATAAATGGGGTGGATAGGTGGGCGACTTCCCCTGAGGCAGCTGTGGACAAAAGTAACATAACATTTTGTGTGATGTTTTCATGCCTAACCTTCTCTTTGTAGAATTAGTTTTACCCACTGAACTGGAATGTGAATTATAAATCATAATGCCTAGAGGTTAGAGGAGGATGTTGATCCTCCGCTGCTAATATTCACCTGTCAATCATCTTATTTCAGAGGGAGCAGCCCTACTCTGAACAGGTAGAGTAAAGCTCCTCCCTGCCAACTACTCTCGATGGTGTGTATGTCTCACACCAAAGCATGTCAGTTGCATTGTGTTGCCTTTCTCTCGTTCCTGTGAATCTTGAAGCATTTTCTCTCAAGGGCTGTTATAACGAGTCCTTCTTAATTCGCTGTTTTAGCAGAGCTTCTCTCTGTGCAATGCTTTTCTCAACTTGTACACCAATACATTGCTTTCTGAGAGGCTCAGTTGTCATGTCCTTCGTGTATTACTAAATTCAAAAATCTCATACTGTTCTCAGATTTTGAGCTACAGTTTTTATCCGTAATCCAGAATTGAACAATGAAGGTAAAATATACATAATTCTGGGTGATCATTCTACCGTTATTCCTGGCCTACACAGCGCACCGAGTACATTTGTAAAGGAAATACCGTTTGGTACATACATATTAAGACTGTACACACAAAGAGTTTAACGCTAGCGCGGTGCTAACGCTAGCGCGCTAACGCCAGTGCTAACGCTAACAGGGTAGGTTAAAATAAAACTTACCGGTAAATATAACCGAGACACGCTAGCGCAGCGCTAACAGGACCGCTCAAAGTCATTTCCTCGGCACATATATTCCACCCGTCTCATTCTTACCTTTTCCGCTAGAGTGCCCCATCGCGGCCGTTAAAAAAAAAAATGCACAAATTAGCCGCATCACCACATAAGTCGCAGGGTTGAAAGCGTGTGAAAAAAGTGGTGGCTTGTAGGCCGGAAATTACGGTAGTTTGGATTTAACATGGAAAAATAAAACTACAATTGCCTCAAATACTTCAAATGGCTTTTAACCTTTTTTTGTCGTTGTCGAAAAAGCAGACATCTCTACAGTGGCGGTGCAATTTGCTAGTCCCAGTCTACGTCTTTATTTTTTCCAGGGTTCCCGTCCCACTGAATGCTTCGGGCCAATTAAAAATGCGGCGGCAGAGCAGCGACCTTTTCCTGGAGGGAGCTCTGTCCCCACCTTGCCAACGCATGGGCGCTATGGTTGCGTTTCACTGTTTTGATGATTTCAAAAGGTCTGTCTCTCATTGTCTCCCAACCTCGATCTCATTCCACGGTTATGAAGGACTACGAACACTGACTTTCTTTTATTTGGCAGGAACTTTGACGAAGTTCTCTGCAGTTTTGCAGAGCCTCTGTTGGAGAACCAGCCAATTTTAGAATCCTGCTCCAGTTTTTATGAAGATGAGAACTTTAAGGTGAATTCTCCTCTCGTCATTTTGATTGCTTTTTCTCTGGGGATACAAGTTCTGATTCTATTACTTCCTCGCAGAACACCCGGGAGAATCCAATCCACATTATTAATGTTTCAATAAAAAAAGCAGATGCCAAGGACGATGATGCCTTAGTCACGGCCTTCACTTCCTTCGCCCAGTCAAAGGTCAGCTCATTTACTGTAGCGACGATTGTAGCTTAATTTTTTAGAGAAAATTGTAATGTTCTGCCCTTTTTTTCCCCCACATAGAGATCACTCCTTTTTGAATATGGCATCAGAAGAATCACATTTTTGGTTGCGCAGAAGGTAACTTTATCCAATTACTATAAACTTATCACGACAGACAACTGTCTAATTTGATTATTGATTACTGTAATTCCCGGCCGACGTAGCGCACCTGGTTCTAGGCCTCACGCAGTGCATTTGTAAAAGAAATACCATTTGGTACATACATACGCCGCAACTGTGTAAAAGCCGCAAGAACCCACATTGAAACACGAGATATTTACAAAGAAAGACGGTACACAGAGAGTTTAACGCTAGCACCACCGCACTAACGCTAATGCTGCGCTAACCAGGCCGTTTAAAAAAACAACAACAACATACTGTTAAAAATCACTGAAACATGGCAATAACGTGCTAGTGCAGCGCTAACAGGGCCGGACAGGTAAAAGGCACTTCCTCGGCACATATATTCCACTGGTCTCACTCTTACCTTTTCAGCTCAAGTGCCCCCTTGCAGCCGTTGGGAAAAAAATGCACAAATTAGCCGCATCAACCGCATAAACCACAGGGTTGAAAGCGTGTGGAAAAAAGTCGCGGTTTATAGGCCGGAAATTACGATATAAGTATGGTGCGACTGTGAGTCTGAATGATTGCTTGTCTATACTGTGTGTGCTGTGATGGACTGGTGGAGAGTTCAAGACTTGAAATTCACTCCAGCTTTTTTCCCCTTTGACACATTTTTTTCAACAGAGGGAGTTCCCCAAGTTCTTCACTTTCAGAGCACGAGATGGGGTAATTTTAATTTTGTTCTATCAAAGTGGATTTTAACAGCTAAGATCATAAACTGCGCTGTTGTCTGAGAAGGTGGTTGACCCCCCCCCCCCATTTGTTATTCTGTACAGTTCCAAGAAGATCGGATCTACCGTAATCTGGAGCCAGCTTTAGCATTTCAACTGGAACTGAACCGAATGAGGAACTTCGACATGACTGCGGTTCCCTGCGCCAACCACAAAATGCACCTCTACCTGGGAGCTGCGCGTGTTCAGGAGGGTGCCGAAGTTACCGATTACAGATTCTTCATCCGAGCTATTATTCGGCACTCTGATCTGATTACAAAGGCAAGATGGAAAATCCCAAACTAGTTATCCATTTTCTTTGCTCAGTGGGTTTCCCATAACTGTCGTTTGATTTGGTATTCGGCTGGTCTTCATGTGCAACCAGGAAGCGTCTTTCGAATATCTTCAGAATGAGGGAGAACGTCTTCTGCTGGAGGCCATGGACGAGTTGGAGGTGGCTTTCAGTAACACGAACGTGCGCACGGATTGCAACCACATCTTCCTGAACTTTGTCCCCACTGTTATTATGGACCCATCTAAAGTGAGTGTGCTGCACATCTCTGCTGCCATCGTGCCCTCGTAAAAGCATGGATGGCCGATGCCGCACACAATTTTCACAATATATCAGATTACTGAATGACCTGCAATCAAATTTTTGTATTTTGTAACTCTTAAAACATCCTCTTCATTTGTCTCTCAGATTGAGGAGTCGGTCCGTTCCATGGTGATGCGCTACGGAAGTCGCCTTTGGAAGCTGCGAGTCTTGCAAGCTGAGCTGAAAATCAACATCCGCCTGACTCCCACTGGGCACGCCATCCCTATACGTCTCTTTTTGACCAATGAGTCTGGCTATTACTTGGACATCAGCCTGTATAAGGAAGTCACTGACCCAAGTTCGGGACAGGTGACAACATCTAACTTGAGTAGCTTTGTGAATGGCTATTTCTTTTACTTTATTGCACTATGTTGCAAAAGCTGTTGATATGGTTTTAGTAGGAATATGTTTTACGTCACTCAATCTTACTTTACTTTTATTTCCTCTCATTCCCCTTCTAGATTATGTTCCAGTCATACGGCGATAAACAGGGACCCCTGCAAGGCATGTTGATCAACACTCCCTATGTTACCAAAGACTTGCTACAGGCCAAGCGTTTCCAGGCTCAAACTTTGGGGACAACATACGTCTATGACTTCCCAGAGATGTTCAAGCAGGTTGTTTTAAAAACATTGAATTCCCATAATTTCCGGCCTACAGAGCGCATCTGATTATAAGCCTTACTCAGTACATTTGTAAAGGAAATACCCGTTGGTACGTACGTAAGCCGCACTTGTGTAAAAGCCGCAAGTGCCTACATTGAAACACGACACATTTACAAAAAAAGACGGTATACAGAATAGTTTTCAAAGTTTTAATACCTTAGCTTAGCTTAACATAGCAACAACACGTTAGCACGAACAGGGCTCGTTTAAAAAAAAAAAAAAAAACATACCGGTGAAATAGCCGCGGCAGCTATACAGTAGCAACATGGTAGCACAGCACTAACAGGCCCGGTTAAAAAAAACATACATAAATCACTGAGACGCGGCAGCAACACGGTAGCGCGGCGCTAACGCAACGCTAACAGAGCTGGTTAAAAAAAAAAAAACATACCGGTAAAAATCACTGAGTCACGGCAGCAACACACTAGCACAGCACTAACGCTATCGCAGCACTAACAGGGCCGGTTAAAAAAAAAAGCCATACCGGTAAAAGTCACTTCCTCAGCACATATATTCCACTGGTCTCACTCTTACCCCCCTTGCAGCCGTTAGGAAAAAATGCACAAATTAGCCACATCACCGCATGAGCTGCAAGGTTGAAAGCGTGTGGGGAAAAAAGTCGCGGCTTGTAGGCGGTACTTCCAGTACTCCGTTATTTTTGTCATTCTTCCTCCTTGTTCAGAAGGTCTCTCTCACATTAAAATCGTTCTCTAGGCTCTATTTAAGCAATGGGGACCAGGAGAGAAATACCCTAAAGATATGCTGACGTGCACTGAGCTAGTTCTGGATCCGCAAGGTCGACTGGTGCAGCTGAACCGGCTGCCTGGAGACAATGCCGTGAGATACACATCCAGTGTCCGCACTTTGATTCATTACTGATTGTCAGTGTGATTATTTCCGCCTACGGGTCTTTATCAGGTGGGAGTAGTTGCTTTCAAGATGAAGCTGAAGACGCCGGAATACCCAGAAGGTCGAGAGATCATCGTCATCTGTAACGACATCACCCACATGATTGGGTCGTTTGGACCTCAGGAAGATGAGCTGTTCCTCAGGGCCTCGGAGTTGGCGAGAGCTGAGGGAATCCCTCGCATTTACATCGCTGCCAACAGCGGAGCTCGCATCGGTCTGGCTGAGGAGATCAGACACATGTTCCAGGTGGCCTGGATCGACCCTTCTGACCCCTACAAGGTAAAGGGGCCTGCTGACATTCCCTTGTTCTGTGAGTGGCAGTGGATGAACTGGTCCGAAAATACTAACGCCTGTATTTGTCTCGAGAGGTCATTCAGGACATGTGCGCCATTTTAGTGGCAGAAATCAGTGGAATGTTTCCAAACTTAAATCTGTATTTTTATTTATTGCGTATATCTCTCTTTAGGGTTTTAAGTATATTTACCTGACACCGCATGACTATACACGTATCAGCGCCACCAATTCTGTCCACTGCCACCACGTGGAAGAAGGAGGCGAGTCCAGGTATAACGATCACACTAAATTATGTGTACTGTTACCTTTTAAGTGCGTCGTTCCTACTTGTACGTTCTCTCGCGCCAGCGTTACAATTACTGTTTCTCCGTCCAGGTACATAATCACTGACATCATTGGTAAGGATGAAGGTCTTGGGGTGGAGAACTTGCGAGGTTCCGGCACCATCGCTGGAGAATCCTCTCAGGCCTATGAAGAAATCATTACAATTAGCATGGTAAGGTTGCGTGGCCGACATGTTCAGCTAGAATAAGCCAATTGCATTTTCCTTGACAGCAGGTGTGATACGTATGCGCTTTTAAAGGTGACCTGCCGCGCTATTGGAATCGGGGCGTACCTGGTACGTTTGGGCCAAAGAGTGATCCAGGTGGAGAACTCTCACGTTATCCTGACTGGAGCAAGTGCGCTGAACAAGGTTTGATCATCATATCTGTTAAAATGTAGTTTGGGAGCTCAATCTTTTTCTTCTTCTTTAAAGAAGCTTTATCAATTTAGCAGCGAGCCAGGTTTAAGTAAAGCCCGGTGTTTGCAGGTTCTGGGCAGGGAGGTCTACACCTCCAACAACCAGCTGGGTGGGATCCAGATTATGCACAACAATGGAGTCACGCACGCGACCGTGCCAGACGATTTTGATGGGGTCTTCACCATTCTCCAGTGGCTCTCCTACATGCCAAAGGTTCTGCCGAGCGTTACAGACGCTTCTGATGTCATGGCAGCGATTTGGGTTTCTAACGACGGCTTGTCTCGTTTTCTGACAGAACAAGCACTCCCCGGTCCCTGTTGTACCAACCACAGATCCAGTTGAAAGAGAGATTGACTTCACTCCGACAAAAGCCCCGTATGACCCCCGCTGGATGCTCTCTGGGAGAGCCCACCCGAGTGAGACCCATAATTGGAAAGTAAAACAACCCTGTAATTAGTCAACGGGCTAAATATGGTTGTTTGTTTTGAAATATTTGTAGCGGTGAGAGGTGCCTGGCAGAGCGGATTCTTTGACCACGGTTCCTTCATGGAGATCATGGACTCTTGGGCTCAGACTGTCGTCGTGGGCAGAGCACGGTGAATCTCTTCTATCAACGAATAAGATATTGCACAATATGTGTAAACCGCTTGTTAACTGGCACCTGAAACGTTCCAGGTTAGGAGGGATCCCCCTCGGCGTCATTGCTGTGGAAACACGGACCGTTGAGTTAACGGTCCCAGCTGATCCAGCCAACTTGGATTCAGAATCAAAAGTGAGTCGCTCTAACTACTGAACATCTGCTCTCAAATCTCACATTAAAGGTCAAGTGTCATCCCTATAAACATTCTAAAATAGATACTGAAATGAAAAATACATATAAAATTATTCACTTCAATGTCCGTACGAAAAAATAAATATGAGCAACATCCGTGCGCAAAGTTGCGGAAGTGTCATTCGACATCCAAGTGGTCGCCATATTGCCTGTATCTACTGCCCGTGACGTCACCCGGACATTTGCCATTGAAAACACGCTGTGGCCCCTATTATAGGACACGCCCCTTTAGACATGGAAGCTCTTTTCGAAGAACAATCGAGTGAAGTGTCTGGGGCAATATTACCATATTTTTTCGAGCCATATTTAGATGATATGCGGCTCACTTCTAACTAACAACAGATTCCCAGACTTTATGTATGAGCCAGCCCGGCCAAACTGTGCTCGTCCGTGAGGCATGACGCGCCAGCCTTCGCCGGCGAGCCCGACGCAGAAGCCTTCGCCGGCGAGCCCGACGCAGAAGCCGTCCAATGCGCTCATTGACACATTTAGCACTCCTGTCATACATACGTGGATCTATTGTTACATTATGAGAGATGGATTACGTGGTCCCCTCCCCCCAAACTATTATTTTTTTTTTTTAGTAGCCGTATACACACCTACCTGTCATTTGGAACCCACAAAGCTCTCCTCCTTTGCACCCGTGCAATCCATTTTTCACGACGAACTAGGTCTCTTGGAAACTTGCGGTAAAAGTTTCTTTCGGCTTGTCCCTTTCGGGGTCGCCACAGCGTGTCATCTCAGATGAACGCACATATATATATTTGGCACAATTTTTATGCCGGATGCCCTTCCTGACGCAACCCTTCTCAGGGAGTGGAGGCCCCAGTGGGATACGAACCCACAACCCCTGGTTTACCAAACCAGTGCTCTAACCACTGAGCTACAGGGCCTCCTCTTGGAAACTTGCGGTACGAAGGGTAAATCCATCCTCACGAGTGTTCGAGCAATATCCAGCAATGCAACGAGCTGGCACTTTGTCTACCACGAAGGAACAACAAGCTATCTTCCCGCAAGTACAACTAATAAAAACAAACGAGTCCGTGCCGCCAACGTCACTTCCTGCTTCTTGTAGAAAACAAATCCCTCGAGAGGATTTTCATGGCGGGAGATACAAAAAGCCATATATGTCAAAATCATGTTTTTTGGTGAAAAAAGGGATGGGTCCTTACCGGCTGCCATTTTTTCATCAATAACATACTAAAAATCATCCATTTCATTACACTTGACCTTTAAGGAGAGCTGCATTTGAATTTTCACAGTGCTGTGTCATTTTCTTTTCCAACACTACTTAACTGGCTCACCCTAATGAAGCGGCTGGTTTGCCTACATTTAGGTCAACTTAGCATACAGGACATCCATTTGAGGCCACGTCCGTGTTGTATTTCAGGTTCTGCAACAGGCCGGCCAAGTGTGGTTTCCCGATTCAGCCTTTAAAACAGCTCAGGTGATTTGTGACTTCAACCGTGAGCATCTGCCTCTCATGGTGTTTGCCAACTGGAGGGGCTTCTCCGGTGGAATGAAAGGTGGAGCCTCTTCACTCTACAGGAATTACACTAAGTGCAAAACCTACCGTAATTTCCGGCCTACAAGCCACAATTTCCAGCCAAATGGTGCTGAAAAGAATGAACGACACCTTTATCATTATCAGGTTGAGGTCTCAATGGTGGCTATAAAAAATATGTGGATATGAAATATGAAAGCACCTTTTAATGACCTATGACTTTCCTATGATTGACTTTCAAATCTGGGTGAATGTATTCGCATTATATAGCAATGGTAACCGTAGAGATCGTGATACAATTACTGTAATTTCCAGGCTTCAAGCCGCGACTTTTTTCACACGCTTTCAACTCTTCAGTTTATGCGGTGATGCGGCTAATTTGTGCATTTTTTTCAAAAGGCCGCAAGGTGGCACTCGAGCAGAAAAGGTAAGAATGAGACCGGTGGAATATATGTGCCGAGGAACTGCCTTTTATCGCCCCTGTTAGTGCTGCGCTAACGTTAGGGCTGTGGTAGCGTGTTGTTGCTGTGTTACTGGCGTGTCTCAGTTATATTTACGTGTAAGTTTTATTTTGACCAGCCCTGTTAGCGTTAGCGCTAGCATTAGTGCGGTGCTAGTGTTAGCGCTGCACTAGCATTAAACTCTTTCTGTGTAGCGCCTTTGTAAATATCTCTTGTTTCAATGTGGGTTTCAATGTGGGCACTTGCGGCTTTTACACAGCCACGGCTTATGTATGTACCAAATGGTATTTCCTCGATACAAATGTACTCGGTGAGGCTTATAACCAGGTGCGTGAACTAGGCCGGGAATTACGGAGGTTGCATTTCGAATGATAATGATGTTCCGTCTCGCAGATATGTATGACCAGATATTGAAGTTCGGGGCTTACATCGTGGATGCCCTGCGTGGTTTCCATCAACCTGTGCTGGTGTACATTCCACCACACGCCGAACTGAGAGGAGGGTCTTGGGTTGTCATTGACCCCACCATTAACCCTCTGTGTATGGAACTCTACGCGGACAGAGAGAGCAGGTGCATGACTCCAGTGGCCGGATGTGAATCTGTGTGTATGCTGAGTAAATGCTTATCAACAATATTTGTGCCATTTAATGTCCTTGTGTCTCTCCAGAGGTGGCGTGCTGGAAGCTGAGGGCACAGTGGAGATCAAATTTAGGAAAAAGGACCTGCTGAAAACCATGAGAAGACTGGACTCTGTCTACGCTGGTCTGGTCGAGAAGCTCGGTAAGTGATCTTTTTTTGACCGCGCAATTCAACGTACATTTTCCGCTACTGAATTCATAGCAATATTGTTCGTTGCCTCTCTCCTGACTTTCATGTGCACGCATGTACTTTCTAGCGTCTCTCGATCTGCCGGAGAAGCAGTGTAGAGACCTGGAGGCAAAGCTCAAAGCGAGAGAAGAATTCCTGCTGCCAATCTACCACCAGGTGGCCGTGCAGTTTGCGGATCTTCACGACACTCCTGGCAGGATGCAGGAGAAAGGCGTCATCACTGTGAGTGTGCACTACGCATATATAGTACGCGCATTCCGTGTGAGTGTGGGAGTGTACCTAATGAAGTGAAAAATGTTCAATATTGAAATCATTTTTTGTCATGACTTTGCCTGCCCTTTTAGGATATTTTGGACTGGAAGAACGCACGGCCTTTCTTCTACTGGCGTTTGCGGCGCCTCCTGTTGGAGCAGGTGGTGAAGTACGAGATTCTCAAGGCCAACAAAGACCTCAGCGACGGACACATGCAGTCCATGCTGCGCCGCTGGTTTGTTGAAACCGAGGGAACGGTCAAGGTTGGTGGCTGCAGCACGTGTATTTCAACACGCAATTGATTTTTATTTTTTTGGGACCACTTTCCACGAAAATAAAATGCAATCCAGGTTTTTTTCCCCCATTTGTTTGGCATGTCTAGCCATGATCCACAATCTGTCTATCGTTCTGACTCCCCATCCAGGCATACTTATGGGATAACAACCAAGCTGTCGTCGAGTGGCTTGAAAGAAACTGGTCCAAAGAGGATGGGACTCGATCGGCCATCCGAGAGAACATCAAGTACCTCAAAAGGGAAAATGCCTTGAAACATATCCGCAGGTACGTCCACTACACTAACATGTACAAGTTAGTATTAGTATTATGTTCTCTCTCTCTCTCTCTCTCTCTCTCTCTCTCTCTCTCGCTCTCTCGCTCGCTCGCTCGCTCGTGTGTGTGTGTTGTGTGTGTGTGTGTGTGTGTGTGTGTGTGTGTGTGTGTGTGTGTGTGTGGTGTGTGTGTGAAATGATGGACCCATATTTCCAAGGTTGAGGTCAAAGATCAAACCAGTGAATATTTTTTTAAGGTCTGTACCAGCAGCAAAGTTAAGTGGTTTTTTTTTTCTTCTTTTTAAATCTATGTTGGCACTATGTTTAATTGCAAAGCTTCTATAACACTTTTCTTCAGAAGTTGAGGTGTTAAAAAGATTTGAGAGGATATCTGATGCAAAGCTTCATATATCGCTGATAATCAATGTTCCCTCTAAGCTGCTTAACTGCGCATTTGCGCACTTGTCGCACACTCTCAGCGCAGAGGAAAACAGATCCAGCGCAGTGAACTACAGCCTGACCTGTTTTGTTTTTGTTTTTTTTTTTTAAACACGGCAGCACACTGCCTCTCACAAAGAGCTGCTGCGACCACACCGCGCCACACACTTCCTCATTTACCTGACACCGCACCCCTCCTTTTTAAAGGGGTACACTCATAATTACAAACACCAGAGTATGTGAATAATAGAAGAAAACGTGGTGAAACTGGACGAACTTTTCTCTTTTTTAGGTCAAAAAAAGGTCTCGTCCGAAGTGAAAATAGAAAGTACAGTATGAGATGGTGTATAATGTTAAAATTCCACCTTGGCACAGCCTGACTGAGGATGAAAGCACAGATGATACATTGCCCAAAAAGCTAATTCTGTATTTTAAATACAAAAAACAACATAACATTAACCATAAAACTGTTTGAGAGCATCATTCAGCTTTCAGCATGCATTGCTAAAGATATTCTGCAAGCAATAATTTAGTTTTACACCAAGAAAAACAGGTGGGTATATGATTGTGGGTTAAAAAAAATGAAACAAAGTTGGAAGCGACATTTCAAATTTATAGTTAATCGTTGGCTTGGTATGTAGTTGTATTGTAATGTATTTTTTTGTTTGTTGACATTTTCAGTGTAAGTTAGCAAAAACACAAAATTATTCTTAAAAATGTTCTGATGGGAATGTAATCCTGAACCTTTTAATGAGCCATGTAACTTCAATGGATGACAGTGATTGACCACAGTGCGTACGTCTGATGTTGCTCACAGTGGTCAAAAGGGGCGCTCACGGGCTTAGTGTGTTTGCTCTGAAACGTGAAAAATTAGAGGGAACATTGACGATAATCATCACTTCTGTCATTATGCAAGAATCACGTTATGACATTTCAGCATTAAACAGAACTAGTTTCAATGTATTCTTTCAATTTGACATTTTTTAACTGTTTTCGTTTGTTTTGGTGCCAAAGTCTGGTCGAGTCCAACCCTGAAGTGGCCATGGACTGCATCATCCACATGAGCCAGAACATTACTGCGTCGCAGCGGGCCAAGCTCTCTCATCTGCTTGCTACCATGGACAACAGCAACACCAGCTAAAGTCTGCAACCTTTCTTAAGGCTTGTATCGCCATAAAAGGACAAGTCATGACTTTTCTGCATACACTTGCACTTTTAAGAGTGTCATAAGTTTATATAAAATAGTGTTGAGGCCTTGTTTTGTGAGACAATACCGTACCGCTACAGGTCCTGCAATCATGCAACGACGTTGTGGTGGGATCCTGGGGGGAAAAAAAAAGAAAACACTTCAGTCCGGGTCGGCACGTTTGGTTGACAAACTGTCACTGTATTGCACATTGCACTGCTGCTTTTCTGTATGAATAATAGCAGTATTATTTTTGCCTTACACTTTCAGACCTTCATGTTTCTATTTCAGGTAGGAGCAGTCGTGCATTCGTTGTTTTGAACCACATCCATCTGTAATCAGAGTGCTAACATTTAGCACTGTACGAAACGAGGATTGCCCTTTATAGAATACGATTGTCCACATCATTTTCATGGATTTGTAATCATACAAATCTTTGTGGGACGTCACTGTGAACATTCTTTTAAATGAAATGACACATTTCAGATTTCATAGCTATCATGCCGCGGAATCAGTTTGGTTTCCCGCTCCACATTGACTAAAAAAAAAAAAAACGCTATTTAATGCAGACATCTAGAATATTTTTGGAGTGCATTTGTGTTTCTCGTGACCTTGGCTCAATGTTGCACTTCGCAATGTTTCCAGCGACAAAATTTCATATCAGTGTATATAAGCTCTGTTCCTTGTCATCTTGTAAAGAAACGTGTTAATAAATATCACTGATTTATTTTTGGCAAAAAAAAAAAAAAACCTTTTTATTTACCCATTCATTTTTAATGGAACATAACACACATCTAGTATTCCATCCAGTGTGTTAATCACATACGAAAGTCGTAAAGTCGGAACTACAAAGTGACGGCACATGTCGGCATTTTGTAATGAACTTGAGTAAGTAAGGACGGTCGAAAGAAAGCTTTTCTGTGGTCGTAGCTATTTGGACATTCAAATATACGCAACGAAAGGGAGTCGACGAGCGGTCGACGTCCTCGGCTGCCTTTTTTTTTCTTTCATAAATATAAATAAAACAACACAGCAATAACGTCTATCACAGTACACACAGACGGAACTACGGTATAGAAGGGTTTTTAAACACAGTGTGAGCAGTAGAAAAAAGATGTCCAATTTCCTCCGCAAAAGTTCCGTTTGTACTCGCGCAGGCATCTGAGAGGCTTCGCTTGGCAAAACCTGGTCTTGCAAAGTCTTTGCTTCGGCTTCTTTTGTATTTGTTCGGGAAGAGTTTTCTCGTGGGTTTTACAAGAACGTCGCCGTTTTGATAGTTCCCGGGTGATTTGTACAAAAGAATACTCTCCAGTCGGTATCCCGTCGTATATCCTTAGAAAAACAGCGGTTGAAGGGTTAGTGCTGCTTTAAAGCAGGACGATGGGCTTGCTGCTGGCCGGTGAGCCCATGTACTGGGAGGAGAGGGGATCCTGCGAGGTGTACGAAGTGTACAGACCCGTCACTTGTACGTCGGACAGCGGCAGGTTTGCTCCGCCGGAGGCGGGAGGCAGGCTGCTCCCCAGATCGCAGTCCGATAGTCGCAGGGGGGAGTTTCTGAAGGTGCCCAAAGCGTCCAGGTTAAAGCTGTCATCCTTCATTTCTTCCCACAGGTTACCTGATGTGGGATTGAATGATTAATTCAACAGTTTATTCTGTATATTGTAACTTGTACTTTGCAGGTATTTGGTGTTGTTGTTGCAGCTTTTAAATGTTTTGTTTTACTACACACAACCCAGCATTCCCGAGTGTTTACACGTCTGGCTGTGGTGGGCAACAAAATGGTCCAGAAGCTGGATGAGTTCTGTGGCCGATAGCGGTTTCTGCGTGAGTACTCTCATTGTGTTTTTATGTTTAACTCTTCTCCCAGCATATAAAAAACAAAACAAAACACTAAGAAGTGCATCTGCATCGGTGACTGTGATGGTTCTTGGTACCAAAATACGACAAGATTCTACCAAAGTAATATTGTACTTTAATCATGTTGTTGCCTGATTACAAAAAAACTGTGACTAGGTGGATGGTAAAATACGATCGTTTGCAAAAGCCAAATTCCTCATGAAACCCATAGAAAATAAGCACAAGTACTGTATATAGTTTTCATGGCGCCATATTGCCGGTCAAACAGAGCTGCTCGACATTGAACCATAGGAGAATATTTACAATACCGAGACCTGTTGTGCTGTTAGTTGTCACAACACATGAGACAGATATTTATAGAGATCATTGTATGGAATACCAGATGAAAAGACCTGAAAATATCGATGGATTTTGGCAATTAAACGTGATGGATGGTGCCCAACCAAAATACGCACACGCCTGTGTTCAGGTAGGAATTATTTTTCTCAATCTTACCAAGAAGTAATTATAATGCCAAGTTGGCTCATTTGAGAACAGTTTTACAGAAGTTAAGTGTGGCCGCGATCGCTTCTATGTACGTTTCATGGCGACGACTCTATCCTCTTTTTTTTTTTTTCCAGTCATAGTTAATGAATGTGAGTTTGTTTAAAACCAGGGGTCATTTATTTAAATATTGGTAATTGTATTGAATACTAACGTACGGCCATGCCACCCTGAGAACGCCCGATCTCGTCAGAGCTCGGAAGCTAAGCGGCTTTGGCCCTGGTTAGTACTCGGATGGGAGACCGCTTGGGAATACCAGGTGCTGTAACCGTCTCTCGCCGAGCTAAAGTGCAGAGGGGTTGCGTCAGGATGGGCGTCCGGCGTAAAACTGTGCCAAACAAATATGTGTTCATCTAAAATGACACGCTGTGGTGACCCCTAACGGGACAAGGCGAAAGGAAAACAAGAAGTATTGAATACTAGCTGAAAAGCTCGATGGATTCCGGCAAAGGTTAATGTGTCATCGAACACACTTCCGCGTTCACGAGCTGTCAACCCGTCACTTTGTGGGATTTATTCCTGATTGAGAACAGATCCAGCAACAAAGTATTCGTATGCATCCAGACTTTGAGAAGCTTTCAAACTTTTCCATGTAAATCTCGACAACTTACTCACCAGATCCAGTTGTCCAAGACAAGCGGAAGCAAATTAACAGTCCAATTTCTTATTGGCGAAAACATCGATTTTGGCATTAAATACAGGTCCTCTATGGCGAGTTTATCTATTTTTCCCACGTACCGTCATTTATTTTCACCTTCTAAATTTCTAACGGTATCGGACAAGATTCTGGGCGTCGTGCTACAAGACATTTTTCCGTGTCGTCTCCAACCGACTTAGCATTGAGCAATGCTTAGCTTGACCGGCAATATGGCGAGGTGAACAAAAATCACATGATTTTATGATGTAGGTGCACGAGCGCCATAGCCCAGAGAACACAAATGGGCAACTTTACCTTGAAGGGCAAAATCCATGATGCTGGGGTCCAGTGCGTCCACCTCTGTGTGGCTATCGACGTGTACGCTGTAGAAGTCGTCTGGAGGTTTGCCGGATTGCTGCGTTAGCGGACTGTGGGAGAGGTCGGGCACGGCGTGGAGGGGAGGCGTTTGGGCCGGGGCCGGGGACATGGGCGCCAAGCGGGCTTGGGCCTGGAGTTGCGCTTGGATCTGATGGTGCTGGTGCATCGGTAAACACGGCAGGGAGAGGGTCACGATGGGCTGAGCCTGCTGCAATTGTGCCGTCAGCGGGAGGCCCGTCGGGCAGCTCGGCAGCCGCGTCATGATCGGTTCTATTGCCTTCCGCCGGCAGTTCTCTGGGCGATCTGTTATCAATTTGTCCAGCTCATCTGCGAGAGAAAAAAAGAGAGGTGAATGCAATCACGTCCAATCAATGCAGGTCCTCTCATTCCCTTTAAATGTGTCTCGCACGGAGACGTCTCTGTGCGGAAGAGGCCTGTGCCTGTGACTGGTCGGTGTGGCAACAGACAACATAAAATGTGTACCTTTTATTAAATACATTATGCGTTGGTGATAGCCACTGAAGATATTTATCAGCGGACCTCATGTATCCATCCCTACTCCCCACGATTGTTCGTGTGGATCCCCCATACTTGTGCCGGTCTTGTAGGGTGATTTGAAAATTCTATGAATGTTGATGATAATATAATGCGTTCAATGAAATGATTTAAAGGGTCTGTTTCCCGCTGTTCAACATCCATCCATCCATTTTTGCCGCTTATCCTCACAAGGGTTGCGGGGAGTGCTGTAGCCTATCCCTACTGTCATCAGGGAGGAAGCGGGGTACACCCTGAACTGGTCGCCAGCCAATCACAGGGCACATCGAGACAAACAGCCGCACTCACACTCACACCTAGGGTCAGTTTGGAGCACATGTGGCAAACCCAAGGCCCGGGGGCCACATCTGGCCCATCGTACGATTTTATGTAACCCTAACCCACACAGGCACAGGGAGATTATGCTAATCCACACAGGCAGGGCACAGATTGAACCCGGGTCCTCAGAACTGTGAGGCCGACACTTTACCATCTGATCCACCGTGCCGCCCAATTACATTAGTTGTAGTAAATTTAAAAAAAAAACATGACCAAAAAGCCATTGAAGTGAAATCCATCCATCCATTTTCATTGGCGCTTATCCTCACAAGGGTTGCATGGAGTGCTGGAGCCTATCCCAGCTGTCAACGAGCAGGAGGCGGGGTACACCCTGAACTGGTCGGCAGCCAATCGCAGGGCACATAGAGACAAACAACCACACTCACAATCACACCTAGGGGCAATTTAGAGTGTCCAATTCATGTTGCATGTTTTTGGGATGTGGGAGGAAACCGGAGTGCCCGGAGAAAAGCCACGCAGGCACGGGGAGAACATGCAAAGTCCATACGGGCAGGTCCAGGATTGAACCCAGGACCTCAGAATTGTGAGGTCAACGCTTTACCAGCTGATCCACCGTGCCACTCTGTTCAGCATATTTATGAATAAAATATGTCGGGCATCCGCCACACATATCCGCAGAGCGAGAGTATCCTTCTGCCTTTGTCTGGACCGAATTCATCAAATTTGACTTAGACAAGCGGTCCACCGACTGTGCTAGATTTGGACTTAAAAATTAGGGCTCACAATGAGTCTTGTTGGTGGCTGCGTTTGGCCTTTCATCAATCAATCTGTTGGTAAATCCCTGACCTGGATTAGCCATGCTGCGTCGGATGGCCGGGAGATCCTTGCGTTTCCACTTCTGCATCTCTTCCTCCATCTTGTCAATTTTGGCTGGGTTCAGCGCCCACAGGCAACCCTTCCGGGATGAGCTGCTCGTCTTGTTCTCCACTTTCTCGAAGCATTTATTTAAAGACAGGTTGTGCCTGACCGAATTCTTCCATCCGTCTGGGGCCGTCTGCAAGGAAAACCAGAGAAGCGTGAGCTGAACGCCGCCTTCGGTCGTCTTTGCGATCGAAGTTAAGCAAACGGTTTCACCTTGAAATAAGGAAAGTGCTCCTTCATAAAGCTATAGATCTCGCTGACTGGTAGGCTGCCGGTTTTGCTGTTCTTCAGAGCCATGGCAATCAAACAGCTAAAGACGGAAATATCAAGCGGTTATCATGAGAGCAAGAACTGATGCGTCACAGGTGGTGGGTGAGAGCCGACCTGTAGGAGTAGATGGGCTTGGGGAAACATTTAGGCTGCTGCAGGTCCTGTTCTTGGGGTGCCAGGCGAGGTTGTGAAAATAGACTTTGGTTGTTGAAAGAGACATTGCCGTACAGCCCGCCAGACGAGCACTGATGGAAAAACAGAATTACAGTATCGTATTATTATGAATGCTTATAACAGTTTTTTCTGTTGTTGTTAAGGAACCACATTTGGTGGTCCCATAGATCAGTGGTTTGGTAAGTTCCTTTCTCACTGGGGCCCCCACTCCCCGAGAGCGGTTGCGTCAGGAACAGCATCCGGCGTTAAAAACTGAGATGACGCGCTGTAGCGACCCCTGACGGGACAAGCCGAAAGAACCAGATTTGGTGTCTGAAGTTGACGTTCAAAATGCACCTGCCGCAATTTACTGGATACATGATTTCTCTTGGCCAATCCCTCCAAAATATGCTAATGAAACATTAGAATATAGAATATATATGATGATGTATGTATTTTACAGTCAACGGCAATTATAAAACATTTATCTAAAAAAAGATTCAACGTACCCAACTCAATGTTTTGGGTTTTGAGAGTTTCCAAATATTTCATTGCATGTCCTCCGGAGGGTTCATGCATTTGTCTTACCTGTTGTCCAGTTTGGGTCAGCGAGTACACCTGCTGTGGCGCTGACTGGTACACTGAGGTAGGGCACTGGTACCCCGGTGAGGGCATTCCGTTCACGGAGAAAGGAGACATCTGTGAAGCGGAAAAAAAAAAAAAAAAACGCACGCAATGAAGCCATGAATAGCTCGCCGAGCAGTAAGTCTTTTTGTCCGTGTGGCGCTGTTCGACGCACTGTTGCATTGTGGGTGTTGATGATGCTGATTCCCAAGGTGCTGTGCTGCATGTTGCTTTGCAGGTGGACCATGGACGACTGACCCGTCATGGCCATGCTGCTCAATTGGGCTTCAAAAAAGACGTGGGAGAAGAAGATCATTGGATTATTAAAGATGCCATGATTATCTGTAACAGTTATCTATCTGAGACCCTCGTGAGGATGAGCGGCTAAGAAAATGGATGGATGGATGGATGGATTATACAACACTTGGGCAAATGGTTGGCAGATCTCCCTCACAGTTCTGAGATTCTGGGTTTGGGCTTTTCTGTGTGGATTTTGCATGAGTTTTCTGCGAGTACTGCTGCTTCCTCCCACATTTCAAGCCTGGCTGGAGCCACCTCATCTGGCTCTTCTCAATGCGCAGGAGCACCAGCTTCACTCTCAGGGAGAGCCCGGACACCCTGTGTAGGAAATTCAGTTTGGCGGCTTGCGTCCACAAACTTGTTCTTTCGATCACCACCCAAAGCTCGTGACCATAGGTGAGGACAAGACCGATACGGTCCGATTAACTGCTGACACTACACCGATCGGCCTGCCAGCTCCGTTCTTCCCTTAGTCCTGAACAGGACCCTGAGATACTTGAAGTCCTCCACTTGTGGCGGGATGTCTACCCTGACCAGGAGGGTGCACAAAAACCTTTTTTGACTGAGGACCGTGAGCTCAGATTTGGAGGTGCTGATTTTCAACCCAGCCGCTTCACATTTGGAAGCGAACTGCTCCAGGGGAAGTCGGAGATTACAGCTTGATGAAGTCAACAGAGCCACATCCTCTGTAAAAAATTAAACACGTATTACTGACGTCACGGAACCGGACCCCCTGAATGCCTCTGTTGCTGTTAGAAAATTTGTCCATGAAGGTAATGAACAGAATCGATGACAAAATCAGCCTTGGCGAAGTCTAACGCTCACTGGAACTGTATTTGACTGTGACTCTGACACCAGTAGTACAGGGACCAAACAACACTTATTAGGGGATCCGGTACCTCATTTTCCCAGAGCCACTTGTACAGCACCTTGTCCAAGTCCACAAAACACGTACAGTAGACTGGTTGGGCACCCTCCCATGAAATGAGAGATGGATTGCTCCGTTGTTCCACGACCAGAACGAAAACCACAAGAAAGCCTCCTGAATCTGAGATTCAACTTCCCCACAGACCCTCCTCTCGTAGTGCTATACCCCTTACCAGCGAAGGTGAGGAGTGTGACCCCACTGTCGGTGAAACACACCCGATGATCCCACTTCTTAAAAAGGGGAACCACCACACTGGTTCTGTTAGTCCAGACGCACTGTCCCCGATGTCCAGGCCATGTTGCAAAGGCATGTCAACCAGGACAGCCCTACAAAATGCAGACCCTTTTGGAACCGGTTTAATTTGAACAAAGTGAAGAGTTAAATCGTACCTCTCAGACAGCATAAATCAAAATGATCCCTAACCACTTTAATGTTCAAGATCATAAAACAAATGTAAATATCAGACAAAGGTAACCCAATTAAGCATAACATGCTTCTTTAATTGGTGATTTTATTTATTAAGGGGGGGGGGGTTAAACGCTACCCTGCCTTGTGGGAAAAAGTAATCCCCACCTATGTTAAATCATTTATTAACTGTCGATAATCACTTTTTTTCCTCCGTTAATTTTCACTCACCACACCCAAGTCTGATTGCCTCCGAATTGGTTCAATGATGAAATTACTTTAATAGAACCTTTTTGACAAAATGAAGTTGGGCAAAGAAATTCCAAAACGCTACTACAAAATGCCACGTTGCAAGACGAAATGAAGTTACTGACATGTATTAATATGGAAAGGTTCCAAAGCCAATCATAAACCTGTAAAACTCCAGCGAACCGCGGTGAGCGCCGTTATCCACAAATGGGGAAGACCGAGGACAGTGGTCCCAGGAATGGCCGATCCACATAAACTACTCTGAGCACAGCTCGTTCAAGGACTCGTTCAAGAGGTCAAAAATGAACCCAGGACAGGATCGAAAAAACTGCACGCCGCCTCCCTTGTTTCAGTTGAGGGCAGTGTTAATTATACAACAATAAGGAAGAGACTGGGCAAAAATGGCATCATGACAGAACTCGTAGGGGAAAAAAACACAGCTGAAGCAAAAGAACATAACGGCTTGGCTTATGTAAAAACGTGTGGGTAATTGCCAAGACTTTTGGGTGGAAATTGTATAGACTGATGAGAAAAAAATGTAACTTGTGGGAAGGTGTGTGTCTTGTTACTTCTGGTGTGAATGCAACACAACGATCAAACGTGGTTGTGGTAGGGTCATATTCTGGGGCTGCTTTTCTCCTCAAGGACCTGGACAACTTGCTCGATGGAACCATGGATTCTGCTCTTTACCATAAAATCCCGAAGGAGACTGTTTGTGACCTCAAGCTTAAGCACACTTGAGTCACGCACCAGGACAAGGATACAAAACAAACCAGCAAATCAACTTTGGAGTGCATTAAAAATGGTTGTGGGGTGCTCTAATCAGACTTGAATTGAAATAGTTTGGCCTTAAAAACGTCGTCCATGCTCAAAAACCTTTTGATGTCGCTGAATTAAAGATTCTGCAAGGACGAGTGGGCCAACAATTCTGCTCAGAGATGCAGAAAACTTCATTTCCAGTGACAGAAAACATTTAAATTCACTTGTCAGGAGGCCATTACTTTTTCACACAAATGTATTTCCCACCAAACTCTAAAAAATAATTAAAAAAAATGGCCAGTCAAGAACTGTTTTATGTATACTTGGGTTATTTTTGTCTATTTTAATATGTTTGGTGAGCTAAACCCCCCCCCCAAACAAAAAAAAGGTAAACAAGAATTTGAGAAGGGCCCAATATTATTTTTTCCAGCACCATATCTAAAAAGGATGTGCTTTGACTCAAAACCCCACCACCATAACTACAAAATTGTCATGTTAATGGTTTCCCATCTTCCAACTTTTCACTTTTATAAGAGGGGTCTTGCATATTGATGATGTTTGAACACCAGAATCCACAAGATTTGGACGGTTTTGGTGTGACCATTCAGAAAGATGAAGATTATTATTATTATGTATTTATTTATTTATTTTTGAACGTGCCAACTCACCTGTGTGCTGCTCCAACAAGCCCCCCTGGGCGGGCCCATTACCGTGGCCGCCGCGGCCATCCACCATCTGCTGCAGTCGGGGCACGTCCACCGAAGTGAGCCATGACAGAGACTGCAGGTCCCCGGGGAGGTCCTCCTCCCTTAACTGGGAGGGGTCCGTGGTCAGAAGTCTTCAGTTCAGAGGGAGGGGGAAGAAAGGGGAGGGGCCGACATGGCTGTCAGATCCGGCTCAAAGGGCACAGGTGGCACTTTACATGTCAACCAAAGAGCACATTTTTATCTCTCCGAGTCAGAAGCCGCAGCTGCTCGGTGGAAGTGCATTCGCTGCGCCGTCCAAGATCGAGCATATAAGAAGATTAGCCGCTGGTATTAATTCATCGCGGACTGTTTTCATCAACAGTGAGGGCGTTAAACAAATCCCGTCCAGACTAAATCATCTCTGTTGTTTTCGGAACGGTACGAGGTGAATTGCGTTTATTTGAACGTAATTCTGATGGGCGGCACCGTGGCGCAACGCTTTCGAGCGCGGGTGTCAAACTCGAGGCCCGGCGCATGATTTTATGTGGCCCGCGATGGAAAATTAAGAGAATCAACTTCCAGGATTTCAAAAAAAAAAAAATAATAATCTGTACTAAAGTTTCAAAATCGCCATATATTAAATGATCACATTGGGATATTGCAAGCGATATTCTGTGCCGAAAAAAAGCAATAGTTCAAAAACCCATTACCCTTGATTTGTGATTACAAAACTAGGTCATAAATTTCATCTGCAAATATGACAAAAGGTTTTCATGGTTTCACATTCATAACGGCCCTCCGAGGGAAACTGTAACCATATGTGGCCCGTGGCAAAAATGAGTTTGACACCCCTGCTTTAGAGGGTTGGCCTCGCAGTTTTGAGGACCGGGGTTAAAATCCCGGCTCAGTCTGTGTGGAATTTGCGTGTTCTCCCCGTGCCTGCGTGGGTTTCCTCCTGGCGCTCCGGTTTCCTCCCACATCCCAAAAACATGCGACATTAATTGGACACTCTAAATTGCCCCTAGGTGTGATTGTGAGTGTCAGTCTCAGGGTGTACCCCTCCTCTTACCCATTGATACCTGAGATAGGCTCCAGCTCTCCCGTGACCCTTGTGAGGATAGGTGGCTCAGAAAATGGATGAATGGATGCTTTCTAATGTCATTGGGCTGTACAATAAATTCAGAATTATTTTTGCGCATCACAAGAAAAAAGAATAATTAATAATGTTATCTTTTAATGAAAAGTAACCAAATATATAGTTTTTAAAGGGTTACAATTAAGATCCTTTACAGTGTGATATATGATAGGTTTCCATCCATCCATTTTCTTTGCCCCTTATCCTCACGAGGGTCACGGAGCCTATCCCAGCTGTCAACCGGCACGAGGCAGGGTGCACCCTGAACTGGTTGCCAGCAAATCGCAGGGCACGTGGAGACAAACAGCCGCACTCACAATCACACCTAGGGGCAATTTAGAGTATCCAAAGAATGTTCCATGTTTTTGGGATGTGGGAGGAAACCGGAGAGCCAGGAGGAAACCCACGCAGGCACGGGGAGAACTTGCAACCCTAAAAAAATGTGGATTTTTTTCGAGAAGTGATTTGTTCAAAAACCAAATCCATGTTTCCCATTACAATGAATGGAAAAAGAAATAATCCGTTCCAAACCTAAAAAAAATTTGTTTTTCAAGAAGTGATTTGTTCAAAAACCGAATCAATCTTTCCCATTACAATGAATGGAAAAAGAAATAATCTGTTCCAGAACTGTGAGGCCAACGCTTTACCAGCTGAACCAGGTGCACCGGTTTTTGAAATATCTATTTATTATAATCTCTTTTAAGCGTCTATAATTTTTCCAACTGGAGTGATTTTCGTTCTTGCAGTCATGGCACCTTTTATGTGGCTCACATGGAAGAGAGAATGAATAGAGAGGAATCCTCTTGAATCCTCTTCAGTCCCCGTTGCGCGCACACACTTAGTGTTAAGGGGTTTTTGTAATGGGTTGCCATGACAACATATACTATTCACCTTGTGGGGGCCTATGAAGCAACACCCCCGCTCTTCGCACATGCACGCAGTAAACCTATTTAAAAAAAAAAAAAATCAAGCGTGTCAGGTGACCGCAGCCGGGCCCTCGCCATTGGCCGAATCGTACGTAAACAAGGCGAGATCGTTTGAAACGCGGCACGGCGGGCGCATGTTGCCTGCAACAGTTGGCCTCGCCTATTGAAAAATGATCGCCTATTGTGTCCCAAACGACAAATCTGCCCAGCGGCACGTGGCTCCATTGTCTTGGCCAGACCCTTCCTTGATTGTTTCTGTCGTTTCTTTTCTTTGCCTCGGGCCCTCGCATTAATCTGCCGGAATGACGGGCCTCATATAAGAGGGACAAATAGGATGCCATCTGCTTCCCTGTCCCTTTCCAGCCACGCCCCAGCACCCCCGTCTTCCTACACGAGGAAATCAGCTAAAGGCCAGAGGAGGTGCAAATGCAGTTAGAGGTCAGATCTTGGTTTGTGTGTTGTGACGCGACCCCTCCGAAGACGCAGCACGCGTCGACTGCGCTGTTGTCTTTTGGCGAAATTGCCGAAGTCACTGACAAATCCCAAAATTTTAACCTCACCCAAACCTACTGGAGTACATTGCAATACTTGTTTCGCGCATTTTCCAGAATGTGTCGTCATTACTGAGTGTATTTCGTTAATGAAAATGCACCAAGCTCTACACAATGACATACAGTGAAGAAAATAAGTATTTGAACACCCTGCTGTATTGCAAGTTCTCCCACTCAGAAGTCACGGAGGGGTCTGAAATTTTCATCGTAGGGTGCATGTCCACTGTGAGAGAGATCATCTAGAAAGAAAAATCCAGAAATCACAATGTATGATTTTTTTTTTAATGATTTGTGTGATAAAGCTGCAAATAAGTATTTGAACACCTGTTTTATCAGCTAGAATTCTGACCCTCAAAGACCTGTTAGTCCGCCTTTAAAATTCCACTTCCACTCGATGTATTATCCTGAGTCACATGCACCTGTGTGAGGTCGTTAGCTGCATAGAGACACCTGTCCACCCCACACAATCAGTAAGATTCAAACTTGTAACGCGGCCAAGACCAAAGAGCTGTCCAAAGACACCAGAGACAAAATTGTACAACTCCACACGGCTGAAGAGGGCTACGGAGAAATTGCCAAAAAGGTCCACTCTTGGAGCAATCATTAGAAAATGGAAGAAGCTAAACACGACGATCAATCTCAATCGGAGTGGAGCCCCGTGCGAGACATCACCTCGTGGGGTCTCAATGATCCTTAGAAAGCTGAGGAACCGGCCCAGGACGACACGACAGGACTTGGTCAATGACCTGAAAAGAGCTGGGACCACCGTTTCCAAGGTAACTGTTGGTAATACACTAAGACGTCATGGTTTGAAATCACACATGGCACAGAAGGTTCCCCATCTCAAACCAGCACATGTCAAGGCCCGTCTTCAGTTTGCCAATGACCATTTGGATGATACAGAGGAGTCATGGGAGAAGTTTTTGTGGTCAGATGAGACCAAAATGTAACTTTTCCGTCATAATTCCACTAACCGTGTTTGGAGGAAGACGAATGATGAGTTCCATCCCAAGAACACCATCCCTACTGTGAAGCATGGGGGTGGTAGCATCATGGTTCAGGGGTGTTTTTCTCCACATGGGACAGGACGACTGCACTGTATTAAGGAGAGGATGACCGCGGCCATGTATTGTGAGATTTTGGGGAACAACCTCTTTCCCTCGGTCAGAGCATTGAAGATGGGTCGTGGCTGGGTCTTTTAAAATGACAATGACCCGAACCCGAAGAAGGAGTGGCTCCGTAAGAAGCGTATCAGGGTTCTGGCGCGGCCTAGCCAGTCTCCAGAGCTAACCCCAAGAGAAAATCGTTGGAGGGAGCAACAGCCCAGAAACCTGTCTGATCTAGAGAAGATCTGTGTGGAGGAGTGGGCCAAAATCCCTCCTGCAGTGTGTGCAAACCTGATGAACAACTACAGGAAACCTTTGACCTTTGCAATTACAAACAACTGCGACTGTACCAAATATTAACATTGTTTTTCTCAGGTCTTCAAATATTTATTTGCAGCTGTATCACACAAATAAATTGTTAGAAAATCATACATTGTTATTTCTGGACTTTTGTTTTTAGATTTTCTCTCTCACAGTGGACATGCACCTAGGATGAAAATTTCAGACCCCTCCACGATTCCTAAGTGGGAGAAATTGCAATGCAGCCGGGTGTTCAAATACTTATTTTTTTCACTGTAAACGTTTGAAGGTGATGGCTTGCGCACATTGTAAGCACGCAAGACGTCTTTATTTTTTTTTTTTTTACAGTAGAAAAATGGAGTATTGTTATTGTTACGTGCTAAAAACGTCACCTCGCCTCTTGTGATTTCACTGCCTGCCACCAGCAAAGCATAGAAATTGCTCACCGATGCATAACATGTCGAACTGGTGTCTCCGTTTAGCATCCAAGTCTTCCCAGAGGTTGGACAAAACTCAATGTTCAACCCCCCCCTCCCTGTCCTTGTCTAATTGGGGGCCACTTGTGCATGCGGGTGAGCCGGCGCGCCCCATCTCTCCCCGAGCGCAAGGCCCGAGAGGTTCAAGCTCTCCGTGTGCCGAGAGCAGGAGTGTAAACAGAGCTGATGGTTTCTGACAGATCCATTCAGACCGAAAATCATTTATTCTTCTCTACTTTTTTTTTTTTTTTTACTCTTTTCACGCATCTCCTTCCCCCATTTGTCAAAAAAAAAGCTCTCTGTCATCTACATGTAAATGAAATTTAGTGGACATTTTGCTCCAAAACACACGTAAACCTATATAGAATCCACAAATTGATGCTTTGTTGCTCACATTTTGAAATACCTTATTATTGTTGGTCTTACCCATAATCTTGCGGAGACGGATGATGGCCGGCATCCTCGGTTATTCCTGCCATCCTGGACGTTATGCCACCTTCTATCATTTCCTGGGATGCGTGGAACCTTCCCCACCGGCGCAAATAAAATCAACTTTTACACGTGCCGCAGTGAAGTTTCAAACGGATAACTACACGCATGACGCGGATGAGGAAAAAGTGCAAAGTTGCTCTTTAAAATGTAGATTTTTTTTTTCTTCCAAAAAGCTGTTTAATTAAAGAAGTAAATCCATGTAATAACTGATTAATAAACAGAGTCAAAAAGAATGACAGGAACAGCAGTAGACTGGCACGTTGTTGTTATTTGTAAACAACCTGTTCAATCGACTCTTGAGCTCCCCGAGTAAGCTGCTTGCTTAAAACAAATACTAGGCATCATAATTCATATTTTTAAATGTGAGTTAGAATAGATAGCATCCAGGTTTAAATGTCTTCTTAATTACTATGGCAACAAAAGACAGTCACAACAAGGGCGTGAGTCATTGAAATGTCAATTTGCTGATGGAAAAAAATGGAAACAAACGTAATAAGAATATTATTGCAATTTACCTGTTTTGGCTGATTTTGAAGAATGTGTGAATGGGTCGTCCGGGAGATCATGTACTGTATTCCACTGTGCAGCACTTGATTGTGTCGTACCCCCCCCCCCACCCGACCCCCTTCCCCCAGCACACACACAAAAAAAACCGTTTTTAAATTTCCCTCTCTGGAGCCGTCCAGGGCGCGCTCATGCGCAGTGGCGAGCTGAGCGCCGCTCCCAGGCGGCCCGGGGGCGGCGGGCTCCCATGACTTTGACAGATGCTCCCCAACAGTCTCCCCCCCCCCCCACCCTCCTCCCTCGGCACCACTGCGGTATCGACCCGGAAAAGGCACCGTGCGGATTTCCTTACTTGCGTTCGCCAAGTGGGGAAAACGTCACCGTCACTGCTTCCAAAAAAAATAAAATAAAATGTAAAAATCTAAATCCACCTGATATTTTATGGAACAATTCTTAATACAAAAAAATATGATGGAGATATTAAAATATTTTCTGATATTACTCCAATATTTTTAGCTGCACACCTGCGCGGTTTGAAAACTGTATAGGAGGAGAAAAAATGAAATCAAGTATGAAATATCCAGATTTGCTCCAAGATGCTCCCGTCTTGTTATTCCATGAGAGCTCGGGGGACAATGTGAGTCTCTTACTTGGGGGTGTCAACCGTGCGTGTGTGTGTGTGTGTGTGTGTGTGTGTGTGTGTGTGTGTGTGGTAGTCAACTTTTTTTTTTTTTTAAGGGAAGTACTTGAGGATCATTGCTTCCCGCCGTCGTGGCCGCGTCCTGCTCCTCTCAGCTTTTTTTTTCTTTTTTTTTTTTTTGGGGGGGGGGGACAGGATGGATGAGCAGGTCCACTTAGGAAAATAGATTCATGTATTAAATGCATGCAATCAGCCATCATTGAAACTAAAGTGTGCAACAATGTCTCCTCTCAAGTTGAGGAATTTCTCTTGAATGCACTTTGCAAAAAAAAAAAAAAAAAATTGCATGCATGCGACACCAAACACTAAAAAATATTGAAACTCATTTTCTTGACAAATGAAGGTGGAAGGGCTTCAGGTACGTCACGTGGTGTCATTTTTAAAAGGACGGAGCTCGGACCCGCTTCAAAGTCTGCGCTGACAGGATGTGCGCATCCCCATGGGAGAAACCCCCCCCCCCCCCCCAGATGGTGAATCGGTGCGTTACAAAGGAGCAATCAATGGTCACATGCTTGAACGTAACGGACACGCTCACAAAAAAAAAAAAAAAGTCCTCACGGGGCACACCCCCAAGGTCTTAAAGCCTGCAGGGTTAAGGACGTAGACCACACCGGGGTTGCCTAACCTTGACTCAACCAAGGCTTTTTTTTTTTTTTACATTAGAAAAATGTCACAGCACTTTTCCAAACAAAGAAAAAAATCACAAAAAGTGAATACAGTGCACAGGTTAATTATGTACCTTGAGACAATTTAATTGTATATTGGTAGAAGGGTTCTGAGGATGGAGCTGGCAGGCAAAAAAGCGAGAGGACGACCAAAGAAAAGGTTGATTGATGTTGTGAGGGAAGACATGAGGGCAGTGGGTGTTAAGAGAGAAAGACGCACGAGATAGGCTTAGATGGAAAAAGATGACGGGACAAGCCGAAAGAAAAAGAAGAAGAAGACAATCTAATTGTTGGGCCTTTTCACTACAGTATACTCCACTGGGCTATCGCTAGGTAAACAATTACATTAGTTGTGGTAAATGAAAAAAAAACATCACCAAAAAGCCATCGAAGTGACATCCATCCATCCATTTTCTTAGCTGTTTATCTTCACGAGGGTCGCGGTGAGTGCCGGAGCCTTTCCCAGCTGTCAACGGGCAGGAGCCGGGGTACACCCTGAACTGGTCGCCAGCCAATCGCAGGGCACATAGAGACAAACAGCCGCACTCACAATCGCACCGAGGGGCAATTTAAGAGTGTCCAATGAATGTTGCGTGTTTTTGGGATGCGGGAGGAAACCGGAGTGCCCCGAGAAAACCCACGCAGGCACGGGGAGAACGTGCAAACTCCACACAGGCGGGTGCGGGATCGAACCAGGATCCTCAGAACTGTAAGGCCAATGCTTTATCAGTTGATCCACCATGCCGCCCAATTACATTACTTGTAGTAAATTTAAAAAAAAACATTACCAAAAAGCCATTGAAGTGAAAGCCATCCATCAATTTTCTTAGCCGCTTATCCTCACAAGGGTGAGTGCTCTCGCCTATCCCAGCTGTCAACGGGCAGGAGGCGGGGTACACTCTGGACTGGTCGCCAGCCAACCGCAAGGCACATAGAGACAAACAGCAGCACTCACAATCGCACCTATGGGCAATTTAGAGGGTCCAATTAATGTTGCGTGTTTTTTGCCCAACCAGTTCTTACTGATGATGAGATGAGACCACAAGTTGGGTCGACCCACCGGTCACAACATTAGGTACACCTGCACAATTAATATAAAAATTCAAACTTTCCATTGTTACATATACTTTACCCAGCTTAGTTGGTGTCAATGAGGTATTGATAGAAGTTAGAACATGTTTAGGATCGTGGTTGACCGGTAAAGGATGACGTCCCTAATATTATGCACCTCTCGTTTGTGTGACTAAAATATTAGATGTGCATGAGATTGTTCAGATGTATGAAATGTATTTTCAACAACAGATTGAGGTTATTAGTAATAATTAGTGTCGAGCTTTGTCAAGTAAGCAGTGAAGCAATTTCTCCTTCCAAATGTTTTACACGGGCTTTGAAATGTTACGTTTTCAATCACAATTTTTTCCATATTCAGCATACAAATATGTATGACTTCACTTCAAATGAAATATTTTCTGATTCCGTAGCGCCATGTTTGGAGAATGTCATCGGTCAGGCCCGGAAAACATCAACGACGCGGACCGGGCTCCGTGCGACACATTTCGGGCCAGCGTTGCACGAGCGCACGAAGACTTCCTGCAGCTTAGCGACAAGAGTGACAGTTTTCCCTTCCCGTGCCTTGCTCAGGGGTAATGGGCAAACAATGGGATCCCCCGCCTGAGGGCCAGCCAGTGTTTGTAGCCCGTGTTTTTGTCTCGCACCAAGCGTTTACTCAAAACACACCGGCACCTCTGAGAATGAGGTCAACTCGCCGCTCTAATCTCCTCTCTGGCGGGGGGAGTACTCAACCCCCCCCCCCAAAAAAAAAAAAAAGAGGAGCAGGGTGACCGACCCTCTGACCACCCGGGATAAGCTGCTGTCACCCATGCTTAGCTGGAACTCGGCACCGGTGATCTGCCGAAGCGAGGCCGTTGCTCTGCTAAGTCAAATCAGAGAGTCGGTCCCCCCGGAGTGTCTCGGTCTCTGGTCTTGGTTTGGGCTAACAAGTCAGTTAGCGAGTCGTCAGCCCGTCGGCAACGGTGTCAGCCTCTCGAACAGGCGACCAATCATTCACCGTCGTGTTCTGAAAGATCACAGAAAAGGTTCTTTTCTGTTCACTCATTCAGCGGTTTGGACCTTTGGTCTGAGGCCGGGTCAGTCTGGTTCACTGCTGCTGGAGCAAAAGTCTTGCTTTATTTCTTCGTGCAGACTTTCTGAAAAATTCCCAATTCTCCAAATATCTCTTCTTCTTTTCCTTTCGGCTTGTCCGGTCAGGGGTCGCCACAGCGTGTTATCTCAGATGAACGCATATTTGTTCGGCACAGTTTTACGCCGGACGCCCTCCCTGACGCAACCCCTCTGGATTTAGCCGGGGAGAGAAGCTTACGGCACCTGGTATTCCCAGGCGGTCTCCCATCCGAGTACTAACCAGGGCCAAACCCACTTCGCTTCCGAGATCTGACGAGATCGGGCGTTCTCAGGGTAGCATGGCCGTAAGCTAGCTACAAGAAACTTAACTATAAAAAAATACAGCACCTGGTATTCCCAGGCGGTCTCCCATCCGAGTACTAACCAGGGCCAAACCCACTTCGCTTCCGAGATCTGACGAGATCGGGACTTCTCAGGGTAGCACGGCCGTAAGCTAATTCTCCAAATATCCAAATCTTCAGTTTTGTCATTTCAGGCGGCATCTGAAGGCCTCTTAATCGGGTGCTTTGGTTTTGCGTACCGGTATGTATAAAATTTAAAGCCCAGTTCACCGTAAGTGTCAGAATTATATTGGGTATGACATCAACATAAGGTGCTGTATGTAAATTAAATATATTTCTTGTTCTTGGGTCAGCAGAGCTCAAACGTGTTTCAACTTCATCAAGTAACCTCTTCGAACCAACACTTTAGAACCCGCCCAACGTCGGTTCCGGGCCTCTCGAAAATTAAAATAACGGACGATGAACGAAGCGGCGATGGGGAGAAAGACGAGAGAAGAAAGGAGGCATTTGCGGGTGGAATAAGGTAGGAAGAGCGGGAGGACAAAAAACAAAAAAAAAACGAGGGGACGGAGTGAGAGACGAGCGCCGGGGACGGACGTTATCGTCGGCTCTCCTCCTCGCCGTGGAATCTATAATGGGAAGATCAACCTCACTGACTCCTGTGTAATTGGATTTGCCGGGTCTCGTGCTGAATCAGAGCCCAGTGGGCAGCGCAAAGCTTGTTAGGATTGGACAAGCATTGCTGGACCTCTCAGCCGGGATGGGGGGGGGGGGGGCGCACCAAGGTAACCTTGACAACTCCTCTGGACTGGAGCCTTCAAACGAGCCCGACCGACTCAATCGTCCGAGTAGTTGACGCAAAGATTCTCTGTAACTGACGCGTGGGACTGTATGAGTCAGTCGACCAAAGAAAGTGGACACCTGTGTTTCCTTGGGCGTGTGTTTGCTTCGTGGCCGTTACCGGGTTACAGCGGTAAACAAGGAACTCCTCCCAGCTGCGGTCTGTCCTCGCAAGGTGTAACCACTTCAACGAACGATCGATCGCCGTCGTTGGACGTTCAACGCACGCACGTGACAATGACGCGGCTTTGAATAATTGGGCTGAAGAAGCTAGCCGCAATGTTAGAACTCTCCCAGTCTGATTCGCTCAGTCTTTATTAAACTGGAACATTTTGTGAGATACAGTCTAGTCACGTGAAGAACTGAAGATGGTCAAAATCAGTTTTCACCCAAGCAGAAAATTCGTTCTGGTAGATAAATCCTCCCGACTTCTCCGACACAGTAATCAAATACGTCCTGTTATGCATCCGCCAAATCAAAGATCAATAACCGGACCCGGCCGGATGCCGGCACGGGTAGAAGAAGACTTGGACTGGTTTCAGAGACGCAGTTTTGGGCACTTGAGGAAGCGATAAGGTCGAATAAGAAGGGGAAAGGTTGCGGGGGTGGTAAATGGAGTGCTTTGGATCTTGTTTCTGGGTGGTTATGCTACACTCAAGACGGGAGTAGACACTCAGGTAAAGAACCGAATAAGATCTCTGGGTCCGTCCGCCGCCCACGGCATGAATGATTAAGCAGCCGGTGCACTGTGACCGAAGTGCGGGTCAGGATGGGGCGGACGTGCGATTCGGCCTCCGCGCAGCAACACCTGCACAGCGACGGCGGATTCACTCCCGGCACTTGGACCCGACTAAATTGCTTCGGTGTTTGACTTCATGCAAGGTGGCACGATTGACGACAACTCCGGAAATGCAGGTTTGGTGATTCGTTGAAGTACTTCGTGGGTCAGTAGATGTTATGTCTTTGCTTCCGGGTTGTGGGTGTTGTGTTTTATTGCAAAACAGGTGCGCTTACGTAGCGGAGACTGTGGAACTACTGATTGAATGTTGGAAAGTTGCTAGCATAACCCCCCCCCCCCCCCCCCCCCTCCCATCACGTCGAAGGGTTAGCTTCTCACTCTGATGAGGTCGCACAGTCTCCGGCAACGGTGACAGTAGACGAGACGAGGCAGCCCGTCTTAATTACAATTACAATGCGCTACGCGGCTAATGGAGCAAAGACATGATCTGACAAAGGCCCGCCGGATGATCCTTCACGCCACCGTTCACCAGATTGGCCCAGCGGATGTTTTGCAATAGCGCAAATCGCTATCCACTATGCCTCAGTACAGATACATACTGTAGCGGGCATTTTTTCCCCCTTATTTCACACATTAGGAAGATAAGTTTTATTTTATTTTTTTAAGCAAGGCAGCAACTGATGACTGTAATTCCCGTCCTACAGGGCGCACCTGGCTATAAGCCTCGGTACACAGAAAGAGTTTAAGCTAGCGCCGTGCTCGCGTTAATGCGATGCTAGCGTTAGCACGGCACTAGCGTTAAGGTGAAGCTAGCGTTAGCACGCCGCTAGCTTTAACGCAGGGGTCGGGAACCTATGGCTCGCGAGCTATACCTGGCTTTTTTGATGGTTCCATATGGCTCGCAGTGCACTCATAACAACATACTGTACATATGATTTATGTGATTCATGCAGCGCAAATGACGCATAGATAGTTTGTCCTAGTGGGCTTGCCGTAGTTTGTTGTGGAAGTCGATGTGCGCAGGTGCCATAGGGTCGAACGCCAATCTGTTGGAGGAACTAATTATGGAAACGCCTTTTATTTGATAAGGGTCGCTCAGAAAATAAAAATATGAGTAAAGGAGGTTTTAAAAAGAATGGACCGCCTTTGTGGAGAGAGACGGCTCTGCTGTGTGCTTGAATTCACAGATGGGGAGTTTGCCCAATTAGCATTCGTACTCGATGTCGCCAATAAACATTTTGGCAATTTCGCATAAAGACAAAATTAAAAAACGAATAAAAGACGCGCCCTTGTCGGCAAGAACTGTTCACCATCGTACCAGCCTGATGGCAAATCAAATTGAATAACGTTCACGAACTAGCGGCAGGAAAACCAAGAAGCACCAGAAGTCGCATTAATGGTAAGAAGCACTTTTGTCATCATTGGTTAGCAACAGCCGGCCTAACAATGTTATTTAAAAGAATTCCGATGCTTATTGTACTCGAAAAGTGTTCGTCTTACATAAATCCGCAAAACACCTGTATTTAATTTTTTAAATATTCTGTGGCTCTTTTGAAATGCCATTTTAAAATATTTGGCATTGATAGCTCTCTGTCGAAAAGGTTTCCGACTCCTGCGTTAATTATTATAACTAATTCTGTGTACCGAGCACTGATTTAAAAAAAAAAAAAAAAAAAAGACACTCGATAGCGCATACACATCGAATATTATGTCGATTAATTGATGCCAGTTGGCCGCCATCTTGGTACTCCCAAAACGTATGGAGGACATTGCTTACAGCAGTGATTTCCAACCTTTCTAGAGCCAAGGCACATATTTTACAATTGAAAAATCCCACGGCACACCAACTAAAGTAAATGTCACCAAAAATTGATTGATTAATTACTGTATGTACTTCCTGCAATCTAATAGAAGAGGATTTTTTTCTTTTGTTCTGTCTGTCATTGTGCCTCACTGGCATCAATAAATGAATAAAGACACATTATTTCTTGGAAATAAATGGTTTTTTTTAGCAATTACATAAAATTGGATAACTTCCCACGGGACACCTGAAGACCGCTCACTAATATACCCCGGCACACTGTTTGGGAATCACTGGTTTACAGGTTGGATTATGGTGGCGTTTTTCCCAAAGTTTGGCATGTAGAATTAAAATTGGTCGCGTGAGCTTGACATTTTTTCACTTCTGGTAACATGAAAGCTTTTGAGTTCGAGTCGGTAAGCCAAAAAAGGTGAAGTGCAAAGGAAAGACGTATAACACCGCGAATACCAAGAAACCTTGCATATTACCTGATTTCTGTGACATGTTAACTTTTCCCAAAATACACTGTGAAGCACTATCATCATAACATAGCAGAAAAATAAGCATTTTTTTTTTTTTGTCATAGAATTTTAAGTCAGTCAGCTAGATATATTTTTGGAAATAAGGACTCGCAATGGGAAAATAAACTAGCTAAACGCATTGTTCATTTGTTGTCACTGCGACGTCCTATTTCAGACAGAAAATTTAAACTTATTCCCTCGCATTTGAAAATCAAATTCAATTATTATGAAATTCATCAAAAATTTCACAAAAAATGTGTTTTCTTGCTTATCCACTGATGAAGTTTGGGAAAATATTGACATTGCTTTTTTGCGAAAAACCATTGGCCTATAAAAGTGAAGCAGAGTGAACAACAACAACCGTAAACAAAACTTTGTTCAAGTGAATTAAGCTCATCAGAAAATAAAAAACACCTTTACAAGCAAACTTTTAACAGTGTCAAAGTAAATCTTTCCATCATCTGTCGCTGCACAGGTCGGCATGGTTGTTTTGAGAGTATCAAGATGGCGACTTCAGTTTTAGTGGCCATTGAGCCATCCAGTCTTTATTTTTGTAACCAGGTGCGCTGACGCTAGCGCCGCATCACCGCATAAACCGCAGGGTTGAAAACGTGAAAAAAGTCTCGGCTTGCAGGCCGTGAATTACAGTCATTGCATTTCTGTACATTTCAATGAGGAAAAGATGAGTCGTACCTACAAAAGTATTTACGTAGTAAGTATTACCATTTTTATTTCTACGGAATTCCGCCAAAAAGAAGACTGCGCTCAGAAGACGTCCGAAAAACAGCAAAGTCTTTGAAACTCTAAATGAAACCCCAAAACATTAGCATGATTATGACCATTGAATTCATGAATCGTCCTCTTGACAGGGGCTTATCTGTGCGTGTTCTTACTTGTAATACTGTATGGCAGACCCCTAAGTCACGCTGTCCCACCATATTGTCTCCTTGCGCCGCCCCGAGAGAAGTTTCTTCCCACGAAGAAAGGGGGTGTCAAAGATACCAGACACCTCCATTGCCCCCATCGCACGACCAGATTGATTCTGACGTCCCAAAAAGGCTTCCTTCAATGATATTGTTCACCTGTCTCATTGGCTTAAAGTGGGTGGGGCGGGGCGGGTAGGGGTTAATGGTGGGGGACACAGGGCAGGGGTGGGGTGGGGGGGGGCAGTTCAGGGGTATTGTCCAGGAGAAGGGGGCGAGCGCATATAAGGGCGCAGAGGCTGATGTTGAGGGGAGGGGGGGGGGGGCGGACGGACTAACCTCCTGTCTCCTTCCAGTGGGGGCCCCCTGAGCAAAGTAATGAAGTCCAAATTACAGCAAAGGATAACGAAGAACAAGCCTCCATTGTTCCCCCTCGAGCAGCGGGGCACAGGCCGTTGCTGCACTATTTAGTCCGCCCCGTTGTCTCAAGACGGGCCCCGTTTCAGAACCTTCTCAGATCAGACAAATACTGTCCCCGTCCCCCCCGCCCCACCACCGCCGCCCCCGCCTCTCTCTCTCCAGCGTTCGCCCTCGCCCTTCCTCTGCACACCCAACCACCCCCTCCCCGAAATGGGCCAAATCTCCTCCATTGTGTTTCGACTGCCTAGTGTGAAATCGATTGTGACGTTAAATGTTTTCTAATGAATAATTACTGAATGGATATGCAGGGGGAATCTGTGTAATGGATTGTAGACTGCATTTTAAAGACATCTTTTTTGTCTCTGCTTCGTGGTATTTACAGGACAAAAAAAACACTTGGCCTTTCTCAGAAGGAACGAAGGCCATAGGCGAAGGATCGGGGGGCAGAATGGGAGGGTGTGAAGGGCTTTGTGTCAATTAGATCCAATGGATTATCTTTTTTTTTTTTTTTTGGAAATGTTTTTTTTGCAGAGAGAATTGAGAATCAAAGGGCTTGCGCTCCCAAAAGAGAGAAGGAGAAAATACAAAACCAACAAAAGCTGTGAAAACCTTTGGTCCGAATGTTGGTGGTGAGAATGCAAAACAGATTGGTGGAATTTTTCCCACTCTGCTTATTGAATGCGCCGCTGCTTTTTTTTTCCTCCCCCTTTTTTGGGGGGGAGGGGGGCTCCCCAAAGTTCCCTTTGCACAATGTTTGCTTTGGTGCATCAGCACCGGTGAAACATGCGGGGCGAGGGCGATGTCATGACAGCTCGGGTCCGTCGGTGTGCCACAAGTGCAGAACTTTGCCTCAAAGCCACGTCGGACCTCTGGGCCCTTGAAACACTTTGTTTCTATTCCATCCATCCATTTTCTTTGCCACTTATCCTCACGAGGGTTGTGGGGAGTGCTGGAGCCTATCCCAGCTGTCAACAGGCAGGAGGCGGGGTGCACCCTGAACTGGTTGCCAGCCAATTGCAGGGCACATCGAGACAAACGGAGACCGACGACAGTCGCACTCACAATCACACCTAGGGGCAATTTAGAGTGTCCGATTAATGTTGCATGTTTTTGGGATGCAGGAGGAAACCCACGCAGGCACGGGGAGAACATGCAAACTCCAAACAGGCGGGTCCGGGATTGAACCCAGGACCTCAGAACTGTGAGGCTAATGCTTTACCAGCGTGTGCCACCGTCCCGCCTTGTTTGTATTCCATTTATACCAACTGGTACATTCCTTGGCAGCACGGTGGATCAGCTGGTAAAGCGTTGGCCTCACAGTTCTGAGGACCCGGGTTCAATCCCGGCCCCCCCGCCTGTGTGGAGTTTGCGCGTTCTCCCCGTGCCTGCGTGGGTTTTCTCCGGGCACTCCGGTTTCCTCACACATCCCAAAAACATGCAACATGACTTGGACACTCTAAATTGCCCATAGGGCTCACGGCCATGCTACCCTGAGAACGCCCGATCTCGTCAGATCTCGGGAGCTAAGTGGGTTTGGCCCTGGTTAGTACTTGGATGGGAGACCGCCTCGGAATACCAGGTGCTGTAAGCTTCTCTCTTGCGTCGGGAAGGGCATCTGGCATAAAACTGTGCCAAACAACTATGCGTTCATCTGAGATTACACGCTGTGGCGACCCCTAACGGTACAAGCCGAAAGCACAAGAAGAAGAAATTGCCCATAGGTGTGATTGTGAGTGGGACTGTTTGTCTCTATGTGCCCTGCGATTGGCTGGCAACCAGTTTTTGGGTGTACCCCGCCTCCTCCCCGTTGACAGCTGGGATAGGCTCCAGCACTCCCCGTGACCCTCGTGAGGATAAGCATCAAAGAAAATAGATGGATGGATGGTACATTCCTTCAGCACTCTGGAAACACAATAATTAGACGCACACAAGGAAGTCAAGTCTGGACAGCAGCTTGGGCGCAGTCACTTTATATTAGTCGCAGGTTGTGGCACAAATGATTTCCCGTAACCAATTTCCTCATAACTATAACTGATAGGAATGCTCGTAATTATGAATTTAACCTTGCAGGATATTCAATTGTTGAACTTTGAAGCAGGCTAATTACTGCTCGGAACGGCAAGTCACCAAGTACAAAAACTGACATGAACTGATGAAGGAAGTTCAGCGGTCCTGGTGCAGAACTGAACTTGACCTTGGCAGACAAATGCAAGATTTATTATTATTATTTTTAATGGATTGTGTTTGACCCAGGTGGAGATGGACATGGAGGGCGCCCTGAACGCCAGGAACCAGGTTGGCATTCAGGACTTTGTTCTCCTGGATGAGACCTCGGAGGCGGCCTTCCTCAGCAACCTTAAGAAACGCTTCTGCAAGGATCTCATTTACGTAAGTGCTGCGCAGAACTTTCGATATTTAAAAAAGAAAAATTAACAAATGAATATTTTGTAACTTTGATGGACTCTTCTAGACTTACATTGGCACTTTGCTGGTGTCTGTAAACCCTTACAAAGAGTTGGACATCTACAATAAGAAACAGATGGATGTGTACATGGGGGTCAACTTTTTTGAGCTTCCGCCTCACATGTGAGTGTCACATCATTTGCTCCATAGGCTTAATTTATAATATACGTGGCCAAGTGAATGTGAAAATCGATTCATTTTACTGATGAGTCATTGAAAAACCGGCGCTAGTCATTCATGACAAAGTCGTAATTATTATAGAAAATGGTTTTTGAAAGTAATATTTTTAATGGCTCAGGTGGTAAAGCGATGGCCTCACAGTTTTGAGGTTCCTAGGTTCAATCCCGGACGTGCCTGTGCGGAGTTTGCATGTACACCCCGTGCCTGCGTGGGTTTCCTCCCGCATTCCAAAATCATACAACATTAATTGGAGACTAAATTGCCCCTAGGTGTGATTGTGACTGTGGCCGTTTGTCTCGATGTGCCCTGCGTGACCCTCGTGAGGATAAGCGGCTAAGAAAATGGATGGATGGATATTTTTCAAACTTTTAATCCCAAAATATTACAGAAATGAAGTTTCATGATGTGCAACCAATTTTATGATTGTTAACTACATTTTTGGGCATACATGCTGTATGCATGTTTTTATTTTTTTTATTTTTGCCTTTTCCATGAAAATTGACACAAATTCATCTCGGTGGATTACTTTGTTGTTGTTAAACTGTCTATACCGTTTTAATAACACTGGGAGAGCCTCGTTACGGTGTTGCAATACACCAGAGGGATGTGTGAGCTGAAGTGCCAGGATGAGACGGCCGTTTTCCATTCACACACCGGCAGACATTAAATAAATTATTTATGCAATATGAATGAATATTTAGGAATTTGTGAAAATGCTGGAACTGTTGCACGTCATTATCTTTATTACAATTGTATAAAGACAACAGTGTAATGGGTTTAAATTGTTGGATTAGAATTTTTTTTTTTTTTTTTCTCCAACAAGCGTCTTTACCATTATTGACGCAATATACGAAATGAGCAGTGTAATGACTGGTTTATGCTTGACCAGCTACGCCCTTGCCGACAACGCCTACCACACCATGCTGGCTGAGTTCAGCAACCACTTCATCCTCATCTCGGGAGAGAGCGGAGCGGGGAAGACGGAGGCCTCCAAAAAGATTCTGCAGTATTACGCGGTCAGCTGTCCGAGCACCGCTCTCCTGAACACAGTCAGGGACAAGATGCTCATGTCCAACCCTGTGCTGGAGGTCTCACGTCACACTTTACTGTGCTGCGCTCAATGCGGGAATTTGACGGTTGCCTCTCTCTCTCTCTGCAGGCTTTCGGGAATGCCAAAACGTTGAAAAACGACAACTCCAGTCGGTTTGGGAAGTATATGGACATTCAGTTTGATAGTGAGGTAAGACAGGTCAGAGTCACACGGTTGGTTGCGCATATTTAGACGTTACAACCAGCCATTTTCTTTGCCGCTTATCCTCACGAGGGTCGCGGGGAGCGCTGGAGCCTATCCCAGTTGTCAACGGGCAGGAGGTGGGGTACACCCTGAACTGATTGCCAGCCAATCGCAGGGCACATGAAGACAAACAGCCGCACTCACAATCACACCTAGGGGCAATTTTAGAGTGCCCAATTAATGTTGCATGTTTTTGGAATGTGGGAGGAAACGGAAGTGCCCTGAGGAAACCCACGCAGGCACGGGGAGAACATGCAAACTCCACACAGGCGGGTCCGGGATTGAACCCGGGACCTCAGAACTGTGAGGCCAACCCTTTACCAGCCGACCCACGTTACATTGCATAATAATTGGGTTTTTACAATTTCTTATTTTTAAATCCAAACTCAAATCAAATATCTAGAAAAAAAAAACAAACTAGGCGACATGGTGAACATCCTCATGTTGAGAACTTAAAAAAATGGTCATGTTCTAAAACTTTTGAGGCGGCACGGTGGATCAGCTGGTGAAGCGTTGGCCTCACAGTTCTGAGGACCCGCGTTCGATCCCCACCCCACCTGTGTGGAGTTTGCATGTTGTCCCTGCACCTGCGTGGGTTTTCTCCGGGCACTCCGGTTTCGTGCCGCATCCCAAAAACGTGCGAGATTAATTGCAGACTCTAAATTGCCCCTCGGTGTGATTGTGAGTGCAGCTGTTTGTCTCGATGTGCCCTGCGATTGGCTGGCGACCAGTTCAGGGTGTGCCCCGCCTCCTGCTCGTTGACAGCTGGGATAGTCTCCGGCACTTCCCGCGACCCTTGTGAGGATAAGCGGCAAAGAAAACGGATGGATGCATAAAACGTTTGATGTTGCATTAGTTTTCGGCGGCATACAACAGTTTTACATCATACTGGGAACTGTTTCTAATATTTTATTACTTAGAAACTGCTCTCCAGCACTGCAAAGTGCACGCACAATACTGTAGAAGACATATTTCAAAATATGGCAGCGTCGAACATAGTGCTGAGCACCATGCATGCTTTTGAGGCCCTTGTCCAGGCCTTCTGGTCCACTTCTCCTATTGAGTCTCCACATTATGCTGCTTTAACTACTGCACCTTGTGACCACTCTAATTGTACTGCAATTTTTTATATTTCCTCGGATACTGAGACCAAGACTGGGTTCAGAAAATCATCTGCTGGGCCAAAAGTCTACGACATATACGCTAGAGCAGAGGTGTCAAACTCGAGGGCTGGGGGCCAGATCGGTCCCAGCACATGATTTTATGTGGTTCGTGAAGGCAAATCATGCATGTCAACTTGCGTGATTCTTCTTAAAATATGTACCAAAATTTCAAATTGTCATATCGTAAACCTGTTACCATTGATTTGTGATTCCAAAACTATCCATCCATCCATCCATCCATCCACACCGGGGTTGCCTAACCTTGACTCAACTGAGGCTTTTTTTTTTTTTTTTACATTAGAAAAATGTCACAGCACATTTCCAAACAACAACAAAAAAACTTAAAAGTGAATAGAGCGCACAGGTTAATTATGTACCTTTAGACAATTTAATTGTATATTGGTAGAAGGGTTCTGAGGATGGAACTGCCAGGCAAAAGAGCGAGAGGAAAACCAAAGAAAAGGTTGATGGATGTTGTGAGGGAAGACGTGAGTGCAGTGGGCGTTAGAGAGGAAGAAGATGCACGAGATGGGCTTAGATGGAAACTGATGACACGCTGTGGCGACCCCTAACGGGACAAGCCGAAAGGAAAAGAAGACCGTTGTAACGGCCCTTTGAGGGAAACCATAACTGCTGCATGTTCTTTTGTGAAAGTCGTGGAGCTTCTGCCTGTGGCCTCATATTCACCAGGGGGATGCAGTCGGTGGCCACATCCTCAACTTCCTGCTTGAGAAGTCGAGGGTGGTGCACCAGAACCACGGAGAGAGAAACTTCCACGTTTTCTACCAGCTCCTGCACGGGGGAGAGGAGGACCTGCTGCACCGGCTGGGCCTGGACCGGAACTGCCGGCATTACAGCTATCTGACGCAAGTACGCGGAAGCAGCTCCACCTCCGATGTCGACGCGCGGTAACTGCGCCGTTGGCGCTTGTCACCGTGTCCACAGGGCGAGTGCGCCGCGATGCCGTCCGTCAATGACAAAAATGACTGGAAGACGGTCAAAAACGCACTTCAAGTGATTGACACCGACGCGATCGACGCTCATGTAAGTTCGGCAATTCCGCTCGACGCTTTGATTTGAAGTCGGCGGTCGTAGTTTTAACGGCTTCGCCCATTGTGGGCAGCACCTGTTTGGGATTGTCGCCAGCGTTCTTCACCTGGGCAACGTTAAGTTTGAGCCCGACGGTAAAGGTCACGCCGGCCTCAACGAGAAAAATGCAGAGTTGCACTGGGTCTCAAACGTAAGGAATCCTCACGGAACGTTTGTGGTTTTTTAAGCGAAAGAATGAATTAAAAAAAAAAAATAAAAATTAAGTGACATTTCATTGCAGCTTCTTGGAGTTGATGCTAATAGTCTGAAAGAAGGTCTGACATTCAGGAAAATTGAAGCCAAAACAGACCAGGTGGGATTGTTAAAATCAGAACTGTTGCAGAAAGCAAACGTAACATTTGCTCACTGGTATTTGGCTTCCTGTCAAGGTGCTGAGTCCGTTTAGTCCGGATCACGCCGTCTACGTGAGGGATGCCCTGGCCAAGGCCGTTTATGGGCACACCTTCACCTGGCTGGTCAACACCATCAACGCGTCCATGGAGAACACCGTGAGCTCCGGGGGGGAAAAAAAAAATCAGTTTTGCAAAACTATATTGTCATTATCATTACTATAATTATTTCCATTTCAGGATCCTTCCAAGAAAACTGTCATTGGACTTTTGGACATCTACGGTTTTGAGGTCTTTAACATCAACAGGTATGTCACTTGCCATCCTTTTGCGTCACAGATAAGATTTTATTTATCTTTAAGTTATTATTTATGGTGATATGGTGGATCAGCTGGTAAAGCGTTGGCCTCACAGTTCTGAGCACCCGGGTTCGATCCCGGCCTCACCTGTGTGGAGTTTGCATGTTCTCCCCGCGCCTGCGTGGGTTTTCTCCGGGCACTCCGGTTTCCTCCCACATCCCAAAAACATGCAACATTAACTGGACACTCTAAATTGCCCGTAGGTGTGATTGTGAGTGCGGCTGTCTGGCAACCAGTGCAGAGTTTCCCCCCGCCTCCTGTCCGTTGACAGCTGGGATAGGCTCCATCACTTCCCGCGACTCTCGTGAGGATAAGCGGCTAAGAAAATGGATGGACTTAGTTTATGCATACATACAGAACAATATGTAAATGTGAATGTTTTTGTGCCCTTGTGATTGAGTTGACTTAAATATTTAGCACCCACGTTTAGTAATGCCGTAGATCCACAAAGTAAACAAAAAAAACCCCCAAAACAACTAAAGATAAAATCCTCGATTGTCATTCATGTAAACACTAGAAAGAATTTCAGTTTAGCAGCATTTTCAAATTTAGAAGGGTAAATTTTCAGGGTAAATTGTAAATAAAGTATGTGAAAAGCAAAAATCAATTGTAAATATGTAATCAAGGCAAAAGCAAAAAAAAAAAGGAAGGAATGTGATTGAGTACGTCGTAATAATGTTTCACCCCGCGTTATAGAAATAAAAAGGAGAATCCTAATTTAATAAGGTATTACTTCTAGGGTTGAAGTTATGTTGTACATATATTGTATCAGCACATAATTAGTATGCATAAATGTAACATAATTGCCGATGTATTTTTTGTATTATTGTTGGTATTGAATCGTGAATTCATCTCCCACACAATGGAGAGGTTGTTTTTTTTAAATTGAGATTTAATGGTAATACCATGTGTTATCATTTATGTATTTTCTGTATGCATACACAGAACAATATGTAAATGTGATTGAATTGACTTAAATGTTTAGCACTCACATTTAGTAATGCTGTAGATCCACGAAGTAAAAAAAAAAAACCAAAAGATAAAATCCTTGTTTGTCATTGTCATTGATGTAAACATTTTCAAATTTAGAAGCTCTTTCAGGCTAAATTGCAAATAAAGCAGGTGAAAAGCAAAGAACAAGTGTAAATATGTAATCAAGGCAAAAGGGAAAAAAAAGGAAGGAATGTGATTGAGTACATCGTAATAATGTTTCACCCCGCGTTATAGAAGTAAAAAGTATTGAAGTAAATATGTGCCACCAGGATTTGAATTTGAAATGCCACAGAAAACGGGATTCGAATTTGAAATGTGATCACATTTTCAATAGTTGCTACAATTCACTGTCTGAAATTCACCGTCTGTGCCACCAGGCAGGGTTACTTCAGGTCAGAACCAAACAGCCAGCCAATCCAGTTATGCTTTCTTAGTATGTGACGTCACATGACTAAGAAAGCGTAACTGCGATTGGCTGGGTCAAATTTCGGACAGTGAATTGTTAACATTGAATAGTTACACTGATCACTTTACATTTCAAATTCAAATCCTGGTGGTACATATTTACTTCCATAAAAAAGACAATCCTAATTTAACGAGGTATTTATTTATCGGGTTAAAGTCATGTTAACTTTAACCCTTAAGTTAAGTTAACTTAGTACATATATTGTATCAGTGTGTATGCATAAATGTAAAATCATTGCAGATGTATTATTGTTGGTATTGAATAGTGAATTTGTCTCACACATAATGGAGAGGTTGTTTTGTGTTTTTAAATTGAGATTTGATCGTAAAACCGTGCGTTATTATCTTTTGCCTTCAGTTTTGAGCAGTTCTGCATAAATTACTGCAATGAGAAGCTGCAGCAGCTTTTCATCCAGCTCACCCTCAAAGCGGAGCAGGAAGAATACGAAGCGGAAGATATTGAGGTAATTATTGGACCCGAAAATAAAATATGCGTTAACGTTGGTTAGCTTGGATCTTGAATGGCGTTTCGGTCACACGTTTTGTTTTCCTCAGTGGGAGCCGGTGCAGTTCTTCAATAACAAGATCATCTGCGACCTGGTGGAGGAGCGACACAGAGGAATTATATCAATCCTGGTACAGCTCGGAAATCCCAGACTCGATGGGAGAAAGTGATTTCGCGCTGATGAATCTGACCCTGCAGGATGAGGAGTGTCTCCGGCCAGGAGAGGCGACGGACCTCACCTTCCTGGAGAGACTGGAGGAAAAAATGGGGAATCACCCTCACTTTGTCTCGTGAGTTCACGATATCAGCGAATAAGAAGTCGCGATTGGAATGACGACAGATCAATAATCTGCCGTGTGGACGTCGGTGCAACTCTTCATCTGTTCCCCATCGTCTTCCTGTTGGTGCGCAGACACAAGCTGGCCGACAAAAAGACTCGCGGGACGCTGGAGAGGGGAGATTTTCGTCTCTTGCATTATGCCGGAGAGGTCACCTATTGTGTTGTGGGTAAATTCAAGCGCGACCTTTCACAGAACCCTCAAAATGTCAATTGGGTTTTTGAACTTGTCCAAAATCTCAGAATCTGTTTGTTTGTTTTGAAGGTTTTCTGGACAAAAATAATGACCTCCTGTATAAAAATATTAAAGATGTAAGTATACAATTATTTTTTTTCCAAATAGTTGACAACTCTTAGGGAATCTGAACAGAGATGTTTAAAGGGAAATTCCGGTGTTTTGGGTTAGCAATGTATCCAGTAGGTCATGTCATATGTACTGTACCTTGACAATGTGATGTTAATCCTCTCTCATTTAATGTTTTTTTGAGAAGATTTTTATCGGCAATTACAAATTGTCATTGGTGCCGCCATTTTGGCGAGTCACATGACCTACGTGCGCAGATGTAACGTAATAGGCGCGGCAACAAAGGCTCGGTTACGTTCGGAAACAGTTGTGGCCAGCGTGGATTTTTCGGATTTATCCTCATCTGATGAAGAAATAGTCGGGAAGACGGAGGAATACTTCCATATAGATTTGAACCTGTGGCTGTAAATAATGTTGGATCTTCGGACGGAATGACGTGAAGACTGACTAGCGAGCTCCGGTGGCGGGAACGCTTGCAAGCTCCGGCGGCCGCTCGTTCGTAGGACCTCGCTCGCCGGAGCTCCCTCGCAGCACCACTGCACGCCGGAGCTCGCTTGCCAGATTCCGCGTCATTACCATCTGAAGAACCATATGCGGCTGGCGCACTTATGTCCTGCGCGTAAGCCTCCGTGTCATTCCCGCCCAAAGAACCATCCAAATATTCTACATTATTTACAGCCACAGGTTCAAATCTGTATGGAAGTATTCCTCCGTCTTCTCCATGAAGCAATACTGCTATTTTCTTCATCAGATGAGGATAAATCCGAGAAATCAGCGCTGGGCATTACGGTGTCCCATATAATCGAACGATTGGAACGGCACGTAACACGTCACATTCACGCACGTAGGTCATGTGACTCGCCAAAATGGCAGCACTGGGTGACAATTCGCAGTTGCCGATAAAAATCTTCTCAAAACACCATTAAATGAGAGAAGATTTAACATCACATCGTCAAGGTACAGTACACATGGCATGACCTATTGGATACATTGTTAATCCAAACCACCGGAATTTCCTTTTAATAATAGATTACATATTTAGACGAGTGAAGTGTGTTTTCCCACCTTCCCCTAGTTGATGTGTCACTCGAAAAACCCGATCGTCAGGCAGTCCTTCTCCTGCATGGAACCAGACAGCAGGCGAAGACCAGAAACTGTAAGTCGTGCCGCGGTCACCTCGATGCCATGAAGTCCGGAAACTTCTGTCGGTGGCAGTGTGAAATCTCATCTCCGAGAGATGAACGGTGGACTCGCCTTCCGTGTCTAGGTGGCCACCCAGTTTAAGAGCAGCCTGATGAAGCTGACGGAGATCCTCGTGGCCAAAGACGCCTGGTACATACGTTGCCTCAAATCCAACGAGTCCAGGACACCGGGTACTTTTATTATTATTTATAATTTACATAAATGCAAGATTTTATTTTTGAATCATCACTCAAGCTCCTTCTCTCAACTCAGGACAGTTTGATGAAGCTCTGATCAGACACCAAATCAAATATTTGGGCCTGATGCAGCACCTGAGAGTCAGACGCGCTGGTTTCGCTTACAGGCGGAAGTACGAGGTCTTTTTACAGCGGTACGAAGCCACGCCCAGGCCGGGACGCCGTGCCGATCACAAATGTACAATTCTTTGTCTAACGTACAGTATTCGATGACGATATATGTCAAACTGAACAGTTACAAGGCTCTGTGCCCAGCCACCTGGCCACATTGGAGAGGCGACGCCGCTGACGGCGTGTTGATGCTGGTTCAGCATCTGGGCTATTTTCCAAATGAGTACAAAATGGGAAGGTGAGAGACGTTTTGTCTGCAGTTTAGCTGCGATTATGGCACACATGTTCAGTTTCAGACTCTGGATTTTTGTCATCTCTTGTGATGAGCTGTAAAATCTTTCAATCTCAATTTTTTTTTATTCTCCTTTTTATAACGAGAACCAAAATATTCATCCGCCACCCGAGAACCCTTTACGCCACCGAGGACGCTTTTGAAAAGTGTAAACATCAACTCGGTGGGAGCCAAGTCGCGGTGATTCCCGTCCTCGAATCACGACCGGCTGCGCGTTGAGTGAACCGTTTTTTTTTTTTATATTTCAGCGACAAGACTGCAGGCCAAATACAAAGGCTACCGGGCGAAGGGCGAGTTCCGGAAACAGAAGGAGGCCGGTGAATGAGACGCTTACTGAATTTCGTGGGTGATTTACATTTCGGGTAAAAGTTCATAATCTCACACTTCTTTTTCTCTTTTATGTTTGGTGCCCCTCAGCAACAAAGATCGAGACGTGCTGGAGAGGAGCGCAAGCAAGGAAGGAGCGAGACAAGAGAGCGTGGGCCGTCAAAGTCATCAAGCAGTAAGAAAACGAGCCGAGAAGCACGCGCCCGACTCATCTCGAGGGAAAGCCAAACTTTCATCCGGACGCCATTTTTGTTGTCAGATTCATCAAGGGTTACATGACTAGAGGGCAAGCAAAAGTCACAGACAACTCCGAGTATTTGGCCTTTGTGCGGCAGAATTACCTCAACCGGCTCAAGGACAACCTCCCCGAGACAGTTTTGGATAAAAGCACTTGGCTGGCTCCGCCAAGCGTGCTGGCTGAGGTATACGGAAACGACATTCCCGCAAAAATTCAATGGGCGTTAATAGATACTTTTCACGTGACGTCATTAGTCACATGACTTTTGTTTACGACGCCATACTGGATGGCAAAACTACGATACAACTTGCGGTTTTTTTTAGTGATCTTTTAGTGAATATTAGCTTGCTTTTAAGCGTGTTACGGGCTTTTCATCATGGTATTTCATTGTGCGGCGAGAACGGACAGAAAAAGGGGTCCGACACTTCAGGTAGTGTTTACCTTTTGCTGGGCATTCAGCTCAGATCTTTACGGAGGTCTTTAGGCTGTCCATATGTCTACTACCACCCGTAGTGAAACTTTGCTTTCCAGGTTTGCGGCGGATAACGTGAACCTCGTAGCCTTTAGCTGCACTATTGCTAACTCGTGGGAACGGGCTCCGGCGATCTCTTTTTTTCGAGGGTGAGCTCCGGCCCCCGGCTGAGTAACTTTTCGCGCACACTCGGTGAGTTGGAAGCGAAAAACTATGCGGTCTCGACCATCTCATCGCTGTTTGTGTTGTTACAAGTCTTTAAGCAACAGCTTGAGTTCTGTCACAAAGTGCTCACGTGACTCACAGTTACCTTGCGCCTTCTCGCGAAACTTCTATCTAGCAAATACCTCGTTGTCGGCGTGTTTTTGGTTTTTCGTGAGTCTGTAGTTATACTACCATCACTCTGACACCATGTTATCATCTTGCTGTCGTGTTATTGAATAACGTAGACGTGAGTCCAACTGTACCTTTTAACGTGGGTGATATTTATTTCGCTTTTACCCCCGCCAACCTCTCTAGCTCACTTCCTTTATCGTCCTGTCTTGTCACGCCCTGCTGACGTCGACACAATGCTCTCGAGTTTCACATGTGGCTTCTTTATTTCTTCTTCTTTCTTTACTCCTCACTCGGGCACAAGTGCTTCCATCGCCTCTGGTTACAGTGTTCGTTTGTCAAAGGACTTTAAAGATAAAAGATCAAACAATAGCTGTAGCTAAAACATTACAATATATACACTTATCGCTTCCTGGGCATGATATGTAGACACGATCTTGCCGTCCAAAATGGCGTTGTCAACAAAAACATGCGGTCGGCATGACGTCAATGAAAAGTATCTATCGGCCGCGCGACAGTTAACTTTTGCGCGTTCTTCCGCGCCGCAGACGTCAGAACTGCTCCGGAAACTGCACTACCGCCTCATGGTGCGGAAATACGTGAGGGGAATCACGCCGCAGAAAAAAACGCAGGTGAGGCATGCGTCTAAAAACAATTTGCATTTATTTTGTTATTCACTTTTTTTTTGCATTTTCCCTCCTCTTTTAGCTTCAATTGAAGTTCATTGCCAGCTCCATGTTCATGGGAAAAAAGGAAAGTTATCCACAAAGTGTTGCTCAACCTTTTGCGGACAGCAGAATCAGTGAGTGTCAGATCAATATTATTACATATTGCATACAGGTCGTCTATAATTTTTCAGACACGTGCTGCTATCAAAATGTGACTTGTTTTACAAGCTTTTACATTATCAAGAATGACATTACACTTGTTGGATTTTTTTTTCCATAGAAACAGTTCAAAATGTACAGTACTGTATATTCATTTTTATATTCTATATAAATGATTAACTACTTGGTTATTTTTTTCAAATTCATATAGTAATACAGAAGTAGCAATATATCAGCTCTACTCTTCCACAACACTATTGAGGCCTTTATTCAAATAAATACATTAAAATGTGCTGTGTAGTCGAGAAAATCAACACTTCCAGGCACTATTCGAGGAATAGGAAAATGAACAATTATCGTTTTAGGTGATGAAGATATTAATGCAAGAGTCCTGCAGATGCTTCATAGTGAGCACATCAAGGTAGATATGTTTTTTTTTTTCATTTCATCTCTGATTAACTCACATAAAATCTAAAAAATTGCTGCCACACCCCAAAAAAAAAAAAAAAATCGCTATCACGTTATAACATGATATGTTTCATGTTATAATGTGGTTAATTACGCGTTGTACTGTGAATAATTTCATGTTACAACGTGAAAAGTTTCATGTTAATAATGTGAAAGGTTTCACGTTATAACCGTATTCATTTCATGGTATAGTGTGAAACTTTCACGTTATAACATTACATGCTCTATGTTCTAATGTGATTCGTTTCATGTTATAACGTAGAAAATAATAAATAAATAAATTTTCACCCTGCCACCCAAAGGCAATGACTTCCGGTTCTACTACATTACTACATGTTCTTGCTCAATGTGCAAGAGGCAATCTTCAGGTACACCACGACTCCGTAAAAAGGTCACCAAATTCACGTTTTGTGCAACACTCAATGAGAGTCCACTTCTCGCTGTGTCTTCCTGTATGCCACCTTGGAAGGATGTGAGTGAGCACAGGGTCGCAACAACTTGACGTGAACTTTTCAGGTTATAACGTAGAACTCATGAGGTTCTGTGATATGTTTCATGTTATAATGTGATAAATTACATGTTACAATGTGAAATGATTCACATTATAACCTGTAAATAACCACATAACGTGAAACATGTCATGTTATAACATGAAACATCCACATTCTAATGTGAAACATATCATGTTATAACGTGATAGCGACCTTTTATTTTGTGTGGCAGCAATACGCTTCCACAGAAATCAACTGTCATGTTTTCACGCATTTTCTTTCTTTGCAGTACAGCGTCCCGACGATTAAATACAACAGGAATGGTTTCAAAACGAGGCCGCGGCAGCTCATCCTGACTCAGGCGGCGGCCTACATGGTCGAAGAGGCCAAGATCAAGCAGACGATTTTGTACACCGCGCTTCAAGGTCGCCATTGCCGTCACCGGCTCGCCATCCTTTTCCACTCAGCTGTTCAACTCTTGGGCTTCCGTTTGTAGGCATTTCAGTCAGTAACTTGACCGACAGCATCGTTGTGTTACACGTAACACGTGAAGACCCCAAAGACAAGGTACGCAAATCTACTCGGTTCGGATTATATCAGCTTTATAGTCATCTGTTGATGTATATCAAGGTTCATCGCTTCATCACTTAATTATTGAGAGTAGCTAAAGTGCAATGTGTCTATTAACCCTTTCCGGGCAGGGGTTGCAAATGTAAAACAGGTTTAATATAATCGAAAATTTTAAGTCCAGAGTATCATTTTCTGAAAGTAGCAGATTTTACTCTCTGCAAAATTTTATTTGGTCCAGAGACGGTTAAAAAGCTGCTGACAGGCACCATTTGCTGACTCCCAATCAACAGGTTACATCCCATCTTTTAAAATTACACACATTCAGTCACGGCTACTACAGTACTGTAGAATGTGAGGATGGCAACCCCAAGCGGAGAAAAATAATACTTGCACCTCACATGCATGTGCAGTATTTTGGTACAATATGCGTAACACTTCATAATATATCCATCCATCCATTTTCTTTGCCACTTATCCTCAGGAGGGTCGCGGGGAGTGCTGGAGCCTATCCCATCTTATCGGGCAGGAGGTGGGGTACACCCTAAACTGGTTGCCAGCCAATTGCAGGGCACATGGAGACAAACAGCCACACTCACAATCACACCTAGGCGCAATTTAGGGTGTCCAGTTCATCCATCCATCCATCCATCCATCCATTTTCTTTGCCGCTTATCCTCACAACGGTTGCGGGGAGTGCTGGAGCCTATCCCAGCTGTCAACGGGGCAGGAGGCGGGGTACACCCTGAACCGGTCGCCAGCCAATCGCAGGGCACATTGAGACAAACAGCCACACTCACAAACACACCTACGGGCAATTTAGAGAGTCCAATTAATGTTGCATGTTTTTGGGATGTGGGAGGAAACCGGAGTGCCCGGAGGAAACCCACGGAGAACACGCATACTCCGCTCAGGCGAGGCCGGGATCGAACCCGGGTCCTCGGAACTGTGAGGCCAACGCTTTACGAGCTGAGACACCGTGCCGTCTTATATATAAATAGTAAAATACATATTTGGTCACCACTATGGATTGAAGGATGCCTGATGTGATACATTATGGTCATCAATGACCATCAATTTTCAAGTTTGTATTGTTTATGATTGTGGTCATAGTTTAGTGGTGCCGAGGCACACCGCATCGAACTGAATTTTTAGAATGTGTTGGTTGCCAAATACATAAACCACGTGTCGAATCTCAAGATTGCGCACGTGTACATCATGTTTTGGCCAGGGAGCGAATTGAACCCTGTTGACTTCTTGTGACGTGCTAAATGTTTCAGGGAGATCTTGTACTGCAGTGCAAGCACTTGTTTGAACTGGTGACCAAACTCAGCATCGTTGCTAACAAACAAAATGTGGTCAGGGTCCTTCAGGGCAGGTCAGTCTCAAAATGCCAAGCTAAAGAATGGTTCCACAACTACGCAATATATTTTTGCTCATCCAAATATTTTGTGTTTGCATTGGTGTGCAGCATCAAGGTAGAATTTCAGGCTGGGAAAGAGAGCGCAGTCGAATTCAGCACGGGGCCGGAGCCGACGGCGTACAAGGCCAAGAACGGTCACCTCATGGTGGTGCGTTCGCTCTCGTCGTCATGACAACCTTTCATGGAGTAGATGCGTTTGAGTTTTAGGCTTACCTGAATCCCACAACTTCTGCCGATTCAGGTTGCAACCCGGGCCAGGCCGAGGTAACACGAGGGCCAGGGCGGATACAAAAGAGGCCCCTGCATCTTTCACGGGACACGCCCCAAACCTGCCTCAACACGGCCGCGGGGTACACGTACCGGCCACACTTTTAAAAGCACTTTAGGACCAGCCTACTTGATGAACGACATCTTCTCAGACTACGTCTACATTACTACCATCAAATATTCTTCTTTTCCTTTCGGCTTGTCCCGTGAGGGGTCGTCACAGCGTGTCATCTTTTTCCATCTAAGTCGCTCTCGTCCATCTTCCTCTCTAACACCCACTGTCCTCGTGTTTTCCCTCACAACATCCATCAACCTTTTCTTTGGTCTTCCTCTCGCTCTTTTGCCTGGCAGCTCCATCCTCAGCACCCTTCGACCAATATACTCGCCGTCTCTCTTCTCCGGACCTGTCCAAACCATTGACGTCTGCTCTCTCGGACCTTGTCTCCAAAACATCCAACTTTGGCTGTCCCTCTAAGGAGCTCATTTCTAATCCTATCCAACCTGCTCATTCCGAGTGAGAACCTCAGCATCTTCATTTCTGCTACCTCCAATTCTGCTTCCTGTTGTCTCTTCAGTTCCACAGTCTCTTATCCGTACATTATGGCCGGCCTCACCGCTGTTTTATAAACTTTGCCCTTCATCGTAGCGTGAATCTTCTGTCACATAGAACACCAGACACCTTCCACCAACTGTTCCACCCCACTTGGACCCGTTTCTTCACTTCCTTACCACACTCTCCATTGCTCTGTATTGTTGACCCCAACTATTTGAAGTCGTCCACCCTTGCTATCTCTTATCCACCTATATATCTACTGCAAACAGGAAGGGGCTTAGCGTGGATCCCTGATGCAGTCCCACATCACCTTAAATTCTTCTGACACACCTACAGCACATCTCACCACTGTTTTTATAAATTTTGCCCTTCATCCTAGCGGAGACTCTTCCGTCACATAGAACACCAGACACCTTCCGCCAACTGTTCCACCCCGCTTGGACCCGTTTCTTCACTTCCTTACCACACTCTCCATTGCTCTGTATTGTTGACCCCAAGTATTTGAGGTCGTCTGTCCTCGCTATCTCTTCTGCCTGGAGCTTCACTCTTCCCCCTCTGCCCCTCCTGTTCACGCACATTTATTCTGTTTTACTTCGGCTCATCTTCATTCCTCTCCTTTCCAGTGTGTGCCTCCATCTTTCTAATTGTTCTTCCACCTACTCCCTGCTTTCACAATATCATATGCACACATCATGGTCCAAGGGGATTCCACTCTAACCTCTTGTCGGCCTGTCCATTCCTACCACAAACAGGAAGGGGCTCGGCACGGATCCCTGATGCACTCCCACTGCCACGTTAAATTCTTCTAACACACCTACGGCACACCTCACCGCTGTTCTGCTCCCCTCATACATGTCCTGTACAATTCTAACATATTTCTCCGCCACACCAGTCTTCCGCATGCAGTACCACAGTTCCTCTCTTGGTAGCGTACTACCATCAACTTACCTATCTACTACCATCAAATGTAGTTATTTCAATTAAATTACTTTTTAAAAAAAATCACTCACGAGCATCAGCATTAGCTTCACCATCTATCATTACAACTTAATGAGAGCCAATACAAGAGGTATTAATAAAATTATATATTAATGGTTGAATACTGAGAAATATTTCCATTTCCGTATAGATAAGATAAAACACTTCCCAGTGTAATTGCTACTACAATCACAGCGACATTATCATTATAAAAAAGAAAAAAATTCCGTAATTGTCTTTGTCAAGGCAGAATTTTGATCAAGCTTTTGTTCGGACTTCATTACAGTGCGTTAGTGTCTCTAATGAAGCTGCGTTTCCTCGCAATTACACCACGCAAAACAAAATACGTCCATAGAAATTTATTTGAGATGTATAAATATAAAACATTCATACAGTATACGATGACTTCTGTACAATAGATTTTTGAGTGATTGTTACACATATCCATTTGCAATTGTGTGCAAAACTGAACATTCCGTGATGACCCCCCCCCCCTCTTAAAAAAGTTATGTCGACAGGACTCTCATTTTACACTCATTCACTCCAACCTCAGCATCAAGTGCATACAACACCTCAGGCGACAGCTCAAGTTCCCACCGTGGGAAGCAAAACGTTTTGTGGAATGAACAGAAACTTAAAAATAAACGTTACAACTAAATACGGTGGGAAGAATCACTTGGAAATATTGCATCCACTTGTCTATTACAACATAATTACACAAGAATAAAAACAGTGTCATCTCGTGGTCTCATTTTGATTAACACTCGGGTCGTTCCCCCAGTTGGCCACACGGAGAGAAAAAAAGATTACGGGGGCGTACGTACATGTGTAGCTGCTCACGATTCTTCATCTCCCGGATGTAATGTCAGGACCACTTGTGATAAATACACAAACAACGCTACTGCGCACAAACATCCGTGATTATGAGCTTCTACACACCAGTAGAAATCAGTGACACGAGTGAACAAACACTGCAGCTACGCACTAATACAGTCTCCTGGTAATGGAGGTAAGAAAGGCGTTGTTTTTTTTTTTTTTTTTTTGGGGGGGGGGGGGTAAGGCACGAGTGCGGTGCAGTGCAAGGCCTCAGGTGAAGAAGAGCGGCAGCTCACTGGTGGTGGTGCGTGCGGTCGTCGGGCCGCTTGATGTGGATCCTCCGGACCCGCTCGATTCGCTCCCGCTCGTCGTCTTCGTCCAGGTGATGCGATCGTCCCGCGGCGCCCCCCGTCGCCTCCAGCAGGGCGTTGTCCGGCCCCCTCCCGTCGTGGGATTCGTACAGGAGGATGTTCAGGGTCTCCTCGTAGATGCGGGCCTCGGGGAACTCCACCTGGTCGACGAAAGCAGAGGTACACAAAAAAATATTACACAGAGAATTGAACTTTTCATCATGTTTGTATTGCAAACAATTGGGGACGAGGTACTTTCCGGGAGTAGAACATGAGTAGCTATTATGTCAACTAGGTCCGTGTTTCCACAATGTCTTTTTTTTTTTTTTTTTTAAGCGAATATTTGGAATTTTCTGCGATTCAGGAGGCGCAATGTGGTTTTCGTGGACCAGCTCCACACCCTCGGCAGGATCCTTGAGAGTGCACGAGAGTTCGCCCAACCAGTCTACGTGTGTTTTGTGGACTTGGAGAAAGCCTTCAACCCTGTCCCTTGGGGAGTCCTGTTTGGGGGTTCTTTGGGAGTAAGGGGTACCGAACCCCCTGATACAAGCTGTTTGGTCCCCGTACAACCGCTGTCAAGAGTTTGGTCCACATTGTCGGCAATAAGTCGGGCTCGTTTCCGGTGAGAGTTGGATCCCGCCAAGGCTGCCCTTTATCACCGGTTTTGTTCATAACTTTTACAGACAGAATTTCTAGGCGCAGCCGAGGCGTAGAGGGTGTCCGGTTTGGCGGCCTCAGCATCGCATCTCTGCTCTTTGCGGATTATGTGGTTCTGTCGCAGTCATCAAGCCGTGATCTCCGGCTCTCTCACTGGAGCGATTCGCAGCAGAGTCTGAAGCGGCTGGGATGAGAATCGTCATTTCCAAATCCGAGACTATGGTCCTCAGTCGGAAAAGGGTGCCTTTCTCGCTCCAGGTCGGGGATGAGATCCTTCCCCAAGTGGAGGACTTCAAGTATCTTGGGGTCTTGTTCACAAGTGAGGGAAGAATGGAGCGGGAGATCGACATACGTCTGCAGTGATGCGGACTTTGTATCTGTCCGTTGTGGTAAAGAGAGAGCTAAGTCGAAAGGCCAAGCTCTCAATTTACCAGTTGAGCTACGTTCCTACCCTCACCAATGGGCATGAGCTGTGGGTCGTGACCGGAAGAACAAGATCCCGGATACAAGCGGCCCAAATGAGTTTCCTCCGCAGGTTGTCCGGGCTCTCCCTTAGAGATACGTTGAGAAGCTCGGTCATCAAGGAGGGGCTCAGTGTTGAGCCGCTGCTCCTCCGCATTGAAAGGAGCCAGATGAGGTGGCTGGGGCATCTGATTCGGATGCCTCCCGGAAACCTCCCTGGTGAGGTGTTCCAGGCGTGTGCTACCGGAAAGAGACCCCGAGGACGACCCAGGACACGCTGGAGAAAACGTCTCTCGGCTGGCTTGGGAACGCTTCGGGATCCCTCTGGAAGAAGTGGCTGGGGAAAGGGAAGTCTGGGTATCCCCGCTGAAGCTACTTCCCCCGTGACCCGACCCGGAAAAGCGGTAGATAATGGATGGATGTTTGGATTTACTCACCTTCGTCTGCTTCTTCTCGGTGGCATAAACGATGGAGGTGCAGCACACTTCCGCGATCTTCCGGCCCTGCCCGTAAAATGACCAGCAGCAAATCTCATCCCCGATCACATCTTTGATGAAGAGGACGCGGCCGTTGAACCGCAACGACAGCTTGTCAAACAGTTCGATATTTTTCAGCATGTTGTCGTCAGAATTGCTGAAGAAAACAAACAAAAAGGTAATTTATCAAGCCAATTTTTGTTCCTATAAAAGCATCAGAGTTTTAGATTGCAGAAGGACTCACCTGGTGTAGGAATATTTGTTATTGCTTCTGTTATACAGCAGCTTGACTGTAGGCTGCGAAAACAATAACATGTTTGGAGCAAGTGGAAAATTGGTTATGATTGAAAACACAAAATGATGCTAGGCACCTTATTTGAAGTTGCAATAAGCTTCTGCTCCTCTTTAGATGACGTCATTAGCGGCACTTTACAAAGAGGTTCATATGTTTCTTTGTTCTGCAGGGAAAGAGATTTGTTTTTAATTGAATTTTTTTCCCCCCCTCAAAGACAACAATGACAAGTGAATCGCACCACCTGGTGGACAAAAAAAAAAAAAAAAAAAAAAACATCCAAGTTATATACCGGTAAGTGATATTTGGTTGAAAATGTCAGAGTCACATTTAAAGGGTGCTACGCACTGATCTAAAAAAACAAAGACCGGATGGGTCATTGGCCACCAAAACTGAAGTCGCCATCCGCCGTCTTGATACTCCCAAAACAACCATGCTGTTAATCGCCAGTTTCGTGGCTGTGAAAAAACATTCCACAGGTAAGTTAGAAAGATTTACTCTGACATTGTTAAAGCTTGTTTGTAAAGGGTTTTTTTTTTTATTTTCTGATTAGATTAATTCATTTGAACAGAATTTTGTTTTTAATGGTTGTTGTTGTTCACTGTTCACTCTCTGCTTCACCTTTATAGGCTGACGGTTTTTCGCGAAAAAGCGATGTAAATATGTTCCCAAATTTCATTGGTGGATAAGCTAGAAAACATTTTCTGTGAAATTTTTGATGTATTTCTTAATAGAATGGTGCAAATTGAATTTGATTTTCACATGAGGGGAACCAAGTTTAAATTTTCTGTCTAAAATAGGACGTTGCAGAGACAACAAATGAACAATACGTTTAGCGCTTTTATTTTCCCATTGCGAGTCCTTATTTCCGAAAATATATCTAACTGATTGACTTAAAATGTAATGTGTTCATGACAAAAAATGCTTAGTTTTTTTGCTATGTTATGATGATAGTGCTTCACAGCGTATTTTGGGAAAAGTTAACATGTCACGGAAATCGGGCCCGAGCTAATATGCAAGGTTTCTTGTTAGTCACAGTGTTCAATGTCTTTCCTTTGCACTTAGACTTTTTTGGCTTACCAAGTCCAATTAAAAATCCTTCATGTTACCAGAACAGAAAAAAATGTCAAACTCGCATGACCACTACATGCCAAACTTTGAGAAAAATCCCACCATAATCCAACCTGTAAACCATGTCCTCCTCACGTTTTGGGAGTACCAAAATGGCGGCCAATCGACCCAGTCTTTTTTTTTTTTTTTTTAAGATCAGTGGTGCTGTTCGAGAGGACTCACCTGCAAGGCAGCCGTGCATTCATCAGCGAGGCCTTGGACCAGGTAATACTTGGCCTCAGCGAGCAGCTCCTCGGTTTCCCGCCGACTGTCTGGCAACGGCACCGCGCCGTCTCTCAGGTAGTTCAGGATTGTCCCAAAATGCTTGCCGCAGCGATCGATCAAAATCCAACCTTGAAAAGCAATGAAATGGGAGTTTAAAGGCCCAAATTTAATTTTGATCACATTCCAACACCGCTAAGTAAGTCCCTTTGGCATATGTCGACTCATCACTGAACACCCTTCACCTTTTCTACAACTGATGGGCGTCATCCTGATTTATTGAGACACAACAGCGAATATTACGTATGCAGCCCTCACCTTCACTGTCAGTGAGGACCTCCATCCGGCCGCTGAACATGGCTTTCAGCATGGTGTCCTGCTTGGTCAGAGTCTGCATCGTGGTGTAGTACAGTGCCCCGCCCACATTTAGCTTCACATATTTCGAACTGGGGCTGGAACCTTTGAAGGACGTCGTCCGGGTCGTAGCTGCCGGCACTGCCGAGCTCACGGCACTCTCTCCTGACATCTCTTCCTGGAACACAACCACACAGAACAATTGTGGATTTTTTTTTTTTTTTTTTTTTTACTCCCTCCAACTGATTAGGACAAAGGGCAGTAATTATTATAACTAATTTTGATAATTGAAGGAGTTTCCCGTTTTCTGTCCCTGCACTCACTCAAATGATCTCTCTCAAGTCTTTCTAAATTGACACTATTAAAAGTCTCATTTCAAGAGATTGGCAGTAGCTTTATCAAATGTATTATGGGCTAAAATTAAAAGAAATATTTCAAGGGTCATATCAGAATGATCAATAGTATCAATTTTTGGAGGATAATGTCCAAAAACACAAGTTAATGACACAGTACAAATGTTCAGTAATTGTATTTTATTTATCTGTGTATAATTTGATTAATGACAGGAAACGGTAGAAGAATAAAAGCTACGTCAATCCCAAATGTGAATTTCTAACGAAAGAAAACATTCCGATCAACGTTGCACAGTTTAGTTTCGTTAGACAAAAATACAGCGATGAGGTAAAATACTGTATTTGGAATCGAGGGACTATATCAAAAATTGAATCACAGAATAAGCGCTTTGTGTTGATCATCTCTTGTTCCAACAATTGAATAATGAAATAATTTGATTAAAGCAGGCAAGGCTAACGCACTAGCTCGTGGCTGTTTAAATGCCGTTTATGTGGTTAAAAAATGTATCAATGATTACAATGGGAATGCGTGTAGCGCGATCTACACAAACGCAGCTGCGGCGCTACGGGATTTAAAATGAAAACTGAATCATATTTACCATAGAAGCCACGGCAGACTTCGAAATTGTAGCTTGCTAACGTACGTCAGCTAGCACTTGCTTCCTTTCCGCCCAGTGGCTGCGCAGATGTGAATGACGTCATCGTTCCATTCACTCCACGCACTCGCAGTTTAAAGGCACAGTGACATTGTAATAATAATAATAATAATAATAATACATATAGTAATTAAATACAATAATTTCAGTTTATAATCAAGAGATTGGCGATATTAGCAACGATGCCCCTCTACACTTAAAAATGTGTTCAGTTGTGTTTAACGCAAATAAATACATTTATTAATTACATTTATTTAAATGTATTTATTAAAAACAAAGAAAGTATTTATTTATTTATTTCATTAAAAATATTTATTTTATTCCCTCACAAAATTTTTTTTGCGTAGTGCTTTAGTGCTCTCTCCTTGAAGACAATTTGTTATATCCACTGACCAGATACAAAATTAGGTACGCTTGCACATAATTCAATCCAATACCAAAGGGGTATTATAAATACATTTAGAACGATAATAATGCGATTTTCTTTTCATAAATAGTGTCGCTTCGGGTACATTTGCAATGTGGAGGAGTTACGTCATTAATATCCCTCGCCACTCACGATACATACCATTATAAAAGTTTCAAATTTAATAAGATATTTTTTCATTTCGCTACTGTGAACTTTTTTTTCTTTATTTCAAAATCGTGCTCATTTCGTTCAAACATATCACTTCTAAATTATTCATCGTCGGAGACGAGTGCTACCCGGAAATAATTCGGTGCGACACTGTGGATTTAATGGTTCCTATCCGTGTTCGGGATCGGCTCGCCTCTCATTGTTTACATGTTAAAATGATATTCAGCTCCCGTTTCGGAGACTGTCATCGGCAAAGGATTTACTATCATCTTTAAATGAAGATGAATACCAACAAATCCACGTGAGAAACTAAAGTGCGGGACGACATTTTTTAATGCAGACTTGTCTCCAAGTAGCCCCGGATGCTAGCTATTTCAGCTCCCTTATCAATGTGTCGCCCGTTTATCCAGAGATGACGAGTTAGTCCACATTGTTTATCAAATTTTGCTTCTGCTCGGGCCCCGAACATAACAGCCTAACTATGGAGGTATAGCACCAAATGAGCCTTCAGGCCCCGTTAACATCTTGACACGAGAACTTCTGCACTGCAGGTAAGTCTTGCGAGCAGATATCAACGTCAGTACTTTAACGAAATACTGAAATATTCTCATCCTTAGGGTGCGCAATGTTTGGTGCGCCTCAAAGTTCGAAGTCTGAATTCCTGGACAAAGCCAGGCAGGCCAGAGAGGAGAGGAAAGGTCAGAAGGAGAAGGAGAGGGCGGCAATCCTCATCCAAGCCCTGGTCAGGCGATTTCTATTTCGCTGCAGACTCCAGAAGCAAATAAGGTGCTCCTAACTTCATTGACTACCTAAAAAAATAAACGTTGCTCCTACGGGATATCTTCTACAAATAGTTGATATTCTTAATTTTTTTTTTTTTTTTTTGTCTTACCAGGAAAGAGGTTGATGACTATTTTGAATCTGCTGCTGCAACATCCAAAAGAAATGCACTTTCAATTTTTAAAATTGCTCGTAAATTACTATTCATTTTCCAGTTGGAGGATAAAGCAGTGAGTACCACCGGCAATATTATTTTTACCATTAATTTTAGCGTAGTGTTGTAGTATTTGTCTCATCTTCTTGAAGACAATTTGTTATACACACTGACCAGCCACAAAATTAGGTACACCTGCACATAATTCAAACAATCAAACCAAAGGGGTATTATAAACACATTTACAATGACAATAATGCACTTTTCTTTTTAAACGGTCAGCAAATAATTAATTTACTATTGTCGCTTGCACTGGACACCCCAAGAGAGGGGTTGCGTCAGGAAGGGCATCTGGCGTAAAAACACATTACTCAAAATTAATCATTATTATCAAAAAGCTGAATTTTTCCTTGAATATCATTCAATTGTGCAAGTTCTTTTTTTTATTGTTCTGGTTGATTTTTAATCTTTTTTTGTTGTTGTTATTATTAGTTTTTTTTGGTTTTTTTTTTACTATTGTCGCTTGCAGTGGTACAGAACTAGAATTTGTCAGAGCAAAGGTGTTTCCTAACACTGTATTTAAATAACATTATTTTACCAAATACTAGAAACAATTATTGGTTTGGCATTTTGCATTTCTGCACCACTGCAAAGTACACATTACTCAAAAATCTGTTTTTTTTTTTCGTTGAATATCATTCAGTTGTGGATGTTCTTTTTTTTTTAATTGTTCTGGTTGATTTTTAATCTTTTTTTTATTATTGTTATTATTATTATTTTTTGCTATTGTCGCTTGCAGTGGTACAGAACTAGAATTCATCTGAACGTAGGTGATTTCTAACACTATTTAAATGACATTGTACCAAATACTAGAAACAATTATTGATTTGGCATTTTGCATTTCTGCACCACTGCAAAGTACACATCACTCAAAATTAAGCATTATTGTCAAAAAGCGGATATTTTTTCCCCTTGAATATCATTCAATTGTGCAATTTCTTTTTTTTTTTTTTTTAATTGTTCTGGTTGATTTTTAATTATTTTGTTTTTTGGACAGAGGTTTGAGAAACTCTGTCGAGCTATTCTCGCCAGCATGGAAGTTGAAAACGAGCCTAAAGTGAGTTGCTTTTATGCTTATTTTCCAGTGGAAAAGCTTTCCACGTGAATTTGTGTCCTACCGATTGTTTTTAATTTGGCTCTCTCAGGTCTGGTATGTGTCTTTGGCGCTCTCCAAAGATCTAACAATCCCTTGGCTAAAACAGATCAAAGACGTGCTGTGGACCTGCTGTCAACTACTGAAAAACTTAAAGGTTAGTCAAGTCTTGAAGATCGGTAAGCGCGTCATTGGAGGTTGTTAGGTCACTTCAGGATTTGTTTTGTGATTTCCAGCCTGATATACTGCAGGACAACAAATTGGTAACACTGTACCTCACCATGCTGGTCACATTCACAGACACATCAACGTGGCGGATTGTGAGAGGGAAGGGTAGGTCTGGAGCCGCGCTAATGTTATGCCTCTGTATGATATTGTTTGCCCTCAGAGCTTTTTCCTCCTCGTTCTTTTAGGGGAAGCCCTCCGGCCGGCCTTGGCGAGAATCTGTGAGAATATCATGGGTTACCTCAATCAAAAGGGATTCTATTCAACACTACAGGTTCCGTATCAAATACAGTATTCACTCACGAGCAACGATATTTGGTACATGCGCACAAAGCAATGAAAATTTTGCAAAAATTCTAAATGGTGGGTCACTGTCTGGGCTGTTGTTCTGCTCCAAACACACAACATGGTCCCTTAAAGGTCCACTGTCATGAAATACGTGATTTTTAGTACGTTATTAATGCAAAAACAGTATTGACCCATGCGTTTTTTCACCACAAAACATGATTTTGACAGATGGCTTTTTGTAACTCCCGCCATGAAAATCCTCTCGAGGGATTTGTTTTCGAGAAGAAGCAGGAAGTGACGTACAGGGCAGTAGCGCACTCAAGCGGTCTCGTCTGTTCATACTAGTTTTACCTGCGGGAAGTGAGCTCGTTGTTCCTTCGTGTTTGCCAAGATGCCGGCTTGTCGTATTGCTGGATATTGCTGGATGGATTTGCGCTTCATACTTTTCCAAAAGACCCAGTTACTTGTGAAAAATGGATTGCCCAGGTGCAAAGGATGAGATCTTTGTGGGTTCCAAATGACAGTTAGGTGTGTATACATCTATTATTACAAGAGTTGGGGGGGGGGGACGTAATCCGTAAGTCAGGGGTGCTAATTGAGTTGATGTGCGCATCGGAAGGCTTCCGTGCAGCAGCCGCTGAAGGAAGGCCTCGGCAGGCCTTGTGGATCCCCGCCGGCCTTGTCAACATGGCTTCAGCCAGGGTGGCTCGTCGCTGCACCGAGCCGCGGTGGCTCATCTCTGCCGCGGAAGTAGATCAGACGGGGAGGTGGTTTGGCGCGTCCTCATTGTCGCTCGCGGGCGCCGTTGTTTTTGTCACCGCCACTTGGAGGTGGATCTGGCGGGCAGGTGGTTTGGCCGCATGCGGTATGGCCGTGATCCGCATATCATCTAAATATGGCTCGAAAACGATAGGGTAATATTGCCCTTGTCACTTCACTCGGTTGTGAGATGTTCTCTTCTTCGAAAAGAGCCTCCGTGTCAGAAAGTGCATGTTCGTTTCCCACAGTAGGTGGCGCAGCGTGTTTTCAGTGGCGAATGTCCCGGTGTGACGTCACGGACAGAAGATGCAGCCAATATGGCGACCACTTGGATGTCGAATGAGACTTCCACAACTTTCCGCTCTTTGCTCATATTTATTTTTTCGTATAGACATTTAAGTGAATAATGTTATATGTATTTTTCAGTTCAATATCTATTTTATAATGTTTATAGGGATGACATTTGGGCTTTAAAGCTCTACAACATGTTGATAAAGTACTAAAAAATGTATAAACAATTTCAGAAATGTCATTATTTTAGAGGTGTACCAAACACATGTTTTTGAATTAATACCTTTCTCCAAGATTATCAAAACTGCAGAATGGAGCCTTTGTAAAGGCAAAAAGCATTTTTTCAACGAATTCATATATTAGATCTGATTATATTGTGCAAGTGTACCAGTGAAGGTATTCCTTTTATGTTCCGCTCATTAATGAGTTATTACAATTTTTTTTTTGTCCGGACTGCCATCTGCCATTAGGGGCATGAATTTATTTATGGAAATTCTTTTCCAGATTTTGCTGACCAACGGCTTGGCCCGCTCCAAACCGGCTCTCTCTAAAGGCACTTTAACAGCAATTTTTACTCTCTCGTTACGGTGAGTGAGGTCAAATGATGTTCGCTGCTGTTTGAGGCAAAAAGAAAAAATAATAGATTGATATCAGTTCATCTCTACGGCATTTATTTTTTTGCGTTTTTTTTTTTTTTTAAATCAGACCAGTCATCGCTGCTCACTTCTCAGACAACCTGCTCCGATCATTCCTCATTCACATTATGTCAGTTCCAGCTGTGACGTCACACCTGTGCGTGCTCGCTCCAGAGGTACAAAACCGGCCCTGAGTAACGTTCAAAATAAGCTCATTAGTATGATAACACTCGTAGAGATCCAGTTTTTAATCTTGCTTCTTCTGCAACAGTGTATTAGTTCGATCCAGACACATGGGCTTTTAAAGAAGCTCATCGTATTTCTCAGCCGCGAGGAGCAGTGTTCTGATATCTGCGTGTGTCTTGAAGGGAGCCACACACTCTGCTTACTCGGTACCGTATTTGAGATCCCGTCCTGAATCAGAACTGATGCGTTGCAGGCCAGAGAATAATTGCATTATTTTTTCCTTGTGTCGATTTAGGCAACCTGATCCACTTGGGCTTCCTCAACGAGCGAATCATAGAGGAGGAGACCAGCCGCTTTGTGAAGGACTTGACTGACATGCTGTCCTACTGCCAGAGATATGTGTCCCAAAAGAAGTCCAACCTCACCCACTGGCACCCTGTCCTGGGCTGGTTCTCCCAAACTGTGGACTACGGGTCGGTGAAAGAGACATTTTATGAATGCTTTGCGAAAGGAAAGTCAACGAAAAGTTACTTTTGAGATGCACGATGGGGGGTGGGAATATCCCCTGGTTCAGCCCCTGTCACCTGCAACCCTTATGAGGATGAGTGGTAAAGCAGATGGTTGGATATTGTGATTACCGTAATTCCCGGCCGACGTAGCGCACCTGGTTACAAGACTCACCCAGTACATTTGTAAAGGAAATACCATTTGGTACATACATACGCCGCAGCTGTGTAAAACCCGCTAGTGCCCACATTGAGACCCACATTCAAACATGAGATATTTACAAAGAAAGATGGTACACAGAAAGAGTTTTCAGTTTTAAAACTTTAGCTTAGCTTAACATAGAAACAACACGGTAGCATGAACGGACCTGGTAAAAAAACATAAAAAAACATACCGGTAAAAAGAAAAAAAACCCAGCTGAGACAGCTACACATTAGCAACACGTTAGCACAGTACTAACAGAGCTGGTTTTAAAAAAAAAAAAAAACTAAATCACTGAGACGTGGCAGAAACATGCTGGGGCGGTGCTAACAGGTCCGGTTAAAAAAAAAACAACATACCGGTAAAAATCACTGAGACACGGCAGCAACATGCTAGGACAGTGCTAACAGGACCAGACCGGTAAAAGTCACTTCCTCGGCGCATATATTCCACCGGGCTCATTCTTACTTTTTGCGCTCGAGTGCCCCCTTGCGGCTTTTAGGAAAAAAATGCACAAATTAGCCGCATCACCGCATTAACCGCAGGGTTGAAAGCGTGTGGGAAAAAAGTCGGGGCACATAGGCCGGAAATGACAGTAATTGTGGAATAGGAAGAGAGTGGACCCCAGACTATACTAGCAGGCCGTTTGACCTTGAAATTGCAAATTCACTTTCTCCAGAAGAATTGATGATAGAATTAATTCTTTCTAGCGGTGAAGTTTTTAGCATAAAAAGCTCATGGCAACATCATTCACGAATGAGTAAACATTTTAATTGGTACTTATTAGGGCTGGCGGTTCGAAACCGGCCCTGCCTGCGTGGAGTTTGCATGTTCTCCCCGTGCCTGACTGAGTTTTCTCCGGGCACTTCGGTTTCCTCCCACATCCCACAAACATGCAACATTAATCGGATACTCGAAATTGCCCCTAGGTGTGATTGTGAGTATGGCTGTTTTTCTCCATGTGCCCTGCGATTGGCTGGCGACCAGTTCAGGGTGTACCCCGCCTCCTGCCCATTGACAACTAGGATAGGCTCCAGCACTCCCCACGACCTTCGTGAGGATAAGCGGCAAAAGAAAATTGATGGACGATTGTATTAGGGCTATTATCATCAAAGTTCCCCCTTTGTTTACATTATGGTTTTATATACTTTTTATTTCTTTTAACGCAGAAGAAAATGTAACAAAACAAATTTTACCCCAACAACACACAATGGATTCTGAATTTTAGACCATATTTTCATCAAAATCACATTTTTTTTTTTTAACTGTTCTTAGGGCTAGCTGTTATCATGATCTGTTTGAACAAACTGCCTGGGACTGCTTCGGCTACCAATAATATCTAATATTTAACAGTATCAAAAATGGTATCAAATAGTAAAATTATTACATGTGGTTGTTGTAGTTTTGCAGCGGTTTGGAATTGTGCTGCATTGTACCGAGAGTTGTGTCTAATATATCCAGTGTTGCCTCTCTTTATGGTGCAGTCAGCACCAATAAAAGCACCCATCTATTGTTTCAATAAAATGGCATAATTTTGTTTGTAAAAGAATTTGAAGCCGCAATATTGTATTGGACGATAGTATGCAGTTTTACCTGTTGTCGTGGCCATTAAGTGTATGTGTCTGACTTTTCGGTTAAGGAAAAAAACGGTTCCTGTGTTTCTTGCAGTCTTAACGAATCGATGCCGCTGGTCACCAAGCAGCTGCAGTACCTGTGGGGCGTGCCCGTCATCCGGACCCTCTTCAGTGACGTCCTCTCCAAGAAGCTAGAGAGTCAGGAGCCCAGTTCCTCGCCCGCACTCCCCAGCACATCCCAAAATAACCTGCCGGTTAAAAGTGAGGTTACCAATGTTTTTTTGTGGCGAAAGTAATTGACGCAAGAAACAATTCCTCTCCTCCGCTGACAGGCCTTTTCAAGCGGGCGTTTCAGAAGTCCGCCTCCGTACGAAACATCTTGAAACCAGTGGGGGGGAAAAGAGTGGACTCGGTTGAAGTTCAGAAGGTGTGCAGCATTTGTGTCCTCTACCAGACGGCGCTATCCACGCTGACGCAAATACGGCTCCAGATTCTCACCGGTCAGCACACACACCGGCCCGTCGATATTTTGTTTAAATATTTGGAGATGTATAAAGACCACCACGTGGCGTTCCCCGCCCGCAGGTCTGACACATCTGGACGACCTCCTCCCCAAATTGTGGGCTTTCATCTGCGAGCTCGGCCCGCAGGGAGGCCTAAAACTTTTCATGGAGTGTCTAAACAACGACACTGAAGAGTCCAAGCGGCTCCTCGCTATGCTCATGCTGTTCTGCGACTGTTCACGGCACCTCATCACGTAATTATTTTGCGACTTTCCGTGGTTTTCGCCTCGCGAGTGTTCATCAGTTGGCAATGTCTTTCAGAATCCTGGATGACATCGAAGTCTACGAAGAGCAGACCTCTTTCAAAATAGAGGAGCTCCTCACCATCTCCTCATTTCTCAACACGTTTGTGTACAAAATGATTTGGGATGGCATTCTGGGTGAGTGATCCATTTTTCGCGCTTCACGTTTCATAAAATCGCTTTCATTAAAGTGTAACACTAAAATGCAGTTGTGGTCATACAACCAAAAAATTAGCTTCAATTTCAATTTTCATTTTACATATACAAGCATCCCAATTAATTACGGTAATTTCTGGACGATAAGCCGTACCTGATTATAAGCCCCACCCAGTACATTTTTAAAGGAAAAAACATTTTGTACATACATAAGCCGCATACGCCCACATTGAAACACGAGATATGTACAAAGAAAGACGGTACATAGAGTTTTCATAGTTTGAATAATATACCTTCGCGTTTCTTTCCAAACAGCAGCAACCGTAACACAGCAGCAGCACGGTTCAGGCCAAATGCTTTTATTCCCTCTGAAAGCTTTTTTTCGTCTTTTTACATTGCTCCAGTTCTTCCTGCTAAAGTTTCCAGCATCTGACCATCGATTCATATCTGCCAAGTTTACGTGCAGCAGCTCTGTTTCCTTCTTTATCAGTCAGCACGATTGTTTTTAACTTTCTGCTCGAGCACCCCTGGCGGCTGTTTAAAAAAAAAAAAAATGCATAAATTAGCAGCATTACCGTGTAAGCCGCAAGGTTGAAAATGTGTGATAAAAGTCCCGGTTTATAGTCCGGAAATTACGGTAGGTACACGCAAACAATCTCAGGAGTTCCCAGTAAGAGGCATAACTAATAAAATAGATCTCTACAGCAAGATGATTTTCCACATTTTCCTAAGGTCACAGAGGTATCAATTTGAAAAATGTGTTTATTATTGGGCGCCACGGTGGCTCAGCTGGTAAAGCGTTGGCCTCACAGTTCTGAGTACCCAGGTTCGATCCTGGCCCCGCCTGTGGGGAATTTCCTCGTTCTCCCCGTGCCTGCGTGGGTTTTCTCCTGGGCACTCCGGTTTCCTCCCACATCCCCAAAACATGCAACATTAATTGGACATTCTAAATTGCTCATAGGTGTGATTGTGCTTCTATGTGCCCTGCGATTGGCTGGCAACCAGTTCAGGGTGTTCCCCTCCTCCTGCCCGTTGACAGCTGGGATAGGCTGCAGCACTCCCCGCTGACCCTTGTGAGGATAAGCGGTACAAGAAAATGGATGGATGGATGGATGGGTGTTTTATTATTGGGGGCTTTGCAAGGGTGTGGATTAGACTTGTGCTGCATGAATCACGATGGGAAATATTGGAGCTCATTATTTTGTGCAGGTGTACCTAATGTTCGATTACAGCAATTTCCTGCTTAACGTAACCTTGTTTGTCTAACAGAGAATGCAAAGGGGGAGAAACTGGAGCTATTCCACAGCGTTCACGGCTGGTTGATGGTCCTTTATGAACGTGACTGTCGCCGACGATTCACCCTCGATGACCACTGGTTACGCAAGTGAATATAAACCGAGAGTGCATCTGAAAAGTATGAGGGATTATTTTGAAAAGCTCATCTTTTTTTCTGTCTTCCATCTGTTGTGTTCAGGGACTTAAAACCCAGTTTGTTGTTCCAAGAGCTTGAGAAAGGCAAGAAACGAGCCCAGCTGTTACTGCAATATATCCCACACGTTATTCCTCATAAAAATGTAAGTTATATTTCATGTTAACGGTAGTGGAATTCTAACTGTAAATTTACTCTAGATTGTGGTAATGATCCAAGTTTATGCGTGTGGGAGGTTAAAATTAAGCAAACTTCAGGAATATGCAAATCTATGAAGGTCAATACCGTAATTTCTCGAATATAATGCGCACCCCCAAAGTTGACCTAAAAAAAAAAAAATCAGGAAAACCCTTCTACCAATGTACAACGCGCACTACTAATTTGCTTCTACCCGTATGCTCAAAATATTAGCTAATGATCTATTTCTATTTTGCTAGGTTTGTATTTTTAATGTTTGTACTTGTATTGTTTATCAAAAAGTCATCATTAACAATTATAATCTTTGTGCACGTACTGATGCAGCGGTCATATATATACCTCGGGACAGGCCCTGCAATTGTCAGACCAGAATCCCTAAACCAACAACGATGGCATGACATTTTATGAATACTGTTGATAACACATATTACAATCTTAAATAAATAAACTACAGTATTTATCGCAGACATTTTTTGCATTAAATATTCGTGCATAGTGCAGTTTATCCAAAACAATACACATCCTTGGCCAAGACTGCGAAAGAAGCATCCGACTCATCTCCAATCTAAAAAAAAATCTCCATGGTAGCTATCTTTGGTGCATCACTGCCAAACTCCTCATTTATGACTTAGTCCAGTTCTGGCGTCTCCTGCATTCATGAACAGGGATGCCATCTTGCTCCCACAACTTGTTATCCTCTGTGCCATCCATGGCGTTTGTGAGGAAACATTTTTTGAATCTTGAGAATCTTGGTTACCTTTATTCTTCATTGTTGTCAGCGCTTTGAGGTGACGGTCCACCGTGCTAACACCGTTCAGCTACAATCTGTCGCAGCTCTTCATGGCGTCACGTCGCAATCAAAACGGGAGCTCAAACTACGTAGAAATGAGCATAACGAGCACTTAAAAAAAAAAAAAGCGAGGATTTCTATTTTGTTGGCTATCCCGTTTTGTTTTTAAATCTGCCCACTACGTTGTTTTGTTAGTTAGCTGTTAGCAGTTAGCTCACGTTGTTTTGCTTCCGGTTTGCCCCGCGTCATCGGCCAGAGTGAGGTCACATTTCTTTTAAAAGCGGCTGCACATCTCACCTTATGGTCGACATTTTTTGTCTTCGTTTAAAACAAACTCACGGGCTGTCGTTTTTTTATGTTTGGTGCCGTAGTAACAAATATGTTACGCAGACGATTGTAAAATGCAAACCCCCTCGAGGAGGTCAGAGTTCAGGTTGGTGGCGCCCATTACCGTAATTTATACAAATGTGTAACATAAAACATCAAATATCAAAATGTACGTGTATACAACTATTTAATGTGATTTGTATTTTTTGGTTTTTCATTCATACCCAAATATAATGCTCTCTTGACTTTTTGAAGAAATTTTTGGAAAAAATTGCGCATTATTTTTGAGAAATTTACAGTAATATATTGCTGATCCAAATCAGAATTGTTGGTCATCCGTGGCCTTTTGTTGCAGAGGGTTCTGCTGTTTAGGAACATCGTCACGAAAGAAAAAGAGAACCTCGGCTTGGTGGAGACCAGCTCCGCCTCGCCGCACGTCACCCACATTACCATTCGCCGCTCACGCATGTTAGAGGTACAAACGCAGATCAGATGCACGGTGGGAAATGTACGCGCGGTTCCCGATAATGCGCGCGTGTGTTCCCCGCATGTTAGGACGGTTACGATCAGCTCCGCCGCTTGCCTGTGAATTCCATAAAAGGCGTCATTCGCGTCAAGTTTGTCAACGACCTGGGAGTGGATGAAGCCGGCATCGACCAAGACGGTGTCTTTAAAGAGTTTCTCGAAGAGATTATTAAGAAAGTGTTCAACCCTGCTCTTAACCTATTCAAGGTAATTCATTAATTACCCCCACAAAAAAAAACCAAAAACATTTTACTTCACGTTTTCAAGCAGCTTCGGCTTTTTGTCGTCGTCGTCGTCTTCTTCTCAGACGACGAGCGGAGACGAGAGGTTGTACCCGTCGCCGACTTCCTACATCCATGAGAACCACCTGCAGCTGTTCGAGTTTGTGGGGAAGATGTTAGGGAAAGCGGTTTACGAGGTATTTGCGACACTTGCGGAAGTTGCGCTCAGTCGGGAATGTCGTGGAAACGTCTGGGGTCCTTTTTGTGTGTGTTCAGGGGATTGTGGTGGATGTCCCTTTTGCCTCGTTTTTCCTCAGTCAGGTTTTGGGTCATCATCACAGCACCTTCTATAGTTCCATTGATGAGCTGCCCTCGCTGGACTCGGAGTTTTACAAGAACCTCACGTCCATCAAGGTTCGCTAAAGCCGTTACTTCTTATTTGCCTCATTTTTACCGCCTCCCGGCTGTAGATGAGTCCATGCATGATATCTGATATTTTTATGCATATTTTACAGCGCTATGACGGAGATGTAGGGGATCTGGGACTTTCGTTGTCTTATGATGAAGATGTTATGGGAGAGGTAAGGATTGGACCTTGGAAGGTTTTTGGATGTGATTGACCTCCAATTTGATTGGATTTCAAAATGCTTTCCCCAATGAGAAATGATGTGGAATGTGGAAGAATACAATAATCAGTCCAATATTCATCCATCCATCCATTTTCTTTGCCGCTTATCCTCACGAGGGTCGCGGGGAGTGTTGGAGCCTATCCCACCTGTCAACAGGCAGGAGGCGGGGTGCACCCTGAACTGGTCGCCAGGCAGGGGTTTGAACCCGGGTCCTCAGAACTGTGACGGCAATGCTTTACCAGATGCTTCACCGTGCCGCCAGCATAAGTCGTTTAAAAAAAAAAAACAAAAATCCGTCCATCTCAGAGTATTTTATTTTTGCTTACTTACAGCGCACAGGTTGATTATGTACCTTTAGACAATTTAATTGTTGTGCCTTTTCACTGCAGTATACTCAACTTGGCTATCGCTAGGTAAACAATTACATTAGTTGTAGTAAATTTTAAAAAACATATGACCAAAAAGCCATTGAAGTGAAATCCATCCATCCATTTTCTTAGCCGCTCATCCTCACAAGGGTCACGGGAGTGCTGGAGTTATCCCAGCTGTCAACGGGCAGGAGGCGGGGTGCACCCCGAACTGGTCGCCAGCCAATTGCACGGCACATATAGACAAACAGAGGCACTAACAATCATACCTAGGGGCAATTTAGAGTGCCCAATTAATGTTGGATGTTTTTGGGATGTGGGAGGAAACCAGGCAGGTCTGGGATTGAATCCGGGACCTCAGAACTGTGAGGCCAACGCTTTACCAGCTGAGGCCAGCGTGCTGCCCCAATATTCATCCGATTAAATCATTAAAAAGGCTATTCGCAATTGTAATTTCCACTGCGTTGTTCAAAGTGCACACTTGGTCCAACGATAAATTGCTGTATTTTTCCATCCAGCTAGTTTGTCATGAGCTGATACCCGGAGGGAAGACCATGCCTGTCACCAATGAAAATAAGTACGTCAGTCAATAACAAAATTTTACAAAGTTACTGTCTGGACGCTACGATTTTAATTTGTCTCATGGTGTGTGCAGGTTCAGCTACATCCACCTCATGGCTCACTTCCGGATGCACACGCAGATTAAGGAGCAAACTGCAGCTTTCATTCGGGGCTTTCGCAGCATCATCAACCCGGAATGGTTGCACATGTTTTCCACGCCCGAGGTTCAGCGTCTGGTCTCGGGAGACAACGCTGAAATTGACTTGGATGACCTCAAGTACGTGCCTGATCTTTATCCGCCTCCGTCTCGGCGCTATTTTAGAAATTCTGGGTGATTTTTGCGCCAGCTGGAGTACACGAGTTACAGTATTTTAGCGTCTAAATAGTTGTAATGCTTGTGTGTCTGATTTAGGAAGCACACGGTCTACTACGGCGGTTTTCACAGCAGCCACCGCGTCATCATCTGGCTTTGGGACATCTTGTCCAGTGATTTCACAGCTGAGGAGAGGGCAATGTTCCTCAAAGTATGCTGGTTTTCATATTTTTATGTTTTCCGCTCGCATCTCCTGTCGTTTCCTTTGACTGCTCTTGTCCTCTTCTGTAGTTTGTCACAAGCTGCTCAAGACCTCCTCTCCTAGGTTTTGCCTACCTCAAGCCACCATTTTCGATCCGGTGTGTGGAAGTGTCAGATGATCAGGTGAGGCTGCTGCGTAGGAAAGGAAAACTACAGTACTTGTTCTCACCGTCTGCTTTTTTTTTTTTTTTTTTTTTAAATGGTATATTACCATAGTTTCTGGGGGAGGCCCCATGGCTCAGTGGTCAGAGCATTGGTTTGGTAAACCAGGGGTCATGAGTTCGTATCTCACTGGGGCCTCGACTCCCCGAGAGGGGTTGTGTCAGGGAGGGCATCCGGCGTAAAAACTGTGCCACACAAATATGAGCGTTCATCTGAGATGTCACGCTGTGGCGACCCCTAACGGGACAAGCCGGAAGAAACTTACTCTTTTTACCGTAATTTCTGGACTATAACCTGCACCTGATTATAAGCCTCACCCAGTACATCTTTAAAGGAAAAAAAACATTTTGTCCATACATAGGCTGCACCTGTCTATAAGCCGCACCCGTCTATAAACCGCATTTGCCCACATTGAACCATGAGAAATTTACAAAAAAAGATGGTACACGGAATTTTCAAATTTTGAATAATATCTTTTCTTTCCAAACAGTGCCTGTGACGCGACAGTAACACACCAGCAACACGGTTCAGGCCACCTGCTTTTATTACCTCTGAAAGCTTTTCTTTTTTTCATCTTTGTACATTGCTCCAGTTCTTCCCGCTGCCGTTTCCAGCGTCTCACCATTGATTCTTTTATGCCACGTTTACGTGCAGCACCTTCTTTATCGGCCAACTCGATAGCTTTTAACTTGAAAGCTGCGTCCTATGGATTTCTTATTCCATTTTCCGTGCTAATTTTATTCACGCACAAAGCACAAAGTTACATTAAACCCGCGTCTTCCTCGACACGCCGGTTAAAAAAAAAAAAAAACAACCCAAAACCCCCCCCCCAACATACCGGTAAAAGTCACTTCCTCGGCACATATATTCCACTGGTCTCACGCTTACCTTTTCCCCTCGAGATATTTACAAAGAAAGATGGTACACAGAGATTTAACGCAAGCGCCTCCACGCTAACGCTAGCGCCACGCTAAAAGGGCCGGTTAAAAAAAAACATACCAGTAAAAATCACTGAGACACGGCAGTAACACGCTAGCGCTGTGCTAACAAGGCCGGACCGGTAAAAGTAACTTCCTCGGCGCATATATTCCACCTGTCTCACTCTTACCTTTTCTGCTCGAGCGCCCCCTAGCGGCCGTTTGAAGAAAAATTGCATAAATTAGCCGCGTCAATGTATAAGCCACAGGGTTGAAAGCGTGTGACAAAAGTCGCAGTTTATAGTCCAGAAATTACGGAATACCGAAGTGGGATACCGCAATTAATTGCAGTTATTGTCTCCCGCCCACCGCCTGCAGAGATTGCGTTCTGAAGGGGAAAAAAAATACATTTGAAATGTCAACAGCAGCCAAAATATTGTCCAGTATCTCTTTCATTTCCTCCCCTGTGGATGCAATTTCACCACGAGGATGGTTTCATTATCGCGGAACCTGATCATTTCCTCGAACAGTTTTATTGTTGAACACGTAAATGATGAAAAACAATTGGTGAATTGCTGGTGGGATTCAATGAAACCTTTCTGCTGATATGCAGTTTCTAATTTAGCGATGTAGCAGACAGCAATATAATTCACCACAGGAAGCAGTTTTTATTCTCATTGGCCGGGTGACTTGTTTCCATGCACAATTCACGGAGAAGTGAGCATATGATATTGATTCCTTCGCAGGTGTTTCAATGGTACCGTAATTCATGGCATACAGAGCCCACTTGGTTATAAGCCTCCCCCAGTATATTTGTAAAGGAAATACCATTTGGTACATACATACGCCGTGCCTGCGTAAAAGCCGCAAGTGCCCACATTGAAACATGAGATATTTACAAAGAAATACGGTACACAGAGAGTTTAACACTAGACCTGCCGCGCTAATGCTATCGCGAGCGCTAACGCCGCCGCGCTCATGCTAACGCTAGCGCCGCCGCGCTAACAGGGGCGGTAAAAAAAAAACAAAAACATGCCGATAAAAATCACTGAGACTCGGCAGTAACACGCTAGCGCAGCGCTAACAGGGCCGGACCGGTAAAAATCACTTCCTCGGCACATATATTCCACCGGTCTCGCCCTTTCCTTTTCCGCTTGAGCGCCCCCTTGTGGCCGTTAGAAAAAATGCACCCGCATGACCGCATAAAGCGTAGGGTGGAAAGCGTGTGGAAAAGAAGTTGCGGCTTTTAGGCTGGAAATGACGGTACACTTTTATTTTGCATTTTAATGCTGTATTTTTCAGTCCCTGGAATACATAATAAGTAGAAAAGAAAAGCAGTTGGCTGTTATTGGCAGCTGTCCAGTCCTCTTTGTCATTTTTTTTACATTTTATAATCTATCTGCATCAAAGATGCAGAATTTCTGACTGTTTAGTATTCGTCTGCCCTCAGTCTTTCTCGCTTGGATCATTCGTGTTTAATTTCCTGTGGGCAGGACACGGGGGACACCCTCGGCAGCGTCCTCAGAGGCTTTTTCACGATCCGTAAAAAGGAGCCCGGCGGCCGACTGCCCACTTCCTCCACTTGCTTCAACCTGCTCAAGCTGCCCAACTACAGCAAGAAGAGCATCTTGCGTGACAAGCTGCGCTACGCCATCAGCATGAACACCGGCTTTGAGCTTTCGTAGTACTCAACTGTTGCAAAATGGACGACCCGCAACAGGATGAAGTCGCCGGAGCCGAGCAAAAAGATTTTTTTTTTTTTTTTTTTTTTTTTTTTTTAGGTGGGATGGGCTCCGGTGCTGTCTGAGGAAATTTCTACAAAGTAGTCTTTTGTTTTATTTTAACACCCCCGAGGTTACTATTTAACTCCCTTCCGGCAAAAAATCTGATTCGCCGTGTCCCCGTGCCGCGCATAAAATCCAAGTTCATATCCAATATTTAACTCTCACTTCGCAGATCTCAGTTCCTCAGGCTTGATATAATCTTTTATTTTTCTTTCGCTCGAACATTCCCACCATACGAGAACTGGAAAGCAATACAGATGCGACGCAAGCAAGCCATTAGAGCCACGAAAAAAACGGAGTTGGTGCATTGGTAATAATGCGCGGCCAGTTTTGAACTTTGGCATCCAAGCATCATTTTGCGAGTTATGAAATTACCGCAGTCCACGTGTTTTGCATTGTCTAAAATGTCATTTTGTCCGAGTAGAAGACAAATCAATGGACTTTCGTCGTCTGTGTTGATCTCAATTCAGTTTCCACCCTCTTAAGGACGCAGACTTTTTTTTTTTTTTTTAGTTTATAATGGTTTATAAACGTTGTGTGTATTAAAAAAATATAAGGACGCTATGCTTCATTTGTGGCGAAGCATCGAGATTTCTGGACATGGAAAGATCCATCAATTTTTGTTTTTGTAATACAAAGGTGATGTCCGCCCGATCATGTCTCAAATTTATTGAGGTTTTGTACTTCACGCTAGAGAACCAGAACTTTTCTCACGCCACCTTTTAAATAACGCCGAGTGCCTCATGCATCGCCATCCTCCCCGCCGCGCTGTCACCTCGACCTTTTTCCGACGACTCCGAGTCAAGCCGACAATGTTGTATATTGGAAACAAGCCATAGAAGCGGGGGCTGGGCTTAAATTTTGGGAACCCAACCACTGTAATACCACTATAACGACTACGTTATAATCAACGTTGTTGATCCTATGACAATGCCCTCTGTGGACTTTCTAAGCCATGTTGTGACGTATTATCCGTTTAAACGAGCCTCCCGACACGATGTCATGGACTGGATCGCCAGCTGAGACGGACTGACTCCTGCATGATTTCATTTTTCCTTTGGATGGTTCATCGTTATGGAAAATGTTTCTGCTCTTGGGTAACTTTTAGGACTAAGTGTCAGCTTAGTCACTCGTGGACCTACCAGAAATAGAAATGCAGCTTTGAAAGAAAGGCTGGAAAAGCAAGCATAAAATCTCAACCAAATCTGTCATTATGCAAAAAAAACCCAACAAAATCCACAACCACCAACATCAGTAAAATCTTTTGTCATTTGTTACCACCTCCAGGTCATCACGACCATTTTACTGACCAGCAACTTGTGTGAAAACGGGTTTGGCGTCAAATCTTTACAGACTTAATTTCTGTCCCTCAAAGTAAACCTAAATAATTTACTCTAATATATGGAAGATTTAAAAAGTCTACACACCCCGGTTCAAATGCAAAGTTCTTGAAATGTCAAAAAAGGGGAAGAGAATCTTATTCCACTGTGTGTGGATCATGTGACCTTTAACCTATCCACCTCGATTGAGAAGTATGGTGTCCTTTTGGTGATGAGCAGTGTTGTGTTTTTGCCGAAACTGCCATTTGAGCAGGGGGTGTGCAGACTTTCAATATCCGCTGTATTTCATAGGGCTAATTATTGGACTTGTTCCTAAAAAAAAAAAAAAAAAAAAAAAAAAAAAAACTATTTAAAATATCTCCATAGTGACAAACCAAAAAGGTACACTGATTGCCTTTTTTGAAAGTCAATATTGTACACAAATGAGTGAAAATGAAATTAAACATGGCATTTTTTTGGGGGGGGGTCGGCCTGTTCCATGCAATTCAATTAATGTAACATAACCACAGAATATGTTTACATCTAGTCTATTTTTGGTTTTGTTTTAGTAAAATTTAATAGACATTTTGAATTTTTTTTCTTTCATACCCAACTATAACTTATTATTCAGTGTCTTCTCCGCTTAGCTGGGCGATAACACGTGGTAACATCCATTATCGACTCGAGTTAACAAATACGGTTCATTTTCATTTTCATATTGCACTGCCTGACAAAATGTAATGGCGTGGAATGGATAGGTTTCCAATTACGCCATCTTGCGTGTCGTAGAGGTCAAAAAACACGGGCGACAGGTAAAGCGTGAATTTTTTTTTTTTTCCCCATCGTTAATTTATCCGATTGATCTAACGGTGGTTGTGGTGGTGACACACAAGATGGCGTAATTGGAAACCTATCCATTGATCGGCACCAATGAAGTCACTGATAGTGTAGTGGTACACACGCTTGCCTTTGGTGCGGGCAGCGTGGGGTCGATTCCCGCTCAGTGATGGTGTTGATATCTGTCTGGCGACCAGTTCAGGGTGGAGTCCGGCCTTTTACCCGAAGCTAGCTGGGACAGGCTCCAGCTTTCCCGCAGCCCTTGTGAGGATAAGCGGCTTGGATAAAGACATGATTGACATCAAAATTTTGTGTTTTCCATCGTCTATTAAAGAGGGCTCTCATTTAAAAAAAAAAAAAATGTGCATACACAGTTCAATACAAAAGTGCTGTTTGTGTTGCCAAAAAATGAAGATCAGGTCACTTGTTGATTTCAAAATGATGTCAAGAGATGTAAACATAACCGGTCCCACCTTCACCCAAGAGTCAAATTGTCTTAAAAAGTCTTCTGAGCTGACTGCACTGTGGAATGTGTACCAAGAGCAATTCTTATGGAAGATTTGTCCGTGTATGTATGTAAGATACATTCTGTCGTGGTATATCATGCACATACTGGCGTTATATAAACTATTTGCTCCAAATTCACAATGCATTGTTTTTGTTTTGTTTTTGTCTTCCCCCCCCCCCCCACCCATCCCCCTCTCTGAGGTCAATCATGTCTGATTGCAAGCACCTGATGTGTGGGTGTGCAACACCGCACTGCAAGCACAACAACACGCCGCTGGTTTGGTGACTAACTCCTGAAAAAGAACATTTGGAGATTTTCCCGAAAGAATGTGGCGGATTTTGCTGTAAGCGCACACGCACGTCCCAACCCAGCTTTCTGCACACTTCAAGGAAGGCGCGCAGATCTCGGACGTGCGGGAAAACCATGAGCCAACCGGCCAGCCCGTCACCTTCCAGCTGGTTCAAATCTCTACGAAGGTAAGTTGAAGGTTTAATTCTTCAAGTCGGTTTTCCGGAGAGTGACTTAAATGCGCGTGACGCCGGCCCTGGCTGACCTCCCCCCCCCCCCTGTGATGCGGCCCTTTAGTTACGCGCATCACCTGACTGGCCCGGTTGGGGGGGGGTGGTTATTGGGATTTTCGCTATGCCCTCTGCCACTGGGCCTTTCACTTCACAAGATTAACAGTCGCGATGAGGAAGTCCAGCACTGGAGAGCATGCAAGAATAGACATGAGTGCAAAGGGAAAGGCTTGCTCTGCATGTCAAAGAAACGGCCGATTAACGTGCAGAAGGTAGAGCGGATGGCCGCCATCTTGAAGGATGATTATGATGATGATGATGCTGAATTCCTTTTTGGTCTTGTAGGACCAGGCTAGGCGAGCCATGCTTGAAGACTTACCCTGTGGAGTACGAGGACCTGCTCAAGAGAGCCCGGGTGTCCTTCCAGGCCAGGCGCAGCATCAAGGAGAACTTTCGGCTGGCCCAGCTGGAGGCTGTGGTGCGAATGCTGGAGGAGCACGAGTGCGACTTTGTGGATGTGCTCAGCAGGGATCTTCGCAAGGTGAAAATTTTCAATTTATTTCTTTTTAATTCTGATAACTGACATTTTTTTTTTTTTTAATCTGTCCTGAACTAGCCACGATTTGAGACGATCGTGTCAGAATTGATCGTGGTCAAAAATGAGGCCCAGTATGCAATCAGCAACTTCAGGAAATGGATGCAGCCGCAGCAGGTGGAAAGAAACCTGGTGAGACCGTTGTTGTTGTTGTTTTATGAAAATCATTATTGACCTTTTTAGTGAGGAACATTCCGCGGGATTGCTACAAAGAGGTACATTCTTTTTGTCAAAGAAGATTAACAATGTAAGTTGCTCAGTTGAAGGGCTTAAAGTGTGTTTTCCGTCGGTTTAGCCCACACGTGAACTTGATTTTGACTCGCTGTGCCCGGTTTTAACGACTTGACTTTGAACGCGTCCGCTCGGCTCAGTCCACCACCCTGGACGAGTGTCTGACGGTCAACGAGCCCTTGGGGGTCGTGTTTATCATCGGGGCCTGGTGCAGTCCGGTCCAAATGTGCCTGGTGCCGCTGGTGGGAGCCATCGCAGCAGGTAGAGCCACGCCGGACGAGTTCGAGGGGGTTTTCCCGAGACTGATTTATTTGCCGATTTTAGGTAACTGCGCCATCATCAGCCCTGCTGTGTGCACGGCTCACACGGCAGCACTTCTTCATCGTCTCATCCCGTCCTACTTGGACAACGTGAGTAGACCTCCAGTCACAACAAAGAACGTGACTTTTATACTCCATATTTAATTTAAGTACAGTGCTTCGTGTCTGCTGCTTTGCTCCCTGCCCAAGTGTTCTATAAATACGACTGAGTTGTAACGTGCTTGGAGGAACATTTCGCAGCAATTAAGAGCGGCAAAATTATTCTGTTTGGCCTGAAACTTTTTTTTTTTAATTTTAAGAATTGTTTGAAAATGTCACTGCAGGTGTTGTGCTTGTTTCTAGTTAGGGCAGAGAGCTGATGAGTTGCAAACATTTCTAAATTTGACCTTACAAAGATGATAAAGCTCTGTCAGAAGGGTATTCGTCTAACATGTTGAAAAATGTTGTGATTTTCTTCTGCGCTTCATCATACTGAGCTTGTTTCTGATTTTTGTTTGGCTAGGGACAAAACTTTTGAGACGCAGAAGTAGCTACATTGTGTCTTTGTAGACCCAGAGTACCAAGAGAGGAACTGTGGTCTGGTGTGGCGGAGAAATACTTTATGCTAGAAAAGTCCAGGACATGTATGAGGGCAGCAGAACAGCAGTGAGGTGTGACAGAAGAATTTAAGGTGGAGGTGGGACTGCATCAGGGATCCGCGCTGAGCCCCTTCCTGTTTGCGGTAGTAATGGATAGGCAGACAGACGGGGTTAGGCTGGAATCCCCTTGGGCCATGATTGTGATGTGGAGTGAAAGCAGGGAGCAGGCGGAGGAACGATTAGAAAGATGGAGGCACGCACTGGAAAGGAGAGGAATGAAGATTAGCCGAAGTAAAACAGAATACATGTGCGTGAATGAGAGGGGCGGAGGAGGAAGAGTGAAGCTCCAGGGAGAAGAGATCGCGAAGGTGGATGACTTCAAATACTTGGGGTCAACAATACAGAGAAATGGAGAGTGTGGGAAAGAAGTGGGGGGAAAAAAAACAGTTCCAAGCGGGGTGGAACAGTTGGCGGAAGGTGCCTGGTGTTCTATGTGACAGAAGATTCTCCGGTAGGATGAAGGGCAAAGTCTATAATACGGTTGTGATGATGTACGAACTGGAGACGGTGGGACTGAAGAAACAACAGGAAGCAGAACTTGAGGTGGGAGAAATGAAGATGTTGAGGTTCTCGCTCGGAGTGAGCAGGTTGGGTAGGATTAGGAATGAGCTCATTTGAAGGACAGCCAAAGTTGGATGTTTTTGGAGACAAAGTTCGAGAGAGCAGACTTTGATGGTTTGGACATGTCCGAAGACGAGAGAGTGAATATATTGGTAGGAGGGGGCTGAGGATGGGGCTACCAAGGAAGAGAGAGTGAGAGGAAGACCAAAGAAAAGGTTGATGGATGTTGTGAAGGAGGACATGAGAGGATGCACGAGATAGGCTTAGATGGAGAAAGATGACACACTGTGGCGACCCCTAACGGGACAAGCCGAAAGGAAAAGAAGAAGAAGAACAACAACAAGGGACAAAACTTTATGACTACTCTCCGTTGATGCATTGTAGTTCTAAATCAGTGGAAAATTACGGTTAATTTATACATCTCAAGGTTTCAAGTGTGAGAACATGATTGTGATTAATTTTGACATTTCTGCACGATACATTTAAACGTTTTTTTTTGTATTATGGGGAACGATATGATAATGATGTCCAATTCTTGTTTTCCTCAAGGAATGCTTCCACGTAATTCTTGCAGGCATCAATGACTTGGCTGACATCGTGGAACTAAAATTTGATCATGTTTTCTTTTCTGGTAAGAATGTTTGCAGTGATTCAATGCGTCCTTCTGCATTTGTTTCAAAATTTTTACTCTGTGTAATAATCCGATTCCAGGAACCAGAGATGAAGGAATTCGCATTTCTCAAGCTGCGGCTCAGTGTCTGACATCCGTCACCCTTGTCCTTGGTGGGAAGAATCCGTGTTACGTCGACCAGAACTGCGACGTTACCACCACAGCCCAACGCATCGCCTGGGCCCGCTTTCGCAATTCGGGCCAGAGCTTGGTGGCCCCTGACTACATCTTGTGCCATTCACATGTGAAGACCCGCCTGGTCCAGGCTCTGAAATGCTGCCTGATGCGGTTCTACGGTTCGGATCCCAGAGAATCCAGCAGCTTCGGCCGCATGGTGAATCTGGAGATATTTAACCGCACCAAAGACTTGTTGTGGAGATCCGGCAAGGTGTTCTTGGGTGGACAGGTGACCGAGGCGGAGAAGTACATTGGTAAGAACCCGCGCGCACACAAAAACTGGATCAAAATAAAAATTTGACTGAACTATTGCTGTCCTGCGTCAAGCCCCAACCATTTTGACAGAGGTGGACGAGTCAGACCCCATCATGCAACATGATATTTTTGGTCCAGTTCTTCCAGTTCTCACTGTAAACAACGTGGATGAGACGATTGCCTTCATCAACAAACAAGAGAAACCCCTCTGTGTGTACGTGTATTCCAACAACAGCAAGGTATGAAGCAAAACCGGAGAAAAGGATCACTGAGGCCAAAAAGTGTTGGACTTGCATTACATTTTTCTTGATCAATCCCGTAATTTCCGGCCTACAAGCAGCGATGTTTTTCACACGCTTTCAACCCTGCGGTTCATGCGGCTATACGGAGCTAGGGCCACGCTAGTGCTAGTGCCATGCTAACGGTGGCATTAAACCAGGGGTAATCGATCGGAAGACAGCCTTGGTTGATCGTGGGAGCGCATAAAAAAAAAAGTCAGCCAATGTTCCCTCCAATCAGAACTTTCTCTAACAACGACCGCTGCTCTGCCTCACTTTTTCCTAGTTTACCTTACACGCGCCCCCCCCCATCCCTGCTCTTAAAGATGTACACTCATAATTACAAATGTTACAGCACTTACGCAGCCCATCAAAGCGTGCACCACCGCCGCTTTAGTTAGCAACACAGTCTGGGCAACGTAGAGCAAAGACGAGTTAGACATGCTGCTTATGTTGACTTTCGATATGAATGGGGAAAGTTAAAAAAAGAAATGCTGTTGTTTTAAGATGCAATGACTGTCGGGAGTATGTGAATAATCGAAGAAAAAGTGGTTACACTGGACAGGATTTTCTCTTTTCTGAGTGGGATAGGCCTGATCCGAAGCCAAAGAAGAAAAGTGCAGGATGAGATGGTGTGTCATTTTTAAAATTCCACCTTGGCAGAGCCTGATCCAGGATGAAGGCACAGACAATACAGTGCACAAAAAGCAAATTCTGTATTTTAAATATACTGTAGGTGGCAACCTAACATTAACTTTAAAATTGCATGGGAGCATCATCATCATCATCATCATCATCATCCCTCCCCGTCATCGGTAGTTCACGAGAGGCTGGCTGCTTGAAAAGTAGATCTTGGGGTAAAAAAAAAGTCTGGGCACCCCTGCGTTAAACTTTCTTTGTACCGAGGCTTATAACCAGGTGCGCTCTGTAGACCGGGAATTACGGTTCATAAAAAATTAAGTGCCCCAATTTGGGGGGGGGGGGGGTGGTGTGTGTGTGACTGTTTTAATGCCTTAAGTGGTACATGAGAGCAAATTGAAAATTGTACAATCTTGCGGATATTGGACTTGCGACGTTCCATTTGTACTTTGGTTTGGCTTTTCTCATGTGCTGGTGGTTCTGACAACGCAGGTGATTTCAAGAGTCATGAGTGAAACGACAAGCGGAAGTTTTTGCTCCAATGACTGCGCCCTGCAGAGTCTGATGGTGACTTTGCCTTTCGGGGGAGTCGGTAAGGGAGCAGCTCGGACGGGTTGGAGCAAATCATCCGACAGCTCGAATGTGACCTTTGTTTTTGGGGTGCAGGAGGGAGCGGAACCGGTTCCTACCACGGGCGCGCCACCTTCGACGCATTCTCTCACAGGAAGTCCTGCCTGCTAAGAAGCACGCGCTTGGAGTGCGTCACCTCCGTGCGCTATCCGCCTTACGACGAGCGCAATCTGTCTCTCATGACGTGGGCCAGCAGTCTGTCCTGGAGGGGCCAGGGCTGGTGCCAAATCCTCTGACTTCTCTGGAACTGGAGACCTCATTGTAATGTAAAAATCATAAAAATAAGCACAACATCCAGAGAGGGAGGCGGCACATCGATTGAAATGAGAAAGTTGCTGTCAGTCACTGAGTTCCATAATGCAGAGAGGATGAATATCAATACCTAAATAAGCGTAGTGTTGTAAGTGGAAGTCGATTTTTGAAAAATTGTATATTCCCACTGAAAGGTTTATATATATATATATATATATATTAAATAAAATGCACTGATACGATTTTTTTCACCACGTTTATTTACAAAATATGCACACGGATTTACTGTTTTGTCATAACCAAATATTATTCAGGTCTTTTGTATATTATCTCCTTGTTGTTTTCTTTCAGGGCCGCATATCTGGCCGCCGTAAAAAGGTAGTCGCTTAATCTGTGTGGGGAAAAAATATTAAAGCAATGAGATTCATGATCAGAGAAGGCATGCCAAACATTTTTCCAGACGGGAATTACCTGTTTAAAAACCTGGCGACATCGGGATCGGCCTCCCCGGAACGCACGATTGGAGCGACGCTGTAATAGGAGCATAGAGATAAGAGATTAGAATAAATTATTCACGGTGGTTACAAAATAAAAGTGTTGAAACTCACCTGCGCTCAGCTCTGCGACAGACGGTCCGAGCTATGTGTAAAGCTGCGCTGCTTTTTCCTCCAGACTGTGTGATAAAAGACAAACGTAAAACAGAAACTGACACACAGACCGTTGAAATGTGGAATTGGGCTTACAGGCAAAATGAAGTTGGTGAGAGGAGGGAGTTCCTCGGTGAAAGTATCGATCCATCCTTCCAAGTCTGTTACTGGCTTTCCGGTAAATCTGGTTCGAGCTTACAAATAGAAAATATGCAATTTAGAATGGAACGCAGACAAACTCAAACAGTAATCGCACGGACTTACTCAGATGACTTTCTCTTGCGGATGACTGAGGAGTGGCAATATTGGAGCCAACATCTTGCAAAACGCACTGAATCTGGTTGGTTCGCAGCAAAAATGGAAATGTTAATGTGTCATTAAAGGGGAAATTTAGTACTTTGCATGAACAATGTATCCATAAGTCATGTAATATGTACCCTATTTTGACAATGATGTTAAAGCCTCTCTCATTTAATAGTGTTTTGAGAAGATTTTTTTAATCAAATTTTCAGGGGTGCTGCCATTTTCGCAAGTCACATGACATGTGCGCGGCTGTGACGTGTTACGTGCCGTTCCAAACGCTCGATTACATGGGACACCATTTATGCCCAGTGCTGATTTCTCAGATTTCTCCTCATCTGATGAAGAAATAGCAGTATTGCTTCATGGAGAAGACTGAGGAATACTTCCATACAGATTTGAACCTGTGGCTGTAAATAATGTTGAATATTCGGATGGTTCTTCGGACGGCAGTGACGCGTAGTCCGACGAGCGAGCTCCGGCGGAGGCTGTTAGCCAAGCTCGGCTCGCGGCCTATGCCGGACGCGAATCTCGGCTCGTGGCCTCCGCCTGGACGCTGAATCTCGACTAACGGCCTCCGCCAGACGCCGGAGCACGGCTCGCTGTCGGAGCTCACTCATCAGACTTGGCGTCATTCCCGTCCCAAGAACCATCCGCGTCCGCCGGGGGTCCCCAGTAGTCAGACTCCGGTGTCATCCCCCCCCCAAAGAATCACTCCAATATTCAACATTTACAGCCACAAGTTCAAATCCGTATGGAAGTATTCCTCCGTCTTCCCGATCAACCCATACTGCTATTTCTTCATCAGATGAGGAGAAATCCGAGAAATCGGCACTGGGCACGATGTAATCGAGCCTTTGGTGGGGCACCTTATACGTCACATCCCCGCACGTCATGTGACTCACGATAATGGCATCGCCCCTGAAAATTTTTGCCAATAAGAATCTTATCAAAAAACTATGAAATGAGAGAGGATTTAACATCACATTGTCAAAATAGAGTACATATGAGATGACCTAATGGATACATCGTTCATGCAAAGCACTGGATTTCCCCTTTAAAGAAGTGGCATAAGATGAGACCAACCTCATCCAGCTGATGTGTGAACGTGTGGCCTTTTTCAATGCAAAATTCTCTGGCCAAACTGCAACATTTCACACAATCTGAGCAATGTTGCGCGCACAAATATTTATCGGAGCTTCCGAATGGAAGAGAACAGATCGTTACCCTATAGCTGACGACAGTTCATCTGTATTTCCTAAAGCTTCAAAAATATGATCTTCCTTTGGTCTTCTCTCTCCAGTAAATGTGCTTGAGAAACCTTGAAGGTAAACAACAACAACAACAAAAAGTCAGGATATATTATCAATATCGCATCTTTTTTTCTCGAGATGCAAGAAAAAGAACCTTTATCGCCCGTTTTGGTGTAGATTTTAGGCACCTTGTTGTCTCTCTCGGTGGCGTAACTGTAAAGATGACCGAAGTGTGGAAATAATTAAAAAGGGATTATTAGAATATCCGCTGCTCGTCTAAATTCAGCTTTCTCAATTTAGCTTGTTCACTGCTACATTACGAAAGATTCGGTTACGTGAAGGGTTTTTGGAAGATTATGCAATGTAACAAAAAACAAATTGTACAACCTTCTCCAAAGGAACGACGTTTCCCTCATCTGCCTCTCGGTCATATGTCTGGCAGTCTTTTTAATACAAAGGTAAAGCAAAGGGTTGCTAATAAGCAAAGCCATGTTTATGTTTACGAACCAATCGCTTTGGGAGATTTTTGTCCTGGCAAACCTTCCGTAGGTCACCGTGGGCGTTTTCATGTTATGGAACGATTGGATAACTCCCCCGCGTGGTGGACAGAAACCTGCACGCTGATTGGTCAAAAAGATAAGCAGGCAAGAAACCGCTGGAGCTGATTGGATGTTATCCGTCAAATGGGTCTATGCGCAGTCAGCTGCGTGTTTAACGCAATGCTAGCGGTCTGCGTCACTTTGGACCACCGAGAGTCAACACGTCTTATAAAATTTGCATTTTTTTAACGTACGCCATTATTATAAGGCTCTCTGGTCTTCGTTGACATCAATGAAAAAGTTATTAGTAATATTGTCAAACGTTTCGAGTCTCAAGAGGTTAGCATTAGCTTGACGTGGGTAACATAGCAACTGAGGTTATCTAGAGTCTGTGTTTTTTTTTTTATGTCAGTTTTTTATGTACTTTAGAAAATATGCATTTTAAGGAATGCATCGTATCTGCTCCGGGAAAGGCAATTCTTCACGGAGAGCACGCAGTTGTACACGGAAAGGTAATTTTCTGATGAATTAAACTAACTAACACTGTTGGGGGTTTCTCCTAATAATGTTGTCAGTGCAATTTAGTAACGACGACATTTTGATCTATGACAGAATGACTCGTTCCATATACTTAAATATTGCTAACCGACCTTAATGATAACCAATTTTACTCGCTTTCGTTCATCATCACAGGTTGCGCTTGCCGTGAGTTTGAATCTGAGGACATACTTGAAGTTGAAAGCCACCAACACCGGTAAAGTTTGCGTCAACCTCCCAAACATTGACACTTTCCTCTGCTGGGATGTGTGCGAGTTGAAACGCCTGATCCCGCCTTCGTGTGGTAAGGAATGTTTTCATTGACATTATTTTGCTGTTCCTTAATGCCCAAGTGTCATCCCTGTAGATATTGTAATGAAAAATACACATAACATGATTCATTTCAATGTCTATACGAAAAAATAAATGTGAGCGGAGAGCGCGTCACCCGTGCGCAAAGTGTCATTCTACGATATCCGAGTGGTCGCCATATTGGCTGCGTCCTCCGTCCGTGACGTCACGGCGACATTCGCCAACGAAAACACGCGGTGGGCCCTAACTATGGGAGACGAACGCGCCCCTTCTGACACGGAAGCTCTTTTCACACACAACCGAGTGAAGTAACCGGGGCAATATTACACGATCGTTTCGAGCCATATTTAGATGATATGCGGATCACGGCCAAACCCCATCCGGCTGAGTGAGGGATTCTCGGCTGGGTTCTTCAGAGCCGCCCCCGTCCGCAAAGCCCGACGTCACGCAGTGACCGCCGAACGCGGCGACCGGCTGATTTTCGGCGCCGTAGTGGCATTTAATGGGGCCGAGCCGTACTGCTTTTAGGGGGATGTTCAAAGCCGCCGCAGTACTTGTTGAACACCGTCGAGCCTACCTGTTATCTGGAACCCACGAACCTCAGATCCATTTTTCACAACGAACCGGGTCAAATTTATGAAGGGTAAATCCATCGTCCCGAGTGTTCAAGCAATGTCCAGCAATGCAACGAGCCGGCAATTTGGCTAACACGAAGGAACAACGAGCTACCTTCCCGCAGGTAAAACTAATGCAAACAAACAAGTCCACTTGGGGGCGCCGCTGTCTTTTACGTCACTTCCTGCTTCTTCTCGAAAACAAATCCCTCGAAAACGCATGGGCCCATAATGGCTGAAGTTTTTTCATTAATAACATACTAAAAATCATGCATTTCATGACAGGAGGCCTTTAATATTTCCTCATAATCCCTCAAAAGTTCCCTCATAATCTGAGACAAACTCCTCAACATTTGGTATCATCCTAACATCCTCAACAATCTAAAGGGCTATAAACTGCAAGCTGTGTTATTGTTTCATTATCAACATTTTATTATTGATTGATTGATTGATTGATTGATTTGTGTCTTTTTTTTTTTTTTTTCTTCCACAGAACAGCCTGAGGATGTAAAACGTCTCGACGCTGCATTTGTGAAGAGATTACGCAAATTTGTTGGGGTAGCAAACGAAAACTCGGACACAAGCGACATGGCCACCTTGGCGTTCCTCTACATGTACCTCACCCTGTTTGCATCGGGGTATGATTCATTAAATTGATAACTCGACATTTTTGGGTATCTAAACTATCTTTTACTGTCTAACTGGAATAGAATCAATAATAAACGCACAAAACATACCAGGGCTCAACAACCTCAAAGCACCGATCGTATGACTTGTTTGCGGCAAACGTCAGACTCGGTTCATTACACGTACATAAAATATATTTTTTAAAATTTATTGTATTTATTAATGACATTACAGGTATTTTAAAATTTTAATTCACGTAAGCAAGTCAGATTCATAATTGAAAGCCCAAATCATAGTAACAATTTGTGGCCTATGGTGTTTTTAGAAGATACTTCGCGGGTGCCGCGTTGGTGACCCCTGAAACGTACAGATGGACTGCATTTGCTGTTTTATAAAAGGGAAAAAAATCATTTTAGTAAACATTTTCAGTAGCCAATAATAAATTTTTAAAATTAAACCGACTACAATAAACCATCTGTGACGGACAGGGAGCAAGTCCTGCCGCAAAAAGCTCAAAACTAATTGAAAATGTGCACCCCCCCCCCCCCCCCCACCATATTAATAGTTTAAACCAGGGGTGTCAAACTCATTTTTGTCGCGAGCCACGTCGTCGTTCCGGTTTCCCTCAGATGACAGTGAAACCATAAAAATCGTTCATCGCCTCTTCATATTGACACGTGAAATTTATGAATTGCTTTTGGAATCGGAATTCATATTTAATGGGTTTTTAGGGGGGTCGTGAGTTCGTATCCCACCGGGGCTCGCGTCGGGAAAGGGCATCCGGCGTCAAAAACTGGGCCCAACAAATATGAGCGTTCATCTGAGATGTCCCTCACGGGACAAACCGAAAGAAATTTCCTCTTGTGGTGCCTTGCGATACAATTGAGCCAACTTGGGAGTTTTTTTTAGATAAGAGCCGCCATTTGGACACATTTTTGCTTTGACTTGCGAGTTTGTTTCAATTTACAGTGCAATAAGCAGTTTGGCAACGAGTGAATATTTCATATTTTCATCTTTCAAGAGCCTTTGAGCTGTTTATTGCCACTCTTGTACAAAGTGAATTCCATAGTGTATTTAAAACAAATGTTTTTTTTTTATAAATTTTACTCGATTAACGCTAATCTGAATGGTTCCGGCCGCGCTACCCCGAGAACGCCCGATCTCGTCAGATCTCGGAAGCTAAGCGGGTTTGGCCCTGGTTAATACTTGGATGGGAGGACCGCTTGGGAACGCCAGGTGCTGTAAAGCGTCACTCCCCGGGCTAAACTGCAGAGGGGTTGCGTCGGGAAGGGAATCCGGCGTAAAACTGTGCCAAACGAATATGTATCTTAAGATGACACACTGTGGCAACCCTTCACGGGACAAGCCGAAAGGAAACAAAGAAGAAGAGTTGATGTTTGGTATTGGTAACGTAAAAAGGCTTGCAATATTTCAACGTTATGATTTTTTTATATGACAATTTGAAATTTTGGTACAGATTTGAACAAGAATCACGGAAGTTGACGTGCATGATTTGCCGTGGGCGGGCCACATAAAATCATATGGTGGCCTGGATCTGGCCCCCTGGCCTTGAGTTTGACACCTGTGGTTGAAACAAACCAGAAGCTTTGATCCCAAAACACTTTATGATATCGTTTCAAATTCATTTTTGTTTTGAGATGTATGAGCGTCGAGCCGAAGAAGTGGTGGTGCCGCAGCCATTATCCAGCGCACGTGACGTCACCTAATGTCGTCGTTTTCTTTTCTTGTCTTTTTTTGTTTTTTTTTCCCCTCTTTCAGCGAGCCCCCAAGCTTGACGCTGTCCGTGTGGTCCGAGCTGCCGACCGGCGCGGGTCTGGGTTCGAGCGCAGCCTACTCGGTGTGCCTGGCGGCGGCCATGCTGTGCGCGAGCGGCGCCATTCCCGCTCCTCTCAAAGAGTGGGACTACACCGCCGGGTAACGACGGGAAACCGTGCGCGATCGCAGCTGTCCGCCCACGCCGAGTGGCCCGAAAGCCGCCTGCGCATAAAATTATTACTACATAGCACATTAGCGTTGAATACTCCAAAAATGCTTTTAATCAACAATGACATTCATGTATGATGACATGATCGTTTATATTTATGGAAGAGATGATGAGACAAAAAGATAACCTGAGTCATGTGTTCAAAAATACTTTTTTCATTACATTTTTGCATATATAATGTACTTTTGGGACGGAATTAATAACGTGGTAATCTCACTTCTTGGATTTTGTCATAAATCAAGTCGCCCCCCCCTTCCCGCCCAAAAGATAGATTTCCGATGACATCGCCACAGTCCCAGGATGCCCTAGTCTGCCATCTTGTGTGTCACTACCGGTAATTGGAAACCAATGTGTAGGATGTTTGGTAAAATACGAGCCTGCTTATTACTACAAAATTAAAAATGCTTTTAAGTGAATATACGTTGGGTGGCACGGTGGATCAGCTGGAAAGCGTTGGCGTCACGGTTCTGAGGTCCCGGGTTCAATCCTCCGCCTGTGTGGAGTTTGCATGTTCTCCTTTTTTTAATGTTTATGTTATTATTGTATTATTATATAGATGTTATGTTATTATATATAAATATATATATATATATTATTATTATATATGCTCGTGGGTTTCCTCCGGGCACTCCGGTTTCCTCCCGCAGCCCAAAAACATGCAACATTAATTAGACACTCTAGATTGCCCCTAAGTGTGATTGTGAGTGTGTCTCCATGTGACCTGCCATTGGCTGGCGACCAGTTCAGGGTGTACCCCGCCTCCTGCCCGTTGACAGCTGGGATAGACTCCCGCACTCCCTGCGACCCTTGTGAGGATAAGCGGCGAAGAAGATGGATGGATGGATGAATACATATTGATATGCATCGTCAAAGACATATTTTTATGAGAGCATTGTCTTGTTGTTTGTCACAAAACAACTGTTGATGACCAGTCCCTTCGTCATCCCAGTTTTCGAATCAAGTCATATTATATATGTCATATTAATAATGATGTTTTTTTGCAGGTGGTGTCAGGAGGACCTGGAGCTGATCAACAGCTGGGCCTTCCAAGGCGAGACGATCATCCACGGAAACCCTTCCGGAGTCGACAACGCGGTCGGGACGTGGGGTGAGCGAGGCCTCGCGGGCGCCGCGCCGTCGCCGCTCATCGCGCTGACGCTTTTTCGCGCCCCCACGGACGACCTTTTAACGGAATCGCCGGCGTATCCCGCGCGGCAGCAGCGTTGGTTATCGTCAGATGATTATCTCGCTAATGGCTGATTTGTTTCCGCGCAGGAGGCATGCTGAGGTTCTTGGCCGGGAGGATAATACCGCTGAGCAGGTGAGCGACGCTGATTAAGCTCCGCAGAGCGGGTTCATAAAAATCGGAGCGCATGTCTCCCCCCCCCCGAATTCATGTCGATGAGGATAAATTGTCGCCTCGGCAGGGCGGACCGAGGAGAAATGCGTCGTTCGAGCCTCTTTTTGTGTTCCGCTTCCCTTCCAGGGTGCCGTTATTAAGAATCCTCCTCACCAACACTAAAGTGCCACGGAGCACAAAGGTTCTCGTTGCCAGGGTGAAGGACAAAATTAACAAGGTACTAAATGTTTTCCTCCTCCTCCTCCTCCGTGCGTTACCTGCCGATGTCATAATTAATAACGCGGGCATTTCCTTTGTGTTGAGTGCTGTCGTAAAATATTGAAATTAAACTCTTGGCCGGTATCCCTGTGCTGTGTGCTGTGTGCTGTTGCCTCGGCGACAGCAGTGGGTGTCGGGACTTTTACCCTGCGTGTTGTGGTCAGACAAACGCAGTTTAACCTGCGAGTATATTGTTTTTCTTTTATAATGTGCAATCTATCCATCAGTTTTCCTAGCCGCTTATCCTCACAAGGGTCGCGAGGAGTCCTGGAGCCTATCCCAGCTTTCAGCAGGCAGGAGGCGGGGTACACCCGGAACTGGTCGCTAGCCAATCGCAGGGCACATAGAGACAGAGAGCAGTCACGCTCACGATCACACCTCGGGGCAATTTAGAGTGTCCAATTAATCAATCCATCCATCCATTTTCTTATGCTGCTTATCCTCACAAGGGTTGCGAAAGTCCTGGAGCCAATCGCAGGGCACATCGAGACAAACAGCCACACTCACAATGGCACTTAGGGGCAATTTAGAGCGTCAAATTAATGTTGCATGTTTTCGGGCCCGGAGAAAATCCACGCAGGCAGGCACAGGGAATACAAGGCGGGTCTGGGTTTGAACCCGGTATGTGCAATCTATGATTATATTTACGCATTCGTGGGCAGCATCCCATTTTTTTGGGACATCATGATTTTTCACGCATTATATCCTTCAGTATTTCAAAATATTTCAGTGTTTTTAATCTGATTCTGATTCTGGTTTTTGGGACGATCTACTAAGGCAGCGTCCCATTTTTGGGACATCATGATTTTTCATGCATCATTTCCTTCAGTATATCAAAATATTTAATTGTTTTAATCTGATTCTGATTTTTGGGACGCTCAACTAAGAAAACCCAAGTACCTTCTTGCGGGAAGCGTCCCATTTTTTTGGGACGAGATTATAAATCATATATCATCATCATCAACATCATATCATATCTAAATCATAAACAAAAAAGAATTGATTGATTGATTGATTGATTGTGCTCTGTTAGGAGACGTTTATCTCAATAAGGAAAAAAGATTGCCAACCCTGCCCATGAATTAAAAATAAATATGAATTAAAAATAAAACAAGCACCTGTGTTTTATGTTTTTAAAAATTGTTTTCCCTCTCCTCCAATGCCGCAGTTTCCCGCCATCCTGACCGCTGTGCTCGAATCGCTCGACGGCGTTTCCTGCACTTGCGAGAAGGTCCTCTTGGAGATGACCCGCGAGCCCATCACAGGCGAGCACTACAACGTTTTAGAGGTACAAAAATGAAACCGCAACCTCCCAGGCCTGAGTTCTTGTGAGCCCGCAGGAATACTGTCAATAGAATTTTATCAAGTAGCGGCATAAAACCTTTATTAACGTTATAATAAGTAGCAGTACAGGTGTGGATTATATGCCATGTTGTTACTCATAAAAAGAATGATAGATTGAAAGTTAGTGTAAGCATCTTTTTCTTTCTTTTGTCTTTTCCGCTTTTAGGAGCTCATTGATATCAACCAGCATCATTTAAATGTGATGGGGGTGGGACACCCTGCCCTGGACACCCTGTGTCGGGTCACGCTCGCCAGGGGCCTGCACAGCAAGCTGACGGGCGCAGGGGGAGGGGGCTGTGGCATCACCCTTCTCAGACCAGGTAGGCAAAATTTCACATCTCATCAATTATGTCAAGTGTCTCCTGCGCTAATACGCTGACGTGCCAAAAGAATCGTTAAACGCATATAAAAAATGAAGGTCACTCACGTTGGAGCTGCTTTAAGCCACGGCCCACAGCCAGACGGTCGCGTGCAGACTCGCTGGGGTCACAAACGCCTCCACTAAGCCCCGCCTCTTAAAGGCACATGCATGTATCACAGCCACTACAACGTTCTATCTATCTATCTATCTATCTATCTATCTATCTATCTATCTATCTATCTATCTATCTATCTATATCTATCTATCTATCTATCTATCTATCTATCTATCTATCTATCTATCTATCTATCTATCTATCTATCTATCTATCCTCTGCCACTTATCCTCATGAGGGTCACGGGGTAGCTCTCTCTCTCTCTCTCTCTCTCTCTCCTCACTGCTTCCCCTGTCATTTTGTGTCTGCTGTCTCAGTGTCCCCCAATCGTGAATGGAGTTTTTGTTGTTGTTGTCGTCATAGAAACGGACTCTGCTGTAATCCAGAGTACAATCCAGGCCTTGAAGGACTGCGACTTTGACTGCTGGGAAACGAGTATCGGCGGTCCCGGTGTCCAAGTGCATTCCCCCATATCAGTGAAGGAAGATGTTTTAGGGGTCTTAAACCGTTACTGAGACGCCGCCGCGGACGTGCAGGTGAATTTACGAGACGTTGACAAGATTCGAGGTACGGTCAAGCGCTGCAGTGAATCAAAGAACGTTTGCCCACTCAACAAAAGTGGACTGAATGTCAAATTATGCATCTCATTGACTGCTTAATCGTGTAGAGCAAACTTTGTCCGCTTGGTGGCGATAGAGTTCCACAAATTCTTCTTTAATGGAGAGCCCGTTGCTGAAGTTCAACGCCGAACTCTTGATTGTATATTAACAAAAATGATTATGAAAGTAACTAATATTTGACTTGTATATTTTCAGGTTTAGCTAATATATCTTTTAGCACACAGTTTAGTGTATAACTTTTATTTTCCTTACATTTCTCAACCTTTTTAAAAAAACTCTCACAGCTATCCTGCCAATGCTGTGCACGGATCTGTTTGGAATCTTCCCGATTTGGGGGGGAAAAAGGTCATTTTGGGATTTTGAATTTTTTTTCGAGTTTCCATCTTTCCTCCCTGTAAATGCCACGAAGATTAAGTTGCGCGTTGGACACGAATAAAGGACATTTGTCACCCCCCCCCCTCTCTTTTCGCCCGGCGCCCATTCTGTCCCCTTGAATTGTGTCATCTTTATGTTCAGCGAACATCACCACCTCCAATCTCTCCCCCCCCCCTCCCCCCATCCAGCAACCATTGGCAGTACACTGCCGCACAGTTGCCCCTAACCCCTGCTGGAATTTAATTACCACTGCGCTTTTCAATTGAACTGGCATCGACAAGGGGTTGCGGGGGCACAGGCGTTGGGGGGGGGGACGGGACCAAGAGTGAGACAACAGAGGCGGTTTCATTTGAAGTGCCTCTCTCTCTCTTTCCTCTTTCATTCTCACTCCTTTTCTTTGCTCCCGTGAGCCACAGATTTTTTTTTAATTTTAATTATATTCATGTCAAGGCCTGCAAATGCAGTCTGTAAGATTATTTTGGATGACATGGGAAATGCAGGGAAAAAAAAGGGGGTCAAGGACACGCAGAAAATGGCTGAATTAGAGTAATATGATTAAAAAAAAAAAGTGCTGTCCTAGAAGAGCATTAAAAAGCAGAGGAATGCAGAAATGCCAGATCGGAATCAAGGATTGAAGATAGAAATGTTAAATGTGAATTTGCTGAGTGGACGTGCTCACCGGGGGTGGGGTGGGGGCAGGGGGCAGGGGGTGGGGTTTCTCTCCTTCTCCCTGTGGACGTCCAGTGGGCAGACGGAGAGCTTGTCAGGAGCCATTAAGTTCGAATACGCAACCGCAGCTGACTGACAACATGTCACGTCCCCGACGGCCGCCAGTTTTACTAAGGGGGGGGGCTTTCGGTGACTTCCTGCGGAGTGTTTACTTGCCCCGCTCTGGACTCACAGGCTTTACAATATATTGTCAGCTCCTATTATCCGAGACAAAAGTTTCACGTTATCCATTTACAGTAGCTGCGCCGGAGCGGGACGTCGAAACGAGCACAGCGTGGCCCATTTTCCCCAGCGCTCAACGTCGCGGTGATGTTCGTGATCTTCCTGTGGGGGTGTTGACCCTTTCTGTGAGCGTGTTTTAGTTCAAAGGGGGAAATTATGTTTTGTCCTTATTTCCCCTGGTTTAAAAAAAAAATTAAAAAATATCATACATTTGCAATCTACATAATCTGCCAGCACCCACTATCTGGAATTGCATACATATATGCATATACTCTACGGAGACCTTCCAAAACAAAACAATGGCTTCTCTGGAGCATTAGCCTGTCTACTAACTGTGAACAAGGCGGTCTTGGTTTTGGGGCCTGTTGACCAAATGTAAACCACGAGAAAAGTGCTTTCTTGGGATTGCAACAACCGTACTGATCTTAAAATAAAGGGAATGTTAACCAAGAGATAAATAAGGTCATTTTCGGGTGCCACTTGTCGACTATATATAAACATTTGCTCAAGATCAATGCTATATATCATCACGACTACCATAATTTGACAGATAGCCGGCATGTTACGGATAATATTAAAGCAGCAGAGTTTATGAGGGTTAGGGTTCCTCCATTTTCTGGACCACGTATTGCGTCAAGTGGTCGTGGCAGGAGCTGATTCAGAAGAAAAGTGGACTCCACCTTGGACCAATGTTCCCTCTAAGATGCGCAACTGCGCATTTGCGCACTTGTCGCACACTCAACCCCGAGGAAAACGGATCCAGCGCAGTGAACTACAGCCTGACATGGTTTTTTTTTTTTTTATTTTTAAACACGGCAGCACACTGCCTTCCACAAAGTGCTGCTACACGCCCTAATTCCTAGTTTACCTGACACCGCCCCCCTCCATTTTAAAGAGGTACACTCATAATTACAAACACCGGGGTATGTGAATAATAGAAGAAAAAGTGGTGAAACTGGACGAGATTTTCTCTTTGAGTGAGAAAGATCTGGTCTGAAGCCTGAGTGGAAATTACAGGATGAGATGGTGTATAATGTTAAAATTCCACCTTGGCACAGCATGATCCAGGATGAAAGCACAGACAATACAGTGCACAAAAAGCAAATTCTGTATTTTAAATATAGGAGGCAACATAACATTAACCCTAAAAGTGTTCGAGAGGATCATTCAGTTTTCAACATGGATTGCGAAAGATATTCTTCAAGCAATAATTTAGTTTTACAACAACAAAAACAGACTGGGATATCATTGTGGGTTAAAAAAAAAAAATGAAAGTTGGAAGCGACATTTCAAATTTATAGTTAAGTTGGCTTGGAATGTGTTTGTATTGTAATGTATTTTTTTTTTGGTTTGTTGACATTTTCAGTGTAAGCTTGCAAAATTGTTAAAAATGTTCTGATGGGAATGTGATCTGAATTTCTTTAATGAGCCGTGTAACTTCAATGGATAACCACAGTGCATACGTCTGATGTTGCTCACAGTGGTCAAAGGGGGCGCTCACGGGCTTAGTGTGTTTACTCAGACGCTTCCAAAAATTAGAGGGAACGTTGCCTTGGACTAATGTCCAGTCAATAGTGATAGCACGAGAAACTGAGAGGGAATTTATCTCATGCAGACACGTTTATGTGAACCCCTACACTATAAATGGTGTTTGGTGTGTCACGTAACATTAAAAATAGATTTTTTTTTTCTCCAAAGCCAAATCAGATATATCAGGAAAGTGCTTCTGACAAGGGTCATCAAATATTGATGCATAATAGCTTTACTCTCTTCCTCCTGACCTGTTAATCATTTCTGGGTGTGTGACCCACCCCCCACCCCCACCCCCCTTCCAATCCATCTTCCGAGGGTTCCGACCATTTTGATTGGTCGGCTGTCAGCCACGTTGCCCTTCGAAACGGGCCCCGTGCGGCTTTTCCCTCTTCACTGTTTATGTTGTAAACATCTTGCAACCCTTAACACACTTTGACTTCCACTCCTTGTATCTTTTTTTTTTTTTTCCTCTCTCCATCACAGAATTGTATCATGTCGTCGTATTGATCCAGTAATTGATTCTGTGAGGCAGGTACCCGCGACACACTTGTCATCCTTCAGTGCCACTAGCGCTTGTTTAATTGTAGACAAAAGCACCTTTCTTTCGAGCTGCCTTTGAAAAGACTCATTGATTTCGAGATTTTTATTTTTTATTTTTTTGAGAGCGCCCTTCATCCTTGCGCTGGCTCATTGCGGGGGAGAAAAAAAAAAAAACCTTGTCGAATGCACAAGTACAGAATATGTCACCACTTCAAATAAAACCTGTTTTTGGTTTTGTATCGCAATCTTTACGTTCTATCAGACTTTTTGTAGAACCTTTCAAGTTCAAAACTTGGTTCTATGCAAATGATTGACTTTGCAGCTCATGTAAATATATATTTTCTTTTCAAACGGAGATGAGAATTTTTCCCGGATTTGTGGAAGTATGAGGTTTTTTTTTTCATCTGAAATTGCCAGTTTTGTGAAATGTGTAAATCTGTAGAGAAAATGCTTGGGGGGGGGGGGGGGGGGGGATTAGTCACAGCTGTGATAGCGGAAAACGGCATTGCTACCCGTTTACGGCATTGCTATCTGTTTGCATTAAATTTGGTGTTTATAATCACGACAACATTCAGATTTTCGGCAGCATTTTGCCGGCATTTTCACTTTGATGTTAACATTTCGTAGAGAAGCGTTCTGTTTACAACGGCATAGTTATAACTTATAGACATACGCACGCATATGTTAGCGAGCGGTAAGCGCGTCTGCCAGTACGGCGAAAGTATTGGATTGTAAAGATGAAGATCGTGCCAGAGAAATTGATCAAAACCACCGGGTAAAAAACTGTTTCAAATGGGCATGGCTTGAAAAAAGTGTAACCGTACAGATACGAATTAAAACTGGATTAACATGTCTAACCAAACACTTAGAAAAAGTTGACGTTCCCGGCAAAGTGCTGTGCAGTCTGTGTTCCGATATGATCAATTATGGGAAAAATATTCAAAACCAGGAAATACAAAGGTAAGTTGGACGTAAATTTCTCAAATATTATATAATTGACAACTGTTAATACCTACCTGTAGCACTGGCCTCGTTGATCACGCATTTTATCGCTCACTTTTTTTGTATTTCATGACCTTTCCTCGCTCTCTCACTTATAATTACTTGAGTACTTATTTCTGAAGTATAACTTGTAAGTGCAGTAACCTATTTGATATATCACTCAATGTACATTTTTATGTCTGTTTGGCAAAACTATTTTGGTTGTTTGGACTCATATTTTGAAATATTATGATTGCCCTGTATTTATATTGTTAGAAGTAACCAGAGCTCACCATTTAACAGTGTGTTTTATGAAAAACAATTGTGCCTAAGACAGACAGACAGACATTTTCAGCGTTTTTCCAAATTGGTCACTCTCATCCCTCTTTATCCTCTATATGTCTTGCTTCCATCCATTTTATTGGTTTTACGTTTACGCTTGCACGTACAACTCTCATGCCAGAAATACATTTTCACTCTGATTGACTCTAATAATATGAAACCAGTAATCCTCACATAATCTATTCTTTAGAAAAAAAAAATACAAACAAACAAAAAAATCTGTCAGGCTTGGGGTTTAGAAATGTGCACAAAAATATATTTAATGCACTGTTTTTGTTGAGCAACAATATCCTAAATTGAATTTAATTTACATTCACATGTGACGAGCATTCCAGAACATTCGCACTTTGAACTGGCTTTGAATTCAAAATAGGTTCTCATCGTTTCACTGGGATTGCAGCCAATCCAATGGATTCCCACCCCCTCCCACCCCCCACCATCAAGAGGCTCAGGGAGGAGGAGGAGGAGTATGATCTCAAAATGTTATCACATGACAGCGTTTGATTGATGGGCCATTACAACGTTGGCCAGATGTACTTAAAACCGCTGCTTTTAGGCTGATAAATCGTGGCCCAAATGGATTTATAAAACTGTTAGAAACAAATATTCCCATCTCGAGTTATTTGCAGTCCCTTCGTAATGGATGTTCTCGCTTGTCTGTCTCACTTTCTGCGCCCCCCCCCCACACACACTTTGTCGGTGGACCTCTGCGGTCATGTAATTACAATAGAACAGGTAGCGGTGTTCAGCGTTTTCGGCTGCCGCTTGCGCGATAACATCTAATAATCCAAAAGCGTTGCAAAACGGGTATCTCGTCGCTCATGCATTATGAATGAGCCGCTGATTGCTTTTTTGCATAGATTAGCAATCATTTCACAGAAAATGTTTCATAAAATGTGCGCTCGGAGGGGTTGTGTCTCTTTTCAGAGGAGTCGAGGTGACACATCCCACTCCTTTGTGCGAGATAACTCGGATCAGGTAATGGCGCTTTTCCCCCCCTCGCCCCGCTGCTCCTTTTTTCTGAGCCCGATTTATTTCTCTCTGCGTATCATCACAGTAGAGATAAGTGTGATTTTTTTTTTTTTAGCCCACTTTGCAACTGATTGCTCACTCGGTTAATGCGTTTAGAAGCTGCGGTGTTCAGCCAAGGTGCGACGAAGTCAAAGGCTCTGCTTTGGCGTCAACGTAAACGTACGCTAGCTCCAGAAGTGTCTCAACGAGCTCTCAATCAGACTGGAAAAGTGATTGCGCTTAGATTTACACAAGAAGAACTCAAAGTCCGCCATGAGTCCCCTCGACCTCCTTTTTTACAAACTTGAGTGCCTTCGTTCTTCATTGCTATTTCCACGACAACAGCATGACGCTAGCTAGCTGCTTTGGCCACATGCTGAAAAGCATCATCCCCGGATGCCGCACTGGACCTTTCCGACCTGTCAATCACTCGTGCAATAATAGCCAATCAGATAGGCGCATTGTCTTGACACGCCCCTGCCGCCATGTTGTCCCACAAGCAATGCTGGTTGTCAGTAGCGTGCGCTTGGAAAAGTTAATGTTACAAAGGAAATGGCCCTCAGATGCGCTTGGGGAACGTGCAATCCTTATGAAAGATGTCCTGCTAGGTGACAAGGGGCCCGCTTGATTCATTTTCCAAAGCCTAAAACACAGTTGACGAAGTGTCTACGATGGATTAAGGCTCGCGGAAGAGCGAGCGTACAACTAAATGTGAACAATATCAACAAACACAAGGCTGTATGTTCCAAGGTAAGTGAGGGAGAAGTATCTTGAATTATTATCAGTGCTTTATACATTGCAGGAGAACAAATTTCACTTTGTTAGTGTATGACTGACCTGCTGAATGAAGCGTGTCACGTTTTATGCCGAAGAGTCGGGTTCGTAATGCGTAAATAGTACTCACCCTGCTTTACATGCGCAGTACGATGAAACTATTTTATCCTGTTGGATTTTGATATGAAGTTTGTGAGGCGTCACACTTTTCGCTGTAACTCTGACATTGCGTCCCGCTCCGTCCAAAATCTTAATTCCGTGTACATATCTTTGCGTGAAATAGTTGAGACATCTATGTAGAACTCTCTTGGACAGGTCTGATGAATTTGGCAAAAACCGTACCACAATATTATCTGGAATACGTGATAGAGAATCAACTTCAAATCTGTTCTGTTCATTCGCCATTTAGGAAGCTTGTGGGGCATGTAGCTAAGGGGGCGGAGCTTAAGATCACCAATCAGAAAGGTCCATTGTGACAAGTGTCGTCATTCAAATATCCAAGCCATGAAGTGACGGCAAAGACGAGTTCGCCTCTCGCCGGAAACCTTTTGGCTAGCAAGTTAGGTGATGGTTAGCGCCTGTTGCTGCAGTGATAAATTTTGCCTGTAATGTAGGAATCTGTAGATATAAAAAAAGATGCTAGATTATATAGCACTCTTATTTCATAGTTTTACACACTCAGCGGACACGTCCATGGAGTTTGAGAGCAGAGACGTGTTATACTTTTGAAGCCTCATTATACTCGGCATGTTTTTATTTGTTGGCGGGTTTATTCACAACACTTCTCTGCGGTGTGGAAAATATTGATTTTTAAATTTCATTTTCACGGCCTCATCGCATCATTTGATTGGCATGACTGCTAGACACTCCGCCGGAACGCAACATGGGGCTGCTTTGAATGTGTAGCTTCGGGTTTATGTTCTAGTTCCGTTCACATGTGGTTCCTTTGGAATAATGAAATGAAACGGCAAAAATAAACGCAACACCCACAATTAATTCCCCAATGCTGGCTGACCTGCAGGATATGCTTACAAAAAATGTTCCGTGTACAAAATGTGTCGCCACCTGAGATAAATCATTTTCGAAGTGTCGCTTGATGAATGATCGGGTCAGAGTTAGAAATGCCAAGTGAACCTTTCTAACCTTCAGTCAGGAACTATATCAATTTCAGACATGAGAAGGGCCACGAGACCGAGTTAACCAAAGACAGAACTTTTCACACACAAAATTTTACTGGCTCGTTTTGACGCGTTCAAGCTTTAGATCTTGTCGGCCGAATTAGGTTTCGGGAAGAATGCGGGCTTACGTAGATGTCTGTCGTGTCTCCCGTCGTCACCTTTGGCCTCTGGCCCCTCCCCAGATGGGCGGCCTCTCAGCCGAGGCCCTGTGGAAGTTGCTGCCCTCCGTCTGACAGCCTGTCACCAAGCCGTGGTGGGGATTTTTTTTTTTTCTTATTTTATTTGATTTTTATTTTTCCTGCAGGAGATGGTGTCTGATTGGGAGCAGTGTGTGAATAGCCCTGTCACACCCGATAAGCCAGCAAGACGACCTGTGACGGGGACATATGGCATGTTTGACAGGGAGAGAGGGCACGAATCACACTGAATGATAAAATGGTGTGTGCCCCCCCCCACTCCCCTTTGGCAATGTCATGCTTTCAGGCAAGCGTGGGGACCGTCGTTCACTCGAGCGGCTGACTCCAGCCTCCTTGTGACATCTCCTTCAAGGTTCTGGCTTTGTGTCGCTCGTGCCTGGCCAGTTCTGACACCGCAAAACTCTTCAAGTCGCAGCTGCTCTGAAAAGGGAATAATGGTGTCTCACTCTAATTTAGTGACGCAGGCCGGGAAATTCAAGAGCCTGGCGGTCTTGAGTTTTGTCTTCCCGGTCTGTCACACACTTACTGATTAATCTCCATGCAGCCTCATCAAGATGACTGTAATTGATAGCTTCAGCCTCCTCCGGACTGCGGTTTATTTAAAGGGTCATGCTGACAAATAAAAGGAGAGGAAAGAGAGGAGGTTGACAAGATTGAAAAATCGTTGGGGGAATCGTCGAGTTTAACTGCACACCTCTCATCCTTCCTGTCAGCCGGGTCCTGACTCGTGCTGTTGCAGTCTCAGCTCCCATCCTGTCAAATGTCACTTTGTCCGTTTGGGGCTGTGACAGGCAGTCCAGGTGTCACACTCAGGCTTCAGCGCGCCGTCCGTCACCACTGCTTTTCTCCCCGTAGGCTCGCAGTCCAATACGGGCCTCTCAAAGCCCAGCGTATCCTGCTCCCTTGAGGCACTGTTCGTGGACTTCATTCTCTTGTCTGTTGGGCCAGAACTTCAGTCTCCCCGCATTTACGATTCAGTAGAGTGGATCTTCCAAAGTTGAACGCAGTCTGTTCCGTGTCACTCAAAGAAATCAAGTGCGCTTATTGCAGTGGGATTATGTGTGAAATAATAGATACCAGTTTCAAAGCGTCACCATCACAAAAACCTGAATTGCAGGCAATGTTTTGAAGAAGAATCTTAACCATCATACAAATGAAAATTAGAGTCAACCTTTAAAAATGTACAAACAAAATATGTTCTCTCCTTTTGACACGATTTGAAATGGCCTCAACAATTTTGAGTACAGTGCTAAGAAATTTGTCCTTGTATCGCTGGGAGTCACTAAGATTGATAATGGACACGTTGGTGAAGAAGTGATTGGTAAGTACGGCATCCAGGAAAGGAACTTTGAGGGACAGATGGTGGTGGACTTTGCAAAAAGGATGGAGAGATTTCCAGAAGAGGGAGGAACATATAGTGACCTACAAGATTGGAGGTAGAAGTGCGCATTTTTGTTCAGACGATGCTTTCTGAAAGAGGTCAGTGACTGTATGGTAGTGGTAGGGGAGCGTGTAGCGAGACAGCATGGGATGGTGTTGTATTGGATGATTCCAGTGGTAGGGAGGAAGATGAAGACAAAGGTTAGAGCAGAGAACCATGTGGTAGAAGCTGAGGAAAGAAGACTGTTGTGTGGACTTTTGGAAAGAGGTGAGACAGGCTCTCAGTGGACAGGAGGACCTACCGGAAGACTGGACTACTACAGCCAAGGTTATCAGAGAGAGAGGCAGGAGAGTGCGTACTTGGTGCATCTTCTGGTAGAAAAGGGGAGAAGTAGACTTGGTGGTGGAACCTCGAAGTGCAGGAAGTCATCCAAGGAAAGAAGTTAGCGAAGAAGTGGGACACTGAGAAGACAGAGGAGAAGGAACGGAATGCACTGGGATGCAACAGAGGGCAAAAAAAGTGGCATATGATGACATGTACACCAGGTTTGACACGAAAGAAAGAGAAAAGGATCTGTACTGGTTGGTGAGACGGAGGGATAGAGATGGGAAGGGTGGAAATGGGTTGACAGGTACCAGTAGTGTGCGAAATAGTTGGAAAGAATACTTTGAGAACTTGATGAATGATTGAAATGAGGAAGAAGGGACGAGTAGAAGAGGCAAGCAACAGGAAGCAGAACTGGAGGTGGCAGTCAGCTCTCCATCATCATCGCGACAGATTTTTGTTGCATCTACAGATCTGGAAATCGCGGAAACGGAGACATTGGGAAGCGATTTTTTTTTTTTTTTTTTTTTTTTTTCCGTGTTCCGAAGATGAGATTGCATGAAGGGGAACAATTGGCGGAAGGTGTCTGGTGTTCTATGTGACAGAAGAGTCTCCGCCAGGATGAAGGGCAAAGTTTATAAAAGAGTCGTGAGGCCGGCCATGATGTAAGGATTAGAGACGGTGGCACTGAAGAAACAACAGGAACCAGAACTGGAGGTGGCAGAAATGAAGATGTTGAGGTTCTCTCTAGGATTGAGCAGGTTGGATAGGATTAGAAACGAGCTCAGCCAAAGTTGGATGTTTTGGAGACAAGATTCGAGAGAGCAAACGTCGATGGTTTGGACATGTCCAGAGAAGAGAGAGAGCGAGTATATCGGTAGAAAGGTGCTGAGGATGGAGCTGCCATTCTTCAAATGTTATTCAATGAAATGATCAATTTGACACATCTGAATTGAGTTATTACCCAAAGTGTTGTCCCAATTTATGTACTTGTGTGTACTTCGTGGCAGGCAGACACTGTTTGAAGTTGAGCGAGGTTGGGTCCGCGGGCCTTCACTCATTGACCCCAGATCGGAGTTGACTTCAGCTTCAGAAGACTAAAAAGGGCAGCCGGCCTTGCAGCACGTGATGACCTCAGCGTGAGCTCATCGCGCCGCGGAGACGAGCGGCGGTCATTAGCGCTCACGTCCGCTCACGTTGTGTGTTGACTCTTTCAAAATCAGCTAGTAGCGTTCTTCTGTAAGGGAATTTTTTTTTTTGTCAAGGAGCCATTTTGGAGATTTAGGCCCGTTGAGATGGTATTTATGGGAAAAGCTGCCTCTCCGGCAACGTTCATAAATATGCAGTCGGGCATTGTCGTCGCACTGAAAGGAGCATTGTTGTGGAGGCTAGTTTGGAAAAAAAAAAAAAAAAAGAACACAAAAGAGCATCATCTTTTATTTGAGAAAATGTGTGACTGTTTTAAGAAAAAATGGGAGAAGAAAAGAATTATTACTTGCACATTTGGTTACAGCAGAAGCTCAAAGATGCCTTTTGTCCCTGTTCTATTGGCAACCGAGTCATCGTGAATACGCATAACCATCAAATAGTAACAAAAAGCTGTTAGAACAATTACTTTTTCGCTAGGTAGTCTGGTTTCAGGCCTAGCAAGATCACTTCAGATCTTAGTTGCAGTGCAACGTTTTAAATGCATGAAGTTGGTCAGTTACTACTACTCTGTGTTTTGCCGTGAACAAAAATACAATCATTTCAAATATCAAAGCTCTTGCTGTACATATTTAGGGTGTAAAACTCCCAAGACTGCATGCACATTCGGTATCTGCTGCAGTCGCCCCTCAGAAGTCAAAGACAATCCAGCCCAGGAGGCCTTTTTCATTTCTTCATATTTTTGAATGCATTATCCCCAGTAGAAATAATGCAGAAAGAAACAAAGTAATCTGTTCTAGAAAGAGATGCCACTGTAAAACATGGCTACCGTACATACCGTAATTCCCGACCTACAAAGCGCACCTGGTTATAAGCCCCTCGCTGTGCAGTAAAGGAAATACCATTTGGTACATACATAGGCCGCAGCCGTGTAAAAGCCGCAAGTGCCCACATTGAGACACTAGATATTTACAAAGATGGTACGCAGAGTTTACCGCTACCACCGCCATGCTAAAGCTAATGCTAGCGCCGCCACGCTAATGCTAGTGCCGCCGCATTAACCTGGCCAGTGTAGGGATTTGCGAGTTTGGACCCTACGCGTGTTCACGAATCGAGGAAGATATGACCAATGATTAGACGAGTAGATAATTACAAATCAATGTGCACGGCAGTAACATGCGAGCGCAGCGCTAACGGGGACGGACCGGTCAAAGTCACTTCCTCGGCACATATATTCCACCGGTCTCACGCTTACCTTTTCCGTTCGAGTGCCCCCTTGCTGCCGTTACAAAAAAAAAAAAAAATGCACATATTAGCTGCATAAACTGCAGGGTTGAAAGAGTGTGGAAAAAAGTCACGGATTATATCCCTGCTAAAAATTTGTTCGATAAAACTTTGGCTGTGATTTTCTATAGAATTTCTATAGAACTTGGGTCCTAAAGTTGTATAATTCTTTAGAAATGTTCTATAGGAATTTTTTTTTAGCAGGGATAGGCCAGAACTTATGGTAATTAACAATTTAGTTCATCATAAATGCATCAAATAATTGTAATTGTTTTACTGTAATACAAATAATAGAACTAGTGGTGGTTAAATTCCTTTGAGTTCTGTCTTCATCATGAATAGGGATGAACTTTATATTTATTCAGTCAAATAGTTTGTGCCCAAAAAACATGAAGTGATCGGTACTATTACCCCCCCCCCCCATTTTTTTCCGTTATTGATCCACACACACACAGTCCTTTTTGTGTCTCGCCGCTTTTGAAATACCCAACGGTTTCCATTTCCAGGCTTTCATCGTATTTTGGTTCCAGCCTAGTACGGATTGTCACGTATTTTTGATCTTTTTCCGCTCGGTTGGGAGGGACAAAAAGAACGAGCGGGACGAGGGCGGACGCTTCAAGTATTTGTTCTCATGCGTAGTCATGAGCGCACAAGTGCTGATGATCCCGGACGGGGGCGTGGGGGGGGGGGGGGGGGTCACAGCACTTAACTCTCCAAAGGAGGGGACCGGCGCTCGCAATCGCATAATATGCGCAATCTTTCATCGGACATTCAACCGTCGCAAAATGGATTTCGCGGGCGGTCCACCTCGGAGGGTTTTCATTCTCTCCGTCCTCCTCGTGACGTCGCCCCGCGTTATATTCCAACATTTTAGAAAGCACGCCCCGAGCTGAAAGATTTTGATATCAGCCGGTTAACGTTGCGCTGCGTTTCGCCATTCCGGGAGGAAAAAAAAAAAAAACGAAGCGCCCCCCCCCTCCCCTCTCAGCCATAATTAAGAACATTTTGTGTTACATTAGCACGAGACCCGTCGTGCCGTTGAACTCGTCGCCCCGATTAATAAAAGGCAGCTAATTTCAGCCGAGGAAGGCAGCCGCTCCAAATTGGCTCCTAATTACACATTAGGAGTGTGAAAGGCTCCTGCCGCTCTGCCCCCCCCCCCAGCCGGGCTTCACGCGTGGGCCCCCGCCGGCGCATTAACGGCGGCTCCCGGGAGTGGCTAATTCCAGCTGACCCGGCGGCGCAATCGGTGGCAGATGTCAGGAATCGAAGATGATGAATTATGAATATCCCGGAAATGTGGATGGGATTGAAGGGGGCGTCTTTCTTTTTCTTTCTTTTGTTCTTCCTTTTATTTCTTTGCCTCCTCCACTGCGCAGACAGATCCAGGAAGAGCGTGCGGGACTTAGCGTGGTTGATTTCTATTCAGTATTATAAATGGTTCCCCCCCCCCCCCCCAACTGAAAATGGATGTTTCAGTGTAGTCCCTCAAGGACTCTCTGAGGCCTCTTTGACAGTACGGGAGCTGCGCCCGCAGAAATGACTTCCTTGTGCGGGGCTTCCCTCGGGGCGGTCAAGTTTCGAGGGCTCGGGCAGCTGGGATTGATGTCCTGGAGGATGCTCCAAGAACCTCTCGGTACGCAGAATTTGCATAGCTGCGTGATTGCAGCCGAGATGGAGGAGTTTGGGGGTGGGGGGTGGGGGGGGGGGGCGCTAGGTGGGAGGGCGAGAGTGGCAGCTGCACAGAGCTGTGCCCATTGGCACAAACATGCAAAACGTTGAAATGTTTTTTTAACCCGCCGCATCTCACTGCGCAATGTTTTGCTGGGAATAACGAAAATAAATACAGTACACGTGCCCTTTTATTTTGCATGCTGTCAAAGCAACAGGTGGCGCTATAACTCAAAACATAATCCTCGTCGGCCTTTTCAGCCAATCAACGAAAATAATCCGCCGTAGGAAAGATGAATCGTACGCAGGTGTAGCGCCTCTCGGGTATAAAATACTTTGACGAGGTAGCCACAATTTTACTCTTTACTTCTGCATTTAATTCTCTATCAAAAAGTCTCGGAAATAATATTTCCCCTCATGAGTTAATATTATCCTAATTCAAATAATCAAGCTACCAAATAAACTCACCACTATTTTAACTGTCTTGCAGATAGTCAAATAATAAACCTGGTTATGTAACAAAAAGTGTGAACATTTAATAACAAAATCAAGGACGGAAAATCAAACATGTATACACAGTCAATATAACAGGTACACAATGCACACATGCTAAGCTAAGGGCCCAAACAAATATGAATCTAGCCGGCAAAGCAAACGAAATTCAAACCCCAATGTCACTGCGGTGCTTCCCCAGGCAGGAGTGAAGAAAGGTGAAGGTGGTTTTTCCTCTGTCCGGCGTCCTCACGGTCCTCATCCCTTTTTGTTCCTTGAAGTCCAAACACAGGCCTCGCTAGCCGCGTGAGCTCGACGCTAGCGCCCTTGTCCTCTCCCTCGTGGCCCAACACGGGCCTTGATAGCTAGCGTTAGCTGGTTGCTAGCGCCCAAACCAAGTCCCATGCATGCACTTAGCCCCTGTGGTAGCGGCTAACTCCACCACGTTACGGCGTGATTTGAAACGACACACTATCCCAGTTGAACTTTCAACAGTCCTTGTCGAACACGTTGTTCAAATTTTGATAAATGTCCACCGTTCACTTTCTTTGTACTTTCTTTACTCGCCTCACACCGTCCACCTCTTTTTTTTCTCTCTCTTTCATGTCCTCAACACGTCACTTCCTGTCCTTCTTAAACAGTGGTTACAACAATAAAATGGGAAACCAAAGTATTTCTTTTTCACAAATTAATCAAACAGCCTCAAATACAAATCCCTCCAAAAGAAAATACAGTCAGCACACACAGTTTAGTAGATATTCCGCCACGTTGCATAACGAAAACTTATAACCTAATTGCTACTCTTATTATACTGAAATTTTACCTGTACCAGCTTTTAACCGGGTTACACAGGGACTGTTCCTGCCAGACGTGTATGATGTGTAAATCACGAACGCGAGCTCTGAAATCTATACCGAAAAGCTGTAGATTGCTATCCGCCTCCACGTCGAATGCATCTCTTTTGAAAACACCTGACCTTTATCCACGCCCTTTTCCACATAAACGGCAGGGACCCGGTGGAGACGCACCGGCTTTTGTCCGGGGACCTTGAGACGGGCTGATGGAATCGGATTCCTTGTCAAAGCAGGTGTCAAAAGTGACGCCGTAGTCTATTACTGAATGGCCAGACGACTGATGAGCGCGCCGCCGATATGTGAACGTACACCTGGGGGGGGGGGGGGGGGGCGGTCACAGCCACGGGGGAGGCGACGTACGAGCCCGAGGCCGACTGCCGGGGCCAGACCTCACCTCGCCTCCCCTCCCTCCCCGATCCAATGAGCCGGCAGCCGCGTTTTCGCTTCGCTTCCGGCGATTCATCACGGCCCGTGTGACAGGCAGATTCACGCCAACAGCCGAGATGAGCTAATCCCCCCCATCAGAGACAGTGATGGACCTGTACTGCCCTGCTGCAGGACCAATAAAATTACCCAAGAACCGCTACGGAGGTTGTCAGGAAATTGGCTTTGCCAATCACACGCAGGAAGCCGGCGTTGTACCCCGAGCCTCAAATTTAGCATCAATCTATCCTACATCTGTTCATTTTTAATACCCCATTTTCATCATGCATACTATGCATCCTTTCGACTTTGACTGCCCTTTTACTGCAAAAGTAGTTCTCCAACGCGGGTGTTGATATTTATGCAAAAAAAAAAACAACAAAAACTCAACGGGGTAATTTGGAGCACTGGAGGTAAACAGCGGTCCTTTGTCCGCTGCAGAAGATCAAACCTATATTATTTTAGCTCTCTCCAACTTTTGATGTGACCGCATTGATGTAATTTCAAGCCATTTTCTCCACGAGTGCCTCGGTTTCGACACCCACGCGAGCTCCTCGTAATCGCCGCGGTCGGCGCGTAAGTGGCCTCTCCACCATCAACTGGGCAAGATTGAAAAGTGTAAATATTCAACAACACCTTTTTTTCTGTTAACTACTTCTGGATGTCGAGTAGAATCCCCGATTGGTTTGGGGTCGTTGCTTTCAGCAAAAATAATAAAATGTATGGACAAAAAAAAAAAAAAAAAAAAAGAGCGGTCACGTCACCTACGCAACAGCAACTGCAAACGGAAGATAAGAGAGAACATTTATGGACCTTGCCAGAAAAGACCCCTGGGAGTGACGAATGGACCTTTCCGATGGCGCTCTTAAGCTCCGCCCCCTTTGCCATGTCCCACAAGCTTCCAAAATGGCGACTGAACATAACAGTTTTGAACCGGATTCTCTATCGCGTATTCCAGATAATATTGCAATATGTTTTTTTCCCAAATGCGTCGGACTTGTCCGAGAGAGGTCTCAACTATTTCACGCAAGATTATGTACACGGAATTAAGATTTTGGACGGAGCGGGACGCAATGTCAGAGTTCCGGCGAAACGTTGGCGATCGACGCAAAAAAAAAAAGTTTGACGCCTCACAAACTTCATATTGAAATCCAACAGGATAAAATGGTGGAATCGTACTGCGCATGTGAAGCAGGGTGAGTACTTTTTACTTGGAAAGATCACGAGTAATATCATTGTAGTCTTTATAAGTGAGTGGGTGTATTCATTGACTTGGCTCGTAATCGAAGCCAGAGCTCCGTCTTAGAAGTCCGATGTGATACAAATCGGCAAATGGAAATTTCTCTTGCATGACGTTAGCGCATGTACGTATTGCTAACCGACTCTTTGGGATAAAACATGACACACTTCATTCAGCAGGTCAGTGATACGCTAACAAAGTGAAAGTTGTTCTCCTGCAATGTATAAAGCACTGATAATAATTCAACCAAACTCAGAGAAGATACCTCTCCCTCACTTACCTTCGAACGTACAGCCTTGTGTTTGTTGATATTGTCCACATTTAGTTGTACGTGCGCTCTTCCGCGAGCCTTAAACCATCGTAGACACTTGGTCAACTGTGTTTTCGGCTTTGGAAAATGAATCAATCGAGCAGGATATCTTTCATCAGAATTGCACGTTCCCCAAGCGCATGCATCTGAGGACCATTTGCTTCGTTCCATTAACTTTTCCAAGCGCCTGCTACTGACAACCAGCATTGCTTGTGGGACGACACGGCGAGAGGGGGCGTGTCAAGACTATGCGGCTATTATTGTACGAGTGATTGACAGGTCGAAAAGGTCCATTGTCTGTAACATCTTCATACGAGCAGTAATTAACAAATTGAAATATCCGCGCGATGCTGTGGCGTACTATACGTCCACTACAAAACACAAAAGTCGTGACTGGGCCTTTCCCTGAGCCGCACGCAGTCCATCCCTTTGCCTCCCAGAGTGCTGGCTATAGAACCGCTAATGCCGTCTGCCAGCATGGTGCAACATAGATTTGTGAGGAGAGCGGGGGGGTGATCATCCTTCCCCCCCCCCCCTTTTCTTCTCCCCTTTGGTGACACTTTGAAATATATTTCGTGTGCCCTTTCACGTCAGACGAGCTCAGCGAGGAGGAAGCCCAGAGGAGACTAATGAGTCAGCGCGGGTCTGCGGCTCCGTCTGCCTCCGTGCCTCATTTTTCTTGATTTCACTCGCTCCGGTGTCGGCGAAGAGCTCCTGCTGGCCAGGTGATGGCGGCGCCAGGTGGTGCGTCCGGCTCGGACGGACAGCGATTCATTTCCCCCGGCCGGTGATTTATGGCGCCGGCCCGGCGCGGAGAAGCTGCTGCGCGTGGCACCGGGCCGGCTGAGTTAGTGCACTGTCCGGCCCCCGTCGTGCCTTCGCACGCGGCGCTCTGGACCGCCTAATTTACGCTGGAAGACAGTCGCATACATCACAGCCCCGTCTGGCCAATGAAGATTGGTGGTGTTTTTGGAAGACCCTGTACACAGTCGATTTTGCTCGCGCAGCCCGGCGTTGCGTCAAAGAATCTGGTTTCTCTCACACCCCCCCCCCCCCCTTTCACGTCGTCTATTTGGTCCTTCATGCTCCGTTGCCGCAACTTGTTCCTCCCTCCAAACAGGTTTTTTCTCTTTGTTTGTGTGTAGGGCCTTCGAATCCTATGCGATCTTTGTACACTTGACAGCAGACAGGAAAGTTTGAAATTACGTGTCATGTGTTGAAATGGAGGCGGCGCGGTGGAGCAGCTGGGAAGCGTTGGCCTCACAGTTCTGAGGTCCCGGGTTTGATCCCGGACCCGCCTGTGTGGAGTTTGCATGTTCTTCCCGTGCCCACGTGGGTTTTCTACGGGCACACCGGTTTCCTCCCACATCCAAAAAAACATTAATCGGACACTCTAAATTGCCCGTAGGTGTGATTGGGAGTCCGTCCGTTTATCTCTATGTGCCCTGCGATTGGCTGGCAACCGGTTCAGGGTGTACCCTGCCTCCTGCCCGTTGACAGCTGGGATAGGCTCCAGCACTCCCCGCGACCCTTGTGAGGATAAGCAGCAAAGAAAATGGATGGATGGATGGTCTTTGTTTGTGTGTAGGGCCTTCAAATCTTATGTGATCTTTGTACACTTGACAGAAGACAGGAAAGTTTGAAATCATGTGTCATATGTTAAAATGGGCGGCTGCTGGAAAGCATTGGCCTCACAGTTCTGAGGTCCCGGGTTCGATCCCGGACCCGCCTGTGTGGAGTTTGCATGCTCCCCCCCGTGCCTGCGTGGGTTTCCTCCGGGCACTCCGGTTTGCTCCCACATCCCGAAAACATGCAACATTAATTGGACACTCTAAATTGCCCATAGGTGTGATTGTGAGTGTGGCCGTTTGTCTCCATGTGCCCTGCGATAGGCTCCAGCACTCTCCGCGACCCTTGTGAGGATAAGCGGCTAAGAATATGGATGGTTGGATGAGTTAAAATGGCAGTTGCTAAGAGTTGTATTATTACTGTAATATAGTCTAATAACTTTGTACTGTGCGTTAGCATCGTGTGCTTTTCTTCTTCTTTTCCTTTCGGCTTGTCCCGTCAGGCGTCGCCACAGCGCGTCATCTTGACGTACGCATAGTTGTTTGGCACAGTTTTACGCCGGATGCCCTTCCTGATGCAACCCCTCTGTATTTAGCCGGGGAGAGGAACTTACAGTACCTGGTATTCCCAGGCGGTTCTTCCATCCAAGTACTAACCAGGGCCAAACCGGCTTAGCTTCGAGATCTGACGAGATCGGGCGTTCTCGGGGTAGCGTGGCCGTAAACCAGCATAGTGCGCCTTTGTTAGATGAAATTTCGGGGTTTGACAGAGGTAGCGATGGGTAGGTATCAATATCGGCTTTGTTTCAAGCCGTTGAGTCTTCACGTTGAATGATTTGATTCCAGGCTCAAAGTGTTCCCATCGAAAAAATTTGATAAACAGTTGAATTAAAAAGAATGTTTTCCGTCAGTGCATGTAGTTGATGTAGATGTTCGCTGTATTTGAAGCCAGTTGGCTGTTGTGTTCACCTTCAAAAAAAATTCTGTCCCTCCAGAGACAGAATATTTTCATCCCTCCATCCATTCATTTTGGTCACAGGGTCGTGGACTACGTAAAATACTTTCATCTGAATGAAACCGACTTCTGTCCTTCACTCGTAGATCGTAGCCGTTCACTCGCTCAATGACATTTTTTTTTTTTTTTTTTACATTTCTCGTCATCGGTGGCACCGCATCACATTGTGTGGACATAACGCGACGTGATCGTATTAGAGGGAGCCCCTCTTTAGGCACCCGAGGACGGTGTCGTCCTGTTGGTGGGGGGAACCGGGGGAGGTCAAAGTAGGTAGCTCCCTGGGGGGGGCACGGCGTATTAATGCTCGAGCTGACCTGGGTGATAAGAAGCAAGCTCGAGGCACATGTTTGATTCATGAGTCCATCCTCAGTGGCCCCCGGGGGCCTCTTCCAACGCTGTCCTTTTAGCGGCACGGTGGAAGGTGGCTGCAGGGGAGATCAGTCCTGTCTGTCACGGAGAGGTTGTGTGGTGATAAAGGCTCGGGGGGGCTGCGAGCGGGTCAGAGCACACGCCATCGCCCCAGTGTCAGGCGCAGACGATGACTTAATGGCGGGCGATGATGCGACAGCCAAGTTTTGTATTAGAGCGGATATCGGCCATGGGGGCTGGGGAGGAAGTCAGTTGAAGGGCGTTTGCCGGCGCCACTTCCAAAAAAAAAAAAAAAAAAAATCTCCCCTTTCAATGTATAGCTTATGCAAGAATACTGGCGCAGAATACAAGTTACTAGTCTCGGATGGCAAATTGGCATTGTCAGATATAGCATATTGTTTGAATTCCATCATGCAATGCAACATGAAATTACAACCTCTGGGCATGGTAAAGAGTCGTTTTCTTGTCAAACCTGGCAGACGCTGTCAGTCGAAAATAGTGGTGCAGTCGGGCTCCAGCCAAGTCTACACTAATATACTGCAGTCGCTCACATTTGAAAAATGTACGGGTGTGGTCAGTCATGCCCGCAGATATAAAGTTACGGGTGTGGTCCACCAGTCATGCCCGCAGATTTAAAGTTACGCGTGCGGTCCAGCAGTCATGCCCGCAGATGTAAAGTTGCAGGTGTGATTAGGGACGGAATCTCAAGACCTTAAAATTACTTAGTTGTTATATTCGAGTATGTAGTTGTTGCCTAATACCATCATCAAAATTTATTGACACTGCACAGACTGAGACAGATATTCTTAATATTGTTAAATCTCGCGTAATTTACGGTGCTATCTGTTGTCAATCCATTGAAAGCTAGCAGTAGATGATCTATATCTTCCTGAAGCATGGAGAGGGGAAAAGTTTTCAACTTCAACATCACATGATACCATGAGGGGGAAAATGACCGTTCGCATTTAGATGTGGACAGACTAGTCTAACGCTAGAATTTAGATCAAGTCAAAGTAAATTACAATGTCATACTTATTATAGTTAGCCACTGAAACATTACCTGTGTTATATTCCAGAAATGTTTTCATTGTAACTGAATTTCCTTCAGCGAGGCTCATGATGTTGATGACTTTCGACATAAATACGCTTGCAGTACGTGAAACACTTCCGAACATGCTCAGTAACTTGCATTTCCTGTTTCCGGGTGATTACTGATTGTTTAGGACCGGGCTTGTTTTGTTACCAACGTTTATGAAATAAGCATGTAAATTAATGTAAAGACTGCATAAAATAAGTGATGTCTTTCAATTTCAATTTTTTTCTACTCGTAACAAATTTGACGCACGTGATTTTTTTTTGTGCTCGACTGCCCAGATTTGCGAGTGCGACGGCGCGCGAGCGCACTCGTCAAATGTGAGTGACTGATACTGCATATATGTGTCTGAAAGTTTGCAGGACTTCTGTCACAAAAGATACATTTAAAATCCAAGCTAAAAGTTTTCCCCTTCCTAGTAATACCCTTTGTCTTGAACGCACTTTCTCAAGCGTCCCTTTGATGACCACCTTGTGTTTGAGTAAGCGCGGGCGGGCAGGAAAAAACATCTGACCGACAGACATGACTTTGTTCTCGGCTAGGAACTGTCAGATGCTCAGGGCATTGCGAGCAGGCGCCTTTTCATGGTGAAGCAGGCACAAGTTATCGTGCCACAAGTCTCACCTCTTCTTTCGGCCTGAACCAAAAGTTGTCGCCGGATTGCTCTTTAGACGTGTCCGTGTTTACTTGTGAGCTTTCCGAGTAAAAAGTATTCACCCTGCTTTACATGCGCAGTACGATTCCACTATTTTATCCTGTTGGATTTCAGTATGAAGTTTGTGAGGTGTTAAAATTTTTTGCATCAATCGCCGACGTTTCGCTCTCACTCTGACATTGCGTCCTGCTCTGTCCAAAATCTTAATTCCGTGTACATATCCTTGCGTGAAATAGTTGAGACCTGTCTGTAGAACTCTCTTGGACAAGTCTGACGCATTTGGCAAAACACATACCCTAATATTATCTGGAATACACGATAAGAGAATCCAGTTCAAACCTGTTATGTTCAATCGCCATTTTGGAAGATTGTGGGGCATGGCAACTGTAGCTAAGGGGCGCTGAGCTGAAGATCCCCACTCGGAAAGGTCCATTGTCTGACCATGAAAAATGGTGACGATGACTGCTTGGAAAGGTTCAACTGATGAAAGCTTTTTAAAGCAAAGCTGATTTTTCTGTACATAAGCACAAAGATGTCTTTTTTTTTGACAAATTGGGGGCATTTCTTTGCCTATTTTGACGCCTCCAAATTGTTTATTTAGTGCAGCGTCCATCCCTCGCTTGTATGACTTCAATGGAATGTTTCTGTGAAAGCCAGATCTTGGTAATTACGGCACGGAGAGAGGGAGCGAGGGAATCAACAACAATGTCTTGCCAGACACTTCAGAGCCCCCTAATGTCGGCTGCTCGAATATGGCTGTGTAATACATAATCCCGGTTTGTGTTCCTTTCAGTCACCGAAAGATCTCGACGTGCCTCAAAGAAAGTCGTCAAGGCTCCGCCGCGCGCGTCGCCTTCTCACAATCAAGTCGAAGCTTGTCAAGGCTCCCGCAATCAAAATAGACGCAGCGGGGAGGGAGGTGTGGGGGGGGGGGGGGGGGGGGGGGAAGAAATCCACTTTTCACATAGACTCGGCGCTGTCACCTCCTCCTGCCAGTCTCTAATCTTTAAAAGCTATTTACAGTTTTAATATAGATCGCAAATCCCATTTCCCTTTCTCTCTTCCTCTTGTACACACACTTTTGTGATTTGCTGGGGAACGATTCATCTCATTCCGCCCGTATTCGTGCTTTTGTTTCAACTAAACTGCTGCCCCCTGGATTAAAGAGGAAATAATCCTTCGCTCGTTGTTGATTTTGTTTTGAAAGGCTGACAAAAAAGTGATTTGCTGATGCCCCCCCCCCCCCCCCCCCTTCATGAACGAAATCAGCTGCATTGGTTTTGCCAGTTTGTGTCCGTTGAAGCAAAGTTGATGGGAATATTTTGCATCGAGCACGACGCACATTTTGTTGTCAAGCGTACTGAATGCCTAATGGATCCGGTTTTGCTGAAATTATGGTCATGCGCCGCCATATTGCCCATGTCAGATGGCAGACGCATGGTGATATTAATGAAGTTATTGCTTTCGTCAGAAAATCAATAGTCACTCAAAACAGTCAATGCAAGCGAGTGGAATTGAATCGTGTATACGAGGAGGAACTGGGGCAGCTGTAATGACTTTTTGTTTGCATGCAGCGGTCAAAACTGCAGAGGGAAAAAAATTAGCCGGAGTGACGCGTCGCACAACTCGCTGTCCCGATGTTATTCCACGTCATTAGCTGTGAAAAATGGCCCCCGGGAAACATCAGTCTCGTGTCTGTGTTTTGGCCAGAAGGCGGGGGGGGGGGGGGGGGGGACGGGCCAAGGGAGGTCGGGAAGGTTAACCTGTTTGGCATTAAGCAGCCCGGCCGTCGTCGACAGTCCGTCTGAGTCCGTAAAGGGCCGGCGGCGGCGTTCGAGACCGGACGGGGGTTACGCCGAGGTCAGTGGGCCTCGCTGGTCAACCGGGCCAGCGCTGGTTCCAGCTTACAGAGGCAGCACTTCGCCTCAGTGACATCAGTCAAAACTCATGACTGTGTTGTGTCGTTCGCCCAGAGATGAATAGACTCGCATTCAGGCTAACAAAAAGCCTTGGCACGCACACAGCGGAGGGCCGGGGGGGGACTTTGTATACCGCTTGATGGGCAGTAAAAGAAGACAATGCGGGCTGTCCCCTCTGAACCGAGCCGCTTTTGTCAACACTGAAATCCGCCGTCATCTGTGCGGAGACCGTCCTGCAAGTCATTCCGCATTAGGACGAATTCGGCGTGGCTCGTAAATGCTGAGACACGAGTTGGTTTCGATGCTAGCGGTCTTCGCGGGCTCACTTCTTGCCGTGCGTTCACAAATGACATTTTGGGTTCCTACAGTCCAACACAATCCATTTCGGACACTCGTTGACTTCTTTTTGTTTTTTTGTTCTTCCCAAAATATCCTCATGGGTAGCAGTAGTTGTAGCCAAGTACGACAGTCGTTATTCCGTATCAAGGTCCAGAAAGTGAGCCGCATTGGCTAATCCTCATAGGTAGCAAGGTACATAGAAATAATGTGATCCACTTACACCATCATTAAGTTACAGTAATATTTATTCCACAGCTATCTATATTGATCTGTGTGTGTCTCTCGCTTTTAATCCCCCAACATCAGATAAGATGCTGAAAACCCCAGAAAGGTAATGTAAAGTATATTAAGGTGTTATGTTCTGTGATTATCACCCCTAATATATAGTACATATATATGCAAATGCACTGCTATTACTGATAGTACTGATACCGCCTATACGACGACTATTAATAATCATAATGATCAAATTGTAATTATAGCGCGGGACCATGAGAAACTGCTTAGCACAGTTCAGGGATTGCTAGGCGCTAGGCACAGCCGAGGCGTAGAGGGTGTCCGGTTCGGTGGCCTCACCATCGCATCTCTGCTCTCTGCAGATGACGCGGTTCTGTTGGCTTCATTAAGCCGTGATCGCCGGCTCTCACCGGAGAGATTCGCAGCCGAGTGTGAAGCGGCTGGGATGAGAATCAGCACCTCCAAATCCGAGACTATGGTCCTCAGTCGGGAAAAGGGTGGCGTGCCCTCTCCAGGTCGGAATCCAAGTGGAGGAGTTCAAGTATCTGGGGGTCTTGTTCACGAGTGATGGAAGAATGGAGCGGGAGATCGACAGACGGTTCGGTGCAGCGTCTGCAGTGATGCGGACTTCGTATCGGTCCGGAGCTAAGTTGAAAGACGAAGCTCTCTATTTACCAGTCGATCTACGTTCCTACCCTCACCTGTGGGCATGAGCTGTGGGTCGTGACCAAAAGGACAAGTTCCCGGATACAAGCGGCCCAAATGAGTTTCCTCCGCAGAGAACGGGTGAGAAGCTCGGTCATCTTGGAACGGCTCAGTGTCGAGCCGCTACTCCTCCGCATTGAGAGGAGCCAGATGAGGTGGCTGGGGCGTCTGGTCCGGATACCTCCCGGACGCCTCCCTGGTGAGGTGTTCTGGGCATGTCCCACCGGAAAGGGACCACGAGGACGACCCAGGACACGCTGGAGAGACTATGTCTCTCGGCTGGCTTGGGAACGCCTCGGGATCCCTCCGGAAGAGATGGAAGAAGTGGCTGGGGAAAGGGAAGTCTGGGTATCCCTGCTGAAGCTACTTCTCCCCCGATCCGACCCGGAAAAGCGGTAGATAATGGATGGATGGATCCCCGTGCTTGTGTGGCTTTTCCGCCGGTACTCCGTTTTCTTCCCACATTCCCCGCTGACTTTGTCATCGGAGTGAATGCAAATGTGATTGCTTATTTGTGCCCTGCGACTGTCTGACGAGCAGTTCCGTATCCACCACATCTGCGATCCTCGTGAGTATAACCGGCGCAGAATAAATAGATGGAGGACAATTATAGTAATCAAAATAATAACACAAAGCGTGAGGGACAATGCTTTCTCCGGTATTTGCTCGCAGCAATCGACGAGCTTAATAACATCAACTGAGCGCTAACAAGCGTCTTGGGCAAACTGCGGCGAGATCGAAGCCACAGTCAGCATCCCTCTGCGGATTTACCGAGCAGATGCGTCTCAAACGTTCTTATGAGAGGCGGGCCCGGTTTCCCGGGGGCGACGCACCCAAATGCCAACGTGGCTAACGCCCTTGAGCAAGATTTCCTCGTTTTTAAGTCGCAATAGTGGGCATAAAGTGTTGAGCAATGATACCGTACGTAGGAGCTGATGAGTGCCCTGCAGAGGGAAAGAGGAGAGTGGTGATTAGAGAGCGTTTCTGAAGTGGTGCCGACTCCCCCACTGATGGAGAGTAATTAAAAGGGCCTACTGTGTTGCCGATGGAGCTGACGGGGGGGTTGATAATGAAGCATCACAGCTCTGAGCTCGGGCCTGCAGCACCTTGCTTTGTCCTCGAAGCGCCGTTCACGCGCAGCCACTTTGGAGCTCGTTCCGCACTCTTCAGCGAGCTTTCCGGATTTGATCGTCGACTGATCCCGAAACTCCGCCGTCCCCCGTCTCGCGCTCCCACGAAGCGTTTTTGATGCGATGATTTACGTTTGCCCTCCCGAGTGAACCGGGAGGGTGTTGGTAAATATTTGACTGATGTGTTTGGCTATTTCAGGTCAGGAAGATTAGGCACAAATCTGTGAATTCTGTGAGTCACCAACGCCGCACTTTAAATGCCAGCGATCAAATAACACGAGTCGGCCGGCTCGACAAAATGAGTCTTTGGAGGAAAATGGGTACATTTTCCCCTCAAAATGTTCAACTAAAGCTTTGGTTCCGTCTCAGAACTTAATACTGTAATCGCAACTTGATCAAAATCTTTTGGGATGAACTAGAACAGCGATTTTGAGTCAGGCGCTGTCTCAGGTCCAACATCAGTGACCGCTGACCTCAAAAAGGTTGTGCGACATTAGAGGCACCAAAAATCCATTTTCTGTCTTATCAATAAACAGGAACATCAATTAGAAAGTCACCAATCACTGATTTATTCATTGTTTTTAAATCATGACAAATTCATTTTAGGATTGGATGCATGTTAAAGGTCAAGTGTCATGCCTATAAACATTCTAAAATAGATATTGTACTGAAAAATACATATGAAAAACACAGAATAATATGATCGCTTCCCTGTCCGATGATAGACAACACCGCTCACAAGTGACGACGACGCTCCGGCCAAACCGCCTCCCCGTCCGATCCACCTCCGCGGCGGTGATAAACAACGCCGCCTGCCAGCGACGACTCCGCGACCAAACCGCCTCCCTGTCCGATCCACTTCCGCGCCGGAGATGAGCCACCGGCGATCACGGCTTCGGCCGGGGTGGCGCATCGACACATTTAGCACCGCTGACTTAGGGATTACGTATACACACCGACCTGTCATTTGGAACCCACGAATCTCTCGTCCTTTGCACCTGTGCAATCCATTTTTCACGACGAACCGGATCTTTTGGAAAAGTATGAAGAGCGAATCCATCCTCCCGAGTGTTCGAGCAATATCCAGCAATACAACGTGCCGGCATTTTGGCTAACGCGAAGGAACACGGAGCTACCCTCCAGCAGGGAAAAATATTATAAAAAGACGAGACCACTTGAGTGCGCTACTGCCCTGTACCTCACTTCCTGGTTCATGTCGAAAACAAAAATTTTAATGGCGGGAGTTACAAAAAGCCATATATCATGGCGGAAAAAAATGGATGGGTCCATACAGGCTGGTGTTTTTTCATTAATGGGTTAAAAATCATCCATTTCATGACATTGCACCTTTAAATTTAAAAACTACTGGAATATAAATGATATCATATGGTATACTGGCTGGACAAATGTTGCAAGGGTTAAAAGTGCACAGCTGATGCTTCGTTAATGCAAATAAGTGAGGGGTTTTGGTCTGATTAAGAATAAATTGGGTCAGCCAAATCCATTTGAATTGAATATCGATTTGGAATCTGCAGAATTTGCAGATCCAAATGCATTCAACATCATCTGTTATTGCAAATCCCAGAATCCTCTTTACTCTTCCCGTTTTCCCCGAATGTAAACGAATGAAATCAAAATAATACGTCCGTTCATTTTAAGAATATTCCGAGTCGGCCTTAACGAGCGCGTCTAATTAAAGGCATTGTTCTCCATTTCTTCCGCGACAGCGGTTTTTGCAGCGTGTCATTAATTCACATTAGTCTTAGCCTTTCCTCGTTTTGCGCCACCTAACTCGCTAATTATCGCGAGAAATGTCACGGTGCTTTCATATCGCAACCGACACGATCTCGTGACAATTTTGGAGCAAATCGCGCAGAAGGTCGAACGCTGAGTTGTGCTCTGCTCAAACCGAGCATTTTCCCCAGCCGCACACACATCATCATGCACATATGTAGTTTTTGTGCATATTTTTGCAAGCAATATTAAAATGTACTTCTTACCGTACAAGTCTCCAGTCCCATTAGATGTCTGAATTTATGTTTTCCAATCCATTAGCTGTCTCGAAAATTCTGCCTTCACAAGCGGAATAAATAAACTGAACATCTCTCGCTAATTAAAATTCAGCATCATAATATTTGTACGCTATCTTGGATCTTTAGGTCGCTCAAGGTCGCGCTAATTTCAAATCAGTCGAGGCGTTTGATTACAAAAGCGACTCGTTAAAAAAAAACACACCAATAATTACAGCACAGTGGAAATGAAAAGGACAAATTCTCACAGGGGCTTCTATCCGATTACGTACATATTCTCATAACATCCGCGACGAGTGCTGTGTAAAAAGTTTTTGCGAACGCAAAAAATGTATTATTCATTTCAATCGGCGGCAACGTGGCGCAGCTGGTAAAGCGTTGGCCTCACAGTTCTGAGAACCGGGGTTCAAATCGCGGCCCCGCCTGCGCGGAGTTTGCGTGTTCTCCGTGGGTTTTCTCCGGGTGGTCCGGTTTCCTCCCGCATCAAAAACATGCACTAATTGCAGACTCTAAATTGTTCGTAGGTGTGGATGTGAGTGCGACTGTTGTCTGTCTCCATGTGCCCTGAGATTAGCTGGCAACCAGTTCAGGGTGTTTACATGCGTGGCTTTTCTTCGAGCACTCCGGTTTATCTCCCACATCCCAAAAACATACAACATTAATTGGACACTCTAAATTGCCCGTAGGTGTGTTTGTGAGTGCGATTGTCTCGATTGGCTGGTGGCCAGTTCAGGGTGTGCCCCAACTCCTGCCCATTGACAGCTGGGATAGGCTCCAGCACGACCCTCGTGAGGATAAGCGACTAAAAGGAAATGATAGGATGGATATTTATATATTTTTAAAGTGTTGTGCATATTGTACCAAAATATTGAACATGCACGTGAGGTGCAAGTATTATTTTTGTCCGCTCGGGGTTGCCATCCTCACATTCTACATTACTGTAGTAGCTGTGACTGAATATGTGCGATTTTAAAATGTTGGAACGGTGGCCCGATGATTAGGATAGGCTCCGGTGCTCCCGTGACTCTGGTGAGGATAAGCGGCGCAGAAAACAAATGGCTGGATGGATCATTTCAATCATTTTTGGCCTGTGCGTGGCCTGAGAGCGAGAGAACCGTATTTTCCATTGTCGTGCCAGGATGACCCAGAAATTTCTCAAGCAGCGCTGACCTCTCCAAATGTGGTCAGAGGTCACAAGAGGGGTCTTCGGATGGGGGGGGGGGGGGGGACAAAGGGGAAATTTCACATGGACTTATTTTAGTCAAGAGCAACAGTTTTATTCTCATCGCCCGCGGTTTTCTTTGGCAACAGTTCAGAGGAAATTAAAGCGGGGGATCAGAGCGACAGCTGGGACGGAGCGCGTTCCGTCCCGGCGCATCTGGATCACGGCTCGTTTTCATCGCGGCGCTCATCCCTCTGCACAGGTTAGGGGGGGGGGCAAAGACCGGGGGTGGGAGCAGATGTTAAGTCAAACGTGGACTGACTGCGGAATGAATCGCAAAGATGGGAAAACGGTGCCTGAATGTGTGCGCTAAAATTTAGCATCGCAGATCGGAAAGGGGTCAAAGGATTCCATCTTGGAAAAATATATATAAATATGTCATCATTTTTGAGGGCAGCTCTGAATTTTGAATGTCATCATTCGGATCAAACCTTAACCATCTGCGTGTGGGATTCAGGCCGAGGGCCACAGGGCAGGATTTTGGAATCAAGACCGGGGGGAAAACGGGGCCGCGCTTGACTCCGCGACGACGGCGCGCGGCGTTCCGCACGTCCCCGCCGTGCGTTTCGGGTGTTTTCCCCCCTTTTTCGGCTGCGTCCTCCCAGGAGGCGGCTCGAGATTGGATGATTGCCTGCGACTGTCACATTAAAAGCATTAATCCGGCCCTTATCAAGGCGGGAATGATGAATTGGGAGCGTCGACTCTGGGCTCACCTTTGTTGTCATTTGAACAGAATCAAAGCGTTAAATCACAGTGGCTGCACCTGATAAAAGGAGGGGTGGGGGCCGGTAGGGGGCGGCATTCTAATAGCGGCTGTGACAGAGCCGCACTGCCGCCGACTGATTTAATAACTCCGCAAGGATGCGGGTGACACAGGGCCACCGAACGTGCTTTTGAAAATAATGGGCAGCACGGTGAAGTGGGACTTGCCATTGCGGTTTTTTTACCGCAGTCCTGGGTGTACCAAATCCCTTTCCTAAAATCAGTCTGGACAGGCCCCAGCTCACTTGTGACCCTCATGAGGATAAGTGGTAATGGAAATGGATGGCTGGAAAATCCATCCATCCATTTTCTCAGCCGCTTATCCTCACAAGGGTCACGGGGAGTGCCGGAGCCTATCCCAGCTGTCAACGGGCAGGAGGCGGGGTTCGCCCCGAACTGGTTGCCAACGCTCCCCGGCTTAACCACCATGCCGCCGGCTGAAAAATTTTTCATTTTTAGAAATTATTATTATTCCAGAATCTTTTTATCAATTTTGGTTGACCTCCAATCAACACAAATGTTCTCATATGAAGTAATGGAATTAGAAATATGTTTTCCGTGCCTTAAACATTCATTACTTTTACTATTAGGCAACAATTTTCTCATTAATAACTGCCTTGCAAGTGTAAAATTAAGGTACCGGTACTGTTAAAGGTCAAATATATGGAAATTATTCAATCCCCACCGTTGCCTTTGAGTCAAGGCGAGTCGCGCCGCAGACGTTCTGAGTCAGCCGACTCATTTGTGACTCGGGGATGAGTTCAAGCGAGGCCGATGCAGCGAGAACGATTGGAAGCTCCTCAACCGGTCGCACGACCATCGGAAGAATTTGCGCTGCGTCGGGTCGATTGGATCATTTTTCCCCTCGCCGCGGCTCCCGCCGAGAATTATATCACGTGTTGCGTTCGCCGCCGACAGTCAAACTGCTGCCGACACCGACGGGACTCGACGCTTTCACTGCCGTTGATGGCTTCGGAAGTCAAGTGTCCGTGTTAACTGAGAAGGCCGGCGGCCAATTCCGTATACGGGGTGAGCAGACCTTCGGCGGCTCTCGGACGAGCCGGATGATACGATCGCTTCACTCACCCAATTTGATTTTCCGTCGCGGGCGACGAGCTCGAGCGGTGCGATCGATTCAGGACGAAACGTAAATTCGGAATTGTACGACTCCGGGGCCGTTTTGACCTTGGCAGTTCCACTCGAGCAAAGTCTGCGCTTTAATTCAGCCAACATCCACCAGAGACGCTTCTCCCTGAAACATTTTTGAAATATGTGTGAGGTATATCCATTTGAGATCACAATCAGAAAAGGCTTTGACGTTTACTTTTCTTTAAACAGAAAAAAAAAGGGTGGGAGTGCAGCAGCTGAATAGGGACGCAACAAATGAAGCCCCAATCTTTTTTATATGTACAGTCAAGAAAATAAGTATTTGAACACCTTGCTATATTGCATGTTCTCCCGCTTACAAATCATGGAGGGGTCTGAAATTTTCATCGCAGGTGCAGGTCACAATGTATGATTTTTTTTTTAATGATTTATTTGTGTGATACAGTTGCAAATAAGTATTTGAACACCTGAGAAAACCAATGTTAATGCTTTGTAGAGTAGCCTTTGTTTGCAATTACAGAGGTCAAACGTTTCCTGTAGTTGCTCACCAGTTTTGCACACACTGCAGGAGGGATTTTGTCCCAGTCCTCCACACAGATCTTCTATAGATCAGACGGTTTTTCTGGGCTGTCGCTGAGAAACACGGAGTTTCAGCTCCCTCCAAAGATTTTCCATTGGGTTTAGGTCTGGAGACTGGCTCGGCCACGCCAGAACCTTGATATGCTGCATACGGAGCCACTCCTTGGTTTTCCTGGCTGTGTGCTTCGGGTCATCGTCATGTTGAAAGACCCAGCCACGACCCATCTTCAATGCTCTGACTGAGGGAAAGAGGTTGTGAGGTTGTTCCCCAAAAACTCACAATACATGGCCGCCGTTATCCTCTCCTTAGTACAGTGCAGTCGTCCTCTCCCGTGTGCAGAAAAACACCCCCAAAGCATGATGCTAACACCCCCTTGGTTCACAGTAGGGAAGGTGTTCTTGGGACGGAATTCACCATTCATCTTCCTCCAAACACGGTTAGTGGAATTATGACCGAAAAGTTCCATTTTGGTCTCATCTGAACACAAAACCTTCGCCCATGACTCCTCTGTATCATCCAAATGGTCAGTGGCAAACTTAAAACAAGCTTTGACATATTTTAAGTCGGGAAACTTTCCGTGCCATGCATGATTCCAAACCATGACGTCTTAGTGGATTACCAACAGTCACCTGTGTGGGCCTCCACTCCGGTTGTCATGTTTAGCTTCTTCCATTTTCTAATGATTGCTCCAACAATGGACCTTTTGTCACCAAGCAGCTTGGCAATTTCTCCATAGCCCTTTCCAGCCGTGTGGAGTTGTACAATTTTGTCTCTGGTGTCTTTGGACAGCTCTTTGGTCTTGGCCGTGTTACAAGTTTGAGTCTTACTGATTGCATGGGGTGGACAGGTGTCTTTATGCAGCTACCGACATCAAACACAGGCGCATCTGATTCAGGACAATACATGGAGTGGAGGTGGACTTTTAGAGGCGGACTAACAGGTCCTTGAGGGTCAGAATTCTAGCTGATAGACAGGTGTTCAAATACTTAAAAAAATCATGCACTGTGATTTCTGCATTTTTCTTTTCCGATGATCTCTCTCACAGCGGACATCCACCTACGATGAAAATTTCAGACCACTCCACGATCTCTCAGTGGGAGAACTAGCAATACAGCAGGGTGTTCAAATACTTATTTTCTTCACCGTACACGTGTGCATATTTTAGCCACGTGAAATTACACACGAGCAACATTGAAAGGCCCGAGCGAGCGCTCATGTTTATGGAGCGCCGCCACGTCCTTGTGACGGAAACCCACGTGCAATTGGGCACCACCTGCTTTCATTAGGAAAGACAAAGTCACTCAATTATTCAAATGATTTCACCACGCGCGTTGATTTCTTTAAATTCCCCACATCAAAGCAGCTCGTTCCATTTTGTTAATTAGACGCAGAATAATTAAAGCTCACTTCAAAATGCTGGAAAACGAGAGCAGATTTATGATCATTCAAATATAGATTGGACTTCAGTAGCCTCGTTAATATTTATCCCCCCCCCCCTCCCCGCCCCTTCTTTGTGTTTTGATAGATTTCTCTAGCTTCATTCTTGCTTTACTTACCTGACACTCACAAGGTCTTTAAAGCACTCAGAAACCTCAACGGCAATTCTTCGAGTAGCCAAAAAGACCATTAAACTATACAGCAACTGCGAGAGCTTAAATGTGAACGGAGATTTTCGTTTGCCGAGAATATTAATGGTTGTGACTGTCTGCGCGGCGGTAAACACGAGCACTGAGTTGACATGTAGCCAAAGACATCATTTAAATCTAGAGAGGTCACAGGAAACATTAGCAAATTATCTACCCAATGCCTTCCCAGATCACTCGGGAGATAACGGAAAAGCCAATCTATTTGCCTGATCGGTATCTTATCGGAAGAGGCCGAGGAAAGCTCGCGGTAATTTCGCTTGATATAATAGAAGATTTTTTCCCTTCACTTTGAGATTAGGTCTGCCTCGGGGGGTCCGTGCTATAATTGTAGGCTTCTTACAAGGTGAAACATTTGCGGAATTCGCAACTATATTCACAATCACGCGTGCAAAGTTGCCGCGCGAGATGCGAGCGCAGGTAACCCGCGGGTTCCGTTCAAGCTAGTAAAACCAGGTGATAATTGAGTGAAGCTCGAGAAATACAGAACCAAAGCTTAATGATTTAACAGTGCATGTCTGAATAGCAAATGACTGATGAGGTGAGACTGGATTCCCCCTGGACTATGATGTTCGCAGATGATATTGGGATGTGGAGTGAAAGCAGGGAGCAGGTGGAGGAACAATTAGAAAGATGGAGGCACAGACTGGAAAGGAGAGCAATGAAGACTAGCCAAAGTAAAACAGAGTAAATGTGGGTGAATGTGAGGGGCGGAGGAGGAGGAGTGAAACTCCAGGGAGAAGCGATAGCGAGGGTGGATGACTTCAAATACTTTGTGTCAACAATACTGAGCGACGGTGAGTGTGGCAAGGAAGTGAAGAAACTGGTCCAAGCGGGTTGGAACAGCTAGCGGAAGGTGTCTGGTGTTCTATGTGACAGAAGAGTCTCCGCTAGGATGAAGGGCAACGTTTATAAAACAGTGGTGAGATGTGCTGTAGGTGTGTCAGAAGAATTAAAGGCGGAGGTGGGACTGCATCAGGGATCTGCGCTAGGCCCCTTCCTGTTTGCAGTAGATATAGCGGTATAGATGTAGGTAGATAAGAGATAGCGAGGGAGGACGACTTCACATACTTGGGGTCAACAATACAGAACAACGGAGAGTGTGGTAAGGAAGTGAAGAAACGGGTCCAAGCGGCGTGGAACAGTTGGCAGAAGGTGTCTGGTGTTCTATGTGACAGGACGAAGGGCAAAAGTTTATGAAACCGTGGTGAGGCCGGCCATGATGTACGGATAAGAGACGGTGGCACTAAAAAGACAACAGGAAGCAGAACTGGAGGTGGCAGAAATGAAGAAGTCGAGGTTCTCGGTTGGATAAGATTAGATATGAGCTCATGGGAGGGACAGCCAAAGTTGGATGCTTTGGAGACGAGGTGAGAGAGAGCAGACTTCGACGGTTTGGACATGTCCAGAGGCAAGAGAGTCAGTATATTGGTCGTAGGGTGGTGAGGATGGAGCTGCCAGGGAAAAGAGGGAGAGCGAGACCGAAGAAAAGGTTGATGGATTTGGTGAGGGAGGACGTGAGGACAGTGGGGGGGTTAGAGAGGAAGATCCACGAGATAGGCTAAAATGGAAAAAGATGACACGCTGTGGCGACCCCTAATCGGGACAAGCCGAAAGGAAAAGAAGATGTCTGAATAGCAAATGACAGGTGGAGGAGCATCAATAACCACATGAAAGATTCTGAGGTCGAGCAGGCTCACAACAGATGACTACGTACTGTCAGCCATCAGAATGGAGGCCGACGTGATTTAGCTGGCTAGCTGAAGGATCTAGCTCGCTAGCTGGCACAAGAAAAACCGATTGCTGTCCCAGCTCGTGAGAGCTTACTCCATTGAGAAAAGCGAAGGCCAGCCCGGATTTTGTCTTCTATGGGCAGAAAGGGTGGAAAACTGTTTCTGTTTTCCGCAAATATTTTCATGTTACATGTTCGAAACAAATCTCCGTATTGGCGACAACTTGAAACAATGGAAAGTCTTCGAGCCAGATGAAGTCATACGATTCGGAATTCAGACAATTTGGGGGAAACCCGCTTTGAGTTGAGACCGCCATCCATCATCAGACAATTCCTGAGACCGTGAATTAAGCGGTGCGACCCTGCCTGTGTTGCAATCCCTTTTTGCTTTCTGGCAGGATCATACACATTGTCACCGTCGACAGAAGCAACTTATAGTTATGGATTGTATGTTTTAATTTATGTCGCTCTTTAGTCTCAGAGTTTCACGTGTCAGATTTTGTTTCCTATATTTTACTGAAAAGGTGCGGGGCAGAGTGAAAAGGGTTTTCGGAGGCTAACAATAACTCACAGTTCAGTGACTTATTGATATGCTCGTGTATTTGCTCGTTTTTTTCAAAATCATAAATCAAAGGGAGACGCGCATCTGTTGTGAAAACGCATCCAAAGTTTGGGCGAGCAAACACTTTAGCTGTACTGTCTGATAAGCATGAATGTTTGCGCATGTCGTCAGAGAAGGACCCCGGTCCGGAGGTGTCATCCTTCCGACGCGGCGTCAGCCCGAATCAGAATTCCTTCTCCTCCGGAGACCTCAACCGTCGCCTCTCCGTCCGTCGCGGTTGAGGTCATCTTAAGTCTGCGGTGACGGCCGGAGAAGCGCGCTGACAAAATGACATTGACGCGTCCCGTGCTGTAATTCAAAACGGCGGGAGGGTAGCGGACGAGCAGATACGAGACGGTTTAATGAGTTCGCGGTTGAATGTTTTCCTGTTGTCGGGCCAACGAGTCAAAGTTGAAAACGCGATTGTGGGTGAAGCCGTTATCTGTGACCTTAACGACGTGGAAGTAAGCCGTCGGAGAAGCCGAGGCCATCTGTTGCACAGCTGCAGACCTGAGGAGTCCTCCAGCGAGAGATCTTCCCTTAATCTTCTGCCTATCCAGCAGGATCCCATCAGACTTGTGTCTGGCCTCGATATTGCTTTGCCCTCCAAGGTTTTGTTTTAGTCAAGCCCGGCTGAGTTACCTTCGGAGTCCACGGCCGGCCTTGACGGGAATGAAGACTGACAGCTGCGGCCATCAAGTGGAAACAGATCTGTGGCTTTCCGCGAGGCCTCTCGGATTCCGCGGTTCTCTGGGGTCAAATCAGCCGTCCTTTACGCCGATCGATCCAGGATCATTGATTTTTTTTTTTTTTTTTTCTTACCAGTTTCATTTTGCTAACGGGTGTCTGATTAGTCGTGATTTTTTTTTTTTTTGTTGTTGTTGCAAAAGCCTCAAAGCGCGCGTTGACGATTTTGCTACTTTTCTCTGCCCTTTCATATATGAACCTTTTAAAAAAAATGTATAGGTTGTGACCCCACCCACCAGGGGAGCCCTCCCGTGATCAGTGGAAATTGGAGGAGTTTGTTTTTCCGTCACCGCGGTAAATCTAACTGCAGAGGTCACCAGCTCAAGAGATACTCATAGCAAAACACGGGCGAAGAGCTTTCTACAGCTTTTTTTTCTGGTTGGCGTTTACATCCCGGTGATGTAAACGCCAACCAGACAAAAAAAACTGCATAAAACACAAAGTGCAAATTTTGCAGATATTCAGATATGCAGCAATGTGGGTTAGCCAGTCATGTAAAAGGAGCCCAAATATATTATTCTGCATTTAGTCCGCGCTTGAATAACAAGCAATAATATCTTCTTTTGAGGATTGATTGAATTGAGAGGACGACTTCAACAAGACACTAAAATTTGTATGCAAAGAAAGTAAGACTTGCAGAAACATTTCATACACATTACTTGTACATAACATGTAAAAACCTGAAGTGAATGGAAAAATCCACTTTTTCACTTCAAGCAGAAGCCATCCATCCATTTTCTTAGCCACTTATCCCCATGAGGGTCTGAAGCCTATCCCAGCTGTCAACAGACAGGAGGCGGGGTTACACCCTGAACTGGATGCCAGCCAATCGCAGGGCACATGGAGACAAACAGCCGCACTCACAATCACACCTACGGGCAATTGAGAGTCCCCAATTAATGGATGTTTTTGGGACATGGGAGGAAACCGGAGTGCCCGGAGAAAAGCCGCCCATGCAGGCACGGGGAGAACATGCAAAGTCCACACAGGCGGGTCCGGGATTCAACCCGGGACCTCAGAACTGTGAGGTCAACGTTTTCCATCTGATCCACCGTGCCGCCCAACGTAGTCATGATCAAGTGAATCAACTGAAGGTGACATCAAGTTCATCTCAAAGTGTCGTACAGATGCCGCTAGTGGTATGCGGGTCCATCTAGTGGAAGGGAAAAGAATGACTGGCCAAGTCCAGTTCAGATGTTTTTAACTTTCAATTAATTTCCATTTAAGGTTTACAAAGTTTTCAGTTTTTTTAAAAAAAACATTTATTCAGGTGCATTTTTAATTTCACCTCCATCACTGCTTCAGGATCTCTTTTCCCATCTCTACGCACAATCTTAGTGTTCAACCTGTTCCTAATCTTGTTGTCTTACAACAAAAGTAAAATATATTTTCAGGACCGGGCGACCGGTTAGAGCACGGGTGGTTTTCGCGGGCCACGTTGTTGTTGTTCCGGTTTCCCTCAGAGGGCCATCATGACTGTGAAACAAAAATATTTAATCGTCTCATCATGTCAACATAATCAATTTATGACCTAGTTTTTGGAATCATAAATCAAGGGTAATGTTTTTCAACTATCCACGTTTGGTAACACAAAAATGCCAAAAAAAAAAAAAAAAAAAAAACCCCCACAAAAAAAAAATCTCATCTTTATCATTTATAATATATGACAATTTGAAATTTTGGTACAGATTTTACAAGAATCATGGAAATTGACACTCTAGATTTGGCTTTGCGGGCCACATAAAATCACGTGGCGGGCAGGATCTGGCTCCAGGGCCTTGAGTTTGACACCTGTGTGACAGCTCACAGATCTGAGGTCTGAGATTTAAATCCCGTACCCACTTGTGTGGAGTTAGCATGTTTTCCCGTGCCTGCGTGGGTTTTCTCCAGGCACTCCGTTTTCCTCCCACGTCCCAAAAACATACATTCATCGGGGACTCTAAATTGCCCCGAGGTGTGATTGAGATGTGGCCTGTGATTGGCTGGCAACCAGTTTAGGGTGTACCCCACTTCCTGCCCGAAGATACCTGGGATAGGCTCCAGTACAAATCATGGATGGATGAAACACTCTTTCTGATGGACATTTAACTTGTTTTTACACTGTCAACAAACCCATTCATGGTGTATGTGCTGCGCGGGTGTGAGTACGGATCAATGTGTGGGTGTTTGCTGTGATATGACACACCCTCAAAATGAAACCGATGAAAAAATGTCACCGTGGTGACGCCAAAAGGTGGGACCAATGGGAGAGGGGCTGGCGGTTGATTTCAAAGCGCTAACACCAATAGAATAACTCGCAGCAGTAGCCTATCTGTTTCCTTCCAAATACTGAACGGTGTACAGTGAAGAAAATAAGTATTTGAACACCCTGCTGTATTGCAAGTTCTCCCACTTAAAAATCATGGAGGGGTCTGAAATTGTCATCATAGGTCCATGGCTACTGTGTCCAGAAAATCACAATGTATTATTTTTTTTAACGATTTATTTGTGTGATACAGCTGCAAATAAGTATTTGAACACCTGTCTATCAGCTAGAATTCTGACCCTGAAGGTGAGGAATCAGCCCAGGTCTAGACCACAGGACTTGGTCAATGACCTGAAAAGAGCTTGGACCACCGTTTCCAAGGTGACTGTTGCGAATACACTAAGACGTCATGGTTTGAAATCACGCATGGCACGGAAGGTTCCCTTGCTTGAACCAACACATGTCAAGGCCCGTCGTCTTAAGTTTGCCACTGACCATTTGGATGGTACAGCGCAGTCATGGGAGAAGGTTTTGTGGTCAGATGAGACCAAAATGGAACTTTTTCGCCATAATTCCACTAACAGTGTTTGGAGGAAGACGAATGATGAGTTCCATCCCAAGAACACCGTCCCTACTGTGAAACATGGGGGTGGTAGCATCATGCTTTGGGGGTGTTTTTCTGCACAAAGCTGAAACAGCCCAGAAACCTGTCTGATCTAGAGAAGATCCGTGTGGAGGAGTGGGCTAAAATCCCTCCTGTCGTGTGTGCAAACCTTGTGAACAACTACAGAAAACCTTTGACCTCTGTAATTGCAAACAAAGGCTACTGGACCAAATATTAGCATTGTTTTTCTCTGGTATTCAAATACTCATTTCCAGCTGTATCACACTAATAAATTGTTAAAAAAATCAGATATTGCGGTTTCTGGATCTTTGTTTTTAGATGATCTCTCTCACAGTGGACATGCACCTAGGATAAAAATTTCAGACCCCTCCGTGACTTCTAAGTGGGAGAACTTGCAATATAGCAGGGTGTTCAAATACTTATTCTCTTCACTGTATACCTTTCCTCGCCCTTATCCTCTCATCATATATTCACAGCGTCGTGTAGTTTTCTTACTAGTATAGTCTAAACTAATTCCTATACGTTTCTTTTGTCCTGCATTTTGGACTCGAGGCTATTGAAGAGAATCTCAATGACTCCTTTTTTTTTATTTTTTGTACTGTGCATAAAAACTACCAAACAAAATCCTTCACGTGCTCCAGTAAATGGAAGCGAAACCACGTGTGGAAAATTTCAGTGCGCCGTGAACAAATTGTCTGCATTTGTAACATGACAATCGGTTGTTTCAGCCGGAGCGAGGCATATTTTTAGAGCCCTGCGAACACGCGAGAGCTCCACAGGCCGCACAAAATCTTCGCCATTGAACGTCGCACGACGGCCTTCCCCCTGCCGACTTTTTCATGTTACTTTCTGGGAAAAGCAATCGCACCAGCAAGGACGTATGAAAGAAGTCCGCAACTACGCACCTTCTCCCGCTTTTTAATTTTTTTTTTTTTTTAATAACGACGTAATTTGAAGTTGTCGGTTGTCAGCATTTTTATTCCGGCCACGCAACTTGATAAGGAGTTCTGCAATATTTAATTCAATATGGAAGAGGAAATGGGGATTCGTTCTCGAGTCCATCCATTTCCATTTTGAATAAAAAATGAAATCAATTGGCAATCGCCGCCTTGGTTCGAGTTTCTCGTCTGAGACGGACGTGAGCTTCTCCTCCTCATCTGGTTATTATAATACGCATGTTGGTGCCGTGAAATCTTTTACATGGCGATACGCTATATTTGGGAACTTTAGATGAAATCCAAATTTGGACTCCATACACTCGGATACGGATCCATCAATTCAGTTTTTTTGTAGGCCTTATCCTCATCTTGGATCTTCCCCAGTTGACTTTGGCGACGAGGCAGGATACGTCTCGACAAACAAGCGTTCGCAATTGCGTTTACAACATAATAAAAGACGTTTTATCTTCAGTTTAGTTGTTCAGTTCATCTAAGATCAGCCAGCAAGTCCTTCTCCGCTGGCCCCAAACATTTACCACATAAATTCTGATATTTATTCAGTGGAACTACATTAAAAAATTCCGATACCTATCTTCTTCTTCGTTTCTCTTCTTCTGTCCCTCTCATAGCTAATTTCTAATCCTAATCCGAGCGAGAACCTCAACATCTTCATATCTGTCACCTCCAGTTCTGCTTCCTGTTTCTTCATTGCCACCGTCTCTAATCCGCACATCATGGCCGGCCTCACCACTGTTTTATAAACTTTGCCCTTCGTCCTAGCGGAGACTCTCCTGTCACATAACACACCAGACACCTTCCGCCAGCTGTTCCAACCTGCTTAGACCCGTTTCTTCACTTCCTTACCACACTCTCCATTGCTCTGGATTGTTGACCCCAAGTATTTGAAGTCGTCCACCCTCGCGATCTCTCATGTACCGGTATCTAGCGCTATATCTACTGCAAACAGGAAGGGGCTCGGCGCGGATCCCTGATGCAGTCCCACCTCCACCTTAAATTCTTCTGACAGACCTACGGCACATCTCACCACTGTTTTATAAACTTTGCCCTTCATCATAGCGGAAACTCTTTGGTCACATAGCACACCAGACACCTTCCGCCAACTGTTCCACGCCGCTTGGACCCGTTTCTTCACTTCCTTACCACACTCGCCATTGCTCTGTATTGCTGACCCGAAGTATTTGAAGTCGTCCACCCTCGCTATCTCCTCTCCTTGGAGCGTCACTCCTCCTCCTCCTCCACCCCTCTCATTCACGCACATATATTCTGTTTTACTTCGGCTAATCTTCATTCCTCTCCTCCATCTTTCCAGTTGTTCCTCTGCATGCTCCCTACTTTCACTACAGATCACAATATCAAATGCGAACATCATTGTCCGAGGGGATTCCAGTCTAACCTCATCTGTCAGCCTATCCATGACCACCGCAAACAGGAAGGGGCTCAGCGCGGATCCCAGATGCAGTCCCACCTCCACCTTAAATTCTTCTGACACACCTACGGCACATCTCACCGCTGTTCTGTTGTCCTCATACATGTCCTGTGCTATTCTACCATATTTCTCCGCCACAAAGGACTCGCGCATGCAGTACCACAGTTCCTCTCTTGGTACTCTGTCATAGGCTTTCTCTCGGTCTACAAAGACACAATGTAGCTCCTTCTGATCTTCTCATTTTGTTTCGTCTTTTTTCTTCATTGCTTTCCAAAAAGTTGTTCCTCCCACCCCCAATGACAAATTCTACGCCACTAGTAGTACTAACTGAGTTTGATATTCAATAACAAACGTCATTCTGCTGGTTTGTAGTTGTTCATTTAGTCATTTTCGTACGTCTTTTTCATTTTTTTTTTTTTATTTCAAGTTGCGGCGTTTCTCATACCAGGTCAAATTTCTGCTGGCCCCGACTCGTTTGCCTCGGCAAAAAAGACTTACAAAGACTCCGGGGGAAGGGGAGGAGGGGGGGGGGGGTTGACGCGCTAGGTGGGGGCCCCCGCACGGCAGCTCGTGGCGCTTGTTGCTCTGATGGAGCTGCGAGCTCATTGATCCGCCGCTCAAACGCGACGGCTCGTCTCAGACGCCAGACTGTAAATATCCAAGCGTTGGCGACATCGCTCTCGCAGAAAGTGTCTGACGCGCCCCTTCGACGGCCTTTCTTCCTCATTTTTCGCCTTTTGCGTGTTTTCCATTCGCCCCTCATTTGTTACGCTATAAAAACAACATCTTGGCAGGAGTTGACGTGAACGCGCCGTATATATTTGTCATTTTAACAGATTAAATGTGAAATACTGCCCTGACAGTTTAATTAACTCCCTCAACCTTCATATGAGTTTACCGAACTATGGCACATATTTTTCGTTTGAGAAATCTCGTGGCACGCTACACGCTAAACAAAAATGTCACATACATTTATATGATATATCCTCTCACTGGAATAATGACTATTGAGAGTAATAATAATTGTTATATGAATAGTAACGGGTTTAACCACTTTCCTACACGTGACATCTAGTGGAAGAGCGTTCAGAGTTTGTGACTGTGCCTTGCTCTCTTACAATAAATAGTTGAACAAAGATGGACCATCCATGCATCCACTTTCTTTGCCGCTTATCCTCATGAGGGAGTGCTGGAGCCTGTCCCGGGTGTCAACGGGCAGGAGGCGTGGCACACCCTGAACTGGTTGCCAGCCAATCGCAGGGCACATGGAGATAAACCGCCGCACTCACAATCACACCTACAGGCAATTTAGAGCTCAGATGTCAAACTCGAGGCCGGGGGGCCAGAACCGGCCCGCCAGATGATTTCATGTGGCCCGCAGAGGCAAATCATGTGCGCCAACCGCCATGATTCTTGTTCAAATATGCATCAAGATTTCAAATTGTCATATCAAAAATGATAACGTTGAGATATCGCAATCATTTTCGTGTTACCAAGTAGTTGTTCACCAGGATTGCGCACACTGCAGGAGGGATTTTGGCCCACTCCTCCACTCAGATCTTCTCTTGATCAGACCAGTTTCTGGGCTGCCGCTGAGAAACACGGAGTTTCAGCTCCCTCCAAAGACTTTCTATTGGGTTTAGGTCTGGAGACTGGCTAGGCCACGCCAGAACCTTGATATGCTTCTTACGGAGGCACTCCTTGGTTTTCCTGGCTGTGTACTTTGGGTCTGAGAGAGGGACAGAGGTTGTTACCCAAAATCTCACAATACATGGCCGCGGTCATCCTCTCCCATGTGCAAAACAACACCCCCAAAGCAGGATACTACCACCCCCATGTTTCACAGTAGGGATGGTGTTCTTGGGATGGAGCTCATAATTTGTGTTCCAAACATGTTTTTTTGTGGGGACTTTTAAAGGCGGACTAACAGGTCTTTGTGGGTCAGAATTCGAGAGGATTGACAGGTGTTCAAATACTTATTTTCTTCACTGTCGATACAGGAAAATAGTATTCTGTTTATTTATTTTTTTTTTTTTGGTCACGTGTACGACTTGATTCTTGGACTATTTTAACTATTTGAACTTTTAAGTAAACAAACTAAGGGGCACATGCAAAATAACATCCTTAGGGGAGGTAATAAAATACAATTGTGTCTATAAAACCGTTTTCCGTTCGGCTTATTCTGTTCAGGGTGGGCAAGTGGATCCTAAATGACATCGTGCAAAAAGCAGATTCCACCCAGGCCAGAACTTGTCACCAGTCAATCACAGCACACTTACAGAAACGGACAACCATTCACACCCGCAATCACACCGTCGCCGAGTGGGAATTGAAGCCCCACTGTCAGCGCGGCAAGTCGTCCGAGTCAACCGCTACGCCCTCGCCGCCCCCGTTGATGTACTTTGTACTTGTGGGTGGAAAAAAAAAAAAAAAAAAAAAAACGTGTCTTGGGATTTGGAAATGACATGGGGGGGGGGGGGGGGTGTCAGCAAATAGAAGCGGCTTCGCGGCCCGGGCCGTTCCCGGGGAACAACGGGATGAGATTGCATCTGATTATTTAATTGATATTTCAGCGCGGCAGTTCTGCAGATTACGAGCATCGTGAGGACGAGCGGCTCGGCGATAACCTCGCGTCTTGGCCCGACGGGGAGATAGAAACAAAACAAAAGAAGCCTTGATCACCTCGAGATACCTCCGAGGCACAACAAACTTTCTAGATGAAAACAGCCCTTGTTGCGAATGTGAATTCCGATAAATCAAAAAAAAAAAAAAAAAAAAAGGAACCTCCGCTTTGTTGGGTGCACGATCGGGTGATGCGGCATTGTTGATAAAAATCAACGCGTTTTGACAAAACAACTCGCGTTTTCAGAAGCAGGAATGTAATTGCCGATCTGCCCTCGGCTTCAAAGTGAGCGCCTCGCGCGCCGGTGTCAAAAGTACAAGTTCTGGCGTTGCACCTTTTCTCTCTCAGGCAAATTAGGCCGCTCCTTTTTCACTTTTTGTGTCATCAAAACAAAAAACAAAAAAAACAATACATCAAGCAACCGTGTGTTGTTTTAAGGCTCGTGTTTGTTTTGGATAAATGTGGACGCGCATGCGTTCCGAGCGCGCGGCCAGCCCGATGATTGCTCGCGGCGGCCATATTGATTTCTGCCAAAAAGTAAAGCTCGCGAGGCCGCAACCGAGACAGCAGGTGAAGATTTCTGATAATGACCGAGTGATTCCGCCGGAGACGCCTGGGGAGCGGAGCTCTTGGGGGCCGCTGACAAACAAACACGGAGCACAGCGGGAGGGCGGCGGGCCGTGTGGGGCCGCGGCGGTCTGGGGGGGGGGGGGGGGGGTGCATCTTTCTTTACGGTAAATGACTCTTGCTAGCAACGTCGGAAGACTGTGGCTAATTAGCAACCGTTCCAGTGCTGTAATCTGTCAACATTTGTGTATGCTGCTAACCCGTTTACGTGACTTGTACGCCATTTAGGAAGTTTTGGAGCCAGCATCTCTAAATGGGAGTGTTTAGATGCCTTCGGAAATGCCAAACTTTGTCCTATTAAGATTCTTAAAGGTCAACTGTCATCGCTATAAACATTCTAAAATAGATATTGAAGTGAAAAATACATAGAACATTATTCACTTCAATGTCTGTACGAACAAATAAATATGAACGGAGAGTGCAAAGTTGCGGAAGTCTCATTCGACATCCAAGCGGTCGCCATATTGGCTGCATCTCCTGCCCGTGATGTCACCCCGGACATTCGCCATTGAAAATATGTGGTGGCCCTGACTATAGGACTCGCCCCTTCAGACACGGAAGCTCTTTTCGAAAAGGACAACACACACACAACCGAGTGAAGTAACCGGGGCAATATTACCCTATTGTTTCGAGCAAGATTTAGATGATATGCGGATCGCTTATAACTAACAACAGACTCCCAGACAGGATGTATGAGCCGGCGTGGCCCGAAGCCGTGCTCGTTCGCGAGGCGCGGCTTGGCCGGTGGCTCATAGGACACGGAAGCTCGGCCGATGCCGTGATCGGTGGACACGGCGCCAACGGGCATATCGACACATTGAGCACCTCTGATTTACGGACGTTGTTACGTTCTGAAAAGATTACGTCCTCCCCTGAACTATTGTTTTTTTTTTTTAGTAGCTCTATACCAGTGGTTCCCAAAGTCAACCTGGGCCCAGACCCTCAGTGAGTCGTTCAAAAAGCTCCCGGACCCCCAACCTCAACTTTCGTCAATAATGTAGTGCTGGACACAGCTATGCCATGCTGGTACAAAGAAATACTCAATTTTAGTGGTTCACGTGCTCTTGCTTTTTATTTTTACACAATAAATCAAAATGTGGTTCAACACTGGAAAGAGTAATTCTCACATCATGATTAGCTTCCAGACAATTTTGTTTTTTCGTCTTCCCATCACGGACCCCTTGAAGAGACGTTTTTCACCCCCTGGGGGTCCGTGGACCCCACTTTGGGAACCACGGCTCTATACACACCCACCTCTCATTTGGAACCCACGAAGCTCTCGTCCTTTGCACCCGTGCAATCCATTTTTCACGACGAACCCGATCTCTTGCAAACTTATGAAGGGTAAATCCATCATCCCGACTGTTCAAGCAACATCCAGCAATGCAACGAGCTGGCGTTCTCGCAGGTAAAACGAATAGGAAACAAACGAGTCCGCTTGAGCGGGCTACTGCCTCCAACGTCACTTCCTGCTTCTTGTCGAAAACAAATCCCTCGAGAGGATTTTTAGCGACCGGAGTTACAAAAAGCCATAACAGATAGGTCCACACCGGCTGCCTTTTTTTCATGAATATACTAAAAATCATCCATTTCATGACAGTGGCACTTTAAAAATGCCGTGAACTTTGACATTTGTCTCGCTTTGCGTCAACAAACACCGTCAATTTATCACAAGTTACCGAGATGCCATCTGACGGGACAACAATGTCATTAAAATGTGCGATAAACTGGAGATGTGCAATTGGTACATAAAATTGTTTTGAGCCATATTTAGATAATATGCGGATCACTTCTAACTAACAACAGACTCCCAGACAGTATGTATGAGCCAGTCTGGCCTCGGTGGTGAAAAAACGGATGGGTCCATACCGGCTGCCGTTTTTTTTTTTTCATTAATAACATACTAAAAGTCATCCATTTCATGACAGTGGCACTTTAAAAATGCCATGAACATTGACATTTGTCTTGCTTTGTGTCAAAAAATAAAACAACGTCAATTTATCACACGTTACCCAGATGTCATCTGACGGGAAAACAACCGTTGTCGTTAAAATGTGTGATAAACTGGAGATGTGCAATTGGTGCAGACAATACTTTGGTACTTTTTCAGGGGGGGGGGGGGGGGGGGCAGAAAAGTTTTAACTTTTCAAAAATGAGGAGAGGGACGTTTAACGACAACAGTTTTGAGTTTGAAAAACATTTTTCATGCTGTCAATATGCGTTTACACTGCACGCCAAAGTACCGCGTGTTTGTAGTCCGTCGGCTGATCTATGCATGGCGACGTTTTTAAAAATTTTAAAAAGTCTATACCACCGTATTATTTCTGCATTTGTTCCATTTTCATGCTGTCAATATGCGTTTACACTGGACGCCGAAGTACCGCGTGTTTATAGTCCGTCGGCTGATCCATGCATCGCGAGTTTTTTAAAATATTCCACAAGTTGATACCGCGGTATTATTTACGCATTTGTTCCCAAATTCATAGTGTTCAAAAACACCAAACAACACGCAAGCCTGATGTCTCCGGAGGCCAAATTGACAGTCGCTGCTGAAGAAGGAAACTTCTTTTTGTCTCAAATGGCGTCAAACTGTGAGGCCCAAATTGGAAATCTTCTCTGTTGTGCCGCGCAAGCTGCATGCTGAGCAAGAATGGAAAAGTTGACAGGGGCTCAGTCGACAGTCGATTGTCTTTGCTAAGAAGCCGTCTCGTCGGCGCGGAGCTGCTTCCTGCCCACGCCCGCACTTTTCCTCTCCACTGCTCCGGCGGAGGTTGCCGGCCGGGTGTCCTCTCGTCCCCTCCCGCGCCGGCCCCCTCTTATCACGTGCCACATGAAAGGATTTCATCCCGGGCTGTGACAGCAGCCCCACCCTGCCCGTGGCATCCCGTCTCGATGGCTTCTTCGCATTGTGTTCAGCGCGGCGCCGACGTCACGGGCCGCGCTCGCCCATGTCCGCCTTTCCTCCTTCATCACGTCTTACTCTGTCCTTTTCGATTGTTTGCTTTTAATCTAGTTTCACGCCATCTCATTGCCATTTTCTTTCCTTTTCTCCTCCCCTGTCTGGTTTTTTTCTCTGCCCCCTCATTCTTTGCTTCCTTTTCGTCACCTGCAGTTTCCTTTTTTCCCCTCTCCTTTCATTCGCTCACCTCTGCCTTTCATTCCCCCCCCCCCCGCCCTCCGCCCCCATTCTTCTCCTCTCTGTTCCAGCCCCACATGCCCAACAGACGCCCCTCTATAAAATTCTCTTTTATTTATAGCTTGTTTGCTTTTATAAGGCAGCTGTGTAGACCAAAGTCGCTAGCGCCGTTTGATGTGCGCGTCTCTCATCTGTGATTAAGAAGTGAATCTTTTCACACACAAAAAAAAAGGGGGGGGGCAGGTTGTTAAAGAAAACGACTGGAGTGGAGTCTCCTTAGTGAAGATTATCCTGCATGTTTTATTTGGCTTCTCTCGATCGACGGCGTGTAATTTACGGCCCTGGTTCGATCCGAAGGGCTTAGTACCTACAGCGGAGTCTGGCCTGTTTTAACAGTCACAACACCCAAGACCTGTTAGTTGCAGAGTCCAGGAGCTGCAGCCCGGGGCGTAATTAACCGGAGAGGAGGGGGCGGCGGGGTGGTGGTCTTACTCTTTCCGCTGCCTGCCCTCATTTAGCCACTTGATTTATTTACTAAACACGCAACGGCTCATCTAAGCTCATGTTCCGCACGCCGTTCCCACCGCTGGCAGGCCTGTTAAATAGCAGCCCCTTTTCCACCTGCGTCATAAATAACTCGGCGGCAGACTTGAGCGGGACCGCAGAGCGCAGACGGAGATGAATCTGACGATAATGGCGGCCGGGGAGCGCTTGCGCACTGCATTCATCACGGCCAGTGCGAAGACAATGCTGTTCTGCCGGAGCGATGGCTTTTTAAGCGCATCTGCTCCTCGCGCTCGCTAGTTTGGCACATATCAGTCATCCTCGCGCCCACAGACTGCCAATTAAAAAGCGTATACAGTCCAGCTTCGGCGCTCTGACTCGGCAGACCCACTGCGGTGTGCAGCTGTGTGTGTGTAATGGTGCTGGTGGTGGGGTGAAGGGTTCACACGTTGACTGAAAGCAACAACAAAAAAAATGCTGCAGGAAGCGAGTAGTGTGACTTTTCCATCTCTGGCAGATGTTTGTCTCACTTTTTTTGTTTTCAGCTCCAAGATTCTGAAGTTTTATTTATGAATCCCGAAAAAAGGACTTATTATCATCCCAGGAACCAAATGATTCTGAACATGTTGGTGAATCAGGCCCTTTTGTCTCCATTTAATAGCCTTCCCTGCCTCGTGCAATTTTGTCCGCGAAATGAAGAGCGTTTAAAAGCAGAAGAGGCAACTTGCACCGCAAAGGTTCTTTGAAGAGCAGCAGAGTGACGCCGCCTCAGATTGATGCCCTCGTAAAGGCGGGGAGGTGCTTTTGATGGAAGACTTTATAGATTTTGTAGGTGGCCCCCCCCCCACCTCCCTTTTCACCATTGTTCAAAATGCTTGAGCAAGAAAGAGTACCCAAACACAAGCCATATCAGATTGCTTGTAGCGTTACCACCTTGCGGGAGGATCGTGTCTTTTCCAAGTACGGTGTTCAGAAACGACAGTGCAAGCGCGATTGATCCCGAACGGACCAATCGGTCGATAGCCACAGTTGAAAAGAAGCCAAATGAAGAAAAACAGGATCGAATATTGACGTGGACAGGTCACGAAAGATAATACTACACGGGCGGAGTGGTTGTCAAGATGTCATTGACCTTGATTCATCATGTGCTGTTTTTTTTTCTGTTTTGCCCTTGCAAAGGATCAAAAAGTGATGTGGGTGTAACCCGGTTAAAAACTGGTACAGGTAAAAATTCAGTATAATAGAGTAGCAATTAGGTTGTAGGTTTTCTTTATGCGATGTGGTGGAATATCTCTTAAACTGTGTGTGCTGACTTTATTTTCTTTTGGAGGGAATTTGTATTTAAATGTGTTTGATTGATTTGTGAAAAGGAAATACTTTTGTTTGTTGATTTATTGTGATAACCTGGGTTTTGAGAGAGAGATAGATAGAGAGAGAGAGAGAGGAGAGAGAGAGAGAGAAAGCTGGACAGTGGACATTTATCAAAAGTTGATCAACGTGTTCGACAAAGACTGTTGAAAGTTCAACTTGGATAGTGTGTCGACATGGGGGAGTTAGCCGCTACCACAGGGGCTCAGTGCATGGATGGGACTTGGCTTGGGCGCTAGCAACCAGCTAACGCTGGCTAGCAAGGCCTTTGTGTTGGATCACGAGGGAAAAGACAAGGGCGCTAGCGTCGAGCTAACGCGTCTAGCGAGGCCTGTGTTTGGACTTCAAGGAAGGAAAAAAGGACGAGGACCGTGAGGACGCCGGACAGAGGAAAAACCACCTTCACCTTTCTTCACTCTTGCCTGGGGAAGCACCGCAGTGACATTGGGGTTTGAATTTCATTTGCTTTGCCGGCTAGATTATTTTTTGTTTGGGCCCTTAGCTTAGGTTAGCCTAGCTCGTGTGTGCAGTGTGTACTTGTTTTGTTCAATTTATTTACTGAATGACTGTTTGTTGAGTAAAGAGATTTGCTTTTCTAACCTTTATTTTGTTATTAGATGTTCATACTTTTTGTTACATAACCAGGTTTATTATTTGACTATGCGCAAGACAGTTAAAAGTGGGGAGTTGATATGATAGCTGGGTTATCAACATTAGTTAATCTTTACTCATAAGGGAAACATTATTTCAGAGACTTTTTGATAGCGAATTAAAGACATTTAGAGTAATTACAATTGAGTTAATTTATTAGATTCCTACTTTGGAGTGAGGAAAGAACTCGGGTGGCTGCCTCGTCGAAGTATTTTATACTAGAGAGGCGCTACCCGAGCCCAACATTTATTCAGTTTTACCAAATTAAGTGCTACCTGTTTACTCGCTTGATATTATCAAACAGACAGAAATTCACAGATTTCAGTTCTACTACCAAAATACTAAAGATCCTTGAATAATTCTTGATTCCATGAAAATCTAGAAGCATCTTTGTCAACCATTCATCATCCGCTGCGTTGAAGTTACATCTCGGACGGTGCGAACAAAAGCATTTCATGTCCGTGGACGGACTGGGATTGCATATTTGACCGGAGGGCACAAAGCAGGTCAGCGAACTCCAAAGCCATCGCGCTGTTTGTCTTCCCTTTTTACAACAAAACCCCTTGACGAAATTCAAAGCGATGGCCCAAACAGTAGGGGAAAAAAAAAGAGAGCCTTGATGGGAGGAAAATGGAGGCTGAGCCGGGCGAGCCCGGTAAGGAGACCTCCCTCTGGGCCTGGCAGACAGATCCAGTCTATCGATTTTCTGTCCTTCCCCTTCAATATCTGGAATGTGCCATCGCCAATAGATTATGACAAACGTGCCCGCCAGAGACCGTCGATCCCTTAATTGAAGATGATAGAGGACAGCGGGTTTGTTCGTCCCAATTGCCCCCCCCACCCCCACCCGAGTCCGTAAACCGCAATGACCTCTCCCGGAACAAAGCTTCTGCGGCCAACCGTGTCTACTCGACGAAACTTTCACCGCACCGCTGAACACGACGGAGTCGGAGCTTTACAATAACAACCTCCTGCCAAAAGCACAAAAAAAAAAAAAAACCCAAAAAAAAAAAAAACAAGGCGGGTGAAAAAGCTCGGTGCTCTATTTTGATGAAAGTAACAAGCACAGCTTGTTGTAAATAGGCTTTCCGCGGCCTGAGGCAGCTTTTCTCCCTGGGGGACGCGCTTTCCGCATCTCTCCCAGGGTTGCTGTCGCCGAAGGGGTAAGGAAGGGAGGCACAAACAAGAAGTTGCCTCAGCTCTTTTGGCGAAAAAGGAAGTCTGATTAGCTGGGATTTTGCCTCCTTCCAGATCAGGAATGAAATGTCGGGATTACAATACGGGGCGGCGTTTGGACCTGTCGGGATTACGGTCCCTCGTGCACCTGGTCGAAACCGGTTGCTGAGAGTCTGGCTGCGCCGGGGAAAGATTGCTAGCGCTCTTTCTGTCTGCAAACACTTTCCGCCTGATACCACGGATGTGTGTTTATTCAAATGAGTTCTGCTGCGGGCACCCCTCTTGCAAATCAGGCGCCATCCGCGCTAGCGCCGTCACACAAATTAGAAACGGATGTTTGGGGCTGAGCGGCTGAGGTGCGGTCGGCGGACGGCGGCCTCCGACGCGAGTGTCTCGCCCCCGCGGGTCGCTCGACCGCAACCTCTCCCGGCTCTTTAAAGGGGACGCAAAAGACGACTTAGGACCGTCTCCGACCTGGCCACCCACATTAGTCGTTTTTTTTTTTTTTTTTCCTTGAATAAATCTCCTCAAACCTTTCTCTTCAGTTACCTTTCTCCCCGCTGCCTTTAAGCCCCTCTGATCCTTTCCAATAATAATGGCATTGCCAGCCAATCTCTGTGAAAATGGGTTCAGCGCATAGCTAATCCCATTTAATTACTTAGACACACAGGGCTCAGGACACACTCCTCAGGCGGCCCCCTGCGCCGCCCCGCCCTTCTCCCTGCCCCTGTTTGCACCCCATCCACCTTTCTTCATGAATTATGGATCCCCGGCTGCAGAGCGAGGGGCGATGGTTCCGCCTGCTCCGTGGCGAGGCCCAGGGAGAGCCCGGGCTCAGTGTAAATATGGTGCCTGTCTGGGCTCGAGGTGCCCTATTGTGCGGGGCATTAAAAGCTCAGCGCTCTCTCTAGCACCCCCTCCGCTGCAGCAGGGTGGGGGGGGGGGTGAGAGGTGCGGGGGGTTCAGGCGTAATCACACAGAACTTCCAGCACTCGGCTCGACTGACCGGTATTACGGCTGCCGCCCGGAGTACCTGAGAGGAGGGGAGAAATGAAAGCGAGATGGAAACTGAAAACCGGAGAAATGGGCTGATTCAGCTCGGGCTTTCTCTCCATTTGTCAGCACAAACGCCGCTTCGGAAGTAGAAAAAACTGCGCTGTGATAGGATGTCAAAGTGTGCTTGACCTGGGGGGATGAGAGTGATGTAACGGCGGTCGGACTGAGGATAGAAACAAACCAAACGATGCCTTCAGTGGAGGCTTTTGGTGTTTAAGGCTTCGTCACGCCACGACGTTCTGGTCAACGTTCTCTGAACATTTCAATCGTTCTATTTTTCAGCGTTCTCAAATGAGGATGACACAACTGGCACGTGATCAACGTGTGTCTAACGCGTGACTTAACGTGTGTCTAACGCACGAGAAGCGTGTAACAAACCAAACCAAATAAGATACCCCTAAAAACCACTAGCGTGTGCTAACGTGTCACTGGCGCGCGACGAGCGATTTGTCAACGTCAGACGAGCGTGTTGAGCGTGTGACTAAATAACGACAGAATAGCGTTTCGCTGGCGTGTCATTTTTACAGTGGAACGGGAACGAAAACGTTGGAAATTTGATACTCACTTCAGTTGTTCTCGTGAGTTTGAACAGTCGGCGTCATGCGGTGCGGACTTCAGCAACTAGCGCTGCGAGTAAGAATGCAAAGCATCGGTTTATATACCCATATGTAATGACGCTCAGTGGACGCCAAAGGACGTTCGTTTGACTTTAGTTACACGCTGTGTGCGCTAAGGGATTGGTCAGTGGTCATTGACTGGTCGCCAGTGAGTCGTTCACTGCAAAGCAAACCATTAAGTAACAACCAAGTAACGCTACAGTAACGACTGACTAACGATAGCCAAACGCGTGCAACGCTAGGCGAACGTCAGTAAAACGTTCCACGAACGTTCTTGAACCGGCGACCATGGGCGACTACCAACTTTTCCTGAAACGCTATAAAATGCTGACCAGAACGTCATGGTGTGACGGTGCCATTAGACCAGTTGCCGATACAGGAATCGTGCCCTCCTCCTGATGTGGCCAAAATCAAATTTCTGACCACAACCGTATATCGTACAATGCCACGTTTGTTGACGTCTAAGCGCGAAGTATGAAGCTAAACCCGAGTGCTGTGCGAGGCCACCCTTAAAGACTTTATAATTGGCAATGTCACAGTTCTCCCCTCGCCCGGAGGAGGAGAAAAGAAAGATGATGTCTGTGTCAGCTCCGAGACGGTTCTATACCGTCTGTCAGGGGCCCCCTGAGCACATTTCCCCGAGCTTGATATAGACGGGACTTGTCTCGCTGCCCTCAGCGGCAGACAGACGTCTCATCTTTATCTCTCCAGATTTCTACCTAATCTGTTTTCTCTCCCCTCGGCCTCTCTTCATGAATCTGCCATAAATCATTTTTTTGGGGGGGATTCGGGCCCCGTTCGCGTCACACACTTTTCATAAAAGGATCGGGCGGGGGTGCGCATCAGATATCCCAGCCTAAATAGCGATCAAATTACACAGGATATGAAATGCTGTAGTTTGGAATCCATTATCCGACTCAATATGAGTCTCCTCGCTGTAATATGTCAGCCGAGGCCCTGAAGGCACCACGAAAAAAATAAATACATTCACAGATGGCGATGTACAGTATACGCGCGGCATGCATATGACTGAACAAACAACTACAGCTGCCGGGTGAGGGTACGAGCATTTCGGCTAAGCGCGCGCAACTTGTTTAAAATAAAAAAATCCGAAACACAATAGAGCAGGTGGAGACCTTGAAAATCAGTTTGCGGTTGTTTTTTTCCGAGCCGCCCGGCGCAGCTGTTCTTAGCAATAAGGGGGCCGCATTTCACGCTGAGGTTTGCAGTTTCATTGATTTTTTTGTTTTTTTTTTTGCAGGTGAATTTGCAATTGCCCCCCCCCCCCCACCACCGCCCCCCTCCCCACAACCCCACCACCCTCGCTTTGTGCTTTCCTTCCAATTTTACAGTGTGCATGAAAAGTACTAATTGCATTCAATAACCGACTAATGATAGCGGTAAATGGACTGGACCCGTAAAAACCGTCTCTCCCTTTTTTTTTTTTTTTAAAGGGCTCTTGGTTCTGACAAGTATTATTGGAAGAAAACCGAAATTGCCATGGCAACGGCAGACTCATTATATTTAATCCGCTAATTGCTAACTAGCTTCCCAATTGTCCGTAATTGCTTTGGGGACACGGTTAACCACGCGGTTGGTATGCATAGCGAGCGAACGCCTCTCGGCGCGGGACAAAGGCCAGAAATGAAAGATGGCGGGCTCCGCTAACGCTGCGCACGAGCCCCCCTTTCCCCTCTCGCGCTCCATGATCATCATCATCATCATCATGTCGAACTCGCCAAGTGCGATATTAATTAATGGGCACGGTTGCTATGGAGATTGATCACAGTATTCTGTCAGCAGTATTTAGTCACATGGGCCCTAATGTTTGTTTGTTAATGGAGCTGTAACAAATAACGCTGGAAGTATTTTAGCACTTCCGCAGCCGCTATGGCAGCAAATACCGCAGCTACTGGCGCTGATCGAATTCTTCTTTTCCTTTCGGCTTGTCCCGTCAGGGGTCGCCACAGCGTGTCATCTTTTTCCATTTCATCCTATCTCGTGCATCTTCCTCTCTAACCCCCCCACAGTCCTCATGTCCTCCCTCAACCACTTCTTTGGTCTTCCTCTCGCTCTTTTGCCTGGCAGCTCCATCCTCAGCACCCTCCTACCAATATACTCAACTCTCTCGCCTCTGAACGTGTCTAAATCAACAAAGTCTGCTCTCTCGGACCTTGTCTCCAAAACATCCAACTCAGAGCGAGAACCTCAACATCTTCATTTCTGCCACCTCAAGTTCTGCTTCCTGCTGTTTCTTCAGTGCCACCGTCTCTAATCCGTACATCGTGGCCGGCCTCACCACTGTTTTATAAACTTTGCCCTTCGTCCTAGTGGAGACTCTTCGGTCACATAGAACACCAGACACCTTCCGGACCCGTTTCTTCACTTCCTTACCACACTCTCCATTGCTCTGTATTGTTGACCCCAACTATTTGAAGTCGTCCACCATCGCCATCTCTCATCTACCTGTATCTACCGCTTTATCTACTGCAAACAGGAAGGGGCTCGGCGCGGATCCCTGATGCAGTCCCACCTCCACCTTAAATTCTTCTAACAGACCTACAGCACATCTCATCACTGTTTTATAGACTTTGCCCTTCATCCTAGCGGAGACTCTTCTGTCACATAGAACGCCAGACACCTTCCGGACCCGTTTCTTCACTTCCTTACCGCACACTCCATTGTTCTGTATCGTTGACCCCAAGTATTTGAAGTTATCCACCCTCGCCATCTCTCATCTACCTGTAATCTTCCGCTATAGCTACTGCAAACAGGAAGGGCCTTGGCGCGGATCCTTGATGCAGTCCCACCTCCACCTTAAATTCTTCTGACAGAGCTACGGCACATCTCACCACTGTTTTAGAAACTTCGCCCTTCATCCTAGCAGAGACTCTTCTGTCACATAGAACACCAGACACCTTCCGCCAACTTGTTCCACCCCGCTAACACTATCCAACCTGCTCACTCAGAGCGAGAACCTCAACATCTTCATTTCTGCTGCCTCCAGTTCTGGTTGCTGTTTCTTCAGTGCCACCGTCTCTAATCCGCACATCATGACCGGCCTCACCACTGTTTTATAAACTTTTCCCTTCATCCTAGCGGAGACTTTTCTGTCACATAGAACACCAGACACCTTCCGCCATCTGTTCTACCCCACTTGGACCCGTTTCTTCACTTCCTTCCCACACTCTCCATTGCTCTGTATTGTTGACCCCAAGTATTTGAAGTCATCCACCCTCGCCATCTCTTCTCCCTGGAGCTTCACGCTTCCTCCCCTCACATTCACGCACATATGTTCTGTTTTACTTCGGCTAATCTTCATTCCTCTCCTTTCCCGCGCATGCCTCCATCTTTCTAATTGTGCCTCCGCATGCTCCCCTTGAGTGAGCTTCATAATTTTGCGCTTCACATTTTGACGCGCGAGAGGCAAATAATGATGTGGTCGCGGTCCGATCAAAACGTGAACAGCTTCACAGGGATGTTGACTTTCTAATGTGATGTGAATTTTTCTTTCCTTCTCCACGCACTGTCAACATCAAACAAGCACTACATATTGAATAAGCTTATTATATCAAATGGGGCTTTGCGTTGGTTGCGGTCCGCAGACTGACAGCAACTTACGTGTTGTGGTTTGTGTGTCCTTATGCTCCCGCTTTTAGTGTGAATTTGTGTTTGCGTCGTTTCGAATTCCGCCTGACAATTAGCAGTGCGCCTTCATATTGTTTTTCCTCGAAAATACATGACTGTTTCGCATGTAGCAATGTGAGTAAAAATTTAGTTTTTAAACTCTTCTTTGCTCCCAATAATGTTTTTTTTTTTTTTGTGAATACGAAAGAGAACAATTTTTCCACCTGAAGAAAAACAGAAAAACAGAAACCCAACTCCTAATTGTCTGTTTATATTTAAGTATTTTTAAAGTATATTTACTTGAAAATGATTAATCAGGCGGCACGGTGGATCAGCTGGTAAAGCGTTGGCCTCACAGTTCCGAGGACCCGGGTTCAATCCCGGACCTACCTGTGTGGAGTTTGTGTGTTCTCCCCGTGCCTGCATGGGTTTCCTCCCACATCCATCCGTCCGTTTTCTTTTGCCGCTTATCCTCATGAGGGTCGCCGGGAGTGCTGGAGCCCATCCCAGCTGTCAATGGGCAGGAGGCAGAGTACACCCTGAACTGGTCGCCAGCCAATCACAGGGCACACGGAGACAAACAGCCACACTCACAATCACACCTGGGGCCAATTTAGAGTGTCCAATTCATATGGCTTGTTTTTGGGATGTGCGAGGAAACTGGAGTGCCCGGAGAAAATCTACGCAGACACGGGGAAAAAAATATAAACTCCACACAGGCAGGGCCGGGATCGAACCCGGGTCCTTAGAACTGTGAGGCCAACGCTTCACTAGCTGATCCACCGTGCCGCCCATCCCAAAAGCATGCAACATTAATTGGACACTCGGTATTTGTCTCTATGTGCCCTGCAATTGGCTGGCAACCAGTTCAGGGTGTACCCCATCTCCTGCCCCTTGACAGCTGGGATAGACCCCAGCACTCCATGCAGCCCTCGTGAGGATCAGCGGCAATGAAAATGGATGGATGATTAAACACTAAATGCACACACGTAACATCGCGATCACTGTTCTTTCCGGCGCCAAATCTTTTTAGCTATTGTTTATGTATAAAATACAGTCAATTTGTTTCATTATATGATGAAGCCTTTTGTAATTATCATGTAATTATTCATATAATTATTTTGTATTCACTTTTTTGTTAGCTTAAAGTGGAAAAAGATTTTTTTTTTTTTTTGACTGTATTGGGATATTGTCGCTCCTGCTGGCACATTGTTTGCATGAGTAACGACAGCGTGCGACATTATTACAGAAAATTGCCTCCTTTTACGAAGCCCACCATCATGCACGTGCGCCTTGAAGAGCGAACGAACGCCCGTTATTTCCGCGCGTTTTGAAACGGCGACTTTGATGCCGTCGCCGCCGTCATTAAAATGATTCCCACGGACGACGAGTCAAAATGGGAGCGGTGGCCGGCGCGAGGAGTGGTTTTTTTTTTCTTTTTTTTTTTTTTGTAGGTACGCGTTTGCGCCAGTGCACAAGTCGGGGCGCCGAGGAAACCCGAAGCCCTTTGATTAGTGCAAGGCTCACAGGATGGAGAGGCAATCCGAGAACTTCACAGGCGCAGAGGGGAAATTGCCTTGAACCTTGAGGTGTATGAAAGTGCAATTTGTGTCCCATCTGTTCTGCTTCCCTTCCATTAGGAGGAGGAAGGGTGTTCTAAAGCCGCCGAGGAGAAAATGCCGCTGTGAGGGGATCTGGGTACGCACGAGCTTCTGGATAGATTTAATTTGCCAGACGAGTCGTCCCTCTTTTCCCTCTTTCCGTCAATTCTTTATACACGCCAGAACAAAGAGTTTTTGTTTTTTTTTTGGTCATATTTCTTGTAATATCTCCCGGATTATTGTGACCTTCTCTTCAATAAAAAAGTGTTTCTACTTTATCTGAATCCTGTCAGAATGTGCAAAGTGCCTTGAACAGCTTCCTTGATGAATGATTATTATTATGATTATTACCCTTTTTTTTTTCTTAGATGGATTTGCGTGACAGAGGCCAAGAACAAGTTTTGTTCCCCGGGCAACGGATTGTCGCCATTTGCAGTTGGAGCGGAGGAGTGACTTGAGGACTCGGAAAGTGTGGCATCAGCGATTAGACGGGTCCGAAAAGGTGCATCTTTGCAAGGGATAAGTTTAGCGGAGTGCATTCCCGGGATCAGAAAGAAAGCGCCGCGACCGTCGATTCATATTTGAAGCGTAAGCGGTGCAGGAAAGCGTCTTTGATGTGGTAATGGTGCATTAAGTCAACTGTTGGCTGCTTTTATTTTGCAGGGATCAGCATGTTTGAATAGATTCGAGACCGTGTGTGAGTCACAGTTGAGACATCTGCAGCAATCATCTAAATCGTTAAAATTGGACAGGTGCACAGAGGCCCGTCTTATAATTACAGGAGGTCCTATGACACCAATATAACCAGATTTTGTACCCAGGAAAACATAGTAGTCTCTGATACAGTAGTAAAACCTTAATTAGAGTTGATGTATTTAAAAAAAAAAACACCTGTAGACTATGAATAATAAAAAAAAAAAAGTCGTCACAAATATCACGTAAAGTCGAACGAATTTGATTATCTGGCATGCACGGCTAGCAACGTTCTTCCAGCTAATCACCGGCGCATCGCTCCCCGTGAACCATCCACCTATAGAGCTTGTGCACTTGACGTCACCATTTTCACGGCGCCATATTGCCGGTCCAAAAGACCTGCTTGTCAGTTGCCCTAACCCTATTTATAATGCCAAGTCGGGGAATTTGAGAACAATACGTTTAAAAAAAAAAAAATGACAGGAGTCGTCTTCAACGTACACGGAAGCGTGTTGCAGCCACACATTCATCTTCGGTAAACCTCTCCCCGACAGACGATTTTTAAAAAAATGTATTTTAATATGCATTGTTCTCAAATGAGTCCTATGCGTATTAAAAAAAAAAAAGAGAAAAGAAACCGTCGGTCACACAGAGGTTTACTTACGTTAACTTGTGGCCGCTACATGCTTCCGTGTACGGGGGCTGAACCCTATCCCAGCGGTTTATTTTCTTTTTTATATACGCATTGGACTCGTTTGAAAACAATGCATATTAAAAAAAAAAAAAAAGTCTGTCACAGAGAAATTTACCAAAGTTTAATGTGTGGCCGCAACACGCTTCCGTGTATGGAGGAGCTGACTCGCTGTCTTTCCACCCCCCCCCCTCAATCATAGTTAATGAATGTGAGTTTGTGTAAAACCAGGGATAATTTCTTTAAATATTGGTATTTGTATTGAAAAAATCTGAGTGGCTCCATTGCTATGTGGGATTTATTCTTGATTGAGAACAGATCCAGCAACAAAGTATTTGTATGCGTCCAGACTTTTCTACGCTTTCAAATTCTTCCGTGTAAATCTCGACGACTTACTCGCCAGATCCATGTGTAGATCCAGTTGTCCCGGACAAGCGGGAGCGGGTTAACAGTACAATTTCTTATCGCCGAAAACATCGACTTCGGCATGAAAGACGGGTCCCCTATGCTAAGTGTCCCTCATTTTTACACGTACCTTCATTTATTATCACCTTGTAAATGTTTAGCGGTATCGGACAAAACTCTGGGCGTCGTGCTATAAGACGTATTTTCGCGTCGTCTCCAACCGACTTAGCATTGAGCAATGGTTTGTTTGACCGGCACTTCCGGCAAGTTACGTGATGCGATGACTTAGGTGCACGAGCTCTATTGGTTCCTTTGATCAAAAATATAGCCGTAAATTCAAAAGTAAGACTTGCTTATAAAGATGAACATCATTTTCCCTAATGACGTATGACTTTGTTGCCTGCGTATTGTTTGCAAGGAGACACGTCCGGGTCTAAACGTGTTGACGCCCCCACAACACACATCGAAGGAAAACATTCAGCTGAAGCACACCTATGGAAGTAGATTAGTGCCACCACAATTTTAATTTGAAATGTAAAGTGATCACATTTTTAATAGTTTCTACAATTCGCCGTCTAAAATTCACCATTTGTGCCACCAGGCAGGGTTACTTCAGGTCAGAACCGACCACCCAGCCAATCGCAGTTACGTTTTCTTTGTTACGTGACGTCACATACTAATAAAGCGTAATTGGATTGGCTGGTTGTTTGGTTCTGACCTGAAGTAACCCTGCCTGGTGGCACTGGCAGTGAATTTTAAACAGCGAATTGTAGCCGGTTGAATTGTTAACATTGAAATCTATCTCTTTATCTACCACTTTTCTGGGTCGGGTCGCGAGGGAAGTAGCTTCAGCAGGGATACCCAGACTTCCCTTTCCCCAGCCACTTCTTCCAGCTCTTCCGGAGGGATCCCGAGGCGTTCCCAAGCCAGCCGAAAGACAGTCTCTCCAGCATGTCCTGGGTCGTCCTCGGGGTCTCTTTCTGGTGGGACGTGGCCGGACCACCTCACCAGGGAGGCGTCCGGGAGGTATCCGGATCAGATGCCCGAGGATGCGGAGGAGCAGTGGCTCGACACTGAGCCCCTTCCTGATGAACAAGATTCTCACCCCGATCTCTAAGGGAGAGCCCGGACACCCTGCTGAGGAAACTCATTTCGGCCGCTTATATCCGGGATCTTGTTCTTTCGGTCACGACCCACAGCTCATGACCAGAGGTGAGGGTAGGAACGTAGATCGACTGGGAAATTGAGAGCCTCGGCTTTCCACTTAGCTCTGTCTTTACCACAACGGACCGATACAAAGTCCGCATCGCTGCAGACGCTGCACTGATCCGTCCATTCTTCCCTCACTCGTGAACAAGACCCCAACATACTTGAACTCGTCCACTTGGATCCCGACCTGGAGAGGGCACGCCACCCTTTTCCGACTGAGGACCATGGTCTTGGAGTTGGAGGTGCTGATTCTCATCCCAGCCGCTTCACACTCGGCTGCAAATCGCTCCGGTGAGAGCTGGAGACCACGTTTTGATGAAAACAACAGAACCGCATCATCTGCGTCATCCCTTAACATTATCTACATAAAAACGCAGGGTCAAACCTGAGCAGAATTCATTTTAATGTATATTACACATGCATTATTTCTGCGGAAATCCAGCGAGTACCATAAATGTGAAAAGCGAATGGACGCTCGTCCGGGTGAAGGGTGATGAGTGCATTTGCTGATCGTAACGCCGGTGTATATATATATATTTAAAAAAAAAAAAATCAAAAGGACGGTGCTCACGTGTCCCGTATTGCTGACTGTGAAACAAATGGCATCTAAATTGAATATTTCACTCCGGGGGAGTAAGACGTGGGATTTGCACACAAAGGGCTGAGTGACACGTTGAGAGGAGAGGAGAGGCAGCCAACCTTTAACAGAGCTGCGGAGAAAAGACAGTAAATGGCAAGTTAGATTAATAGATTGGCAAAGTCTCACAGAAGATGGGGCTGGTAATTCGTCGAGTGAAAGAAAGGCTGTGGTTTTTTTTTTTTTCCCTATCTTTTTTTTTTTAGGTCAGAGTTGAGTGCGGAGGGATGATGAAGATGGAAATATGAACACTGAATAATTCAGACGACAGCCTTCCTTGAATCAAAAAAAGGATTAAGAGTGGTGCGCGGGGTCAAAGGTTAGAAGCAATTGTAGAGAGAGGCAGAAACGAGTCGGGAGGAAAAGTGCGAGACAGAACAAGCGGCGAGAAAGTGGAAGGGGGAGCGTGCGCGGTCCCGGATTGAGGTCAAGGGGCTGTTAGAATGCGTCTTTATGCAAATCTTAGCGAAAAGCAGGCATGCTCAAGAACATCGGAAGAGTCCACACCTCCGCCGAAGTGACGGAGCGAAGACTGTTTTCGACCGACGTCACACACCGTCCGGTTTAGAACGCCGGCGCCATTTTGGTTTGGTGAATCCGCGTAAACAAACCGTGACTAAGCGGGAATCATTTCAGAAAGGCGCACGAATGGGGGCGCGCTGCTACGTTATCGCTCGCGCAAACGAAAGCGTGCGTCGTAAAGCGTCTTTCTTTCGACGGCCAGCTGTGATCAAGAACCGGTGCGAGAAAACGGAGCGATTAGCAACCAAACGCCGACAACCGCGGCTGTCTCGTCTCAGCAGAGCCGATCTAGCAGCCAAGCGCAATACTCGCGTGTGAATGCAATGCATGTCTCCAAAATCTGTATTTTCTGTTTTATTATAATAAGTTTGCAAAAACGAGTTACCGCACCGCTAGCTGTTTTGTGAGTTGAGTTAAAAATGTAGCCGTGGAAGCGGGGAAAGAGGTGCCGGCTCCACTTGGGACTCTTCCCGGTGTGACGGTCTGAGCGCTCCCACTGCTGAAAGGTCTTCTTCAGGTGGAATTTTTTGAAATTTTTCTACTTCCGTGCCAGTCTGAAACTTCCCCATCCGAGCTTCTTGCGCGTGTTCATTTTCGCTCCGCGTGCATTTCGCTGCGGACGTCTCGCAAAGCCGAAAACAGCGAATGAAAGAATACAGGAAAAAATGCAAACGTATTGTTTGTTATTTATCATCTGGAAGGCACGTTCCAGCATTGAACGAGAATCAACAGAGGATTGTTCGGGCTCAGTCATTAAGGCGCATGCGGGATAGTGAAAGTAACTGTGATATCATTTTCACGTGCTGAAATTAAGTTATATTATCAGCAGAGCTTTCATTCGCCGTGTTCGGCTTTGTGAGACGTCCATAGCGAAATGCACGCCGAGCTAAAATGAACACGCGCAAGAAACACGGATGGGGAAGTTTCAGACTGGCACGGAAGTAGAAAAAGTAGAAAAATTCCCAAAATTCTACGCGCATGCGCATAATTCCAAAGGGGACTTTTCAGCACGTGGGAGCGCTCAGACCGTCACACCGGTCGAACCTCTCTCGTCTCCCTCTCGGTAACAAAAATGAAAATAATGATCTCCACCTCTTTCGTTGGTATAATCAACATTATTTAACACAACGCTGACTGTAATCACGCGGTACATATTGACACACTTAGCAGTGTGTGGAGACAGGTTGCTAAATATGGATACGTCCGCATGACGAACCCAGGCATTGATGAATTGCTTGTAGGCCTCCAGACCTTCGTTATTCTTTAGTTGGTCCACGGTATAAGCGCTTGTCGAGAAGAGGAGCTAGTGGACGATATCTGGATAGGTTACCGACGCCCACATTGGTGTTTCTCCAAGCCATACGGGTCGATAGAGTCGATCAAAGCACAGTTCTTGTCCTAACGGTTTCTTGAATCGACATCTCATGAGCCCCGATAGCTTTCAAAAGTCTCTTTAGCCATCGTGCGTCACTTTAAACAGTCGGAGGAACATTTGTGTGTATTTGGTCTGTATGCTAAAGCATTAGCGTGAACGGCGCGTCAGTAGAGCGAACCCATCCAACATGGCCAGGTCCCCCGGATGTAGTCATGTGTTCGAAAACAGTCCATTGTTTTATTTTTACATCCCACCATCTTGCGGCGAGCAATTGGCAGAATACTATTTAGGAATGTGCCTGTACTGTAAATCGACATAATCTTTCATCGGCTGCCATTATGGGACTAGTTGTGAGTTTGAAAAAAAAAAAAAAAAAAACCAACTAGCTACGGGTGAGTCATCGCGGTTAGCCTCGCGTCGCTAGCTCCGGCTAGTCCGCTCGCCGTTCGTCTCGAGGGATTCATACGAGCGGCACTGGGCCAAGCGGCGAGGACAGAGACGCTGAGTGATGTTTCATCTTCACGGCCAAAATCCATCCATTATCTTCGCCCCTTATCCTAACGAGGGTCGCGGGGAGTGCTGGAGCCTATCCCAGCTGTCAACGGGCACGAGGCGGGGTACACCCTGAACTAGTTGCCAGCCAATCGCAGGGGACATAGAGACAGATGACAGTTGCATGTTTTTGGGATGTGGGAGGAAACCGGAGTGCCCGGAGGAAACCCACGCAGGCACGGGGAGAACATGCAAAGACCACACAGTCGGGTCCGGGATTGAACCCCGGGACCTCAGAACTGTGAGGCCAACGCTTTACCAGCTGTTCCACCGTGCCTCCCCACTGCCAAAATGTTACCTCCAATAATCCGCAAACAGTAACTGTGTTCTCGGGAGAACTTTATTCATCGTCGTGGAAGTTGTAGGTCCCAACGCATCTTTACGTCGCTTTATGACACTGTCATCAACACTTGGTGCAGTACTGCGTTGGTCGTACACTTAGCCTGTTTCACCAACAATGAGTTCTGTAGGACGGTCACTTGCAGAATATTCACAAGTACAATACGAGCACGGGTGAAGTAGTCTATTATTTCGTCCGTGTTTGCTTTGCGCTAATGCGTTCAGCCGGGGATTGTTAAACTGCCTCCAACTGGGACCTCTAACATCTTTTTAACATTTGGTTTTTTTTTTTTTTTTTGTCTTTCGAGTTTTAGAGAGTGACCCTTGCTGAGCGGCAAGACTATTGAAGTTTGAGATAAAGACCACCACCTAAGGCTGGTCAGGGGGTCACCAACCTTTTTGAAACTGAGAGCTACTTCTTGGCTGCTGATTAATCCCAACGGCTACCAGTACTTCCCAAATAACAAATTTGCTCAACTTCCCTTTAGCTGTTAATTATTACTATATATACACTTATATTGATCCATGCATGGATATTGATCGCGTTCATGTCATAAACAGAGCTCTAGTGTGGACCCAAATGCACGACTCGGTACGCAGGGAGGCAGTTAAAAGGTCTTGTTCCAAGGTCGTAAGACGGGGGATCAGTCAGAGAGAGCAGCAGTATCAAGGAAGTTAAGCTTACTGGGTTGGTCGGAGGACAGGCGGAGGTCGATACGCCGGGATTCGGGATCAGAAGCAAGGAAGTGCTGGAACGAGGCATGGATGGCAGCGACCTGGCAAAGCCAGACCGACCGCTGGGTCCTATAAGTACTGGGGTTCGTTATCGCAGATGAGTCCTCCTCGTCAACGCAGGTGTGTAGGGGAACTGCACCGCCAGGGCTCGGACCGGCAGGACCACGACAGTTTATGATTTCTCACAACACAACAAGGAATGAGGATATTAGGACGAAGTGTGAATCTGAATGATTTCATTTGGCACGCTAGATGTTTTGTTCCTCAAATCCATCTGGTATGGAGTCAAAATCATCTCTTTGGAAAGATCCAAACTTGGAAGATGGTCGGATGAACATTTTGCTTTTCGTTAGCGGCGTGAAAACATCTGTGCCAAATAGCTTTGGGAAACTTGTACAGGATTCCCGCGACTGTACATCCACATAAATTCTCCCACGGATTCTTCTCACTTGCACCATCAGGTGTACCGCCGGCTACATAAAGTCTTTCTGCTGATGGTACGTTTACTTTGCGGTGACTTTTGTTTAAAGTTCACCCGCATCAAAGGCAATTTGTAAGGACTGAAGTCTGTGGACCGGGCACTCAATGAGACAAGAGTCTTCATGGTGATTGCCTCAGAGAGACAACAATCCTGGAGAGTCTTGGAGAGGTGGCCGCTAATGTGATTAGCTTTCTGCTTCCAATTAAACACCAGCCGATAATGAAACCAGGGTGGGGGGGGGTGGGGTATCCCATTGTCCAAAGCTTTCTGACGCCTATCCTCAAAACCTTGTTCCTTTCATTGCTTTGACAGCTTTCGTCCCGCCTTTCATCGCCATCCTTAGTCCCTTTTAGAAAAAGACAGCGGAGGGGCGCGTATGTGTGTTTCCGTCAGATTCGTGTTTTGGGGACCAAAGGAGGGACTTCTCAAATCCGTGCAGGCTCTAGAGAGCCGTCAGAACTGGTAGAACTCGATCACTCGCGAGCGGAGGTGAAAAATTGGGTCGAGCTGAGCTCCGGAGGACGGTGGGTCCACCCCGAGTGAGAAACGCGTATAAAATTACGGGAACTGCTTCACAATTTCAGTGAAGAAGCTTGAAAAAGTGAAGAATGAATGCGCACCTTTTCTGTAGCTTGCTAGAGCAGGTTCAAGTTAATATCTATATATTGTCAAAGATCGGAACGTCAGGCCATTTCAAAATATTTACCCATTAATGTGCACTCATAAGTACTTTGAAATAAAAGTGAGGCTTAAAAGCCAAGATTAATGGAAGCTGTGACATTGGACTGACTCCCAACATCACTTTCGGAGTTGAACAAAATAAAATATGCGCACAGAATGCTAATTGTTTCCCTGAAAGCTTTCAAGAAAAGTTGACCTTGGGAGTTTTTCTTCAAACTTCTTTGATGAACCCAAAAATGTTTTACTTGAACATTACAACTCATGCATAAGCATTAAGCTTTTCCCAAATTCTTTTCTGTGTTGTTTCAACACCATCACCGAGTTGCTCCCCCAAATCCTTTCCGGTGGAACACATTACACATAATCAATTGTTTTGTATCACATAAAACCCTAATAATAATAATACCCTTTTATATGTGTATACTGTATACCGTAATTGATTTGTACACACACTTTCAACCCTGATGCGGCTAATTTGTGCATATTTTTTTTCTAACGGCCGCAAGGGGGCGCTCGAGCCGAAAATGTAAGAGTGAGACCGGGGGAATATGTGTGCTGAAGAAGTGACTTTGACCGGTCTGGCTCTGTTAGCGCTGCGTTAGCGTGTTACTGCCGTGTCTCAGTTATTTTTACCGGTATGTTTTCCTTTATTAACCGGCCCTGTTAGCGCAGCGCTAGTATTAGCGTTAGCACGGTGCTAGCGTCAGCGCGGTGTTAGCGTGGCAGCGCTACCATTAGCGTTAGCGCAGCGCTAGTGTCGGTGCTGCGTTTGCGTTAGCGTGGTGGCACTAGCATTAGCGTTATTGCTGTGCTAGCGTGTTCCTGCCATGTCTCAGTTATTTTTACAGGTATTTTTTTAACCGGCCCTGTTAGCGCTCTCGCTAGCTTTAGTGCTGTGCTAGCGTGTTCCTGCCATGTTTCAGTGATTTTTAGCTCTAGTTTTTTTTAACCGTCCCTGTTAGCGCAGCGCTAGCATTAGCGTTAGCATGGCGGCGCTAGCGTTAGCGCGGCAGCCCTAGCGTTAAACTCTCTGTGTACTGATTTTCTTTGTAAATATCTCGTCTTTCAATGTGGGAACTTGTAGCTTTTACACAGCTGCGGCTTACATATGTACCAAATGGTATTTCCTTTACAAATGTACTGGGTGAGGCTTCTAAACGGTGCGCTCTGTAGGCTGGGGATTACAGTATACATAATTATCATTATTATTAGGCACTTCTACCCTTTTAATTGACCCTTGCAACTCCTGTTGAAATAATACGACCGATTGGAACTATACAGGTGGATTTTTTATTTTATTTTTCATAGAATTATTCTGTTTCAACTTAGTGGATTGAGGAGGTGTGCTTATAGTTATGGCCAGTGGACGTACAATGGTGAACAGGACTAAGCCGGTTTTAAGGTGTGGCACGGGAAAAAACACGAAGGCAAATTACAAAACAAAAGAAAACGACATTCGTCCGCTCGATGGTGCCGGCGCCAGATCTTTGAATGGCCGCCTTTGATTTGACGTATTCAATGCGCTAAGGCGGTCTCGGAGCGTATTCACCGGACCGTCACCTGTCACGCACACCGGTTCCAAGCTGACTCGCCAACTCGTGAAGCTCTCGAGCAACACGAGCCCGGTTTTGTGTTCTTGGCAGACGTGCCAAGAACAGCTGCCGTTTGTGTGCGAGAGATTTTCTCGAGTCTAGCGCTATTTAGGTCTTTTCTCCCGAGTTGGGATTGTTAGAGTTTTCAAATCTGCGGCTAAAAGCTCCTCCCGTTTCTGAAATGTAACTTTTGCTTTTTTTGCATGTAGCAAACGCATTCACATCTCCAGAGTGTCTACATTTTTCTTTTTCTTTTTTTTTTTTTGTTGTTGTTGCAATGAGGAGGAACGCCAATGAGATTTAACAGTCCCAGGTGTGAGCGCCGTGACACTGCGTATGACCTCACCGCACTGGCACGGTTCCGCTTCCTTGTAATGGAGACATATGACCTGACAAGGTGAGATAAACCCGCATTTCATCTCCGGTCAGCTGTGGGGCTTTGTCTGAGGTATCTGGTTTTCATTTAAATTCTGGAAATAATCTTGTCAGAGTGCATATTTCACAAATAATTTCTCAAGTGAGGTCTTTCACAAAGCATCAACGTTGCTGCCAAGGGTGTTTTCTTTCCTTCTTCTTTTTTTTTTTTTTTTTTTTATTTCCGGTGTAGAAAAATGGCCCCTATTGTACTTTATTATATTACTTCTTTAAAAGTATGTGCGGCTTAACAACCTGAATTATTTTTTAAATTGAAGCTATTATTTATCCATCCATCCATTTTCTTAGCCGCTTATCCTCACGAGGGTCACAGGAGTGCTAGAGCCTATCCCAGCTGTCGAGGGACAGGAGGCGGGGTACACCCTGAACTGGTTGCCAGCCAATCGCAGGGCACATAGAGACAAACAGCCCCACTCACAATCACACCAAGGGGCAATTTAGAGTGTCCAATTAATGTTGCATGTTTTTGGGGTGTGGGAGGAAACCGGAGTGCCCGGAGAAAACCCACACGGGCACGGGGAGAACATGCAAACTCCATACAGGTGGGTCCGGGATCGAACCCGGGACCTCAGAACTGTGAGGCCAACACTTTCCAGCTGCTCCACCATGCCGCCAGCTATTATATACTGTAATAAAAATAAAATAAAAAAAAAAAAGCAGAATATGTTTAACTTTGGCGGCACGGTGGATCAGCTGGAAAACCGTTGGCCTCACAGTTCTGAGGTCCTGTGTTCGATCCCGGCCTCGCCTGTGTGGAGTTTGCATGTTCTCCCCGTCCAATCCCAAAAAACACGCAACATTAATTGGACACTCTTGATTGCCCCGAGGTGTGATTGTGAGTGCGGCTGTTTGTCTCCATGTGCCCTGCGATTGGCTGGCGACCAGTTCAGGGTGTACCCCGCCTGCTGCCGGTTGACAACTGGGATAGGCTCCGGCACTCCCTGCGACCGTCGTGAGGATAAGCGGCAAACAGATGGCTGGATGGATGTTTAACTATAACAAACTGTAGAACAATATACTGATACAACTGTAAAATGTGACAATAATAAAACAAAACAATACAATATCATATTCTCCACTTCTGGAACGCGCACATTTTTACTACAATTATATTTCTAGAGACCAGCAATGGTCGCAACTCCCTTAAAGAACACACTTCAAAACGCAAACGTCGGACACACAGCCTCAACTGTCGCTGGCTCGCGACTTCCTGCGAGAATATTTCGAGGCTGCCGGGCGCCGTATCGCAAAGACATGTCATCTCTGACTGGTCATACGAGAAACTATAGATGTTTTTGAAGATTAAACGAAAATATTTGTTTTTAAAACAACAACTGCAGCCTTCAGACAGGCCCTCGTTGTGGACCTGGAAGGGAAAACTAGTTCGCAAGGCTCTTTGCAGGCTGATCAAAAAAAAAAGATAACCGACCTCAGTGCGGTGTTGCATTTTTTTGAAATGCGTAGCAATAAAATACGAGTCAGTCGGGGGATTGCGTATTGTAAAATCCCTGCGACTTTTGGCAGCTTTCTTTATCTGGAGCTGCAAAAAGAAATCATCTCATAACATAAGAAACAGGAACACAATCATATGATCCTTCTTTTAATCGGCACTTTTCAAATTAGTCAAACCCGGCCTATAGAGCGCACCTGATTATAAGCCGCACCCAGTACATTTGGAAAGGAAATACCATTTGGTACACGCATAAGCCGCATCTGTGTAAAAGCCGCGAGTGCCCACATTGAAACATGAAATATTTACAAAGAAAGACGGTACACAGAATTGTTTAATACCTTAGGTTAGCTTAACATAGCAACAACACGGTAGCACAAACTGGGCTGGTTAAAAAAAACAAAAGCAAAACGGTAGGACAGCACTAACAAAACATACCTAAACCACTGAGACGTGGCAGTAACACAGCAGCAATGCGCTAGTGTGGCGCTAACTTAGCGCTAACGCTAGTGTGGCACGAACTGGGCTGGTAAGAAAAACAGAAGCAACACGGTAGGACAGCACTAACAGGGCCGGTTAAAAAAAAAAACATACCTAAATCACTGAGACGCGGCAGTAACACAGCAGCAACAAGCTACGGTGGTGCTAACAGGGCTAGTTAAAAAAAAATACTGGGAAAAATCCCTGAGACACAGCAGCAACAGGCTAGCGCAGTGCTAACAGGGCCGGTAAAAAAAAAAAAAACATACCGGTAAAAGTCACTTTGCTCGGCACATATATTCCACCAGTGTCACACTCGAGTGCTCCCTTCCGACCGTGCTGAATGCACAAATTAGCCGCATCACCGCATAAGCGTATGAAAAAAGTCACTGTTTATAGGCTGGAAATTACGGTACTTTTTTTTTTTTTATTGATCCAGATGAGCAAACATCAGAGATGTGGCTAATCATGTTCAAGCTTTTTTTGTTGTTGTGTTTTACATCATCACTGAACCTGAAACCACAACTCGTTTTCACTTCCTATTATTCTGACAATGTCAAGCACGTCGGTGACGATTCCCAGAACTGATGTCCCGACAAACTCTGCCAGGAAACGCTACTTCGGGTCGCGATCTTTTTTTTTTTTTTTTTTGCCGCCGTGGCAGTACTATTTGCTAAGAGGATGTCTTGGAACAAAAGCAGGATTGCGGCACGAATCCCCGCCGGTGTCGGCTGAGATTTAAGATTTCTAACAGGCGCGCACAAGAGGTCGAAGGATGTTGTAAAGACTTCGGTTTATGTAAGTGGAAAGGAGTATTACTTCAACTGGGCCCGCGTGGCTGCTCTGGCCGCTGATCTCTGTTCCTGGCTTCCCCTCCTATCAACATCTGGCTGTCAGTAGGAAGTCTCTGGACCGGAGACGCGTCTATTAGCCGAGCCAGACATAAAGTATTACAAAATATACGCTTCTTGTCAAGCTTGCAATAGAAGGATTTATGCGTGCTTACTCTCCATTTAGCCAAGTCACTCTACGCTCGGCAAAATTCGTCGAACGTTTAAAATGAGGCTCTTTTATTCAATTTGCAACGCTGAGATGTACCCACCGAATATTAGAAGTAGTAATGCACAATTGCTACATTTTCAGTCGATAATTTCTCGCTCTTTTGCGGCTGATTAAGGTTAGGTGAAGGCTCCTCCCATGCTCCCCTCTCTGTTGGAGTCCCCCAGGGGTCCATCTTAGAGCCCCGCTTGTTTGTCATCTGAATGCATCCCCAAGGAAAGATTTTTTTTTTTTTTTTGGGGGGGGGGGGGGTTGGAGGGTTTTGATTGCCATTCAGATGACACTAAACTCTCACCCCGCTGAAGCAGTCCAAGTTTGATCCCTCCCACGTATTAACTAACAAGCCATGGAAATCGTTGTGAGCAAACGTTGTTCAACTAAATAACTCCAAAACGGAATTCATCATAATGAACACTTCCTCCAGAGCCATAAAAACAACCTCGTATCTGTCATGCCCGGAGATGCTTTGTCATTTTTTTTTGCTCTCTAATGAGTGAGGAACTATAACAGGTAGTACAACTGAGCTCACTTTGTTAATATGTTCCTCTTATTAGTTCTGACTCCTCTCTCAACGTCAAAAGACTCGATACTTTCTTCAAAGACATTTAAAGGGGGAATCCAGTGCTTTGCATAAACAGTGTATCCAATAGATCATGTAATATGTACCCTATTTTGACAATGTGATGTTAAATCATCATTTAATAGTGTTTTGAGAAGAGTTTTATCGACAATTGCGAATTTTCAGGGGCGCTGCCATTTTCGCGAGTCACATGATCCATGTGGGCGTATGTGTCGTGTACCGTGCCATTCCAAATGCTGGATTACATGGCGCTAATATCTCGGATCGGTTGATCGTTAAGACGGAGGAATACATTTGAATCTGTGGCAGTAAGTGTTGATAGTTCTTCGGGCGGAATGACGCGGAGTCTGACTACTCGGAGGCCTACGCGCTGGACATAAGTGCCTAAACAAAGGCCCCGGAGCTCTGGGCCAGCAGCCGCGGATGGTTCTTCGGATGGGAATGACACTGAGCCTGACGAGCGAGCTCCGGCGGCAGAGGCCATTAGCCCCGGACGCCGAAGCTAGGCTAAATGCCACGCCGGACGCCGAAGCTCGGCTAAAGGCCTCTTCCGGACGCCGAAGCTCGGCTAACGGCCTCTGCCGGACGGCGAAGCTCGGCTAACGGCCTCCGCCGGACGGCGAAGCTCGGCTAACGGCCTCCGCCGGACGGCGAAGCTCGGCTAACGGCCTCCGCCGGACGGCGAAGCTCGGCTAACGGCCTCCGCCGGACGCCGAACCTCGGCTAACGGCCTCCGCCGGACGCCGAACCTCGGCTAAAGCCCTCTTCTGGATGCCGAAGCTCGGCTAACGGCCTCCACCAGACCCCGCTCGGCCAACGGCCTCCCCCAGACACCAAAGCTCGGCCAGCAGCCTCCGTTGGACGCCGAAGCTCGGCTAAAGGCCTCTTCCAGATGCCGAAGCTCGACTAACAGCCTCCGTCGGACGCCGAAGCTCGGCTAACGGCCTCCGCCGGACGCCGAAGCTCGGCTAACGGCCCCCGCCGGACGCCGAAGCTCGGCTAACGGCCCCCGCCGGACGCCGAAGCTCGGCTCGCGGCCTCCGCCGGACGCCAAAGCTCGGCCAGCGGCCTCTGCTGGACGCGACCTCCGTCTTCCCGATCAACCGATACTGCTATTTCTTCATCAGATGATGATAAATCCGCGCTGGGCATAAATTGTGTCCCATGTAATCGAGCCTTTGTTGCGGCACGGTACACGTCACATTTGCGCACGTAAGTCATGTAATGCAATGTAATTCCCCTGAAAATTGATAATTTTCGATAAAAATCTTCTCAAAACACTATTAATTGAGAGAGGATTTGATATCACATTGTCAAAATAGGTTACATATTACATAAACTATTGGATACGCTGTTCATGCAAAGCTTGCCCATACAGCACCGTGGTCTTTTTCGAGTCTTATTCCGCTTGATCCCCACTCTTGCTCCCACTCCTGGCAAATTTTCCATGGCCGCCACCCGTGGGTACCCTTACGCCCATCCTCCAACCTCTGCGTCCTCTCACCCACCACCCGACACCTTTTTACAGATTCATCCCCTCGGCAGACGGCGACGCGGCGATCCTCAACGATCAATGGCAGATAAATCGATGCTATCTCTTTTTCCCATGCCTCTGTCGCCATTGATTTTTTTTTTTTTTTTTTTTTTTTTTTTTTTTTTTTTTTTTACCCCCTGTGATACTTTGTGGAAAGTTTGCTCATTTTAAAGCGGGTTCACTTTCAGGAACACATTTGAACAACACGAGGCAGTCAGTTCCAAGACAGACGCCGATGTTAGCTCAGGATGTGATCGGGCGTTTAAAAAAAGAGCTTTATTTATGAGATGGGCTGTTCAAAGAGAGGCTAAGAGTGGATGCATTGAATGGATTTATTGTGGTCTGTGATTTTCATAGAGGCATGCCCAATCCTGCGCTTTCATTTCGATACCTTAACCGCGCCGAAGCGGCGGCGACGCTTTGATCGCGCGAGAGGAGGAAGCCCAATTAGCGCCGGGATCGGTCTCGCGGCGTTTTAGCGGAAAGCTCATCGCTATCAATTACAATTACAATTTCACCTCCAATCTGCGGGCTCCGCGGCGCGTCACCGGCAGTGATATCTCGGAAGCGCACGCGCTCGGATGTATTATTTTGAAAGCTCCGTTTAATACAGCCCGCAGTAAATTATCCACCGTGATGTTTCGCTCCCCCCCATAAATAATTCATTGTTTTTATGTGCCCTCATGCCGCCTCGGGGGATTGGAACAGCTGAGTGTTTTCACAACGAATTTGTGTCCAATCTTCTTTGTATTGGGCCAGCGCTAATCAAACCACGGTACACATGCCTCGAATGTTTGTTGAGTCTTCCGCTTATCATCTAATCAAGGGACTTGTTTGTCTTCATGCCTGGCTCGCGGCGGCGCCTGCCCTTGATTGGCTCGTTTTCGATTGATTGCTCATGTGTTTGATTTACGTTACGGTTACGCAGTCGGGCTGGAATCAGAACCATTCCCACGTTTCACGTCGCAGTTTTCCCGTAAAAATACCGTGCCCCGAGGAAGGTCTGCTTTTTGCGTGAAAGTGCAAGTCATAAAGACCGTTTTGAAAGGCGGAGAGGCCGGCGACGGTGACGCGCATCTCAGCCCCGGCATCGGGGAGCAATCAGATAGGACAGAATTGATGACCCGGCTCACAATGGATTTCTCGGAACGGGGGCCTGCCAGATCGAGGTAATACTTTCGGGCTCTTATCAGCGCTTGGCATAAGCTGAGTGCTGCATCACCCACTTCCCCGCCGTCAGCTTATTATGAGTCGGCGATGTGTGATTGCTTGTCCTTCCCCTTTGGGTGTCTGCGGCCCGGCCCGGTGCGGTTGTCGACAAGGGGAAGGTGACGAAGATGAAAAGCATCCAAGGACGCTCGCGACGGGGTTTTTTTTTTTTGTTTTTTTTTTTTCTCTCTCGACAAAAATATGCGCTGCGGCTGACTCAAGCAAGATGGAGGTGTGTGTGACGGATTTATTAGAAATTTGAGTGACGCAGTGGTGATGTCACATTTTTGGAAGAAAAGCCCAAAGTAGGACGGAATTCAGTCACTAATGGACTGATGGTGTCGTGAGCAAGACTTGGCCGCGCCACTGCTCTGTTTCACTTTGGGACTGTAGTTAGAGTTTATGTCACTGGCTTTTGCCAGTTCGTTGCCTTGAGTTAGTGAGTTGCGTTCACTACCAGCAGGAAACTCCACCACCAAGAGAAAGTGTGGTTGGTGTGAGCTATCGTCGTCACAGCGATTCTGTGCCACCATGGCTTAGTCCCGTCTTAGTTCATGTTCCCAAGTTTGCGTCCTAGTCGTCAGACCTTGCTGCGTGTCTTTTGGATCCCGGCTAGCCTAGCGTTGCTGTGCCTCCACTTTCTCGGACTGCTTACACCGTGTATGACCTCAGCTTTGAATAAAACTACGCCTAACATCATGCCCCTCGTCTCGGGGTCCTGCATTTGGGTCCAGCCCCGTACCGGAGGTTCGTGACGGATCGGTTTGATAAATTACGTTAGCAGTTACAAACAAGTTCCTCTTTATTATTAGTTTTGCCACTTAATACTTGGACTCAAGTAATTACCTGTATCATATGAGTATTAGTTGACTACTTATGTACGTACGTACGTACGTACTTACTTGAGTACATGTTTTTTTAGCTCCTTAAAACATAAGATTAATTTTCATAACATTAGGTGAAGCCATTTATATTCATGCGTCCCAAGGCGAAACTCCAACCACTGGGACCCTCAAAGACTTGAGAATAGTTTTTTGCCGTTTGTCTCGATGTGCCCTGGGATTGGCTGGCAACCAGTTCAGGGTGTACCCCGCCTCCTGCCCGTTGACAGCTGGGACAGGCTCGTGAGGATACGCGGCGAAGATGATTGTGGTTGCGTAGGAGTCCCCTCGTTTCTGACTTGGGTTGTCCGCAATCAACGACGTCACATTTAACCTTTTAGTGTGTTGCTCCAAGATGGATGAATCTCTGCGGAGGACAAAATGGTGATTGAAGATCTCAATCTGCATTCTGCCACGCCAATTAATAGTCGACGCATTCCCTTTATTATTAATTTTTTTGTAAGGCCAGTAAACAACGTGGTTTCAGACGCTCGGACGCCACGCATCTCTATGGTAACAGCCGTCAATTATCGTTGATTGGCCGAGCCGTGGGAATGTTCGTGTCGGTCGGCGTCGCTGATTGGTCGGTGGGCGGTCCCCGCAGCCTGACGGGCTGCAGCGTTCCGGGTTATTGTCAGTCTCAGCAGCTCGGCACCAGGGAAGGACCGCCGCATCCCGGAGCTGCCAGCCCTTTCGTCCAAATTTGAGTTAGTTTGCTTTTTTTTTTTTTTACTATTATTATTTGGGGGTTCCCCCCTTCCCCCTTTTCTCGATTGGTTTCATGCAGCAAAGAGAAGCAGCACGGGGTGAGGTCAGTGCCCGAGAGCGGCTGGACGTCCGCGTTGTGGATGTGGAGGCAAAAAACTGCTTCGAGGGGAGAAAGTGACGGAGCGAGCGGAGACGGATCAGCGGGATTTCTTTTTCATTTTGCCACCAGCGATTGAAGAGTTTTTTATTTTTTGTTGTTGTTTTTATTTATCTATTTTTTTTTTCAATTTCAATCTCGATTTTGATTTGCGTCATTGCGCCACTGGCACGGGATTGCCTCGATTGTATCATCAATTTTTTTTTTTTCCGACCACTTCAAACCGACGCGTAACAGCTGGGATCTTTCTCTCTCTCTCTCTCTCTCTCTCTCTCTCGGAATTGTGGAATTACTGCAGATCGGTTTTTCCCCACTCCAACCGCCTGGTTGTGCGGAGATAACAGCGAGAGAAATTCAACGCAACCCGGGGACCTTTCCCTCTCGCGTCGGAGGCGAAACGTCGACAGCCCGGAGCGCACTTTGCGCTGCGCAATTGTTCCTCCGAGGACCTGTTTCCGCACCGTTTGACCTCCGCTAAAGAAAAAAAAAATTGAAAAAAATACAAATAAAACATTGGCAGAGGATCCGAGATATTTTTTTTTTTTTTTTTTTTACAAAGCTCGTCAAGTGTGGGATTTAAATTGCAACGGGTCGTGGAGGAGGAAGAAGAAGAAGAAGAAAAGAGGATAAACTTGCGCTGTTGGATTTGAGCAAAACATAAAAAATAAAAATGAAACATTTCTAATTGGGAGCACGCAGCTGGCTCGCTCGATGTTTTCCGCACGCATGGAGGTCTAGTCTGCACTACGGAGCAATTTATGGTAAATATATTTCATGTTTTCTGAAATCGTGCCTCGAGGGCCCCCCCCCCCCCTTTAATTTATTTTTTTCAAATAGTAAACGCAATGTCACAACCTTGCTCTCAGTCTTTGCTCTGCTAACTGGATGGCGCCATTGCATGGCGTGTGTGTTGAACCACAATCATCATCATCATCATAAAAAAAAAAAAAAGTGTTATGGCTAGGTGGGCCGGTACCGATCCGCCCGCTGCCCCCTTGCGGGTTCAGACCCGGACGTGGCAAGGTTCTCGCCGCAAATGTCTGCTGCAATTAGCGCGCCTCCCGCCCGGGGTGTTAATGACATCCACTGTGCTTTTTATGGTCTTCCTGCATTTTATTTTTTTTAATTTTTTTGTTTTACTGCAGAGCTCGTAAAATCGGCCGAGACGGGAGCGTCCAACTGTAAAAGTTTTCGGGCCGCTTCTGCGCGTCCCCTGAACGCGCACACGCAAAGCCTTCATCGCGAACGCGGGCTAATTATCTCCTTTGCGTGTTGTATTATTGAGATTTTTTTTTTTTTTCATTTTGAATGTGACTAATGACTGAAGACTTGAGGCTGAGTCGTGCTGCTGGAGGATTTTGAGATTCTTTGCGCTGCTCCGGCCCGCCACGGGCGCTTCGGTCGGTGCACCTGCTGCCCGAATCCAATATGTTCCTTGCTAATGTGGAGTTTTGTGGGGGGAGGGGGGGGGGGGGTGACCGCACTGTCGGTGTGTTGCGTGATGAGTTATTGTTGCACGTGTACCTATTGAAGTGTCCCGTGAACCAAAACGCGTGCGTGATTGCGGTGAAAGCTGCACACACTTTTCACGTTATTGCCGGTGTGTCTGTCTGCCGAATGTAATATCTCCCCCCCCCCCCTTTCAGCCATGCAGGGCACCTGCCATGGAGCCTTCCTGCCTGTATTGAATAAAACATCCAGTGATGTATGAGGCGGGGGGGGGGGTGTTGCCCCCGAGGGGGCACAACTGCCTCATTTACTTCCTCCACTCTGCGCCTCTGACCCCGCTGAGCAAATTGTGCTCATATTAGCTCTGCGGCTGCTCCTCACCTAAACAAATAGTCTTTCCGGCATAATGCTTGTCTTAACTCAACATGATGGCTGGACGAGGCACCGGGAAACAGCGTGACAGAAAAGCTATAATATCTAGGTCACTGAATTACCTTTCTGGAGGTTTTTTTATTTTTATTTTTTGGGGGTGGATTTTTATTCTCTGACTAGCTTTTTTAAGCTTTTGTTATTTTCCTCTCACTTCAGACCTTCAAATGTCCCTGCCGTCTCGTTTCTCTCGTCTCCCTTCTCGTTGTTACTGCACTATTACACCACAAACATGCTTGAAAGGCAGTGGGACGAAGCCCCGAGGTTTAACACGACCCATTCCAGAGATGCGGGTCAAATTTCCGATTTGTTCTGACCTGAACCCCTAAATGGGGAGGGTGGCAATTTCTTGCCTTATTGAGATAAAAGTCTCATAACAGGCCACAATCAAGGAAATAACACTTCTTTTTCTTTTATGGTTTTATTATATGATAACTTTATTAATTTATAATCTCGTCCCAAAAATCTAACTGCTCACTTTGACCGATGAGTTATCCTCTCCTGATACTAAATTATGGCTTCAGATTAAAACACTTCAATATTTTGATACACTGAAGGATACAATGTGTGAAAATCATGATGTCCCAAAAATGGGACGCTGCCCATGAGTAGGTTAAGTAAATCAGGGGTGTCCAGACTTTTTTACCCCAAGATCTACTTCTTAAGCATCCAGCCTCTCGCGATCGACGGGGAAGGGTTGGGGTTTTTTTTTTTTTTTGTTTTTTGTTTTTAGAATGACCAATGATGAAATAGAATGACCAAGTCACAAACATCTATGCGCTGCAAAAAATTTAAAACATATTTATTTTAAAGTATATTGACGATTCTTAGTGTGTAAATGTATGCCTCGCATAACCGCATGAGCCAACGTTACACAACATAATTAACTTTTTTTGTAACTATCTGAGTTCACGTTTGATGATCACTAAACGCCATATGCCATATTATTTTTTTTTTTTGACTGACCAATGATGAAATAGAATGACCAAGTCACAAACATCTATGCACTGCAAAAAAATTAAAACACATTTATTTTAAAGTATATTGAGGATTCTTTATGTGTAAATATATGTTTGTGTGCCTTGCATAACCGCATGAGCCAACGTTACACAACATAATTAACTTTAAATATTTTTTTGTAACTACTGAGTTCATGATGATCACTAAACGGCTTGGGCATGAAAATGCACACCTGGGCTGTGTCGCTCACGTCAGTGGTTTCATCCAACTGCAATTAGAAACATTCATAATCTTCACAGCGCCGTGTAACTGTACTCCTTTACAGCTGCAGAGATTTTATTGAAGATAATATTTCCGCCTTATTTTTAAAAGATCGGAACAGTGAGTCAGCTCTGCCTCTTTTACCATCTCCCCGTCTCGGAAGGACTTCTTGCTATTAGCGATGACGTGACGAACCCGGAAACGTCGCTTCGGCCGATGGCGGCTTTCGCTGTTGAACTATATTGCGTGAAAAGTTGACTCTGCGGCCAATTTGGGATTCTTGTTCGTTCACTTTTCTCATTCTAATCTTGCTTTTTGGCGGAATGTCGGTGTCGTAATTTCCATAAACAGTTCGAAAATGCCGTTTCTACTGGCAAATAAGGCAAACGCGCTTCGAAAACGACATCGTTAAAAAGTTCGCCGCCTCCCACTCCGTATGAAATTGATACATTTTTGTCTTCTTTACTGCAGCATCCATACTCATGTTTGTTAAAGTTTCTTAGGCGAGAGCTTAAAATATGGGCGGAACTCACTGACAGCATTTTTCTTGTACTGTCGTTGTTAGCATATGCGCGGTGAGCTAAAATAAAAAAAAAAAAAAAAAAAAAAACAACTGATCTTTTTTTTTCTCGCGGTCAATCCATTGAGCACCCCTGCCTTAAATCAATTTCTTTTCACAGAAAATAATGGATCTGTAATTGATCTGTTCCAGGGTCAAACTGTTGCCATCAGAAAGGCTTTATTAACGGTAAAGGCAATGCAACATGTAGCATTGTTTCCTCGTCATTCAGTGGTATAAGCATGTGTCGCCGTATTTTATTTTTTGGAGTTAACTGCTGTATAATAACACTTGTGAAAACTCAATTGTGGCCTCCGGCCTTACGTAACCGTGATGGATTTGCGGGAGGAGACGAGTGCTTGCTGGAAGCGAGTTTCTTCCGTTGTACTTGTATCTGTTCCACACTTACAAGCCGTTTCCTTCACATTTGGCGGTTTTACATCTTTCCCATCTAAACACTGAAAAAAACGATGCGTGTGAAAACGTCCCACTCAAATATGCGCTGAGTTGGAGTGTTAAAAATGGGCTTTTGATAAGGACAAGCTGGTTTTGCAGGCATCACGCTCACTTGTTTTCCGTATCGCGGTATCATAACTACGCTTCGATATATATCCGGTACTTGTTTTGTGCACACCTCTGCATTTTGCGGAATAATATACCGTAACATGTATCAAGTTTACAGTTGTCACAACTTTTTTGAATGGTTAGTTTGCTTTTAATTCTTGACTTTTTGTGTTTGTTTTTTTACATGAGACGTCCTGACAGCTCGAATATTATGCTTAAAGGGAGGGTTTTGCGCTTTTCATTAATTTCAAGAAGAAAACAAACATACTAGGGGACAGAAAATAAAGCAATTGCTCCAACTTGCAAGCCAGCAACAGCAAATGCGAAAACGAAAGAAAAAAACGCAGACCACAAGTGCAGCTCGTACCGCTGATGATTTTGTCAACTTTGTCGTCCGTTCGCGACTCCACGAACCGAATGCAAACTCCCCCTCGGTAAAACACGTCTGCAGTTTTTCCCACAAAACCCCTCAAACGGCGAAGCAATGTAAACAAACAAAAAAAGTCAGATCAGATCCGCGACCCGCGAAGTCTGGTCCCAGCCGTCGAGAACTTTTGAGCAACGCACCAACCCGAGTTAACGCGCTTAGAAAGAAGCCTAAATTACACATCAGTTTGATTGATTGATTGATGGTTTGGCCGCCGTAACATATTCTGTGCTTATTAATGCGAGCTGCCTGCAGTGAAAAGAGAGCCGCGCTCTTGAATATCGTTTAAGTTGCTGAAGTTTAATTTCCTGCTCTGTATATTAATCTCTTCTTTAATCCTTGCACGGTTTGATTGTCTCAACACCTTCCCCGAGGCGGCCAATCTGGTTTTTGCAATTAAGATGACTAAAATAGCCGCGGCTCCCCGTGCGCGTACGTTTGTGCGTGCACTTTTTAACGCTGATTAATAACATTTAGGACAGATCCGTTGGCCATACGTTCTGTAGATGTCAGACATCACGACAGCCATGACGCCATTGAACCAGACAGGCAGAAATATGTCTTTTAACTCGCAAACATCAGCAGACAACTCGAAGCCGCACTTCCTCTCTAAGCTGCTCATTAGACTCTGGATCAAAGTGGTTAATTTCCTGAAAAGTTTCACGCGCGGGCAAACAAAAGAGACACGTCCCGCCTTTCTTTTTGCTTGACGCTGCGACGTGATTTAAAACAACACTCCTAATTCTCGCGCCACGCACGATGTATAGAGACATGAAAAGGCAGACAACAAAAGCTTTGACACTCTAATCACCGGTGCGGCGGGACGAACACACCCTTCAAGCAGTCATCGGGAATGAGGCGTGGTGCGGGGAAAATGGGATGTGACATTACATGGATGGGTTGTGCGCAAAGGTCTTCTCTGCTCAGCTGCAGGGGCAGAGGCAGAGGCAACCCGACACGACGTTGCATAGTTAGCGGCAATCCGCCCGCAACGGGCGTCGGACCGGCGCCTGGTATTTTCTGCCCCATCTGGTCGCTGTTTCCAGGACGTCGGGGTCAAATGACGGTTCAGGGCCGCTGCGAGGGAAGCGTGTTTTTGTCGTTTTTTTTTTTTCTCTCGTGATATTCCGGAGGTTTAACATTGGAGTAAATATGTGCCACCAGGATTTGAATTTGAAATGGAAAGTGATCACATTTTCAATTCGCTGTCTGAAATTCAACCGGCTGCAATTCGGTGTCTAAAATTCACCGTCTGTGCAACCAGGCAGGGTTACTTCAGGTCGGATCCGAACAGCCAGCCAATCCAGTTACGCTTTCTTAGTATGTGACGTCACGTGACTAAGAAAGCGTAACTGCGATTGGCTGACCTGAAGTAACCCTGCCACAGACGATGAATTTCAGACAGCGAATTGTAGCAACTATTGAAAATGTGATCATTATACGTTTCAAATTCAAATCCTGGTGGCACTTATTTACTTTCATAGTTGGTGCTACAAAACCCAACAGCCAGCATTTGCAAAAGTTAATAACCAAAGCCAGTCAGCCGCTGACAGAGCAATCACGGCATTGAAATACAACCGGCTACAAGTCGCTGTCTGAAATTCACCGTTTGTGCCACCAGGCAGGGTTACTTCAGGTCAGAACCGAACAGCCAGCCAATCCCAGTTCCCCTTTCTTAGTCACGTGACGTCACATACTGAGAAAGCGTAACTGGATTGGCTGGCTGTTCGGTTCTGACCTGAAGTAACCCCGCCTTTGTAGCTCAGACGGTGAATTTCAGACACCGAATTGGAGCCAGTTGAATTGTTTACATTGAAAAGTTACACAGAAATACAATTACTGAAAATGAGATCACTTTACACGTCAAATTCAAATCCTGGTGGCACGTATTAACTTCCCTACATTTGAGTTGACCAGAAAAGTTGTTTACTGTGGCGAACGGAAAAGTTGTTTACTCTGGCATAGAACTTACTTACCTTCATCATACCAAGCAAAATTTCTCGTCAGTATCGTGTGGCGCAGTTATATGCCACTCAAAGCATTATTATCTCAATATTACCGGGCAAAGAACAATAATGGAAATGGTTGCCTCGTTTGATGCCCCACGCCACACTAGGAGAAGAGCGTATTCCCCGAGCCAATCAGCAAAGAAAGGTGATGATAAAAATGAAGTTGTAATTGAATGTGATGAAAGAAAAGTATGTTGCATCACATGGGATAAGTCAGAGATTTATAACCACATGCGGAAGAGGCCTAGCTTGGACTTGAAACCCCCCCAAAAAAATCCAAATTGGACTCTTAAAAAAACACTCACAAAAATGGGAATCGCCCCGCAGTGCCAATCGTCCACACACCCTTGACCTCCACCCCCCTCCCCACCCCCCGCCCTTCTCACCTCCGCCTCGGTTCTCGCGTTCCGTCGGCCCGAGCGAAAGTCACGTCCCGGCAGACATCCCGGTTAATGTGTAGCCTTTAATACGGAAAGGTTAAGGTGAGCCGGTGCATTTTTTATCGTCTGAAATCGCTCCAGCGCTTTTCATATGCGGTTAATGAGTACAACGCGAGGCCGTTTGCGTCCTTCACGCTACAATCGACTCCGCAGCGCTAGTTATTAGACCCCCAAATCACTTTTTTCATGCCTAAAAATCAAGTGTGAAGGGCTGTGCCTCCGAGGGCAGCGTCTCGTTGACCCCTTAAGCCGCCGTGATGCGCTTTCTTGCGCGCTCGAGCGCTGTACATCTTGGCCGGCTCACCGTCCCAGGCGCGTTCCTTCCAAAGCGTTCCCGGCTGAAGGATAAAAACAAATCTGACACGCTCCCCAACTGCGAATTTGCTCCCTTTAAAAAACAAAAAAAAAAAAAACAATGGCTCTCCTGCCTTTCCTCATGCTCGCATTGATTTGTTCTGGGTTGACGGCGCGGGGGCCCGCTGTGAAATCGCCCCCAGCGTCATTGATCTCGGCGAGGCTCAAGGAGCCCGGCGACGGCGAGCGACATGGGAAAATCCTCCACGTGTCCTCTTCGACCCCGACCAGTTTACCGCAGTGACGCTTTTTGGCCGCTATTAGATCACCCCCCCCCCCCACACACACACACACACCACCCCCACCCCCGCTCTCCAGCTCGCTCGAGGCTCCGCTTTGATGTGTTTTTGCGGAGGCCCGTCCGCGCCGTTTCATCCGCCATTGTGCCTCGCTGTGTTTCACATGATCTGGCAAACTCTTTATTGCCGCCGTTTTCCACGCCAGAAGCGAGGCTGCTTTTTTTTTTTTCTTTTTCTTTATCTCATGCAGGCCTCTGATTAATCTGGGCCCCTCTCTGCTGGTGTACTTTAATCTTGAATGGGCGATATCTGATTCTCCTCGGCTATTGAGGAAGATCAAACTTTAATGGAACAAGGAACTGCACATCATCCTAATCGCCATCTCCCTGCGTTTTGGCCGCCTGCCCCCCCCCAGGCTTTGTGTCTTTCTGCAGAAGCAGGAAATACATCAGACAGATAAGATATTTTCTCTTCATGCTTTAGTAATTTATTCCCTGTTGACAAAAGCCCCCAAATTTGCATCAGCGCCGTTTGATTACCTGAGACCGGGGAGGGCGTTAACAAACGGCCGACCTGTTCCGTATGTCATAAATATTACACATAAACACATTTACGGATCGGGGTTTGTCCGCCCTTTCTGGGTGTTGAAAGATGTGACCACGTGCGACCCGTGTCACCGGTCTATAATCGCCCGGAGGGAGACGCGTCGGACGGATCAAGGTTCAATGCCTTTGATCACGCTGCGGTCAGTCTTGGAATTTGCTATCGACTTGCTCCGTATCGGCAATTGTGCTGACCGGCGGCTGCGTTGTCGGTGGCTGGGTGCATATTCTGTTGTTTCCAACGCGTAACACTTATTCGCTGTCACACCTCCCACGGACAGTTTGTGTCCGTGACAAAAAAAAAAAAAAAAAAAAAGGAGGCCATTACTCGATTGTGAGGCGCTCGCTGTAAAGGAATGACATTTCCACTGAGTGCAGAAAACAATGTTGTCTGGTCTGGATTGTCATTGCAGAAGCCACCACACATTTTCAGTTGAGCGTTAAGTGCGGCACAATTTAATAAAACTGGAGATTTTTATCATTTATAGAGCTCGTGCACGTGATGTCAGCATTTTTACGGCGCCATATTGCCTGTCAAAAAGCTGCCAGACAGTGTGGGGGACATGGAACCAGAGCGGATTTTTCAAATTGCCCGAGACCTGTCGTGCTGTTGGTTGTCACAACAGATGAGACAGATCTTCAAAGAGATCATTCTATGGAATAGCAGCTGAAAAGACCAGAAAAGATCAATGGATTTCGTCAATTAAACGTGGAGGATGGTGCCCAACCAAAACACACACACGACTGTGTAGCAATGGCTTCACTTCAGATAGGAATTATTCTTCTCAATCTCAAATTCCCAAGAAGTATTTATAATGCCGAGATGGCTCATTTGAGAACAATGCATTAAAAAAAAAAAAAAAAAAGGATAGGGAGTCGCCTCTAATGTACACGAAGCGTGTTGCGGCCACACATTAAACTTCGGTAAACCTCTCCCCGGCAGACTATTTCTTTTCTCATATGCATCGTTCTCAAATGAGTGCAATGCGTATTTAAAAAAAAGAAGATAAACCGTCGGTCACACAGAGGTTTACTGAAGTTCAACGTGTGGCCGCAATGCTCTTCCGTGTACGGGGGCTGAAGCCTATCCCAGCAGTTTGTTTTCTTTTTTTAAATACGCATTGGACTCATTTGACAACAATGCATATTTAAAAAAAACATCTGTCAAGGAGAGGTTTACCAAAGTTTAACGTGTGGCTGCAACACGCTTCCGTGTATGGAGGAGCTGACTCGCTGTCTTTTTTTTTTCTCCCTAATCATAGTTAATGAATGCAAGTTTGTGTAAAACTAGGGGTCATTTATTTAAATATTGGTATTTGTATTGAAAAAAATCTGAGTGGCTCCATCACTATGTAGGATTTATTCTTGATTGAGAACAGATCCGGCAGCGAAGTATTTGTAGGCGTCCAGCCTTTTTCTCCGCTTTCAAACTCTTCCGTGTAAATCTCGACGACTTACTCACCAGATCCACGTGTAGATCCAGTTGTCCTAGCCAAACGGTAGCTGGTTGATAGTCCAATTTCTTATCGGCGAAAACATCGACTTTGGCATTAAATATGGATCCTCTATGCCAAGTGGCTCTCATTTTTCCACGTACCTTCGTTTATTATCACCTTCTAAATGTTTAACGGTATCGGACAAATTTACAAGACGTATTTTCGCGCCATCTCCAACCGACTCAGCGTTGAAGAACGGTTTGTTTGAGCGGCTCTTCCGGCCAGTGACGTGATTTAATGACGTAGGTGCACGAGCTCTATTGGCAGCAGGGACAATAAGCGTAGATAAAACCCATTCAGTTGACTTGGTGGCGGGAGTTGAACCAACCTGGAGACTGTTTCAAAAACGGACTCCCACATGGGCACATTCAGGTATTTGCATCGGACCGGTGCGAGTCAGCCATATTGTTCAGATTAAACTCCGTTTTTCCTCCATCTCAATGATGGAGGAGCTTGAAATTCCCATCATTTTCTCCCACCGTGCTGTTTGTGTCAAGGAAAAGGTTGAAAATCCAGCCGATATTGGACCCTGAGGCCAAAGAGCTTGGATGCCTGCTTCCACTCACATACAAAAACATAGGAACACTGACATGAGGACATGTATTGCGCTCACACACACACATACACACACACCCCCAGCCCTGTTTTATTACCTCCTGCCTGCCGCTGGAATTGCTTTCCTCCCTCGAGTGAGCCAGGCAAAGCCGGCTTTATTGTGTTAACCTATTTGTGTGTCAAGAGCGATTGCGGCGTTCTTTATCTCTGTTTGTATTCGGACGGGGAGACAGCGGCGAGGGCGAGGGAGCGGGGGGAAGGCGGAGGGCGAGCAGTAGGGATGCGGTTGCATGGAGTGAGGCGGGGGGTGGGGGGGGTCTGGGGGCGCACCGGAGCTAGACGAGCCACCAGAGTTAGACGGATGGCCGGTCACCTCGCGCCACTCTGGAGGATAATGACCGGTTGCTTAGCAATAAACCACCCGTATCCACTTCCAGTCGTGCATCCGCAGTAATCACTTTTTTTCCTTCCTAAATAACACGTCTTACATTTTCAGAAGCCGACCGCCATCCATTAAAAAGTGCCGAGCGACGCTTTACATTTACGTGGCAGGTCAGCCGACTTTCAACGAGCGCGAAATGCACGTTTGTCAGCAGGTGTTTATGTCCACATTTGTGAGCAGTTGGTGGAGTTTGACCGGGATTAGCGCGGGGCCACGGCGATACAGAATATCCCTCCACATCGCGGCTGTTTTCCAACCTTTGAACTCTGCAAAACCTGCCCACTCGCATAGCCACGTTGGCGAGCTCGCAGTTTGATGGGCGATCGCGGGCCAGCGGGGGCGTCGCTCTCCTGAGCTCTTAGTTTTATGAACATTTTTATTGAGTCGAACAAATTGCTGACCTTTAGCGGGGTAATGAATGGGCCGGCCTGCTCGGGAACAGCGAACGTTCCGGCGCGACCGACTGGCGGCGGTCCAAGCCGTTCAATTCGTGATCTGTACTTTGTTTATGCAGTAGGTGACACCTTTTAGTATTGCTGACTTGTTTTCAGACATTTGAAGTTGGAGAATTTTAAGAGTAAGGAGCTCGTGCACCTACGTCATCAAATCACATCACTGGCCGAAAGTGCCGGTCAAACAAACCATTCTTCAATGCTAAGTCGGTTGGAGATGACGTGAAAATACATCTTAAAGCACGATGCCCAGAGTTTTGTCCGATACCGTTAAACATTTAGAACGTGATAATAAAGTAAGGTACGTAGAAAAATAAGAGACACTTGGAATAGAGGACCCATATTTAATGCCGAAGTCGATATTTTCGCCGGAAGAGTTTGAAAGCGTAGAAAGGTCTTGACGCATACAAATACATTGTTGTTGGATCTGTTCTCAATCAAGAATAAATCCCACATAGCAATGGAGCCACTCAGATTTTTTTCAATACAAATCCGAATATTTAAATAAATGACCTCTGGTTTTACATAAACTCACATTCATAAACTATGATTGGAAAAAAAAAAAAAGACAGCGAGTCAGCTCCTCTGTACACAAAGCGTGTTGCGGTCACACGTTAAAATTTGGTAAACTTCTCCGTGACAGGATTTTTATTTTTTAAATATACATCGTTCTCAAATGAGTCCAATGCGTATTTAAAAAAAGAAAACAAACCGCTGGGATAGGCTTCAGCCCCCGTACACGGAAGCGTCTTCTGGCCACACGTTAACCTACTTAAACCTCTGTGTGACCGACGGTTTATTTCCTTTTTTAAAATACGGATTGGACTCATTTCAGAACAATAAATACTTAAAAAAAATTAAAAAAAAAAAGTCTGTCGGGGAGAGGTTCACCAAAGTTTAATGTGTGGCCACGACACACTTCCGTGTACATTGGAGACGACTGTCGTTTTTTTTTTTTTTTTTTTTTTTTTAATGCATTGTTCTCAAATGAGCCATCTCGGCATTATAAATACTTCTTGGGAATTTGAGATTGAGAAGAATAATTCCTACCTGAAATGAAGTGATCGTTACACAGTCGTGTCTATTTGGTTGGGCCCCATCCATCAAGTTTAATTGCCAAAATCCATCGATCTTTTCTGGTCTTTTCAGCTGGTATTCCATAGAATGACGTCTTTGAAGATCTGTCTCGTCTGTTGTGACAACAAACAGGACAACAAGTCTCGGCCATTGTGAATATTCTGCTCCGGTTCAATGTCCTCCACACTGTCGAGCAGCTCTTTTTGACCGGCAATATGGCGCCGTGAAAATGGTGACGTCACGTGCATGAGCTCTGTAAAGGTATATGATTTCAACATAACCCCGTTTAAGCTGCGTTACATCACAGGACCTCGGTGCTTGTTTAATAGTCAGCCAATTATGCTTTCTCCTTTTTTAGAATACACCGCTCTCTTCTTTTATGAAATGTTCTGTCATGCTTGTAATCAAATTGTTCACGATGAAAAGCTACAACCTTTCCAATGCACGTCACGAGCGAATTAAATGTTTCATCTGATGCCGGTTTAATGCGTACGGATGGACGAACGTTTTGAAAATCCGTTGCGTCGAAATAGCGTTAATGGAGTCTGCCGCGTCCCCCATCTGCACATTGTCTTCCCTCCCTCCGGTTCCTCATTCAGGCTCACGCGCCGTCGGTGAAAGTGACAGCTTTGCACGTCCCGGGAACTTCACTCACATAGAGCAAATGTAGGCGATTACACCCCCAGCGCCATCTTTCATATTTCCACACCATGCTTCTGTGGCTACGTCTATAGAACAGCTGTCCAGCTGTCACAGCAGCCAGCCAGTCAGCCTCTCTCTCTCTCTCTCTCTCTGAGGCAACATCTGCAGAGCGCGAAGGCGCAAGGGCGGTTTGTCGCTCTCGGCTTGTCCCCGAAGACCGCGGAAGTGTGTCACGCCTTTTGGCGGCGCGTCGCCGTCGGCCGCGTCAAGCGTGCCGCGGCCTCCGCTTTCGACGCGACCGACTCATTTTAGCCGCTTTAACGAGCTCTTTGAAATGTTTTTTTTTTTTTTTTTCGCTTCGCAGTCACAAGGAAGTCTTAAATGAGACATTCCAAGTAGCCAGACTACTTTTAAGCATGTGACCACGAGGCAATAAAAAACATGGCACATTATCTCGCGTATTAATAGTCGTTAGCTCGTGCGTAGATATGTGTGTGCGCGCACCTGGGTGTGTGTGTGTCTTCACAAAATCCCAGCGAGCAAAGTGCAATGGCCTGGAACTGACGGGAACCCACCGGGAGAGTCTCTCCTTGATGTAGCCCCCCCCCCCCCCATTCCCGGCGGCAGAGCGGCGGTGCGGGGATGGAGTAGGAGGAGGCTTGCCATGCGAGATGAACAGAAACCCGGGTCCCCTCTGTCAGACACAAACTAGGATCAGGGAGCTCGCTTGGGACTCTCTCTCGGGAGGAGCAGACAGAAAAAGGGAGACAGCAGCTGTTTTCTCTCTAAGTCCTTCAGCAGAAAGCTTGTTTTATATTTATTCCCCTTTATCTCCTGTGGGGCTGTCATTAGCGCCTGTCGCGCTCTTTTGTGCCAGTAAACACGGATGAGCCGAACATTTATTTGCACTTTTGAGAGCGTCGTGATCTTCCTTGTGCCTCGGTTTATTATTTTTTGGGGGGACGGTACTGTGGGAGGTCGTTTTTGTAATTTTATTTTTAATGATGACAGGGTCCGTCAGCACGGTGGAGTAGCTGGTAAAGCGTCGGACACACAGTTCTGAGGTCCCGGGTTGGATCCCGTGTGGAGTTTGCATGTTGTCCCCGTGCCTGCGTGGGTTTCCCCCGGGCGCTCCGGTTTCCTCCCGCATCCCAAAAACATGCAACATGAATTGGACACTCTAAACTGCCCCTAGGACCAAGTCCGAAACTTTGGTGTTCTGATTTGATTCCAACAATCGTAGCAAATCAATCACAAAAAACTGCCTTCTACCATCTGAAGAACATATCTAGAGTGAAGTCTTGTATGTGTCAAGTAGACCAGGAAAAGCTCATGCATTCTTTTACCTCAAGTAGACTTGACTATTTTAATGGTCTTCTGACTGGACTCCCAAAAAACAGTATTAAACAGCTGCAGCTCGCGTTCTGACCACAACAAAGCGGTCAGAGCATAGAACTCCAATCCTAAAGTCCAGTCGGCTTTAGAATATATTTGAAAGTTCTGCTACTGGCCTATGAACCACTAAATGATTTCGGTCGTGAATACATGAAAGAAATGTTTACGGAGTACAAACCCAGCAGAGCTCTGAGATCGATTGACTCAGGTCAAATAGTGGAGGGCAGAGTCCAAAGCAAACGCGGTGAAGCAGCATTTAGTTCCCAACAGAGGAGAGGTCAACCAAAGTGTGAATGTTTTTAAATCCAACACTTCTTTTTTCTCATGCTTTTAAGAATATATCCACTTTTTGATCATATTACTTGCACTGTATGCGGTTTTGTCATTTCTATTGTTTTATGCCATTTTAAATGTTTTATTTCTTTGTTTTCAAATGCCTTCAATCGCGTAAAGCACATTGAGTTACCTCGTGTATGAAATCCGCTATACAAATAAATTTGCTTTGCTTTGCTTTGACCTTTGCGAGGATAAGCGGCAAAGAAAATGGATGGATGGATAATAACAGGGCCAGTCCGGCAACTGCGCATTTATTCAAAAAGGTGAAGTCAGTTGAAATTTCATACTCGAGCTAAGAGAAAGCTCGGGTTTCTTGGGCACATTAAAGCGACTCGTAAGGACAAGTGCAATTTAAACAAACAAAAAAAAATCCATAGATGAATGATATTCAACAGATTGTTTTGGATAAAAACAAGTTTACGTGTTGTAAACACAGCGTGGCATAGACGCAGGCGTTTGAAAAGAACCATATGGACGCAGTGGAGTCTGTCCGCCCGTGGTGGGTCACAAGCAAACAGCTGATGACAGGGAAATCGCCGGCGCCTGACTCGCGTTTTATCATTCAAATTCGCTCTTTCGGCTCGGCTCCGCCGTGACTGACGGCCCGGGCATAAAAGCGGCGGCGGGGGCCGACGGCGACGGTGACAATGCGCTCTCCTCTTTGCCTTGTTTTCGCACTTTTTTTCTGCTGTCACAGACAAGCTCGCCGATTGCCTCTCCGCCGAGACAGCATACTATTAATCTTCTAAACAAGAGCGGCCGGAGCCCGGCTGTATTATTTGTCGAAAACCGAGGGGACCGAGGGGAGACTTTGTCGAATAGGAAAAAAAAAAGGGGGGGGTGGGGGGGGCCAACTGGGGCTAAATCGGGCTCATTGTGGGGCGAGAAAAAAAGAACAATAATATTAGAACTCTTAATAGCTGCTGCTGAGATAGATGCATTGACGCCTGAATACAGCCCCCCCCCCTCCCCACCTGCAAATTTTCTGGGTTCTCTTCTGGCACCGAGGTGCACGTCTCGGTTTTCATCCTTGGTGTGAAAAAAAATATTCATAAAGCTCTGTTTCCATGGACATTTTGTGTGACAGCACATCTCGTGATGCCTTTCAGCGCGCTTGGACGGTTTGAACATTTTTTTGGTGTGTGTGTGTGTTTGTTTCGATTGGAAGCTTAAACCGCAGTTTGTTCCAAAAAGCGTTGATGTATTTTGAAAGTGAGGGGATAAAGGAAACGGTTCCGAACAACAACAATTTAAAGTGCAAAACCTTTCTCGGCTTGAACTTTAATGGCTTTTTTTTTCTGCTCCAATTTCATGGGCTGAGCTTTTGTGTTTAATTAGGTGTGATTTGTGAACATTTCCCAAGTGGTAAAGGAAGTCTTTTTTTTTTTTTTTTGTGGTGGTGGTGGGCTGGATTCTGCACTTGCTTGACAATCGCCGACACCATGGGCTCTAATGGATGTCTTCCTGTGCAAAATGGCCTCTTAAAGCCAACTTTAAAGGACGCGCATGACGCGGCTGCGCTATTCAGCGTCTGAGGCGTTTCAAGAACCTGAAATTGCGGGATCAATGCGCGCCCGCCTTCTTTGTTTCGTTGTGCGTCCATGGAAACCCGGCGAGGGAGTGCAACCCGGATGACTATTGAACTCTCGGGTCGGTGCCACGTGAGAGCGAGACGGCTGGTCAGTGGGAAATGATACACTTTCTTTTGTCGAGAGCGATTGTGTGCGTGCTACCGTGCACGTTGTGCGCTATTCGTAGCGTCTTTGTGGCGCCTGTTTCCATTTTGAAGACAAAATATATGTTGACTTCAAGCACTGTAACACTATTGTTCTTACTATTAATGCAGGTCTTTTCACATTAAATCGCTTTTTTTTTTATAAATAGTAAAAATCTTGCTACTTCTGGACTAATTTTATTGGGGTAGCAGCTTTTTTGTGTCTTAATTTGGTTGCACGCCATTCTCTGAGTATATGTTTTGGTGTTCGGATTCTGAAAAATGACAAACTTTTTGTTCTGTGGGCCGGCGACGCGGTGGATTCAGCTGGTAGAGCGTTGGCCTCATAGTTCTGAGGACCCGGGTTTGATCCCAGCCTTGCTTGTGTGGAGTTTGCATGTTCTCCACGTGCCTGCGTGGGGTTTTCTCCGGGTACTCCGGTTTCCTCCCACATCCCAAAAACATGCATTCATTGGACACTAAATTCCCCAAAGGTGTAATTTTGAGTGCGGCTGTTGGTCTTTATGTGCCCTGTGATTGGCTGGCGACCAGTTCAGGTCGTACCCCGCCTCCTACCCGTTGACAGTTGGGATAGACTCCAGCACTACCCCGTGACCCTTGTGAGGGTAAGCGGCAAAGAAAATGGATGGATAGATGGGCAAAACTCAGACTCGTTAGGCTCCCATTCCAACACGCTTGTGGATATGATACCTCAGAGAAAATGCATTAATTTCAGAATGTAGGATTCCACAGTAAACCTTTTGTTTGGCTGGAAAGCGCTTTTGTGCCACCAACAGAACTGGAGTAGAACGTGTCAATGTCATCGCCCCCCCCCCCCCCCAAAAAAAAAAAAAAGATAAATCGATAATAATTTCAGACCTATCTCTGTGGCCACGTATTGTACCACATGGCCCGCGGCCCAGTGGTTGGAGACCCCTGGTAAAATTGCGAATTGTGAACATACAGAGGGAGTCCACGGTCTACGACTTAGATCCGTTCCTACGGTAGCGACTTACCTCAAATTTCGACTTAACTCGGATTCCACCATTAAAGACAGAATTTACATCAAAATACTTTGTAAAAAAAAATAAAAATACTTGGAAATAAACAAGATGACGTACTTAGCATTAGTGCTAAGAGGCGGATGGAGAAGAAGAAGGGGAGGCTGTGCTTAGCTAGTGCGAAGGAACCTGGTCCTCAATCCGCTCCATCTCGGCGAGTATCAAAGAACCTTGTTTTGCGATCAATGTATCCGACATGGGAATGGAACCCTTCACAAGCGGTAAAATATGGGTTTGTCTTTAATAACCACGGTCGACCGATTGAAGCCTTGGTGGTGTTGGTGTCTCTACTTTCTCCGATCTTTTTTTTTTAATGATCTCGAGCTTCGTTTCCATGGTCATGGATTTTCTTTTGGCTCGCAGAAGCATTGTTAAAAAACACAGCTGTCTTCTTTGGGGCCGATAATGTCGAAAAATGAGGGCGGAAATTGCGACGATACTCCCAGCGCAGAAACGCGGACAAGCGTTAGCCAAACAAAATGGCGGACGGGGTACGGGCGTTGTAAAGTTGAAACGTCTTAGGTCGAGACCATTTTAACCCGAGGACTCCCTGTATGCAATCATTAATTATGTCTAATAAGTCGTATCATCGTTTTCTTTTGCTGAATGAATGGCTGAAATTGTGCGATTCTACTCCCCCCCCACCCGCAGCGTTCGCCAAATTGGGTTCCTCGACTCGTAAAGTCTTTGGCTGCGAGTCTGCCTCCTCTGCACATGTATGTGTACAGGGACGTCTGATTGTGGCTTGAATACAAACGTGCTTGTCCCACTTTCTCACACAAGCGCCCCCCCCCCCCCCACCCCCACCGCCCACCCATCCATTGTCCCCCCCCTCCCTCTCCGCACGCCTCGGTACGATCCCCAGCAAGCAGCCGGAGAGCCGTGCCTGCTGCCACCAGCCTCTGGCCTCAGCCCACCACCCGAGAAAGATCGTCTGAGTCCCCCGCGGCCTCGCTGCGCTCCGTGTGGAAGCGCGACCGTGACACCCCCCCCCCCCCCCCCCGACCGCCTCCTCTCGGAGAAAGCACTCTTGACCCGGCGCCCCATTGTTTCCAGCGGGGACGGATGAGGAGCCGCCGCCTCCGCCGGCGCAATCCTTCACTCAATAGCCGCTCCATCTGTTGACTGCGTGACTCGGGGTTACAACCGGGGATTTTGCTCCGTCTGTGCGAGGGTATAAAAGGGGCTGTGTCGGGGGGGGGGGGCTTCCTGAAAGGGGTTTTAACGCCGCATTTGCAGGGTGTCACCATGCGCCCTCTCTCTCTCTCTCTCTCTCTCTCTCTCTCTCTCTCAACCCCGTCCGCCCTCCCGCCCGTCATCACTCTGAACACAACCGGCTGGGTGTGTGCGCGATGAGAGGCCTTCATTGTGCCTGTTCGCGGCCCCCCTAGGCAACAGGGTCACCTTGTCCCTAAACAAATGTTGCCCTCAGTGGGGATTGTTGGCAATGTTTTGTTTTTTTTTCTAGATGTGTACGTGAAAGGCGGTGGTAAGCGTTTTCAGCGTAAGAATGCGTCATCGGGAAGAGGCCAAAGGCCTTGCCCGCAAAGACATTTATCTCAAATCTCTGCCTTTCACATCGAGACCTATTCAGCGCAGCAGCCCCCCGTCTGCATCAGGCGTACAAAGGGCATCGCAGACAAGAAGCTGCCCGTAACTACTACAAGTCAAAGAGCTCTTTGAGAGCATTTATAGCTACAAATCTGCTAATGTCATTTGCTTGTTCTCTTCTACTTGAAGCTTCCGGTAGCTGTTTCTTAAAATAGTGGAGGAGGACTCACTGCCGTAGTACTGCCTCGAGAGATGCGAGTGACCTGACTGGTTTTTCGAGATCCGTCATACAAATGGTTTTGTTGTTGTTGTTGCTTTGACTTGCAAGCACAAACTCGACATATGAGGACTGTACGGAGCCAGTGAACGCAACTCACTTCGCGGTGCCAGCAAACTGTCAAGCTTAATATGAAAACAAAGTATTTTGTATTCAAAACAACCATAGCTTGGCCTTTGAGTCCGCTAGCTTAATGCTAACGATGATTACCATTTACGTTGCATACCTTTAACCCTTTAAGTAACAATTCAGAAACAAACCCAGCAGTAATGTACAGTACACAGGCAATATAGAGCTCGTGCACCTACGTCATAAAATCACGTGACTTTTGTTTACCTCACCATATTGCTGGTCTACAAAGCATTGTTCAATGCTAAGTCGGTTGGAGACGACACGAAAATATGTCTCATAGCACGACGCCCAGAGTCTTGTCCGATGCCATTAGACATTTAGAAGGTGAAAATAAACAAAGATATGTATAAAAACTAGATAAACTCGACATAGAGGACCCGTATTTCATGCCGAAGTCGATGTTTTTGCAGATAAGAAATAGGACCGTTAATTTGCTTCCGCTTGTCTTGGACAACTGGATCTACACAAGTATTTGGTGAGTAAGTTGTCGAGATTTACATGGAAAAGTTTGAAAGCTTATCAAAGTCTGGAAGCATACGAATACTGTGTTGCTGGATCTGTTCTCAATAGGAATAAATCCCACATAGTGACGGTTTTGACGGCTCGTGAACGCGTAAGTGTGTTCGACCACACGTTAACCTTTGCCGGAATCCGTCGATATTTTCTGCTAGTATTCAATACAAATACCAATATTTAAATAAATGACCCCTGGTTTTATACCAACTCATATTACATAACATTAACTATGATTGAGAAAAAAAAAAAAAAGAGGACAGAGTCGTCTCCACGGAACTTACACGGAAGCGATGACGCCCACACATTAACCTCCGTGGACCTCTGCGACAGTTTTTTTTGTTGTTGTTAAAAATACGGATTGTTCTCAAATGAGCTAACTAGGCATTATAAATATTTCTTGGCAATTTGAGATTGAGAAGAATAATTCCTACCTGAAATGAAGCAATCGCTACACAGGCGTCTGTATTTGGTTGCGCACCATCCATCAACTAACCCACCGCTATTTTCTGGTCTTTTCAGCTGGTATTCCATAAAATGACCTCTTTGAATATCTGTCTCGTCTGTTGTGACAACCACCAGCACACCAGGTCTCGGATATTGTAAATATTCTCCGGTTCAGTGTCTCCCACAATGTCGAGCAGCTCTGTTTGACCGGCAATATGGCGCCGTGAAAATGGTGACGTCACGTGCACGAACTCTATAGCAGTACTCACATTCCCTCACAACTAATAGTGCTACAGTGCAGTAATTGAGGCGTTATCATGAATCCCACTTGAGTTCAATGCAAGACACGCCCCGCTCCAATATGATTGGCTCTTGCATCCAGGCAGGAATGCACACAGCAGCCAATCATATTACACTTGGGCTGCCGAAAACTCAAGTGAGACCCTCAATCACACCTCAGTAGACAGTATACAGTCCTTCATGTCCTATCCTGGTGTGGCCAAGGTGTGCACACCAGAAGGAGCGTTCCATTGATGCAATGTCACAAAAACCATTTTATCACATCATAACTGTATGTGTTCATGAAGTGCAATATTAGGTGTGTCATTTATCCTCATCAAAATACAAATAACAGCAATTTTTGTTTATTTCGGGGAAGGCTGGAACGGATTAATGGCATTTCCATTCGTTTTCAATGGGAAATGCTCACTTGAGTTAGGATTTTCCCAGTTTCTTTCCCTCACAAGGGGTCGCGGGAGCGCTGAAGCCTATCCCGACGTTCACGGAACGAATTAAAAGCACGCCTCGAGGCAGCGGTGCACTTCCGAGGCCCGCCTGTTCCACGACACATCTGCTTTCAAGACTTTGAATCAAAACTAAATATGCGGCTGCTGTGACAGCTGGTTCACCTTCGGTAATTAACGTCGGAGCCACAGTCTGCCAGACAGTTGCGCCGAGGTCCGCTGTCTGCCTGCGTGTGGGAGTTCATATTTGGCGGCTTTGGGAGGCTTTGCTCGGTGTTAAATCAAATTTTCGCCGACCAAAAGGAAAACCTCGTGTCTGTGTGTGTGGGATGCATTCCCAACCACAATTAAATTCGATTACTCCGACAAATGAGTGCGTGTTTGAATTTTCGAGGCTTTCGTGAGCTTTTTTTTTCTTCTCGTGCTTTTGGAAGCGTAAACACGTCGAGTGGTCTTTGGGTGGGTTCTTTGCTTGGTTTGCATCTAATGGGGCGGGCCTCCTGCTCTTTCTCCTCGGAAGAAGCACGACTAAATACCCTCATCGTCTGTTTCCCGTTTGTCTCATCACGCAAGCCGCAGTCATCCACCGCGCCGCCACAGGCTCGCCGAATCCCTCGGCTGTCACAGCGTGTGCCCGCCGCACCTTTCCTCCACTTAAGATGATTAAACTGCTCTGCTTATGTCGTTTTGCACATGTGTTTCAGCTCCACCTTTCTTCCTCAGGCAGGAAACAAAGTGAGCTGCGGTATCAGCCACAGATAAGTGGTCGGTTCAGGTGTGCGGAGCGCCTCGCGAGATGAGACTGTGCGGAAGGGATGGAGTTGTGGGGATGGGGGGGTGGGGTGTTGTTTGAGGAGTGGAATGAGCGGAGGCAGAAAACTGCAGTGACAGCAGAATGAATAAATTGAAAACTTCTCTCACTGTAAATTGTCTATCACCGGCGATCTGATAGGCGAGCGGCCCCGGCTTTCCCGCCGCACCCGACCCAATAGAGCCGTGAATAACGGGGTCTATCTCGGCACTGCTTAGCGCTGGCCCCGCACTTAATAATTCATGCAGTGTGAAATATTTTTCCCCGCAACAGATATGCCAGAGCGCCGCCACCAGCAGGCGGGGGCGGTGATGAGGGTCTCCCCGCGGTGCTAATTTGGGGGGGATGGTGACGTGCGTGGATTTCTAAGGACGCTGTCGAGTTCGAGGTGATGCCACGTTTGGCCTCGTGTACACTTGAAGCCAGAGGTTTACATACACTGTGCAAAAAATACACATTTTCATTTTTTTGTCTCACTGTGTGAAGTCAAATCAGACTAAACCACTCCTGTTTCAGGTCAATGAGGATCACCAAAATTATTTCATTTTATTAAATGCCACAATAATGATGCAAAGAATTTCTTAGAGAATTATATATTATTTTCTTTGAGTTCAAGAGTTTACATTCACAAAAAGTACTCTGTCCGTAAAGAATGTGGGAAAGCCCACGTGATGAGGTCATTGCTTTGAAAGCTCCTGATAGGTTAACTGATGACACACCTGGGGGCAGATTTAAGGCCACACCTCAAAAACTCTGTTTCCTTGTTTGAAATCGGCCAGGAAGTCAGAGAAAGAATCGTGGAGCTCTCCCAAGTCTGGCTCATCCTTGGGTGCAATTTCCAGATGCTTGAGGATGCCACCTTCGTCTGTTCGAACAATCTGTCCGGACGACTGGGTGAGGATTCCAGCAAAGTCCTTCAGACGCTTGTGAAAGGTTACTTTAAACATTTGACCCATGTCATGCAGTTCAAAGGAAATGCTACTCCATGCTAAGGAAATGTACGTCAATTTTTGTCCGCTAAAAAAAATTATATAAAATTCTCTTTCTCGTTATTGTGGCATTTAACAAAATGAAGTAATTTTGGTGATCCTGACTGACCTGAAACAGGAGACAATTCATCTGATTTGACTTCAGACAGTGACGCAAAAAAAATGAAATGTGTTTTTGCACATTGTATGTAAAATTCTGGCTTCAACTGTATGCGCTCGGCCTCGGTTATAGGAAATCCTGATGAAAGATGACATTTAACTCACGGCTTATCTGCCTGGAGCTGCGAGCCGGGAGGAGAAATGCACTTCCATTTTAAAAATGGATCAGTGAAGTGGCTGGATACCTGCTAACTTGCTAAGACGGCTTGCGGACTTGACATCTAGGCCGCGCCTGCCCGCCGCCCTCCCACAATCCGGCGCATTCACTTCTCACCTTTATGTCGCGTTGGCGCCCTCCAAGAACGCAGCGCTCCAATTCGCCAGCTGCCGCACGCAACGGTCCGGTTTACGCGCCGACTCGCCCGGCTCCGCTTTTTCCCCCGCACCGACTGGCTATTTTCCGGTTCACATTTAGACCTTGGTACCAATTATGCAAACTAGTAAAAATTTAAACAGGACGGTCTTTTATAATTTAATCCTAAAGTAATAGATTCTATTAAAAATGCATGAGGGGAGGCTTTATAGATGGAGAAGGAATTTGTGTCTATCGGAGGATCTCCAGTCAAGGATGCAGGCAGAATGAGCAAGTGGGATTGGTGGCATTTCCTCATTATTCTAATAGGATGGCATTAGCATAAAGCGCTAACTGGCTGCTGTGATCACGAGCACGAGGATGCTCCTGTGAGGGGGATCCGGTCCAATGAAACTGGTTTCATTCTCTGTTTCCACCCATTCAAAGTGAGGTGTAATGTGTCTGAGTGCGCTTTGTCTTTTCCGTTCTTAAGCTTGGCTGGTTTTATTGCTTTTCGCCCAAAAAAAAAAAAAAAGCATGTAAAGGTGTTGGAGCGTTTAAATTGAAAGTCGGCAGTTCTTTTATTTTAATGACTCACGAGTACAACAGAGCTTTTTTTTTTTTTTTTTAATTTAACTCCTACTTAAGTATTTTTTGCTTTTGCCCCATAGTTCACCTGTTGGGCATCAAAAAAGCAGAGTGCCCAACCAAAACGCAATTCAGAAAGTCTGCCTGTCATGGGCGGAACTCACGGCTGAACCCAAACGCACGACTCACCGGGCTTAGTGGGAGTCTTTATTCGATCCAAGGTCCAAATACCGGTAAGCAGTCCGCGAAGGCAGCGGTAGTAGATTCGGCAGGCGTAAGAGGAAGCTCGATAAACTGTTCGGGGTTCGGTACGCGGGATAGCAAGAGCGGAAACGAGGAGTTCCGGGAAGGTGACATGGGATCAACGATCTGGCGAAGACGGGGACGGGCACAGACCACAACGGGACCGGCACCGCCACGACGCCGCCTTTGCCGTCATCGGATGGCGGCCACCGTGTATCCCCGTCATTCGCGTTCACGTCACTCGGACTGCTCGTGTTCTTGTCGGACTGCACGCCGCCGATTGCAGAAACTGCCCCTCGCAATCAGGTCAGCCCAACAAACCCAAACGTGGTCAGCGATTTGCTCGGCGAAACCTTGGCAGAAGTCTGCGCCACCGTCCCCTCCATTGTTTTCATTGAAGTCATTTTCTTTCTTTCTTTTTTTTTTTTCTGCAGTCGTGCTTGCGAAACAGTTTTTCTCGGATCTCAGCATGAAAGGACGCCAGATTGCAAAAAGAACGTCTCTCTGTTGCCGTTGTCATTTGCTTCGGTAATTAAAGCGCCGCGGTCGTTCGGATAACATACAGCCTTGGAAAAAAAAGTGCTTATTACCGCTCTGTAAGAAGTGGATTGGCAAAGCCAATAAAAAAAAAAAAAAAAAAAATGGAACCCTCGTGAAGCTTATGTGGATTTTAGGTCTGCCTCGGAGGTAAATTCCTCGCCTTTTTGATGTGATGCCTGCCTGTTGACGGAATAAATCCAATGGGCTTAATCGATCATCTCCGCGGAAAGGTCAAGAGGAGAGGCCGCGGCGCTCGAAGCGCTTATCTCGCGGAAGAGCGCCAGAAATGTGACACCTCCTCACGAGCGGGTGGCGGCGGGGAGATTAGCGTCGGACAGGGCGGCCCGAGGGAAACGATTTAGGGAGATGCGGCTCTAAATACTGTACTCGAGGGGAGGGGAGGGGAACGTTCTCGACTGATTTCCTCCAGTCCTCGTTTTTTTTTTTTTGTTTGTTTGTTTTTTTCAGGAGAAAGCATTTTAGTAGATTAAAGAGTCTTTCAACCCCCTCCCAAAAGGAGACCAACAACAGGTGCGCACATGCTGCTGAATGAAGGCTTATTTGTCGCGACCTTCTGTCCGCACCTTTTCCGTGACTGTTTCTCGGAGTTGCTGTCGGGTTTCATCCCGCCGCAGTCTAATCTAATCTGGAGCGGGCGGCCGTGGGCGGCATCTGCGCTCCCCGCTTGAAATAAGGCTTTCTCTCGGCCTAATCCTCTATCCAGGGATCACTCGGTAGGGTGAAGACAATTACCGGCCCGCTTTTCTCATGCTAATGGCATCTCCAACTAGATCTAACAGAAGGAACGGGGGAGGGGGGTGGGGAATGGATTGAGGAGCAGGAAAAAAAGATGACCCAACTAAAATGGCTTTTTATATCATCGGTTAATTATTGATCGGGGGACACAGTTGAAAAGCCTCGAGGTCAGGATTTGGAGGACATTTTCTGGAATGGGTTTATACATTATCAAGTTACTTGGTGTGTGTGTGTGTGTGTGTGTGTGTGTGTGTGTGTGTGTGTGTGCGCGTGTGTTGGGCGGTGTGTGTGGGGGGGGGGGTTGATGTTTGTTTAGGAAGTTGCTGAGATAGAGCTCATATCGCATCAGCAGCTGTGTGCCAAGTAGTCTGCCTTCCTTCTCCTTCTCCTTCTTCTTTTTTTTTTTAATCACCTGCCTCCAGCAAGGTGTCTGGAGTGGTTTTAAATTGCATTAATATGCAGGAATTTATAGATTGCCTCCCTTGGCATTTTTGTTTTTTTTTGTTTGTTTTTTTTTTTTTTTTTTGGGGTAGGGTAGCGAAGCAAGTATTCCAGTCTCCATGTGCACTAATTATCAGGTCTTGGCAGCGTTACCTGCTTCTACTTGTGAAGGACAAACTGATGCAGGATCAGGCAGCGCTCAAGGAGCTCCTCTGTCTGGAAATGTGCAGGAAGAGGGATGTCTCTGAGGCATTTTTATATATTTTTATTTATTTTTTTAATTCCTGATATGTTTGAAAGTTTGACTGCCATGAAAAATCTGAGCTGGAAACATCAATAAACTAAATGACTTTGACCAAGATCCTTCATGTGGAGGCTCAGAGAAACGCTAACAGGCTTTTGCACCTGATCTCACTGACAGTTGCACGCTCACTCCCAACGAAAATATACCGGGGTTTATCTCCTGTGTATCCTGCTTCGGAAACTTCAAATGAGCGTCTCTGGCGACGTCTGATCATTTTGAAGTCACGGCGGCACAAGAGTAACGCTCGACGCCGGCTGCTTTCTCCTTGAAGCGGAAGCCCAAAACCGAGCGCGAGTCCAAATACGTGACAACAAATGAATGAAGAATCCTTGAGCGGAGTGCCTGCGCCGCCGTCTGAGCCGTGACCTTTTTCTTCTTGCCCTCGGCTGGTCAATCTGTCTGATAACATGCGGCCCTTATCGGGTTGCCTTTGTCAAGCGGACCTACCACCATTTGAGATCATTATAACCTGACCGCCATAGTGACAACAAGACCTTGCCAGGAAAAGCAAGGGATCGATCTTTTTTAGTCATTGCACTCCAGATGAAAAACTGCTTTCCGTAGTTTCCTAAAGCTATTTTTTCCACCACCTGGTACATTGAAACAAATTGTACAATGACGGTTAAAGAATTAGAGACGCTTGTGTTCCTTGTTTATGGATCATGTTGACACGTAGCAGTGTCAGGGCTGGAGAGTGTTTGTGTCGTTGGAACCCCATAAAAGTTGGGCTGGTGGACGACTTCAAATACTTGGGGTCAACAATACAGAGTAATGAAGAGTATGGTGAGGAAGTGAAGAATTGGGTCTAAGCGGGGTGGAAGGGTTGGCGGAAGGTGTCTGGTGTTCTATGTGACAGAAGAGTCTCTGCTAGGATGGAGGGCAAAGTTTATAAAACAGTGGTGAGATGTGCTAGAGGTGTGTCAGAAGAATTTAAGGTGGAGGTGGGAGTGCATCAGGAATCCGCGCTAAGCACCTTCCTGTTTGCAGTCGATATAGCGCTAGATACAGGTAGATGAGAGATGGGGAGGGTGGACGACTTCAAATAGTTGGGGTCAACAATACAGAGCAATGGTGAGTGTGGTAAGGAAGTGAAGAAACGGGTCCAAGCAGGTTGGAACAGCTGGCGAAAGGTGTCTGGTGTGTTATGTGACAGAAGAGTGTCTGCTAGGATGAAGGGCAAAGTTTACAAAACAGTGGTAAGGCCGGCCATGATGTACGGATTAGAGACGGCGGCACTGAAGAGACAACAAGAAGCAGAACTGGAGGTGGCAGAAATGAAGATGTTGAGGTTCTCGCTCGGAGTGAGCAAGTTGGATAGGATTAGAAATGAGTTGAATGTTTTGGAGACAAGGTTAGAGAGAGCAGACTTCGATGGTTTGGACATGTCCAGAGGCGAGAGAGTGTAGAGTATATTGGTCGAAGGGTTTTGAGGATGGAGCTGCCAGGCAAAAGAGCGAGAGGAAGACCAAAGAAAAGGTTGATGGATGTTGTGAGGGAGGACAAGAAGACAGAGAGGAAGCTGGACGAGATAGTCTTAGATGAAAAAAGATGACACACTGTGGCGACCCGTAACGGGACAAGCCGAAAGGAAAAGGAGAAGAAGAGTTGACCAGTAGCAGCGTCCTCGTTGGAGTTATGTTAAATTCATGTGCAAATTCGAAATTTGATTTCAAACACTTTCGTAGTTTACTTTGCCATCCAGTGATGATGGGGACGACGATGATTTATCAGTCTAGATTGCGCTGTGGTGAACCAAACCGAATGTTACCGACGAAGAAGCGACGCAACAATGGAGGACACCCAGTTTCCGGTGTTAGTCCCATCCCATTTCCTGTTGCCACACAGAAATAAAAGATGCTTCGCTTTGGACCAACGGTCGGGCTGCAGGGTGTTTGTGTAGTTGGCACCCCATAAAAGTGGTCTGGTCGGATCAGTTATTACGTTAGCTGGCGCGCTGAAGTGAAGAATCTTGAATCTCTTCAGCATGGACATCGGGCTCACGTTCGTGCCGTGTAGGTCTTGAGCCAGCTGGCGATTACCAGCTGCGTCCTCTCGCTCCATCCAAGTCGATCCCGCCCGGTCTGGTGTGGCGCGGTCTGGAGGCGAAGGGATGACGACGGCTGAACGGCTCCCGCTAAAAACCGAAAGACGGCTGAATTAAATCCCCGCCTGCTCCCCAGCGTTCATCTGGAGGAAGCTGCGAGATGTTGTGTCATCCACGCTCGCGTTCCCCTTTAATATCCAACGGAGCAAAAACGCCTTTGTCACACTTCAAATATATCAACGGGGATCAGCGTCAACATTTCACCGGTGTGCTGTTTGATTGCCTCGGCTACGCATGGCTGAGCGTTGGCCGCGTGACACCCTCCAGCGGAAGGACCGCGGGAATTGGGGTCACCTTAGGCACAGCGGAGAGCAACGCCCGGGGAAAGACTCGCGCCGTTTGAATTTAATTATACGTCATTGATTTATCGAGCCGCCATTAATAAGCACGCATTCGCAGGCAGGGCCATTTTGACGGAAGGTTTTCCATTCCCCCCCCCCCCCCCATTCATTCCTCTCGCCCCGCTCTTTTCCATTTCATCATAAAACTGACATAAGCCTTTCTTTGAAGTTCAGGAGCCAAAGCGAGGAATGACAGCACAACAAACAATGAACAAAACACGGAAAGACAATGGAACTGTTTGATTATTCAAGAGAGCCGTAGGATGACGGGTGAAGGGGGAAGAAAAAAAAAAGATCCCTTGTTTTATTCTTGCCGTGTTAAGCTGTGAATGGGCCTGTCTGGGACAATAAAAGATTGTGCCACGTCGGAATAAACCGTTTTTTTTTTTGCTATATCAACAACGCTTTGCAAATGGGGTGTAATTCGGGTTTAGGAGAAAATACGGATCCCAAAACGTGAGCCGAGAACGCAGTTATGGATTCGCGTATATGCAGATACGAAACGTTGAGCGCGGCGGTTCTGACGCGGTCTGCCACCTGCGATCAACTGTTTCCCTTCTCTGCTCGACTTTCGCGAGATTCGCGCGTGGAAGCGCGGTTAGACGACAGGCGACGTCTCTGCAAAAACAATGCCAGCGAGCGGAAGACTTTCCCCTGCGGTTTTATTTGACAACTTTAAGCCGCGCTCGCGTTGCTCAACGTCTCCGGCTGGTATCAGCGAGAGCACGAGGGGGCTCTGTCATGTTCTGAGAGCACTTTTGCTGGCACTACGCAGAGGCAGAGAGTTTTCCCAGCAGGGGACCACCGCCACCACCACGTGCAGTCATTACTGCACAGCGTACATCCCCTTAACAGGTAAACACATCGTCCCTTTTCTTTCTTTCTTTGACATCCATCTTAAACATTGTCTCAAAGTTCTCCATTCCTTCCGCGTTGCCGACAAATACCGCGGAGCATAATTTGTCATCCTTTTTTACCGCTGAATTTAATCTCTTGAACAAACTACAGCCTTCAACGTTGCCCATGTAAGAACTTTGCAGTTGTCAAACATTAGCGTCCAAGTTGAATCCAGTTTCCTACTAAAATACTGAGTTTCCGTGAAGCGTTTCTTCCCATCGGGTATAGACCGTTTTCGACTGAGGTCACACACCTTCTGATTTAGAACGCGGGCGCCATCTTGGTTGGATGAATTCAGGTAAACACACGTAACTAAGCAGGAATCATTCCAGAAAGACGTAAGAACGGGGGCGCACTGCTACGTTATTGGTCGCTCAAACGAAAGCGGGCGTTGTGCAGCATCTTTCTTTCGACTGCCAGTTGTGCTCAAGAACCAGTGCGAGAAAACAGCAGCGATTAGCAACCAAACGGCGACAACTGTGGCAGTCTCGTAATACCAGAGCCGATGTAGCTGACAAGCACAATACTCGTGTGTGTGAATGCAATGCATGTCTCCAAAATCTGTATTTTCTGTTTTATTATAATACGTTTGCACTGCTAGCTTGTTTCGTGAGTTGAGTTAAAAATGGAGAAAGTGGTGCGGGCTCCACTTGGGACTCATCCCGGTCGAACTTCTCTCTCTCTTCTCTCTCCCTCTCGGTAACAAAAAGAAAAATAATAATCTACACCTCTTTTGTTGGTGTAATCAACATAATTTAACAAAACGGTGACTATAATCACGCGGTACACTAAACTGATTGGCAGTGTGGAGACACAGGTTGCTTGCAATGGATACCGGCGCGTGATGAGAGGGTTTTAGGACTCCAGACGTTTGTAATTCTTTAGTTGGTCCACGCTATAAGCGCTTGTCGAGAAGAGGAGATAGTGGACGACGTCTGGATAGGTTACACAGTTCGAAATTCTTACTCCATTTGTGTTTCTCCAAGGCATACGCGTCGATATCGTCGATAAAAGCACAATTCTTGTCGTAACGGTTACTCATGAGCCCCGATAACTTTCCAAAGTCTTTTTAGCCACCACGCGTCACTTTTAACAGTCGTACGAACATTTGTGTAACTCCGGTCTGCATTGCAACAGCATTAGAGTGAACGGCGCGTCAGTAGAGTGAACCCATCCGACATGGCCAGGTGGCCCGGATCTCGTCACGTGTCATTTTGCGGGCCCGCGTTGTGAACGCGCTTGCCACGCGGACGTCTTTTTGCCACGTACCAAAGCAAGCCGGGCCGGCTCCAAGATGCAGCGGTTGGCTGTGCACTCAATTAGTCTTCATCGCGATTACAGGGTTGACATTAGTCTAGACAGCCGTGTTTTGATCAGAGATGACAGGCGGCTCGCTGCTATTGGACTGCCAGACATTCCTCGCCCTTCATCCCGCGGATGAAGCTATCGAAGCTGACTGCTATATGGAGCCCTCGCAGCTCGCAGCCCGTGCCAAGATGCCCTTCATCCGCGCTTATAAATATGTCGGCACCGGAATACAAGTCGGTATAAGCCTCGATAACGGCAACGCAAGGGCCTCGTACGCGTGAGGCTGGGGTGTCGGTATGTGACTCCGACGCTGTATATCATGCCAACGATGGCTAAACTGCGGGCTTTTCCACACAATGGCCTTTTGTTGTCCAGGTTATTTATTGTGCCGCTATGAAGCCGTGCAGCGAGCTCGGTGTGTGAGTGCATCCACGGGGCTTGTATTGTTAGCGAATCACTGGCTTGTATTTGTGGAGTGGGAGGGTTTGCTAACAATGGCCCCCTTTTTTTTTTTTTTTATGTCCCGGAGTGCGTGCCTGTCGGCCTCGCAAATTTTTGTTTTGTGTCTTGTTTTGTTGTTTGCGCGCGCGGAACGGGGTCAGCGAGCACAACCCCGCTCGCACGATCCCAAGTCCAAATGGACGGGCTCTCGCACCGGCGCCGGGAGCATTAGCGTGCGCGTTTCGGATGCACAGAAAATGATTTTGTGTGGAAAGCGGCGAGCTGAAGGGGTTTTTACTGCCTGTCTCCGCTAATGGAACCTTTTCTCTCTCTTTATATTCATGTGACAGTACGGTGACGGGCAAGGGGGGGGGGGGGGGGAGCGGGTGAGGGATTACGGGGGTAGCGCGGTGCCTTGTTAAAGAAAAGGAAAGGGGTTAGAGTGTGTCGATTGGATTAACTTGTTTGGGCTTATTAGGAGAAGAGACACAGCAGCTTGTTAAAAGCACTGCATGGGGCGTCCCACACTGAGACTTAAGGGTCAGCGTCCAAATGGGCTCGAGGAGCCCACCACCTCCACTCGGTGTGGAGGGGTTCTGAGGGGCTCCTCGTCCGCAAGTGGTCCCACTGTGGAAACTTGAGAGTTCTTTAGAAGAAAAAAAAATTGGACCATCCCTAATGGGGGTTGAAACTTTGCAGAAGGAATGTTAGCTGTAGTGGATTTTGCAGTTTGATTTTTCTTTTTTAATGGGCCAACACATTTATCTCAAAAATTCAGCTTTGCTTTCTGAATCTTTAACGGCTTGTTTGGCATAACTACGCCAAGTTGCATGAACTGACGAAGGCCGAGACCCAAAACATCTTCTAAGACCGCCGGAACAGTCCAGTTGCGATCGATTCAGTGCCGTGAGTAGGACCTGAACTCGGTCAATGAGGATCCTTACGAGTATCTGGTTTTGGAGGCGGTCACTGAAGTACTGCGCTCTCATGTACTGCTTTTGAACTTTTAATTTTTACCAAACAAACAATTCGGTGACATTTTTTTGTGGCTCTGGTACAGAAAGCTTTAAATTACCGTATTTTCCGCACTATAAGGCGCACCTTCAATAAATGGCCCATTTTAAAACTTTTTTTCATATATAAGGTGCATAGAATAGACGCTACAGTAGAGGCTGGGGTTATGTTATGCATCCATTAGATGGAGCTGCACTAAAGACTCAGCGTTGATCCATATATAAGGCGCACCTGATTATAAGGCGCACCGTCGGCTTTTGAGAGAATTAAAGGCTTTTAGGTGCGCCTTATAGTCCTTTGTCCATCGCAAATATTTTTTGTGGCCAAAACACAGGTCAGATTTGTAGATGTTGTGTCTGTAAAAGTGATGGAAATAGTTTGAATATTTGAGTCATTCTTCATGTAGGCTAGGATTCTGAAGAACAACATGATGTCAACCATCCAAAATTGAACATATTTCCATGTGTTTTCTAGGTCTTTGTAAAATTGCTAAAGTACATCCCAAAGAGTAACAATTTTTTTTTTTTTTTTTTTTAAAGAATTTGGTGAAATTCCTAGTCGCAGTCCACTCATTGAGTCTCTACTGGCCAAAAGAGGGTAGACGGGTTCAACTGACCTGACCTGAGACTTTGAGTGAAACCTAGAACCTTCGAGGCAAAACTCAAAACGCATCATCATCCCCAATTTTGATTTTACTTGATCCTGGTGATTTTTCATGGTTTTCCAAAAGACATCTGAAAATTAATATTTGACTTTTATGGCGCCGGCACGGTGGAGAAGCTCGTAAAGCCTTGGCCTCAAAGTTCTGAGGTCCCGGATTCAATCCCGGACCCACCTGTTTTCCCCGTACCTGCGTGGGTTTCCTCTGGGGACTCATTCCGAAAACATGCAACATTAATTGGGCACTCTAAATTGCCCGTAGGTGTGATTGTGAGTGTGGCTGTCGTCTGTCTCTGAGTGCCCTGCGATTGGCTGGCAACCGGTACAGGGTGTACCCCGCCTCCTGCCCGTTGACAGCTGGGATAGGCTCCAGCACTCCCGTTACCCTTGTGAGGATAAGCGGCGAAGAAAATGGATGGATTGATGGACTTTTACAGTACATACAGAGTACAGTATCATAAACAATCACATGATCCCTTGTGGGATACTTAGTTTTTCTTGTCAGTATGGTATTGGCGCAGGCAGCGTGGGATCAATTCCTGCTCAGTGACCGTGTCGATATCCGCCCTGCGACCGGCCGGCGACCAGTTCGAGGGTGTGTAGTCTGCCTCGGGATTGGCTCCAGCTCTCTCCCCGGATAAATGCAGAGGGGTTGCGTCAGGAAGGGCATCCGGCGTAAAAACCGTGCCACAAATACGAGCGTTCATCTGCGATGACACGGGACAAGCCCAAAGAAATACAGACATGGTATTGTGGGACTGAGAAGGACTGGCGCCCTTTCCTGTCCATCTTAAAAGGTCCACACCCAAACATCACCACCCAGCTCCACTCACCCACGAGCCCTCTTCCACCCGCCACTTTGCGGGATACTTATCTGGACGGACAGCTTCGGGTGCGCGGAGACATCTCCTCTGATCTCCTCTGCCGTTTAAGAACCTTTTAACGAAGAAATAGCCCTCTGCCGCGCCCGCCGGCTCTTGATTCCGGCTTATTCCCTCATCCCGTGGGACTGATCCCCCCGTTGCAAACCCGGCAGCGCTGTTATCAGAACGATAGACATCCTGGCTTTGGAGATACGGCGTAATGGGAGAGCTGCGAGTGGATTTGATGAGCGAGGGAAGCGCAGGCGGTTTTGAATGCGCCTTACTCGCTCGCATTCAGGGGGAAGGATTCGAGCGTGGCAGGCGTTTTTTTTCCGGAGCAGCTGCGACGTCGGGTCAAAGCGTTTCGCCCGGAACATCATTTCCTGCCACCGATCGACATCTGCTAAGCAGCACAATACCTACGAGGAAGAGATGAGGCGAAGAGACGGCGGGGACGACAAACAAGCCAAAGACGTTGCTCCCTTTTGCCTCGCTCTTAAAAGCAATAATGGGAGAAAATTGGTTCTTGAAATTGAATTGGGGGGGGGGGGGGGGGTTAGTGGGTCTGTTTCAGCGAAGCATTATGCCTCAAAATACATTCGGTGAGCGGCAAATGGAGAAAAATGGGGCGCAGTTATGCGATTGTCTTTCATTTCATACAGTGGAGAATGTGGAAGTACCCCCCCCCCCCGGACCACCGCCACCAACCGTCTTTTAGTCTCGATCCGCACCACGCGTGCGCCCTTCCTCTCTGGCGACGCGTCTTTTAACAAATGCTCGGGTGAGGATGGGCTGCGGGCGACATTACGGAGAGGGCCCGCAGAAAAAGGATTACGTGAACTGCCGGTAATGAGCTCGAAGTGCCAGCGAGTTTGGGCCAAGCCTGCCTGTGTGCCAGTGGAAATGGCATTGTGCTGCGCCACCATTTTTTATTATTATTATTTACTTTTTTTTTGTTTCTTTTTTTTGCACAAGCACCAGGTGAGCAATAGTGGCCCCTTTTCCATCAGCTGTGTGTGGGAGTGGAAACAGACTGTATGATTTTATAATCTATTTGTCATCTATGTGCTTAAAATGGGCGGGACGGTGGAGCAGCCGATAAACCGTTGGCTTCACAATTCTGAGGACCAGGGTTCGATCCCGGCCCCGCCTGTGTGGGGTTTGCATGTACTCGTCCATGCCTGCGTGGGTTTCCTCGGGTCACTCCGGTTTCCTCCCACATCCCAAAAATCATGCAACATTAATTGAACACTCTAAATTGTCCCAAGGTGTGATTGTGAGTGCAACGGTTTGTCTCCGTGTGCCCTGGGATTGGCTGGCAACCGGTTCAGGGCATACCCCGCCTCCTGCCTGTCGACAGCTGGGACAGGCTCCAGCACTCCTCACCACCCTTGTGAGGATAAGCGGCAAAGAACATGGATCGATAGATGTCCTTAAAATGTTTTCTTCTCACTTACAATTGCAATTTTGCACGTTTATCATGTCTTTGATCAAATGGAATGTCTTAAAAAAATGTATTAACAAAGAGTACTTTGTCTTTGCCTGTAAACAATGCAAATATTTTTTAAAGTGCATCACTACTTTTGCTATTATTATCATTATGAAAAGCTATTATAAAACACTATTATTCATGATTAAATTTAACAAGAGAAGCAGGTGCATCAATTTATTTGGTAATCATTATAATTGCTTTCTTTCTGAGTAAAATTGTCATCGATAAAGGTAAAGTCACGGGCCGACGGCAGGCGGCTTAACCTTGTTACGCTGATTCCCTGCCAAAAAAAAAAAAAAAACAGGACACACGCTTCAGAGAGGTGCATGAGAAATCATTTTTCAATAATGCGTCTGACGCTGCCACCGACAGCCGAGATGAAATATTCGCTCCCGTTCTTTGTTTTAATATGAAAGGAGGTTGGGAAGCTTTTGATTCATGGCGATGCGTCTTGGACACGAGTTCACATGAAGGCCGCGGTTTTTTTTACAGACGCGGCACGCATGCTAGCTGGCTAGCTAGCTAGCTAGTTCCACAGTCTGAGTGGCTGTTCCTGGGGGACCAAACAATTTCCACTCAGTGCGGTGAATATAAATCCTTATCGTGTATCGTAAGAACTCTTTGTGAACCTCAGCGGTTTTTTTGCTTTAACCTTCCTCGTCTGGCGCATAATCCGACGAGGAGATTTGTAATCAGTCACCATTGTGAAACGTCTTTGTGACTGATGAATGATCGCTTCTGTGTGGCTGGATAATTGAGGCTTTGGGTTTATATATAAACAGCATAAGGGGGGTTAGTCCTTAATTAATTCATCAATCAGTGGCCAGGCTAGACCTTTTAGTTACTGGTGAATGTTAATTATTCTTCCGGCCAAGACATTTCAGACCATTATTTTCTCCTGACTCCGTAGGAACACTTTGGATGTCTCCCCCCGTCCTTTAAATTAAGGCACGCTTGGATAAGTTTGGTGTGGGGGGGGAAAAATGAATAATTTCAACCCCATCATACACCTTTGGGATGAGCTGGACTGTAAGCGAGACATGACAACAGACAGGGTCCAAAATCTTGTACAAGGTCTTCTTAAAAAGGTGGCTGTGAGGAAGTGGAGATCAACTGTCAATTTGACTTCCTGTGGAAAGTGCATTTGTCCGTTTAGTGAATATACGTGTCACGTGGTGGAAACTAGCAGGCACTGCCTCACTTTTCCTGGGTGAAGGTGGTTGCAGGAGGAAAAAAAAGAGCGCAGCGCTCCAGATTTATGGCTTGGGGGGGGGGAGATTGATTAGTGCCGTCACCAGCCGTGATGTACGGTTGGCAGTTTCCCCCACCCTCGCCGTTTGCGTTTGCTCATAAACGCGCACAACTGCGAGATACGCGACACGGCTTCACGTACGCGGCAGACACCCGTCGGTCCCCCAAGGCCCTCCGTGACAGCGCCCCCCCGGGCTGCTGCATGCTAAGCTTAGCAGTCAGGCTGCTGTTTTCATTTCTTTTCTTTTTTTCTTTCCGCGCCTGTCCACAGATAACGCCATCAATCACCACACGCACGCCGCACTGAGAGGAATGCGCTAAAGTGCTCCTACTTGTGTGTTTGTTGTGAGCAGGGTTTCATAGGCAGGAGATATGCTTGACTAGCTGTGTGGAGCAACGCTGCGCACTGATCCGGGGTCAGCCCGGCGGCCCCCGGCGCAGGTGTGTGTTTATCAGTCAACACATGCAGCTCAGAAGCCTCCAAACGTTAGGCAAGCTTTCCCAAATGCACACTGGGCGAGAAACAAGAGTCTCATTTAGCCACATAGCCACATCCCGGCAGACGACCCGGACGCTAGCTTCGACTTCAGATCATGCCGCCGGTTTCACCCGACTTTGTGTCTTTGCGCTCCAGGTTGGCCGCAGAACTCCCCCGGCTGTCGTACTGTGCCCACCTCGCCATGCTGGCCTGTCTGCAGAGGAGGCAGAACCCTCCACCCCAGCACCCGGTGTGTGCCAGCAAGAACCTGGAGCCACCGCAAGCCCTGGGACGCAAATGTGAGTTCACAAAAAGGTCCGGGGTCCGGGAATTGGGAATGTGTACATTGTGTCCGCGTAAAATTCCGTTAATCATTCAGGGCCAGCGACGGAAACAGAACGCTATCCCTGACTGTAAATAAGTGCTGGTAAAAAACGCCTTTCCGGTTTCTGCTCTGTGTGTCACCATGACCCCTCGCTTCTCTGAGGAATCCCAAACAGTCGGACGGGCAAACGTGCCCTTTACAGAGCAGATTGTCGTGTTGTTTTGGGCCGTCGTCGTGCGCGTGCCCGTTTAGCCGCGCCGATTGCGCGGTCGTGTCAACAGGGCCGAACAGACACGGTTTTACCACACAGCTCACGGCCCCGTGTGACCCCGAGGGGTCTGTAAACATTTACGGTGTCTGCTCGCCACCACCGCCCGTAACGCGTGACAGCTGCCGCCTCGGCTCCCCCCCAGCGCCACCCTCTGCCCGCTCGCAACGTGGCGCAACGGGACAAAGATGGCTTGTTTGCAGAGTTGCTCAACCAGTCGCGATCAGATCGCGTCCACGGGATTGATTGGATCTCGATCTCGATTGAAGCTTTTGATAGTGCTTTTAACTTTGATGATTTGTGAAAGCGCAAACAAGTTTTTGCCTCCATGATGACAACTTCGAAGTTGTTTTGTTATTCAAGGCAGCCGTACGAGTCGTTCCCAGATGATTAATCGAGAAGAGAGAAATCTGAAAAACAGCAGCTTGCGGGTCTCGTTGACAGTCAGACAATATGCGGGCTTTGAAAAAGCGTGTGAGCTAAACAATATGTTTTGCTTTTTTAATATGTATATCTTCCTCTATCATGGAGATTTAGCAGCCGGGGTCATTACCCTGACTGGCTTTGCGTTGAAGGAAGTGATTAAAAAGTAATGAATTTTGAATAAAGCGGACCAAAAGTGCTGGAATTACCTCTTTATTTCACAAGTAATCGCAATTTCTCCAGGGTTGTGTTGAAATCAGATAAACAAAAGCAATTCATCCGACCAGCTCCTGCTGATTTGGGTCTGGTTGCGGGGGGGGGGGGGACTTTCCGTCGTACGTATGTTATATATTTTGCACAACGGCGTCAAGTACCACGGAAGAAGTCTGTGACGGATGTGATGAATGTGTACACAGCAGGTAGTGGTTCATCCCGATCATAAAGTGCTTCTTCAGTCTTTAATCAAAGAAAAGGCCTGTGGACAAAAGGTGGAGACCTTGCACAAATTGGATTTGCAAAAGGGGGATGATGTTAAGAAAGCAATAAGAAATGAACCCGGCCCCTTAAAACGTTATCTTCATCCATTCTTTCCCAATTTCGCCGGATTATCGCATTTCCGGAGGAGTCGGACAAAAATCTCCAGATTTCTCCTTTCCCTTCGTGGACCCTCCCCCTCCCCGTCTTTCTCCATCTGGTTGAAGCCAGTAGTTCAAGTAGTGTCTCAGGTTTTGACATCAGGTTCTTTCACTGACAGCTTTCCCAGTTAAACCCATTCATTGGGAGGGTGGCAATTTTTTTTGCCTTATTGAGATAAAAGTCTCCTAACAGGACACAATCAAGGAAATAACACTTCTTTTTTCGTTTAGCGCATAAAACAAAGGGCAAAAAAGATGTACCCTCTCGCGGGCAGCGTCCCAAAACTGGGACGGGTATGTTATCAGTTCTGTGAAGTGGTGCATACTAGAGATATGTTTATGAATTCATTATTATTCTAGAATGACACTTATGTATTAATAATACTGATAAGATTCGCGCTTTGAAGACAAACTTGGTCACGTACTGACCTTTCTCCATTTCTTCTCTTGGAAAACACTCCATGTGTACTTGAGGCGGCCATGTTGGGTCAGGAAGGAAAGGGAAATAACTCCGTGCTAACTTTGACCGATGAGTTATCCTCTCCTGATGCCAAATTATGGCTACAGATTAAAAACACTGAAATATTTTGATCTACTGAAGGATATAATGCGTGAAAATCGTGATGTCCCAAAAATGGGACGCTGCCCACGAATGGGTTAACCCTAAAACTGTTTGGGAGCGTCGTTCAGCTTTCAACATGCATTGCTAAAGATATTCTGCAAAGCAATAATTCAGTTTTACACTGAGAAAAACAGACGGGAATATCATTGTGGGTTAAAAAAAAATGTGTGGAAATCATGATGTCCCAAAAATGGGACGCTGCCCACGAATGGGTTAACCCAGGGGTCGGGAACCTATGGCTCGCGAGCCATACCTGGCTCTTTTGGTGGTTGCATATTGCTCGCCGAGCCCTCATAACGACACGCCGTCCATGTGATTTTTGTCGTGCAGAGAACGTTTGTCCTCGTGGCGTTGCCGTAGTGAGGTGTGGGAGGCAACGCGAATGACGTAGAGACAGTTTGCCATAGTGGGTTGCCGTAGTTTTTGGGTGGTAGTCGAAGTCCAAAGGGTCTACTGCTGATCTTATCGGAACAACTATTTATGGAAACGCTTTTGACAAAGGTCGCTCAAAGAAAAGAATACGAGTACCACCGAAGTTTTCAACAAGAATGGACAGCCATTGTGGAGATGGAGGATTCTGCCGTGTGTTTAAATCCACGGATGGGGAGTATGCCAAAGCGTTCGTATTTTCGACGTTGCCAATCAGCATTTTGCCAAGTTCGTATCAAGACAAGATAATCAAACGGATAAAAGACACGCCTTTGTTGGCAAGAACTGTTCACCATCCTACCAGCATGATAGAAAATCAAATTGAATTACGTTCACAATTAACGGATGGAAATCTCAACGCCTGCGTGAAGATTAATCTGACAGTGTATGAAACAGACTGTCAAGCCGTTAGCAAAACCAGGAAGCACCTGAAGTCGCATTAATGATAAGAAGTGCTTTTGTCATCATTGGTTAGCAACATCACAATGTTATTTCCAAGAATTCAGAGACTGTATTGTACTCTAAAAGTGTTGCTTCGACATGAATTCGCAAATACACCTCTAGTTGGTTTTTTTTAATATTGCGTGTCTCTTTTGAAATTACGTTTTAAAAATATTTGGCATTTATGGCTCTCTGAGTCAAAAAGGTTCCCGACCCCTGGGTTAACCCATTTGATGTCTTTTTCCGCCAATGGCAGTGTTTCAATGAGGACGTGTAAACAAAATAGCCTCCTTTTTGTGCCGTGCATGTGCAATATTCAAACATGGCTTCAAAGAAGGTGCACATGGGTTTCGAACGCAGACACGGGCCACGCTGAGCAGGCTGAATTGTTGTTTAAGTCTCATTTAGTGTTAGCGGGTGTTATTAAGGTGACCCAGCCGCTCAATGGGAGGCACCCCTCCCAGCGACACAATGAGTGAGCATGCAGGAGGTGGTTTACTTGGCAATCAAGCAGAGGTGAAAAGTGTCATTTGCCTCTTCTGTCCTTTAAATAAAACGTGTGTGTGAGAGCAAGAGCGAGAAAGGGCTGGGATGGGAGCGCGAGGAGGCTTTTACTAAAAGACCCCGCATGCAGATGCCGAGCGACGGCACAGTTCATCGACGCGACTCCCATTAAAAATCCCTCACACCCTCAATAAAAAAGGACTTAACTGGCTCTGCCATCAGCTGGAAGCGTTCAGATCGGCTCTCGCCAGACAATCAATTTCCCCCAAGCGCGCAGAGCTTAGCCGGAGAAACGGGAGGCGGGGAGTAGGATGTTTCCATTATCACAGCCCGGGCTCGAGGGGGGGGTCGAGGCGCGCGGGGCGGAGACGGCGGGCGGCGGCCTGAGCGAGGAGGACGGGGAGAGCGCCGCGAGAAGCCGGCTTTTCGGAAAGCCATTGACCGCCTGCCCTTAAAAATATCATATTGGATTAGCTTCATAGGGGCGGCCTTTTGATATTTTTTTTCTTCCTTCGGCCGTAGAATTAAAAGGCAGTGCCGAGCATTACTTGAATTATAAATCACAGCCACTTGCTTCCGCGGCGTCCAAATTCCACGCATATGTGGCGGCGCTCTCCCGCGCCAGCCGCTGTCATTTTTAATTAAATCCTCCTTACGGGTGACATTTGTAGCCCTCGTCCTCCGGCCCAGATGGAGACATGAAAAGCGGAGACGGCCTCTCATCGCGCCGTGCCCCAGAGGGAGGGTGCCTGGACGAGGGAAGGAGTGGGAGAGAAATCCAGAGAAAGGCAGAAAGGCCACACGGGGGGTGAATAGCAGCGAGTGACCTCGGACACGCTCGTCGTCCCTCCCCGTCGTTACTTCGGCTTCATTGTGGCGCTCCGCTGTGGCTCTGAAAATCCGAGAGGAGTAGAGGGCGAGCATGAGAGGAAAGGGAAAGGGAAAGTCTCCACTCCAGTGATGAGTAACACTGGCGGGTCTGCCCCCCTCCCTCCACAACCGCCACCTGCCCCCCTCTCTGGCCAGGACAGCAATTACACCGCCACATGTCAGCGACAGAAAAAGAACTGCTTCACAATCTTACGTGACGGTTAAATTGGGGGGATTTGGCTGTTTCCGAAAATGTTATCTTGTCATGTTTTCCATTCGCTTGTTTAATTACGTGATGAATTGTGGTCAAACTTTGGCGCAGAGAGCCATTTTCTTGAATATCTTAAAAATGACTGCCAGTTATCTAACCTTGATTTGGAAAGCTGCTATTTCAGCTGTGTGTGTGTGTGTGTGTGTGTGGTGAAATCAAATTGGAAAGAACAATTTAATCCTAGTTAAAGCCGTTTAATCAACGGCTATAAAAGTCCAGATTTGTTTTTCCAAATCTGCCCTTCCGCACAGACACACACGCCTACGCAGTCGAAGGCAAGATGGAACTGACACGCGGCAGTAACCTCCCGCGACACCAGCCGCGAGGCCCGGCGTGCCAATCAGCCAGGTGTAGAACCAGACGTTCCCAGGAGGCCCGATATCCGCGGTTCGTGCCGTGTCGAGTCGGGTTTCAAACCTTCTCCAGATTGATGGACGGAGACAATCGCACGGCCTGGGGACACAGCGCGGAAGGTTCACCTGGGGAATCGTCCTAATAGCCCCCGTTCCTCTGCAGGAAGGGAAGACGCTCGCTTTTGCTTGTAGCTAAGTGGGACGAATTAATGGACACGATAACCCCCCCGTGGCCTGAGCTTATCTAATTTGGTCGAAGAGACACAACAGAGGAGTTGGAAAGCTTTCTGAACTCCGGTCCGGTGTGACGTCAGCTTTTCCACTTGAATATTAATCGGCGGTCACAACGGCTGCAGAAATAACAACTCTTAGCCTGACTGGCAACTAGTCTCAGCAAGGCTCCACTCGCTATTGACGCATTTCTCTTGGCAGTCCCGGGACGATACCATCTGGTTGAAATCCGCCCCTGCTAGTTTCTTATTGGTGGAGTCAATTTGTCAAGGCTTGGCTCCGAGGTGTCAAATTCATTTTATATCATGAGCTACAATCACGCGATTTGATGTCAAGTATGCCAGACAAGAATATTCATCGCAGTCAAACACATGCCAGTGCGGAAAATTGAGACGCCGTGTAAAAACTTTTGTACGTCGATCCTGATACTTGGATGGCTCCGGTTTAACTAATGACAGACCACCGTGGTGAGTTCAGAGTGACCAAGCGTCCTTTGATTTTGGTGATGGGTCATCGTTACTTCCCCCAGTGGGAAAATTATGAAACAAGTTACTTTGATTGAAAAAAATCTCTACATGCCGGATTGGACCCGCTGACGGGCTGTTTCCGGCCCCCGTGCTGTTCATTTGACACCCTCGGAACTATTTTAACAATGGGTTGTTTTCACGTGACGTCACCCGTTGGGCTGCCTCGAACGGCGGCCATTTTCGATCCGTGAGCTCCCGTTACTCATACATAGGCAAGGTGGACGGCATTATGTTTGTAACTGCGACCGACAGCACATCGAGCCCAGACTGACTATTAGGCTACCTGGCGTCCACACATCATGGGACTCAGGACTGCGTCACAAAGGCGCAGTATTGTGCCCTAGATCTTTTACTCTCTGTGACAGAAATCACGAAGGAGGAGCACGTACCTGTATGCTAACAAGGAAAAACGAAAGGCGGTGAAATTTTATTTTTTTAATATCGAGGCAAACTCCATTTATTAGATTTTTTTTTTCTAAAAAGTAAAACCTGTATATTAGTTCACCACAAGCAAAGTGACATGTTTATTATTTGTTTAAAATTTCATGACAATAGCAGAAAGACAAAAGAATAAACAAATCCAGTATTTCACAAAATTCTCAAATCTTTCAAGTGATGAACAAAAAAAAAAAGATCTTAACTGTAATGTTGGCCTTCTGAAAAGGGTATCGCTTAAGCTTAGCTCGGCGACACATCAGCACAATGGCGGTTGAAGCCGGGAAAGCGGGATAGAAGCGTCGGGCAATCGTCCACAAAGCCAAGTCTCCGTGAAGCGCAGAGCCGCGGAACGTCTAAAGTCTTTCGTCGGAAGCGTTAGACTATGTCCCCGCTTACGCAGCTGGACTTGTGTACCGGATCGCGAGGCTTTGAAGAGCGCTTCGACTAGCAACTCTGGAAAAAGCTTCAGCGAATTGGCGAGAGTTGTTGAAAAAAAGTCAGAAGGAGGCTCTCTGATGTTTAGCAAGTCCTCTGTTGTGTACTTCAGTCCCGAGACGCCCGTGAAACACAAAAACACAAACAGTAACCGAGAGTATTCCGTAGACTTCCACACTGGTCACGCGTTAGGCAGGGAGGTTAAATGGCGGTGCGCAGTGCTGTGTGGCTAATTCAGCAAAAAATGTGACATGAACGAAAACAACCCATTGATTGTAGCTAGCTGGAAACAACAAAAATAAACACAGGTGCTAGCATTAGCTTAGCCTGTTACATATGCACATTTCAATCTCGCCGATTGTCTTTACTTCATTCTAGCCACGCTGCAGCGGGGCCATTTTCTTGCTCCCTCCTGCTTCCTGTGCAGAAGTGAGGGAAAGGGCAAAAAAAAAAAAAATCTGCATGTATTTGACCTTTTCCCACCAACTGAACCGTCCCTCTTTCCACGTCCCATTTTGAATTCCACAGAGTGTCCACATGGGCGTTCGGATTATTCCAGCAGGTCATGAAGGACTTTTTCATCGTGAAAGGTGACTGACAGCTATCCGTGGACGGCTTCTTTTCTGGACGCCTACTTATGCAATCTCATTGCGGTGGGGGATCTCTGTGCTCGCTCGAGCGTTTCATACGCGCCCATCACAATTTCATCATATTGAAAAATTCCGAGCATTTAAGGGGAGCGGCCACGTGACTGGCCGGCAGCCCTGCCCGGCGCTTCGTATAGCCTCTTGCCATCACAGCGCTGGCGCACGGAAGATCATTTCCGGCTGGCGGTGACCCGCCGAGCTTTGCCTTCGCTCTGCCCTCTCGCCTTCTGCTACGAGCGCAGGGGGGCGAAGCAATCTTACTGCCGGGGGAGGTGAGCTGGAGGAAGAGGGGCTCTGCCGGTGCTGTGCTCGCAGCAGGAACTGGATTGAAAAAGAGCTTCCCGGTTCCAAAGCGAGCTGGCATTCGGGCATCACTGCAGGTACTGGCGTCACCGCCCTCCGTCTGTGCCCGCCAGAGGCCGGTGGGAAGTGAGAGGACGGAGTGTGCTCAGTCCTTTGCTTTCACACAGTTGACGTTGGTAACGGTTCACACGTGTAAAAAGGAGGGCAAACTCGACTGCTCGCGCAAACGGGTGCAGGAGCCGTCCTACGAACCGCGCACGCCCGGCATCGCATCTGCCAAACGTGCTAAACTGCAAATAGATGCAACGCGAGTTACCAAACCCGAGATGAATCGCGATGGCTGACTTTGCGTCCGCAAGGCGGCCACAAGTGGCCCCGCTGTGCCCAGCCAGAACGAGGAGGGGCTGGCAAAATGGGAAGCGACGGGGAGAGATCTATATTCGATGCCACGACGGAAAATGATCATGACAAATCCACTATTGAGCAATGTCATTTTGGCACTACTATATGACAGGGGGGACAAATTGTTGTAATTGTTTCCCATCAAAGGGCCATGATGGTTTTGCAACCATGTAAATGTAAGTATCCTTACAGTGTATTGTGAAATAATGCACAACAAATGAATAAGTTCAGAAATCTGATTAAGAAATCAGATGTCAGTCTTATTTTAAAAAGGGGTTTGGTCACATGCTTGTGGAAAAACATGAAGCAGAGATCAGTCACGATTTGCCTACGTGAGCCACATGAAATGATGTGCTGGATCAGATCTGGCCCCCGTGCCTTGAGTTTGACCACTTCCAACAATATTTGTGCCTGATACATGCAGGAAATTTCTAAATGAAGATGAGGATAGCTTGCATTTTAAAGCACTTGTGCTGTACCTGCCACTACTTTTAAGATCTAAACTTTAAAAAGGTTGTCCGTGAGTGTTTTTAATTAAAGGCAGACAAAGCGTCAGGTCCCGTTTTGCTGTTCGAGCTGCACGTCTTTATTTCCACTTCAGTAAATAACATCGTGCATTTAACGTCCCGGCCTTGATTGAAACCCACAGATGGTAAATATCGATCGATTTTGTTGTTGCGAGAGGTCTGGCTGTAAAGAGAGCCATTACGTTGGGGGGGGGGGGGGGTAGACCAGGTTTGACCGAGCTATGTGATCGAGACAGGAGGGAAGTTTTTTATCCCTTTCCACTCTTTTATTTCCTATTGTTTGACATTGTGAACGGAAACTCACATGGAACTTGGATACCTCTCTTTTTCTTTTTCTTCGTTGTAGTTTTCATGTGAAAGAGTTGTTGGCATTGCGGAATCGATACATACTGCGATTAAATAGTGTTACAGATTAGACATTAGGTACTGGACATATCTAATGGGATCCAATAAAAGAACTGTATCTATATGCACGTGACTTCGCCATTTTCACGGCGCCATATTGCCGGTCAAAAAAAGCTGCTCGACAGTGTGGGAGACATTGAACCGGAGCAGAATATTCGCAATGGCCGAGACTTGTTGTGCTGTTGGTTGTTACAACACACGAGACAGATATTCAAAGAGGTCATTCTATAGAATAGCAGCTGAGAAGAACAAAAAATATCGATGCAATTCGGCAATTAAACGTGATGGGTGGTCCCCGACCAAAATACGCACATGCCTGTGTAGCGATCCATTCATTTCAGGTAGGAATTATTCATCTCAATCTCAAATTCCCAAGAAGTAGTTATGATGCCAAGTTGGTTCATTTGAGAACAATGCGTTTAAAAAGGAAAAAAACTGACATTGTGTTGTCTCCAACGTACACAGAAGCGTCTTGCGGCAACACTTTAAACTTCGGAAAACCTCTCCCCAACACTTTTTTTTCATTTTTAAATATGCATTGTTCTCAAATGAGTCCAATACATATTTTAAAAAAAAAAGGAAACTAAACCGTCGGTCATACAGAGGTTTACGTAGGTTAATGTGTGGCCACAACACGCTTCCGTGTACGGGGGCTGGAGCCTCCCCAGCAGTTTATTTTCTTTTTTTCAAATACGCATTGGACTCATTTGAGAACAATGCATATTTTTTAAAAAAAAAACATCTGTCACAGAGATATTTAGCAAAGTTTAATGTGTGGCCGCAACACGCTTCCGTTTACGAGGAGCCGAATCGCTGTCTTTTTTTTTCCTTCCAATCATAGTTAATGAATGCGAGTTTCTGTAAAACCACGGGTTAATTCTTTAAAGATTGCTATTTGTATTAAAAAAATCTGAGTGGCTCCATCACTATGTAGCATTTATTCTTGATTTGAGAACCGATCCAGCAACGAAGTATTTGTATGCGTCCAGATTTTCTACGCTTTCAAACTCTTCCGTGTAAATATCAACGACTTACTCGCCAGATGTGTAGATCCAGTTGTCCAAGCGAGTTAACGGTCCACTTTCTTGTCGGCGAAAACATCGACTTCGGCATTAAATATGGGTCCTCGGTGCCAAGTGTCTCTCATTTTTCCACGTACCTTCGTTTATTATCACCTTCTAAATGTTCAACGGTATCGGACAAAAACTCTGGATGTCGTGCTATAAGACATATTTTCGTGTTGTCGCCAACCGACTTAGCATTAAAGAATGCTTTGCTAGACCGTCATGTGACCAGTCACGTGACTTCGGCGACATAGGTCCACGAGCTCTATTGACACTGTATGAGATGTACTCATTTTACACTCTGGTGATTATTGTGGTTGGAGTGTGCAAGACCGTATGGTATCTGGTAACTAATGTAATTACTCTATTATTACTGTATTATTAGTGGGGGGGGAACCCTCTACTTATATAGTTGAAAAAGAATGTAAGTATTGTAAACTATAACTCGGGCAAAATTGAGCTTGCTATATGTGAAGAAATGTCAGTACCCTAATATAAGAAATTGTAATTGTAATGTAATATTCAGTGTTAACATGGTACCTTCATTTAGCCCCGGCAGTATGTGATCATATTTGTACATTTTCGTGGTATTGTCCAGTTGTATTTGTACCCTGCCTCAGATGCAGCGCATGTCTGCCCCCTCCGCCTGCCCAATTTGAACTTCAATCCAAAGCAGAATCCGTAAACGACCGCGAAAGGTCAAAAAGTTCCTCTCTCTCTCGCTCTCTCTCCCTACTCTCGCCTCCCTCCCCCCCGCCTCCTCCCGGCGCGTGTACTGCGGCGGAGTGCCTTGTTGTCTGCGCCGTGTTAAATATTAATTGGGAATCAGTGAACGACTTGTCTGTTAAATGATAGAACAGAAGGGCCCGGGCTTGCCTCAGGCAGCCTGCGGGCGCCTTTCTTCTCCCATTTACCTGCAGGCCTGTGCAGCAGCACTTTCTGGGCTTTGACAGGCCGGCCCAGCCCCCCCCCCCCCCCGGGCTCCTCTTGCCGCCACGTCCATTTCTCCCCCCATCATACTCAGCCGTGCTTCCTTTCTTATTTTCGTATGTGCTCACAATGGCTATCTCTCGGGTCTTTTATTCCAGACTTCTGTGTTTGTGTTGTATTTGCTGCTGCTCTTGGCAGTACGCGGAATCCTTTGAGAGAACCATGTCAGATTCTAGTATCTTTTCCCGAAAAAAAAAAAAAAAAAAAAAGAGCAGAAAGAAAGCTATTTAAAACTCTGTGCCGCGCTCATAAGGTTTAATACCGCCTCGTTGTGACCTCACAATTTTGTCTCCGCCCCCCGCCGTGCGCCCTCTCACCTGCGGGGGGGTCAAATTAACCTTCAGAGGCCCGCTTTCGAGTCCGACTGACCGTTGTGGAGGAAAGGTTCCGAGGAATTATTGTTTAAAATTTCATCCCTCCGACCTGTTGCGGTCTCGGCCCCTTCGCCGGGTTGAGAGACGTCATATCGAGTGTCGGCGGGGGTCAGCGTTAAACGGGAGCGGCGTAGAGAAATGTCTGGAAATCAAGGGGGGAGGGGGGGGTTAGACTTGGATGCCGCAGGAATGCGTTCACAGGCTCACGAGCGCAGGCCTAATCGCACGTGACAATATCGGCTGGTGCGCCAGTCGCAACGCATAACCACCGTGCTGCTCGCGCTGACTCGGCGTATTTGCCGATAAAGCCTCTTTCTTTCTAGAGCGTGCAATGCGCACAATGAGGGTGGCCCAGGCAGGCCGGAGGGCAAACCACAACTAAAGCCAGACCTAATTATTAAACAGAGCGTTTTTTTTTTTTTCATTTTCTTTTGGAGGAGAACAGTTTTTTTTTCTCATCCATTAACTATTCTGTTATGTCATTTTGGTCATAATTCCACAAACCGTGTTTGGAGGAAGACGAATGGTGAGCTCCATCCCGAGAACACCATCCCTACTGTGAACCAAGGGGGTGGTAGGGTCATGCTTTGGGGGTGCTTTTCTGCACATGGGACAGGACGACTGCACTGTATTAAGGAGAGGATGACGGCGGCCATGTATTGTGAGTTTTTGGGGAACAACCTCACAACCTCTTTCCCTCAGTCAGAGCATTGAAGATGGGTCGTGGCTGGGTCTTTCAACATGACAACGACCCGAAGCACACAGTCAGGAAAACCGAGGAGTGGCTCCACAAGAAACATATCAAGGTTCTGGTGTGGCCTACCCAGTCTCCAGACCTAAACCCAGTAGAAAATCTTTGGAGGGAGCTGAAACTCGGTGTTTCTCAGTGACAACCCAGAAACCTGTCTGATCTAGAGAAGATCTGTGTGTAGGGGTGGGCCAAAATCCCTTCTGCAGTGTGTGCAAACCTGGTGAACAACTACAGGAAACGTTTGATCGCTGTAATTGAAAACAAAGCCTACTGTACCAAATATTAACATTGGTTTTCTCAGGTGTTCAAATACTTAACCTAAATACCTAACCTGACACAGGTGCATCTGATTCAGGAAAATAAATGGAGTGGAGGTGGACTTTTAAAGGGGGACTAACAAGTCTTTGAGGGTCAGAATTCTAGCTGATAGACAGGTGTCCAAATACTTATTTGCGGCTGTATCACACAGATAAATTGTTAAAAAAAAATCATACATTGTGATTTCTGGATTTTTCTTTTTAGATGATCTCTCTCAAAGTGGACATGCACCTACGATGAAAATTTCAGACCCCTCCACGATTTCTAAGTGGGAGAACTTGCAATACAGCAGGGTGTTCAAATACTTATTTTCTTCACTGTATCTCTTTACATGTCAGAATGAATGAGAAAAATAACAGGATTTATGCACGCAACACTCGGTTAAGTCATGCGGTCCGGGAAAACCAAATATGTTTCGCATCAATAACTGTTGGGGTCGCAGGTCACTTGAGCGTTTCCCAGCTGACCTTGAGCAAGAGTTGTGGTCGACCCTGGGCTGGTCGCCAGCAAACGAACAAACAATCATTTACGACCTCATTTACACTTATTGACGAGTTCAAGTCTTCGGCTGGCCCAGTGGTTCCCAGTGGGGGTTTTTTCTCCAATTTCGGAGATGTAATCGAGCTCGGGAGAAAAATTTGCTCCATCTGCTGGTTGTAACTTAATCATGAAAAGTGTTCATGGTAGAACCGGCACCCACCCTGTCATGACCCCGCGCCCCCCAGTTTGAAAACCACTGAGCTAGCTTAACATGCATATTTTGGGAATGTGGAAGCAGGCCGGGAAGACTCGCAGGACGCAGCATAACAGTAGACTCATACCCAGATCTCAAGACTGCAAGGCAGAAATGCTCATCACTCTTCTGTACCCTTTCAAAATCCTTTTCTACCACAGTGGTTGGACTACCTCTAAAAAAGATGCAATATTAAAAATAATGAATGCATATACTGAAATTGGCGGCACGGTGGATCAGCTGGTAAGGCGTTGGCCTCACAGTTTCCAATCCCGGCCCCGCCTGTGTGGACTTTGCATGTTCTCCCCCGTGCCTGCGTGGGGTTTTTCCGGGCACTCCGGTTTCCTCCCACATCCCAAAAACATGCAACATTAATTGGAGACTCTAAATTGCCCCTAGGTGTGATTGTGAGTACGACTGTTTGTCTGTCTCCGTGTGGCCTGCGATTAGCTGGCAACCCGTTCAGGGTGTACCTCGCCTCCTGCCCGTTGACAGCTGGGATAGGCTCCAGAGCACTCCCCGCGACCCTCGTGCGGATAAGCGACAAAGAAAATGGATGGATCACGAAAGTTGATACACATGATTTGCCTTCGCGGGCCACATAAAATCATGCAGCAGGCCAGATCCGGCCCCCGGGCCTTGAGTTTGACACCTTTGCATTTTCTCCCCGTGCCTGTGTGGCTTTTCTCCGGGCACTCCGGTTTCCTCCCACATCCCAAAAACATGCAACATTAATTGGACACTCTAAATTGCCCCTAGGTGTGATTCAGATGTGGCCTGCGATTGCCTGGAAACCAGTTCAGGGTGTTGCCCGTTGACAGCTGGGATGGGCTCCAGCACTCCCCGTGACCCTCGTGAGGATACGCGGCAAAGAAAATGGAATGGATATACTGAAATTAATTGCATATACATTTTGATTTAAATCACTAACTACCCATCCAGCCTTTCTCGGCCTCAAATTTGCAAGTGAGCTGGAGCCCGCCTCAGCCGACCTCGTTGTGGTTCCCCCTGACCTGAGAACGTGCAAAAGCGCAGAGGAAGGCGGCAGGCCAGATTTGAACCCGCAACCTCTGAACCGTGAGGCAGATGTTCTCACCAATCATCCGCCCCGCCACAACGGTTAGTTAGTTAGTTAGGTTTCAATTGTTACTGGAAGCCAGCTCCATATTTCCCGCACGTGTTTACTGAGGTCATCGTGTATTTTGAGGTAAACACGTAATGTTCCAGGCCTTTGTTTATTTAGTACACGGGTGTCCCACAAAAAGGCCTGACACGGGGGCGGGGGATGTGCGCATTCCACCGCGGCTCAAACGGCTGCTGTGTTTTTAGTGGACACTTGGCTCCATCGGCGCTAATTAACCCTTCCGGCTCGGACCAGAAGCCTCCATTGTCCGGTCCTCTTTCGCACTTGTCACGACAAAGATGGCAAAATATACTCCTGTTTATGCCATTTCGCAAACCATCGTCCTCATTTTCAGATATTTTTCTTCGTTTTTTTTTTTTTTTTTTGTAATTCTTCAAGCGAGAGGCAGCAGGTCGGCCGCGCCGGTGTCAGCGGGGGCAGGAATGCGGGACGACTCGCTTTCCCACGCTGTTCGCTTTCTCCTGCCGGAGACGCGACGAGGCCCTGGGCCGGGGCTAATGCAGCCAAGACTGTGGACAAATGGAAAGTGACACTTGTGTGTGTAGAACGGTATTTGTGGTGACGCTTTGACTACAGATAATAAAGTGTTCACCCCGGGGTGATTTCGCCCGGCGAGCACCCCCAGATGAAACTCACTTACTCACAGAGCGAGATGGAAAAGACAGAGGAGAAGGGACGGAGCCTGGAGAGACAAGTGGGGGGGGGGGGGGGGGGTTAAAGCCGAGAAGAGATAGATAGATAAAGGAAGGCCAAAAAGGATGAAAACAGTGAGACAGAACAGAGACGACCTAGAGGCACGAAGGAAGAATTTCCACCGTTTGTAATTACAAAGCTTTTTGGGTCGGGGGGGGGGGGGGCGACTGCACCGTGATGTCAGCTGAGATTTGTCCCTCTTTTGGATCCACCTGTTTTTCCTGCTCTAATCCGCCGGACTCGTAGCTTGGGAGAATGTGCACCGTATTTAGCTTTTGAAGGTTATCAGTAATTCCCGAACAAGCGGGAACGCGGGAGCCAGAGGAGTCGTTTCCCAGTCATTTCCCTGACAGCCCATAAAGGGCAGGTCAGTGCTGGAAAGGCGCACGGGGGGCGGGGGGGGGGGATGACTCGCCACAACAATTGAACTCGTTCAAGTTTTTACGGCCGATCCGGTGACATCTGGCTTCAAAGAGAAATACCGGAGACAAAATGTAAACACGGCGGCGTCCTGTCGGTTTCGCTTGTCCTCAGAGGGAACTTGTGCAAGTTAATGAGGCGCTCTGATGCCTTGTCCTTGGTAAATAGGAAAGACCGTCGACAAGGTGCGTCTGGGGAATTTGTTTAAGGGTTGAGGTCAGGTCTGAGTCAATGGACCTTTCCGACCTGTCAATCACTCGTACAATAATTGCCAATCAGATAGCCGCATTGTCTTGACACGCCCCATCTCGCCGCATTGTCCCACGAGCAATGCCTGGTTGTCAGTAGCGTGCGCTTGGAAAAGTTAATGTTACAAAGAAAATGGTCCTCAGATGCGCTTGAGGAACGTGCAATTCTGACGAACACAGTTGACGAAGTGTCTACGGTGGATTAAGGCTCGCGGAAAACCGCACGTACAACTAAAAGTGAACAATATCAACAAACACAAGGCTGTACCTTCGAAGGTAAGTGAGGGAGAAGTATCTCCGAGTGAGTTTGATTGAATTATTATCAGTGCTTTATACATTGCAGGAGAACAACTTTCACTTTGTTAGTGTATCACTGACCTGCTGAATGATGCGTGTCATGTTTTATGTCGAAGACTCAGGTTAGCGATATGTACATGCGCCACGTCCTGCAAGAGAAATGTCTATTTGCCTATTTTTATCACATCAGACTTTCAAAACAGAGGACTGGGTTCGATTACGAGCCAAGTCAAATGAATACACTCACTCACTTATAAAGACTACAGTGATATTACTCGTGATCTTTCCAAGTAAAAAGTACTCACCCTGCTTTACATGCGCAGTACGATTCCACCATTTTATCCTGTTGGATTTCAATATGAAGTTTGTGAGGCGTCAAACTTTTTGCTGTTATTCTGACATTGCGTCCTGCCGCGTCCAAAATCTTAATTCCGTGGACATATCCTTGCGCGAAATAGTTGAGACCTCCCTGTAGAACTCTCTTGGACAAGTCGGACGCATTTGGCAAAAAAACATACCCCAATATTATCTGGAATACGCGTTAGAGAATCGACTTCAAACCTGTTCTGTTCAGTCGTCATTTTGGAAGCTTGTGGCACATGGCAAATGTAGCTAAGGGGGGGCGGAGCTTAAGATCGGCAGTCGGGAAAGGTCCATTGCCCCTTCACCGAACTCAGAGGATGGCCCTCCCCTCAATGTTGGAAGCATATCCTGCACTTGACCAAAGTGATTTGGGTGAACTTTTAGATCTAAGGAGGTTTTCCCAGGGATATCTTTATACTTGTGTGCCTCTGGTTTATGTGGAGACATCAGTGTAGTACCTGTGTATAACTTGGTTGTACAATCCCTCACTTGTACCGTCGGTCACAATGGGCGCACCAATTCTCTGACCTCATGTTGGGGTCTGTTTTAAAGGAGCGCCGTGATTTGGCGCCTCGTTTGTTTTGTTTTTCCTGTTTGTGCAGGAAATAGATTACATCTGATACGAGAGTGGCGTCGGTGCAATGAAAAGATTGGATTTGGACGTTATATCCGAGATTTAAACTCAACCCCCACCCCAAAAAAAAATCCATTTTTGACATCATGGCGACGGGTGCGTGCTTGCGACGACGGATCAGCGTGCGGGTCACTTGAACATTGTCACGATCCTCTTTGCACTTTGCGACACGTTGGCGCGGTCGGCAAGAACGACGTGATTACGGTTTGACGCCCCCGTTCCGAAAAGCAAATTCCCCGTTTCGTCCGCGCGACACGCTTAATATTCCACTTATTACGCGGACGCCTGAAAAACATTCCATCGATAATTCAGCCTCCTCAATAATGAATATTCCCAAGTGAGCGCGGGCAGAGCGGAATATGGCGCAGACAATGCATTTGTTTGAAGATTATGATGACATAAGCAGCTGCGAATTCAGACAGCTCTATCCGCAGAGAAATCATTGCGGTTTGATTTTTATCTTCTGCAATTATAGATAACAGAGGCCTGACAAATAATTGCCTTGAATTTTTTTTTTTTTTTTTTCCCGGCAGAAAATCAACCTTGAGATGAACAGCGGGAGAGATGAGCGCTCCCAAAAATGGCTTTTCTGATATATCGCAAGCAGCAGGGTTTCCTCACATGCACTTGAATTGATTAGTACTTTGACTGAAGGCACATTCGACTTGTCTACAACACACACACACACACACACACGATATAATCACCCCCCCCCAATCCCACCCCCACGGAGAGCGCTCTATCTTTCCCTCATACATGTGCTTCCTGTGCTCTCCCACTCATCAGGAAGCTCCTGTGGGCCTCTGAGGCTTTGATTGACTGGTGGCCGAGTCCACAGGACGCCTCTATTATTATCATCTCCGTCGCGGCCGAAGGGTGGGGTGGAGGACTGGTGGTTTGGGGGGGGGGGGGGGGGTCCAGGGCGTCTGGCCCCGCAGCCCCTGCTTTGTATGCGCTCTAGTCAATTAGAGGCGGCGCACTGCCGGAGACGAGCGGGATGTGAGGTTAATTGCGGAGGACCAAACAGCTGGCTCTATCAAGGCCTATTGTGTTTGCGGCAGTTGTCACGGCAATTGAGGCCTCGTCGTAATCGCTGACTAATCAGGCCTGTTCCAGATGACACCTCCATTAGCGCGAGGCAGGTATTGTTCCGGATGCCGCGCCGGGTCCGCCTCGTTCTCCCGGCAGCAGACACGGCAAGGCCAGAGTGTCATAGAGACCATAATCCCATCAGCCAAATATGTAAGAATGGATTCAGGTGAAGGGTTACTTCGGCGAAACGCACCTCCTTAGCTACGATCGCCAACCAAACCCCCCCCCCCCCCCCCCCGAATTTCCGTTGTCAGGGACGTGCCTCGGGCGCGAAAAGCCGCATTTTAAACGAGCCGTCGTCGTGACGCTCGGCGCTCTGAGTCCATTTGGGACGGAATCCGGCGGAAGACCTAAAGTGAAGCATCCGTATTCAGTCCTCAGTCAACTGGTGGGTCGTGATCCGTTTTGGGTGGGTTGCAGAAAGCTAGTAAAAAAAGAAATACATAAATAAATACACGGGTTCCTCACTTTTAGGTTCCTGCTGGGCGACAAACTACAGAGGAACCCGGCTATTTGCGCGAAATCAGGACGGAAACGGGGGATATCAATTGGAGTGTTTATTTTTGAGGATAACTCGCTCATCCCCCACCCAAAAAAAAAAAAAAGTGAACTCACAATACCTGCAGAGTAACATTCAAAATATGAAATTATACACGCGCAACATCCGATGACTCCTGCGAAAACAAATCCAATCAGTTGGCCGCAATCAACGACATTCGCGAGTCCGTGATTGTCGTCATAATTTCCGCCGGGCGACGCGCCGTTGGCCATCATCTTTCCTATGAAATCATAATTGCGAGGCAACCAAACAGTCTTCTGGCTTCATCCGAGCGAGCAATTTCTCTCTCCCTCCCCGCTGACCCGACTACACGGTCCACTGGGATCAAAGTGTGTGAAGATATCGGCCTCGCAGAAGTGAGCAAGGAAACGCTGAGAGCTTTTTTTTTTTTTTTTTTTTGATGTCGCGCTATCTTTTCACTAATAAGAAGAAACTTTTCCATAATTGTCCAACACCCCCAAAACTTCAATCGTTCGGAGCGAGGGCACGTTCGGTAGTTCTCCCTTCTCGCTTGTTCTTTTCAGCCTCTTAATTCAAATCCCACGCGTTCCAGTGGTCCTCTGGATTTGATGCGGCTCCCTATCCGCCCTACCTTGACCCCCCTCTCCCCCTTTCTCCACCTTACCCGATTCCCCCCTCCCTCACACACCGGCCATCTGCTTTCGCCTTGGTGTGATCAACCCAATTTGACCCCTCACTTGAAAAAAAAAAAAATTGCTCAGAATTTATTATTTTTTTTTTTTTAGTCAAATCTAACCGTTTCCCTCTTTATTGCTATTTTGCACCCAATAGACCTCATCTTTAGCAGACCCCCCCCCCCTCCCCCCGCCCTGCACGCCCACACTGAGAAAATGAGTTCATCAGAATTCAAAATGTACTGCTGGCTAATTAAAGGAGTGTTAATTGAGTGTTAAGAATCGAGCAGGCTCTTCTCCAAACACACACACAAGCAATCGCGGTGACAGCGCCAGGGGGTACACCGAGGACGTGGCGCTCAGGGGGGGGGGGGGGGTCGCTCAACGCCAATCAAAAACGGAGCGAAATGAGAGTGGCCGTCCTCCCCGGTGGAACGGGCCGTCCAGATCGTATCGCGCCGCCGTGTTATCCCGCGCGGGTAGCCGCGTTCACCACGTGCGTCCCGCTAATGAGGGCTGGCATTTAGAGATGTGCCGCCCTGACACACGGCGCTGGCATTGTGTGCCAAGGCTCCGGATTATTCGGGACGAAGGTCAGCCCGTTAATTGCCTCTCTTGCCTTCTCGACTCCCCCGCACGTGATTGCTCCTAATACGTGCACGTCTCCCTGCGTTTGTACCCGATCACCTATGCAGTCCGCTCATATTCTTTGCTTATTTACAGTGAAGAAAATAAGTATTTGAACACCCTGCTCGATTGCAAGTTCTACCACTTAGAAATCAGGGAGGGGTCTGAAATTTTCATCGTGGGTGCATGTCCAGTGTGAGAGAGATCATCTAAAAATCCAGAAATCACAATGTATGATTTTTTTAAAAAATTGTGTGATACAGCCTCAAATAAGTATTTGAACACCTGTCCACCGGCTAGAATTCTGACCCTCAAAGACCTGTTAGTCCGCCTTTAAAAGTCCACCTCCACTCCATGTCATGTCATCATCCAAGCCGCTTATCCTCACAAGGGTAGCGGTAAAGCTGGAGCCTAACCCAGATAGCTTCGGGCGAAAGGCGAACTACATTCTGAACTGGTTGCCAGTCAGTCGCAGGGAGGATACTGCATCAACACCATCACTGAGCGGGGATCGATCCCACGCTGCCTACACCAAAGGCAGGCGTGTGGACCACGACACCATCAGTGTGCAGTTCCACTCCATGTATGCTCCTGAATCGGATGCACTCGTCTGTGGTCGTTAGCTGCATAAAGACACCTTTCCACCCCATACAATCGGTAAGACTCAAACTTGGAACATGGCCAAGACCAAAGAGCTGTCCAAAGACACCAGAGACAAAATTGTACAAGTCCACACGGCTGGAAAGGGCTACGGAGAAATTGCCAAAAAGGTCCAGTCTTGGAGCAATCATTAGAAAATGGAAGAAGCTAAACACGACGATCAATCTCAATCTGAGTGGAGCCCCGTGCAAGACATCACCTCGTGGGGTCTCAATGATCCTTAGAAAGCTGAGGAACCGGCCCAGGACTACACGACAGGACTTGGTCAATGACCTAAAAAGAGCTGGGACCACCGTTTCCGAGGTGACTGTTGGTAGTACACTAAGACGTCATGGTTTGAAATCACGCATGGCACAGAAGGTTCCCCTGCTTGAACCAGCACATGTCAAGGCCCGTCGTCTTAAGTTTGCCAATGACCATTTGGATGATACAGATGAGACCAAATTTGAACTTTTTGGTGATAATTCCACTAACCGTGTTTGGAGGAAGACGAATGATGAGCTCCATCCCAAGAACACCATCCCTACTGTGAAGCATCGGGGTGGTAGCAACATGCTTTGGGGGTGTTTTTCTGCACATGGGACAGGACGACCGCACTGTATTAAGGAGAGGATGACCGCGGCCATGTATTGTGAGATTTTGGGGAACAACCTCTGTCCCTCAGGAAGATGGGTTGTGGCTGGGTCTTTCAACATGACAAAGACCTGAAGCACCCAGCCAGGAAAACCAAGGAGTGGCTCCGTAAGAAGCGTAACAGGGTCCAGACCTAAACCCAATAGAAAATCTTTGGAGGGATCTGAAACTCCGTGTTTTTCAGCGACAACCCAGAAACCTGTCTGATCTAGAAAAGATCTGTGTGGAGGGGTGGGCCAAAATCCCTCCTGCAGTGTGTGCAACCCTGGTGAACAACTACAGGAAACGTTTGACCTATGTAATTGCAAACAAAGGCTACTGTACCAAATATCAACATTGGTTTTCTCAGGTGTTCAAATACTTATTTGCAGCTGTATCACACAGATAAATTGTTACAATTTTTTGATTTTTTTTTTTGGGATGATCTCTCTCACAGTGGACAAGCACCTACGATGAACATTTCAGACCCCTCCATGATTTCTAAGTGGGAGAACTTGCAATATAGCAGGGTGTTCAAATACTTATTTTCTTCACTGTACATTACTTTTAAAGTTTCTTACTCCTCGCTCAGTTTTCCTGTTCTTTAACCGGAAGCATTTTGAATGCACATCATCTCCGGAAGGTTTGGTGGGTGGGGGGAGGGGGGGTGTGGAAGGCATCTTCGTGCATCCTCGGGGGAAATAATTAATCCTTACAAGGCTGTCGCATGTCGAAACGAAGCGAGTGTGAAGCATTTAGCCCAGGAGGCATCGCAGGCTGTCGCCGGCGCAGGCACCTGTTGTTGTCCCTGCCCTACATTTCACGAGAGAGCGCAGAGCAGAGGATAACAACATGCTTCACTGATGTCAAATGAGACACACGCAGGAGGCAGATGCAGATTTGCGTGAGTCAGTGCTGCGCGCCTTGTTTTCTCGCGTTCGCGCGTGTTATTTGCGTGCGCAGGAGCAGGGAAAAGCCCCTCACCTTGTGGCGAAAAGGTGACGGCACACACAAAGGAAGTGCGAGCTGCCCCTCAGAGGGCGATTTTTTTTTTTTTTCCCCATTTTTTTTTTTTAATATACGAGCAAGCACCATCTGCGAGCCGCTGCCGCCGCCGCCGCTCCTCGCTAGGATCTTGCTGCAAACTAAACCGATAAGTCACACGGCGCCTGCATAACAACACGCTTCCTGCTTCATTGCAGACGTATCAAACTGTGCGTAGGCGAGCGACGTTACGACCCGCGCTAATCAACTTTGCTATAAAATTTCTGCCGTGTAATTTGAAAAGGGGGGAAGAAGAAGAAAAAAAGGGACGCCGGAATCAGAAGCATCCAGATGCTCATTTGCCTCCCCAGACCCCCGCGGCCCCCCTTCTTCTTCCTCTATGCCTGTGATTTCTAATAACCGGAAGCCTTTGTGGCGCCGAGATGGGTTCTGCGGGCCTGAAAGGCTTCTAATCCCTGCGGCCCGTGAAGTGTGAAGCCCCTTTGATGCCAGGTTGCCGTGCCAAAGTCTCTGCCTATTGACAAACAAGGGCCCGGGCTGGGAAAAGACAGAGGGAGACGGACGGGGGTGGGCTGGGGAGGGGGGCTTTTATCCTCAACCCAAACTCGGGCACGGAGAAGACGGACTCGGTCTGTGAGGAGGAAAAGAATGAGCCACCTTTTTTAATGAATTATTTTTTTTGAATATAGTTTTTGCTCTCATGTGGCAGTAATTAGGCGGAATGATGGGCATAAAGCAGCTGTGGGAGGTGGGGGGTGGTTCTCGTCGGGGCGGCAGGACACAAGGCCCTTGATATGCCTGAAAGCCAAGAATCTTTCCTCATTTGGACCATGTGGTGATCAAAGATGTCCCCCCCCCACACACACACACCCCCACCCCCCCTCAAGTAAAGGATCAGAAAAAAAAACGCTGCCTTTTCCATTTGCATGTGGACTTTGAAATGAGCGTGTTTTTCCCCTCTTCGGCGCAAAAGCAAACAAGTCTTGTCAGTTTTCGACCGCAGAGCGAGAGCATCAAAGCGTCCGGCGGCGACGCCGCCCGGGAAGCCGGGCCCGAGCCGGCCCGCCCTGGCCGCACTGGACTCCGCCCCTTCGGGCGGCGCTGTTCTTTCACTCTCGTAATTAACGTTCAGATTTATGATGATTATTCATCCATCCATTTTCTTCACTGCTTATCCTCACGAGGGTTGTGGGGAGTGCTGGAGCCTATCCCAGCTGTGAACGGGCAGGAGGCGGGGTACACCCTGAACTGGTTGCCAGCCAATCGCAGGGCACATCGTCGGACTCACAATCACACCTAGGGGCAATTTAGAGTGTCCAACTAATTTTACATGTCTTTGGAATGTGGGAGGAAACCGCAGTGCCCGGAGGAAACCCACGCAGGCACAGGGAGAACGTGCAAACTCCACACAGGTAGGTCGGGGATTGAACCTGCGACCTCAGAACTGTGAGGCCAATGGTTTACCAGCTGATTCACCGTGCCACCTATAATGTTTATGTTTGGCACAATGTGTCACGTGCCATCGGTGCGGGCGAGGACCCATTTGCAGGACTCCGAGACAAAGGCATAATGCCCAGTGGGTTTTATTGCAGAAGGTGACCCGGTGACAAAAACCCCAACATAAATACACGGTCAATTAACATGCCCAATGCGCGACAGCTGTGACGAGCGCCGGAGGTGGCACCGCCCGGGCCACGCCCCCCTCCTAGCGGTGCTCCAGCCCTGCTCATGACACAATGCAATTTTGAATATAGCGAGTCTGGGCGAGAAGACGGAACGGGTCGTGCGCTAAATTCAGCTCAAGGTGTCCGCAGCCCAATCCCCTCTGTCGTTAAATTCCAAATGTATTTCTTTTATGATATGGATCTTGTCGATTTAATCATTTGCGCGGTTGCGGAGCCGTTGGTCTGTTGAAATTAGCTCCCCGTGCTATCTGTAATGGAAGCCCAGAAATGAGGGTTGAGGCTATTTGGCGGCGGAGTCTTTTTTTTTCAATGATTTTGCAATTGGAAAGGAAATGGAGTGAGTCGTCGTCACAGTCTACGACCTGCACACGCTCTTTAGCTTGCTGACTGCACAGTCGCGCCACTTCATTTACATGTGTGTCTGATTTCCTTTTTTTTTTTTTTTGCATAAAAATTATATAGATATATTTATGAAGGGGGGGGGGGCGTACGTCATTTGTGGCAGCTGATGTATCACTTGTAAATTCACTTCCCCCTCCCTCAAACACACACAATTTTTGTTGCACCGGGCTAAGTAGCCATGAAATTGCCTGAATAATGTTGTTTAAATCCAATCTCAACGTGGCCCCCTCACCTCCACGACCAGCCCGCAAACAATGACACATGACTTCCCCCCCCCCCCCCCATCCCTCTCTCAAACATTGCCATTTTCCCGTTTGCCACCTTGAGCTGTGGCTCATTGAACAAGCGTCATTGCTATTCACAGTCACCGCTTTCGCCGCTGAATTGAATTTCTGGGATTGGAGAGTTTCATATTGCAAACACCGTGGAGCATTTACCGAAGAGGCTTCTTTTCCAGTTTGGGAGGTCTCGTCTTGATATTTGTTGTATTTACAGTGAAGAAAAGAAGTATTTGAACACCCTGCTATGTTGCAAGTTCTCCCACTTGGAAATCATGGAGGGGTCTGAAATGTTCATCGTAGGTGCTCGTCCACTGTGAGAGAGATCATCCCCAAAAAAAAAAATCAAAAAATTGTAACAATTTATCTGTGTGATACAGCTGCAAATAAGTATTTGAACACCTGAGAAAACCAATGTTAATATTTGGTACAGTCGCCTTTGTTTTCAATTGCCGAGGTCAAACGTTTCCTGTAGTTGTTCACCAGGTTTGCACACACTGCAGGAGGGATTTTGGCCCACTCCTCCACTCAGATCTTCTCTTGATCAGACCAGTTTCTGGGCTGTCGCTGAGAAACACAGAGTTTCAGCTCCCTCCAAAGATTTTCTATTGGGTTTAGGTCTGGAGACTGGCTAGGCCACGCCAGAACCTTGATATGCTTCTTACGGAGCCACTCCTTGGTTTTCCTGGCCATGTGCTTCGGGTCATCGTCATGTTGAAAGACCCAGCCACGACCCATCTTCAACGGTCTGACTGAGGGAAAGAGGTTGTTCCCCAAAATCTCACAAGACATGTCCGTGGTCATCCTCTCCTTAATACAGTGCAGTCGTCCTCTCCCGTGTGCAGAAAAACACTCCCAAAGCATGATGCTACCGCCCCCTTGGTTCACAGTAGGGATGGTGTTCTTGGGATGGAACTTACCATTCGTCTTCCTCCAAACACGGTTAGTGGAATTATCACCAAAAAGTTCAAATTTGGTCTCATCTGTATCATCCAAATGGTCATTGGCAAACTCAAGACGGGCCTTGACGTGTTGGTTCAAGCAGGGGAACCTTCCGTGCCATGCGTGTTTTCAAACCATGACGTCTTTGGGTTTTACCAACACTCACCTTGGAAACGGTGGTCCCAGCTCTTTCCAGGTCATTGACCAAGTCCCGTCGTGTCGTCCTGGCCCGATTCCTCACCCTTTCTAAAGATTAGTGAGACTCCACGAGGTGATATCCAGCATAGGGCTCCACTCAGATTGAGATTTACCGTCGTGTGTAACTTTCAATATAGCAGGGTGTTCAAATACTCATTTTCTTCACTGTAATTGCGTCAATTTCTGTCTTATTACGGCAAAGGCACTTTTCTAATATTGTGGTGACTTTATTCAAGGCTGCCAATTTGCATAAGGCTCATGCGTGCGCAACCACCAAAGAGGCAAGACTCATTGAAGTCCGAGGCCGGCTGTATTTCCCGGAGCCCGGAGTTTTCCGGAGACTTCTTGAACGCCATAGAAATGCGTCCATTATCCGTTAGGTCGCGGGCGTGCTGGCACCTACGTCACATGACTTCAGACGGTGAAGCGGCGTACGCCCTGAACTGGTCGCAGGCCAATTGGAGGGCTCGTATAGTTCCATTTGGAAAATATATCACACGAGAGTGCGTAGCTGGCACGAGGCTGCGTAAATGTCAGATTTAATTTGACGGTAGAATGCGCGGAGCCCGGAAAGCGTGCGGCTTTCCGTCTTTTCTGACTAACGCACGGGGGAGAATACGGCCCTTAAGTGGTCAAAAACGTTGCCGCTCGCGCTCAGCGTGACCCAGTCCAGTTCTACACCACAGCACAACCACAACAACACACGGTTGGGTTTTAATGGTGACGGTACAAATCACAATCGCTGATTATTTATTTCTAAAGGCAAAGATTTCGATACAGAAAACTGTGGACGTGTACCTAAAGTTGTGGCCAGAACGACACGCCATCGATGTTCCCGTTCCGATGGTTCAGAACTGAACCACTTTACAATTCTCAAACGTGCTACTCCAATTAAACCAGCTTTGATCCAGTCCCTCCTTGCTTGGTATCCAAGGCTAACCTAATTCATTGCTAAAGAGAGTTCAAATTAATTTCACAATGCACAGATTTAACACCGCCTAAGGTTTCAGGCTTTCGACAGAATTAGTTTTTAAAAAGAGCCACTCAGCTAGGGAGTTCGAATAAGACGGGAGAGAGTTGCGAGGGAACATGGCGAAAATTCTTGATCATAATGTGCAAAATATGGAGGCGGGGGGATAGGTTGGAAGTCATTTCTAGTCCCCCTAAAAATGGTCAACGTGAAGTTAAATCTCTTTTTTTTTTCCCACCCCACAGGCGACCTGGTGGTGCCTACACATTCCCCTCGCTACCCGACCGTGGCAGAACTTGACGCCTACGCTCAGAAGACGGCCAACAGCCCGCTGTCCATCAAGATCTTCCCCACCAACATCAGGGTTCCCCAGCACAAGCACCTTAACCGGACCGTGAATGGATACGACACCACCGGCCAACGCTACAGTCCCTATCCACACTTTCACACCGGGGGGTACCACGGCCTGCTCGCCATTGTCAAGTCCTCTTCCTCGCCGTCGTCGTCATCCGCCTCCACCTTCGTCTCAGCAAAAGGTGTCCTCAAGAACTCCGAAGGCAGACGGACTAAGCTCTCTCCGGCCCACATCGCCGTGGCCCCGTACCCGCCTACTAGTAGCACTTTAGTCACCGGCCCGAGCCAGATGGGATATCAGACGGGGCCCGCGAAGCCTCCAGAGGGGGCCGGGTTGTCGGTACCCCCCAATGTCACCGTAGCCGGCTCGGTGATTCCTGTAACGGGGGGGCGCGGCCTGCCCCTCCCCGCGCAGTCCAACCTCCCCTCCATCCAGAGCATCATTTACCAGATCAACCAGCATTGCCAGGCCCAGGCCCTGCAGCAGGTTTGTCAGGGGGCCCCACCCTCCAATTCCAGCCCCTCCAAGCAGGGCGCTACTGTCATGGGGGTCTCCTCGAGCTCCTCGGGCGGAGGTTACGTGGTGGGGATCGCTCCGCAGGCCAACATGGTCTACACGGGTCAAGGGCTGCCGGCTCAAAACGCCGAGGCGGCGAAGAACGGGGTTTACGCCGCGGACGGCGTGGATTACATCCTGTGGCAGAAGCAGCAGCAGCACCAGCAGCAGCAGCAGCAGCAGCAACAGGCAGTGCTGCGAATGTACAGCGGGGGCAGCGGAGGGGGAGGGGCCGTCAGCAAGTCCCCCGAAAGCTGCGTGCCGGTCGGCGGAATCTTAGCGGGGCAGGTCTCTTCCTCCTCGTCCAGACCGTACCACCTGACGGCGAGCGCCAGCGGCGGAGGCGGCCTGGACAAAGTCAGCTCCTCCCCGTTGAACTGCATGGGCATGCACGGGAATTTCTCGGTGGGTCAGTACTTTGCCCCCCCGTGGAACAGTGTCCTGGTGACACCCGACAGTGACTGCTACAACCCTCAGGAGCTTCTGGTCTCCTCCGCCGGCGGCTCGGCCACGGGCCACAGAGAAGTGGCCTACCCGCACCACCCCTACCACCACCACCACCACCACCCCCACCACCACCATCACCACCACCACCATGCCATCGACAGCGGGGGCCGCCTGTGTTGCAGCCTGCCCAGCAAGACCTTGTGCAACACGTCGGTGTTGAGCAGCAGCCTGCAGTCTCTGGAATACCTGATCAACGACATCCACCCGCCGTGCATCAAGGAGCAGATGCTCGGCAAAGGCTACGAGACCGTGTCGGTGCCGCGTCTGTTGGACCACCAGCACGCGCACATCCGCCTGCCCGTTTACAGATAAGAGGCCCGGGCGAAATCGCAAGAATCGCCTCGTGAATTTGTAAAGAGCGAAAGGACAAGACGCCGCTTTTGCGCGGAGGGTGGGAGGGGGGGGGGGGCGATTGGCTTTAACAGGTGCGCGGGGAGAGCCGCCGCCGCCGCCACCGTCGTCGTTCGTGTCGTGTCGTGTGAGCCCACCCGCGGCGCTTTCAAGCTAGGCTACGAGAATCCCAAATGAGAAAAGGCGGTAGCGGATGATCCGTCGTGCGCTTCGCCGCTAGGAGATTTTGCATTGGTTTCTTTCTACTTCCTGTTTAATTTTATGTCGCTTACGTTTGACTTTTCTCGCTTCTTTTTTTTTTAGTTTTTGTTTTTTCTTTCCGACGGAGTCACATAGCCTGAGATGAAGCGCTTACGCCACGTGTGTGTGTGTGTGTCCCCCCCCCCCTCCGCTTCGAATACGAAGACTGAAGCTACTGTGTAGGTTGTCACTGAAATCAACGGTCTTCGCCGGACCAAAGTTTAGGGCTGCTCGCAACATCCAAAAACCCCACACGCCAGACGGATGAAGACCGACTCGGTCGAGCTATAGCCGGGACTGTTCTGTACAAGAATCGTCGGATCGGATTAGGAAAGGATAGTACATTATTATTGATTATTGCTGTTATAACTGATACATAAATTGCACTGCTTGAATCTTGTTAACTTTGAAGTTTGGAATTGGGTAGTTTGGATATGATATATTTAAGAAAACTTGGAAAACTTGAACCTATTTTATGTTGTTTTATATATTTGTAGGTATATTATATGCATTGGCTGCTACGGGGAAAAAGTGTCTCTGATGCTTATGCTGTTTATTTCCACTTGCTTTTTATGATTGAAATATTCCTTTTCAAGCAAAATGTGCAGTTTTTTTTTTTATGTTCGGATTGGAGGCATCGTCACTGCTTTGGTTCTGTGAGAACCCGCTTTGTGAGAGTTTGTTTTCCTAACCAACACTGGAAACTACAGGGTGGGTGAAACGTGACTCGAAAAATGATAACGTTCAAAGTTATTGAATCAAATGATTCTTATTCTTTATGGGAAGCCAAAATGAAAGTCAATCTTCATATTTTTTTACATTCATCAGCCGTCAACGACATCAAATCAACCAACACCCGAGTAAGTGGCCGTCTGAAAAATAAATCTGATATAAAACAATGGGAAAGTACAAAAATAAAATGATGACAAAGCCTCATTGTTAAAAAAAAAGAAAAATGATTTCAGAGAATAGTAAAAATTTAAAATGCCACGTTAACACTTTTCAGCCACCCTGTACAATTACGAAGGAGTATTAGGCGCACACAGAAAAGAAAATAATTTATACTATGACGATAAAAGCGTAACGTTGTGAGAGTTAAGTTGTAATATTATGACAATAAATCAGAATATTACGATGATGAACTTTTTTTTAAATGATCAACAAAGTTAGCAAATATTTACTGCTATGACAGTTGAGAGAGCGACGGTTTTCCGTTACCGTAATTTACGGCCTACAGGGCGCACCGGATTATAAATCTCACCCAGTACATTTGTAAAGTAAATACCATTTGGTACATACATAAGGCACACCTGTGCAAAAGTGCTCACATTGGAGTTGGTTAAAAAAAAAAAACAGCCACGGCAGCTACACATTAGCAACACGCTAGCACAACACTAACATGGCCGGTTAAAATATTTTTTAACCTAAATCACTGCGGTGTGGTAGTAACACAGCAGCAACATGCTAGCGCGTGGCGCTAATGCTAACACGCTGCTAAAAAAAAAAAAAAAAACATACCGGATAAAATCACTGAGACACAGCAGCAGTAACACGCTAGCACAGCGCTAACAGTGCCGGTTAAAAAAAAAAAAACATACCGGTAAAAGTCACGTCGTCGGCAAATACATACATTTGTACATACACAAGCCGCAGCTGTGTAAAAGCCGCAAGTACCCACAATGAAACCCACATTGAAACACGAGATATTTACAAAGAAAGATAGTACACAGAGAGCTTACCGCTAGCGCCACAGCGCTAACTCTAACAGGGCTGGTTAAAAAAAATATATATACCGGTAAAAATCACTGAGACACGGCAATACCACAATAGCGCAACGCTAACAGGGCCGGACCGGTAAAAGTCACTTCTTTGGCCCACAAATTCCAGCGATCTCACTCTTACCTTTTCCGCTCCAGTGCCCCCTTTGCAGCCGTTAGAAAAAAATGCACAAATTAGCCGCATCACCGCATAAGCCGCTGGGTTGAAAGTGTCTGAAAAAAGGTCGCGGCTTATAGGCCGGAAATTACGGCACTCATTTCAAAACATTTTATTTGAATATTTCCACAAGGTATCTTTGTAATACTGTGAATTTTTGTCTTTTTATTTTTCGATGTCCTCCTAATACTCCTTCACAACGTTAAATCTTGAATCACTTATTTCATAACATCGAACAGAAAAGAAAATGTTACAGTGAAGAATGTGAATTGCCAGGTTATCGACGCGACGATAAATGTACGTGCGTTTGTGTGTGTGTGTGCGCGTTTTGCTCTTCAGAAGCCTCAGACTCTTTATTTTCCCCACGTGTCGTTCGAAGATTTCCACCGCGGTCCCCGGAAAAATCATATCCGAGTAATGTACAGCAATTCTTTTGCAGGTCTCGCTTCCTTTTGCGACGGAGGACGTCGGCGGCGCCGTCTCGAGTGTAATTGTCCAATCTGCCATCGTCGCGGTAGACGGTACCAGGGAGCCCGATTTCGAGAGATACGATTCGCTCTTCTTGCGAATCAAACAAAAAAAAGATATATATCTATATCCGAAAACAATCATTTGCCCTCCTCTGGCACCCGATGGATGGAGAGAAGGGTCGTTACTTTTTCCTTGTTGGTTCGAGCCCCCCAATCCACCCCCGGGGTTGCGACGCGTTTTTAGCCCAGGCCCGTCTTAACGCGATGATTCAGAGCGGTGAAATATTTATTAGGACTGTGAGATTCCCTTGAATGTACTGCACTTAAATTACTGCGATGTGTTATTGCCTTGTGGGATTCAAGTGAAAGAGGAAAAATTAAAAAAAAAAAAATGAAAAAAAAATTGGATCAGTGCAACGGGCCTACGGTCTTGATTAGCATTTCTTTTGTCAGTGGAATTTCAATGCTAAATTCAATTTATTCAATAAAAGTGAGAGCCGGAGCTTTGTTGTGGGAAAATACTGGCATCAGTCTAGATTTATGAAGTGCAATTATTATGACTGTATGAACATTTTTTTTTTCTCTGAGCTTACACCAAAAAAAAAAAGAAAGAAAAAAAAAAAAAGAAAATGTAAACTACAGTTGTCAATACATTCCCAATGTACCACATCGCTAAATTCCCGCTCCTCTTTTTGTTTTTGTTTTGAGGTGTAAAATAAATTTCTTGAAGATATCATCCAGAGGCCACGTCCTGGCTTTGAGGTCTGTCATTCTTTGTCGGCGGGAGGTCGAGCAGAGCGACGTTGAAACCTTTTTGACCTCAATCGGTAAACAAAAACTTTTCACTTCTTGTCTTCTTTAATCCTTCGGAGATCCACGTACGTACTGCGTTCAATAATAGCAGGGGCGCGGGGGGTGTTCAAAACTTGATGATATGATGGATCCGCGGAAACGTGTCCTCGTAGCGCCGCTCAAGTATATCATGGGTCGTTTTCGCGTGACGTCACCTGTTGGGCTGCCTCGAACGGCGGCCATTTTCGATCACTAAGCTCCCGTTACTCACACGAGGTGGACGACGTTACGTTTCTCACCGCATTTGTTGAAGACGCGACCGACAGCACGTCGAGCCCAGACTGACTGTTAGGCTACCTGGCGTACACACATCGTGGGACTGAGGACTGCGTCACAAAGGCCCAGTATTGTGCCCTCGATCTTTTACTCTATGTGACAGAAATCACGAAGGAAGCGCTAACACGGAAAACAAAAGGCGGTGGAATATTTTTTTTTTTAATATCGAGGCAAACTCCATTTATTCCATTTGTTTCAGAAAGTAAAACCTGTATATTAGTCCACCGCAAGCAAAGCGAAATGTTTATTATTTGTTTAAAATGTTATGACAATGACACAAAGACAAAATAATAAACAAATCCAGTATTTCACAAAATTCTCAAATCTTTCAAGTGATGAACAAAAAAAAAAAAAAAGATCTTAACTGCAATGTTGGCCTGCGGAAAAGAGTATCGCTTAAGCTCGTTAGCTTAGCTTAGCGACACATCAGCACGACGGAGGTTGAGACCGGGCAGCGGGATAGCAGCGTCGGGCAATAGTCCACAAAGCCAAGTCTACGTGAACCGCAGAGCCGCAGAACGTCCAAAGTCTTTCGGCGGAAGCGTTAGACGATGTCCCCGCTTACGCAGGCAGACTTGTGTACCGGATCGCGAAGCTTTGAAGAGCGCTAGTAACTCCGGAAAAATCTTCAGGGAATTGGCGAGAGTTGTCGAAAAAAAAAAAAGTCAGAAGAAGGCTCTGTGATGGTTAGCGAGTCTTCTCTTGTGTACTCGAGTCCCGAGACGCCCGTGAAACACAAAAACACAAACAGTAACCGAGAGTATCCCGTAGACTTCCACACTGGGTACGCGTTTGGGTTCAATGGCGGTGCGCGGTGGTGTGTGGCTAATTCAGCAAAAAAATGTGACGCAGTGAAAACGACCCATTAACTGTAGCTAGCTGGAAACAACAAAAATAAACACGGGTGCTGTCCTTCTCAAACACTGGTTACAACAATAAAATGACAAACAAAAGTATTTCAAGGGTCAACAAAGGAAAATAAATTCAGCACGTGCTTTAATAAATATTTCCCCACCTTGTATAAAGTTTTTCTCTCTTTCTCTCTCCGTCACTCTTCTTACACGTCACTTCCTGTCCTTCTTAAACACTGGTTACAACAATAAAATGACAAACAAAAGTATTTCTTTTCACAAATTAATAAAACACAAAGGAAAATAAATTTGGCGCACCAATAACTATTCCCCCACCTTATATAAAGTTTTTCTCTCTTTCTCTCCCACGTCTCTCTTCTCACACGTCACTTCCTGTCCTTCTAAAACACTGGTTACAACAATAAAATGACAAAAAGTATTTCTTCTAAATACAAATCCGTCCAAGGGAAAAAATATTCAGCACACACTTTAACAAATATTTCCCCACCTTGTACAAAGAAAATCTCTAACCTAATTGCCACTCTATTCGTTTTAACTTTTAACTGTCGCAATTTTTTTACATTCTGATTTGAGCTTTTTAACCTAATTCTTGACTGGGAGCCTCAAATTGCGAGTTTATGATGTTGAGAGACCCTCCAGTGTCAATTCTGGTCCCGGTGGGCTAAAGACCAGCAAGCTCCTCGGCTTTTATTTTGCACAGTAAGCCTCCTTAACATTCCAATAAAAAAAGAAAATCGCAATATTTTGACAGATTTGCAAATAGATGACCCTAAATCCCCTCCGTTTGGGTTCTGCGTCCGAGCCCTTAACTCCCCCCGCCCCCGTCGCATGGCGTCGAAGTCAAGAGCCGACGCTGCAGGCGGCACCGGTTGCGGCGGTCCGGGGGGGGGGGGGGCGCGTCCGTCTTCTCGGCTAACGGGAGGATTGGGTGACGCGTCGGGGGTTTGAAATTAAAACCTTTTCAAATAATCGTGCGGTTGATATTGTCGTTATTTCGCTTTTTTTTTTTTTTTTCGCTTTTAATGAGGTCCTTTTGATCAGATGCATTTTGGCTGCGCTGTCATCCAGGTTCCCAATTTGGACAATGCAGGCTTAGGACATATTAGGATAATAGAATTACATTTCAAATTGATTTATGCCCGATCCGATCCGTGCTCGGCTCGCTCAGCGGCAGAGGCGGGGCGGCATATGGCACGCCGTTATCCCCCCGCCTCCCCCCCGCCCCATCTCAGGCCGACGGGGTTCGGCCGTGCTCAAAGCAAACCGAAGGTTACGACCGCCGGCGTCAGGGGGGGTGGCGAGAGCCCGGCCTCCGTTGCGTCTCAGAGGGCCCCGCCGGCCCGCCGTGGCGCCCGGGCTTGAAAGCTTGGCGCCGTTTGATCCGGGCCGGGGTTGTTTTCTGTTGGATTATACGCGGTTGCTGCCAGCTCGGCTGAGGGTGGGGGGTCGGGGGGGGGGGGGGGGGCGGCCCCGCGCTACGTGTGACAGATCTCAGAGCTGAGCGAGACGCGGGGAGGGACTTTTGGGGTCAGGAAAGCCTCGAAGCATCAGTAATCAGGATAATTGCCGTGTTCCTGCACGGCGCCGCTATCGGACGCCCCCGCTTTTGGGCTCGGCTCGTCGAAATCGTCCCCGAAGACGGATCGTCCCTCGGCGCGTCGCGTTTTAGCAAATCAATTCCGTTTTAAATGCCGAAAGCCAATTCCGCTGGCCGGGAGAGGACAGATGTGAGCGCCCGCGTGAATCAGGACATTTGGATCCCTCCGACTATTGACTGGTGACCCCGTTTTCAAGGGCGGGCGACGGTGGGATGGCCCGAGGCCAACGTTGGAGAGAAATTGACTTATGCTGCCTGGAAGGATCCTTTAGTAAATCCCACAAAGACCTTTACCTGGTGCGAAGGTCCTGCTGCTTTTTACAGGAAGTGGGTCCAGTCTCGGTGCTGGTTCTCCGGTAAAAAGTTCGGGGGGCGGGATTGGTCAGAACCTGGGCCTCTTGGGCTCCTTCCTGAAAGTCCCTCTCGATGTCTTCCTGGCAGATAAAGCAAGAAAATACTTTAATCAATGAGCCACTCCAAGCTTCTCCTTCGTTTCCTTTCGGCTTGTCCCGATAGGGGTCGCCACAGCGTGTCACCTCACATTTGTTTGGCACAGTTTTACGGCGGATGCCCTTCCTGACGCAGCCCCTCTGCAGTTTAGCTCGGGGAGAGACGTTTACGGCACCTGGTATTCCGAAGCGGTCTCCCATCCAAGTACTAACCAGGGCCAAACCCGCTAGCATGAACCCACTCCAATATGCTTTTTTTTAAGAAACATTTTTTTTTCTTAGATGACTTTACAAACTAGCCATAAAAGCCACAACATCAGGGTCTTTTGGAACTTGTGAGGATAGGGCTTCAAAACTACATCGGTTCTACCGAAGAAGATTATTGCCTCCAAATATCTCCTGATGTAGATGTTTATATTTTGCTTTGCTGCTCTGTTTCCTTTATTGTTTGTTTTTTTTTTTTGGGGGGGGGGGGCAAGCGTGGGACGTTCCTATTTGGGCAAACGGGGGCTGTTTTCTTTCCCGGGTGGTCCGAAACGCAGCAACAACGTCCACACGCGAGGGTGCGGCAACCTTGAGAAAATAATATATATGGAAATGGGATCTATATATAAACCATCTCTGTTATTGTTCTTCCTGCAGTGATATATTTCTGATTTTTTTTTTTTTTGCCTCCTCGGGATGGAAACATGTAAAGAATACCCAGCTTTTATATTTTGAAATGATATCTCTTGGAGGGAAAATAGGAGATGTTAATACGAAACAAAGCTGTAAAGCCGCAAGGACGTTTCAACTTTCCGAGGTGCCGAAACAGCCGAGCATCCCGACGATTGCTCACCTTCCGCGGTTGTGCAATTTCTCCCTAATCTCGCCGCGAGCGTCATCTTGGATTTGCTGAAGCCGCTCGGCTTTTTGTCCATCTCGGCGCCGCGATGTCGAAGTTGCCCAAGTTTGCTATTCATTGGATTTCCCCTCCTCTCTCCTGTCTTGATTGACTTCCACGCGGGGCCCTTCTGTCGCTCTGCTTCGTCACCCCGTCACTCTTTTGCTATTTTTACGGCGACGCAGGTAAGCGCATTTGTCTTCCGACGCAATGTCGGCCTCCGCGATCCGGCTCCTCGCATGACACTTTGGAAGCTGGTAATGGTAACCCTGACTGGTTTCGCACCATATGAAGGCCACTTTATCATCCATCCATCCATCCATCCATCTATTTCCTTTGCCGCTTATCCTCACAAGCGTCGCAGGGGTGCTGGTGCCAATCCCAGGTATCATCAGGCACGATGTGGGGTACGCTCTAAACTGGTTGCCAGCCAATCGTAGGGCACATAGAGACAAAACTCACAATCACAGCTGATCCACCGTGTCGCCCCACTATATCATTATCACTATTATTATTATATTATTATTATCATTATGAACCCATCGGAAAAGATCTGACCGCGTTCTAAGCACTGAGCCCAAGTAAAGCAAAGTTTCAATGCTACGAAGGAAAGTGGACACGATGAAAACTTTCCACAACGTTTTAAATCTCTTTTGTCACAAATCCATCCATCAAATTTCTTGGCCGCTCATCCACACGAGGGTCACGGGGAGCGCTGGAGCCTATCCCAGCTGTCAACAGGCAGGAGACAGGCATACACCCTAAACTGGTTGCCGGCCAATCGCAGGGCATGTCGCAAATCATAACCGAAGTTTTCCTCCTGTACCAATTGTTTTTTTTTTCGACAAATTGCTCAGGTAAAATTAAACTTGACGACACACGAAAGTGACATTGGACTGTAAAAAGTTGTCATAGCGATATCAATGAAAAGTATTGAACACGGATACTAACTCGTTAACATTGAGCATGTTCTAAAATTCTAATCCAGCGTTCTAAGCAATAGATTTTAAACATCGGGTATGGTTGTACGAGTGAGAATAATTTCAGACATTTAACCATGGTTGTCTAATCCATCCATCTAGTTTCTTAGTTGCTTATCCTCACGAGGGTCGCGGGAATGCTGGAGCCTATCCGTGTAAAAGTGATGCTGCTACTTTTTTTTTTTTTTTTAAAACTACAACATTAACTTTTTACTTTTTTTTCCTAACTCTCACTAAATTCCTATTGCGGCACGGTGGACCAGCTGGTAAAGCGTTGGCCTCACAGTTCTGAGGTCCCGGGTTCAATCCCGGACCCGCCTGTGCGGAGTTTGCATGTTCTCCCCGTGCCTGCGTGGGTTTTCTCGCGGGGAGCACTCTGGTTTCCTCCCACATGCAAACACGCAACATTAATTGGACACTCTAAATTGCCCGTAGGTGTGATTGTGAGTGTGGCCGTTTGTCTCCATGTGCCCTGCGATTGGCTGGCGACCAGTTCAGGGTGGATGGATAAATTCCCATTTTGCAGGATGAAAAAAACTGACGAGAAGACTTTTATGTAGTAATAGCACCATAAACACTTTTTGTACATAGTTGACAGCCTTCACACAGAGGCATATTATAAACATAACTATAATAGTGATGATTGACATTTCGATGTAGAATATTTAGCCGTAGCAAGACTTGCTGCTCAACAACGCGCGAGTGCCCTGAAGGACTCTTAATATGAATGTTTTCCCCTCATTTGTCTCCTCGCTGGCAAGCTCTCCACCCACCTGAAAAGATCAGATAAGCGAGGAGACTGATGAGGGCCCCCCCTCCAGCGGACCGTGCGTTACCGGGAGGCCGCGCACCGAAAAATTAAAAATAAAAATAAGTCAAAGAGGGCGGCACAGTGGAGCAGCTGGTAAAGCGTTGTCCTCACAGTTCTGAGGTCCCGGGTTCAATCCCGTACCCACCTGTGTGCCATTTGCATGTTCTTCCCGTGCCTGCGTGCGTTTTCTCTGGCCACTCCGGTTTCAAAAACGTGCAACATTAATTGGACGCTCTAAATTGCCCCGAGGTGTGATTGTGACCGACTGTTGCTCGTCTCAACGTGCCCTGCGATTGGCTGGCGACCTGTTCAGGGGGTACCCTGCCTCCTGCCCGTTGACAGCTGGGATAGGCTTTAGCACTCCCGCGACCCTCGTGAGGATAAGCGGCTAAGAAAATGGATGGAGCGGCAAAGAAAAATGGATGGCTGGATGGATGGATTACTACTACACTATAAATACATTGTGAAAAAAAAATCAATAATTCATAATTGTAAAGACAAATGACAGCTGGGATAGGCCACGGCACTCCCCCTGACCATCATGAGGATAAGCTGCAAAGAAAAATGGATGGATGGATTACTACTACACTATAAATATATTTTGAAAAAAATTCAATAATTCATAATTGTAAAGACAAATGACAGCTGGGATAGGCTACGGCACTCCCCGTGACCCTCGTGTGGATGAGCGGCCAAGAAATTTGATGGATGGATTTGTGACAAAAGAGATTTAAAACGTTGTGGAAAGTTTTGGTCGTGTCCACTTTCCCTCGTAGCATCCTCATGAGGATAAGCGGCAAAGAAAAACGGATGGATGGATAAATCAAAGAGCTCCGAGGAGCACAAATGCTTCTCTTATTAGCCAAACTCATTCACTTGGGCGCCACATCGACTCCCTGGCAATTTCGCAATAAATCTGGAGAAATGCGCGCCGACTGTCACTTTCGGCACCCTTCGGGGTTCGGTGACCCAGTTTCACCCCCCGACGTACTGAAAGGTCACCTCGGGGGAAATACGTCGACGGCTCCTCGCCCTCCGCTGATTGCGCGTACAATTTAGAAATACCGCACCCGGGTGTGATATTTCACGGGAAGTATCGGACGCAATTATTTCAGCAAAGGGAAAACTAAAAGCCGGGACTCGTCTCCTTCTCGGGTTTCGAGCGGGAGTCCGGCGCTCAGACGGCCAAAAGCGGAGCACGGTGCCGCGCATAAACGAGCCGGCTAAATCCCGGCAAAGAATCTGCTTCGCTACTTAACGGCCTAAAACACCTTCCAGCTTAACTCGCTGGACGACGGCGGAACATTTTGCGCGGCCGCTCGCCGACCTTACGTCAGCGTCCGCTCATTTGCAGTTTTGAGAGTCCGAGCCGCGAACGCGCCGCCGACCTTCCGTCGCCGTGTGCAATTCCCGGAGTTGCTGACGGTGACACTTGCGGGACCGAGGCCTGGCCTACTTAAGGGGCTGCGAGGGAGGAGGGCAGGCCAAGTTGTCAGCAGCGCTAGGTGCTTGCCGCTTAGATAAACCTGCGGGATTAGTGGCCCAGTTAAAGTTGGGCCAAAGAGGATTAGCCGCTCCTCTTCTGAGGTGGCGGGGGAGATTCCCCGCGCGTCCTTCAAGCGCTTGCCGGCCTGAGAGGAAGATGCGAGTAGGCTCCAGGTTGTGGTCTTTCTTATCTAAGAGGAGCGTGTTTAATAAAATAAATGCGCCTTGAATCATAAAAAGACAAAGTGCAGAGGTGAGGCGCAATAATTAAAGGTGAAAGCCACTGAAAAGCGTCCAGCGAAAGACGGTAATTACCAAGCGTTTCTTTGAGGTCAACCCAAGTTTGGCAGAAATGTCGTTAAAAAGGTGCTCGCCCTCTTTCAAATTATTTGCACTGAAAATATTATGCTCACACATGCCATCGGAAACGAGCACTCAACAACTTCCGCTGGTAAATGCCGCAGCGCAATAAAAGGCTTCTACCGCCACCAGCCGGCCAGCGAAGGAACAGCAGGGAAAAACTCAAACCACGTGGAAATGAAATTGAAATTTGAACCTTAGCCTTCATTTGGTTGTATAGGCAAAATCTTTACCTTGGACAAATAATTTAATTTTTGTTTTTTTCATCCATTTATTTTCTCTCAAAAGTGTCCTGATTTGATCCTTATGACATTGCAGTCTGCAGCTAGATAAGCAATGCAAACGAGAATTGGTTTCTGTATTACCTTACTTTTATTTTTTAATATTTTGTTTGTCATATTTATTATTTTTATCCCGTTTGAAATGTTTTATCTCTTTGTTTTCAAACGCTTTTAAGCATGTAAATCACTGAGTTACCGCGTGTATGAAATGCGCGATACAAATAAATTTGCTTTGTTTACATGGAGAAATTAATGTTGAATAAAAAAGAATAAAAAAAAGAACTCATAAAATAAAAAATATATACAGTATTGTCCCATCTTGTTCTGGATTGGTCGCCAGTAACATTTCCCACTCCCAGCACTGTACAATCTTGAATGAAGCTAACAGACATTTTGGGGGAAGCTGGAGAAAATCCACGCAAGCACAGGCAGCCAAGATTTGAACCCTCAACCTCACAGGTGTGAAGCAAACATGTTAACCACTAGCTAGCATTATTTTCTGGGAGAAATTAGTTTACTGCTTTCTACAGTACTATACCATACTTCACTATGCTATGCTATGCTATGCTATGCTATGCTATGCTATGCTATGCTATGCTATGCTATGCAGTAAAGCCTCGGTTCTCGAACGTCCCCGTTTTCGAAGAAATCGGTTTTCGAATGGAAATTTCGAGATTTTTTTTTTTTTTGCTTCTGTTGTCGGATAAAAACGTCCCCGACAAAACCCGGAAATGACATATTGCGCGCGGCCAGAGCAGCTGACCCACGACGCGCTTTGTTGTGAATTCCCACGCCGCGAAAAAAACTGAAATAACATAATGCGTGCGGGGCAAGCAGTTGACCCACCCAGGATGCGTTTTGTTATTGTCAATTCAAAGGCCCCCCCCCCCCCCAAAAAAAAACGGAAATGATGCACTCAAAGCAAAAAATAAATATCCATCCCTTTTCTTTGCCGCTTATCCTGACGAGGGTCACGGGGACTGCTGGAGCCTATCCCAGCTGTCAATGGGCAGGAGGCAGGGTACACCCTGAACTGGTCTCCGGCTAATCGGAGGGCACAGAGAGACAAACAGCTGCACTCACAATCACACCTTGGGGCAATTTAGAGTGTCCAATTCATCTTGCATGTTTTGGGGGTGTGGGAGGAACTCGGAGTGCCCGGAGAAATCCCACACAGGCACAGGGAGAACATGCAAATTCCACACAGGTGGGGCCGGGATCAAACCCGGGTCCTCAGAACTGAGGCCAACGCATTACCAGGTGTTCCACCGTGCCGCCGCAAAAAAATAAATACATTTCTTAAATTATTTTATGATATAAACTACTTCAACTATACATGTATTTCTATTATGCAGCTTATTATCAGGAAAAACTTTTTAAAAATCCTTTAAAATGCCAAATTTTTTTAGGCTTGGAACGCATTATTTCTTTTTCCATTCATTGTAATGGGAAACATCAATTCGGTTTTCGAACAGATCACTTCTCGAACCATATACCATACTATACTATACTGTATTGAATTACAGTATAGGAGAGGCACTGAAATGTAGCCCAAAAAATACAAATATGCATTTGACAACAAGCTTCTGTTTATTGTTCTTTGGAACCAATTGACATCTGTACAAAAAACATGTAACGCGTATGTAAAAAATTGCGAAATGAGCATATATTGTTTCATGCGGCGCATATAGAAAATGGGAAGTACACCCACAAATAATTTTCATTTTTTTTTTTTTTTTTATAATAAGAGGATGCCGTGCAGGGCAATGAGCCAAATGCCCTGAAAGTATTCGAGCAAACAGCCTCCGCGTCGATTATGCAAATATCCCGCAGCTGCGAGGAACAATAACTCCAGAAATCCAAAGACAAAGCGCGCAACACAGAAAACCGTTGTCGAGCACTTGCCTGACAACCTTGCTCATCGGGCTCGCTTTTCATTTTTTTTTTTTTTTTTTTTGTTGTCTTTGTTTTGCAACAATGACGCAAATATTCGGAAAGAGCAAAAGTGCATTGTTTCGTTCCAATACGGTTTAAGCTGCCCGGGCTTGAGACAAATATGAAAACAAACATTTCATCACATCTGCCGTATAGAAATACTGCAGAGAGTACTGCGACCGGCACCGACCGGTCACGTCGCGCGAAGGTCGCTCGGAAATAGCGAGCAACTGGGTGTGCATAAATATTTAGCGCTGTGTTTTCTTCCCGCTGAGATTGTTTATTTATAGATTTTAAAAACGTTTGCACTGTGAGCGCAATGATACAGTAATTATGATTCCGTAAGCACAGTTCACGACTCTTCATGGGAATACCGCGACTGTCTCAAATCCCTGAGTAAAATGCAGCGTCCGGTGTCCGGTTTATGAGGTTTCCTTATAATCCCGTTCCAGAAATATTATATCATATATATTTACGATTAGCTCCCGAGAATGAGTAGAAGGCACATATGTGAGTTGTGCAAACGACGGCTAGCAGCGGGTGAGCTCCTCCACGTCTCGTCACTGCAGCGCTAGTCCTCCGTGGTTGTTAGCGGCGGGGCGTCAGGGGCTCCATCTCGATCACGAGATCGCGAGGCCGCGGACCCCGACTTAACTCCACCGCCCGTGGGACCACGGTGGACCAGCGGTCTGAAGGGGGGACAAACGGAAAATGGAAGCTTACAGCAGGTTTTTATTCGGTCCAGTTGCTTCTGAAAGATTTTGACTTTTTAGAGCAAACCAATGGCAACGATTGACTGGAATGACCCTTTATGCATCGCTATCGACGAAGTGGACCAAGAACCTCTCACCTCTCCTCAAGCCTTTGACGCTTTGCTGAAGGCCGTCGGCCTGACAGGTCTCATTCTTGCCCGGGTCCTCGTTGATGATGGCCAAGTTTTGGTTCCAGTGGCACCAGTTGACCTCATCCACCCTGTCGAAACACGTCACGTGGCCTTTGCGAGTTTAAGACGGAAAATTCCCAGCTTACAAGGAATTTGCGCTCGGTGGAAGTGTCTCTTTTAGCTGCGTTCGCGATTATCATCCCGGCTCTGATGAGAAAATTTGGTGGGCGGCATAAGTTTTTGTGCCATTCGAATGAAAACTGTCAATATTTTGACCCAAATGATCTGCATGGAACAAATAAAATTTCATTTAGGGTAAATGTTGCCGTAATTTTGAGTTTAACTGGAATACTTGGAGAGTTCGTCATGTCAACTGAGAACCTGGATCTTGGCGAAACCTAACCTAACCTAGATCCTAAATAGTGGCAAAGATTCCATCAAATTTACATCGAATTTAACTCAATCCATCCACTTTCGGCCGCTTCTCCGGGTCGGGTTGTGGGGGACGTAGCTTCACCAGGGATACCCAGACTTCCCTTTCCCCAGCCACTTCTTTCAGCTCTTCCAGAGGGATCCTGAGGGATTCCCAAGCCGCTTGAGAGACACAGTCTCTCAAGCGTGTCCGCTGGGACATGCCCGGAACACCTCACCAGGGAGCCGTCAGAGAGGCATCCGGATCAGATGCCCCAGCCACCTCATCTGGCACCTCTCGATGCGGAGGAGCGGCTCAACACTGAGCCCTTCCCGGATGACCGAGCTTCTCACCCTATCTCTAAGGTATAGCCCGGACACCCTGAAACCCGGAAACTCCTTTCTGCCGCCTGTATCCAGGATCTTGTTCTTTCGGTCGCGACCCACAGCTCATGCCCATAGGCGAGGGTAGGAACGTAGATCAACTGGTAAATTGAGAGTCCAAGTCTCCCCTGTGGTACTCTTTCTAGGCACGAAACCATCCTGTTGCTCGCAGATACTTACTTCCGTCCAGCTCTTTCCCGTAACCTCATTGTGTGGCTCATCATTTTTATTCCTCTGTAGTTTCCATAGTTCTGAACGTCGACTTTTGTTCTTAAAAAATGGAGACTAGCACGCTTTTCCTCCATTCTTCTGGCATCTTCTCTCCCGCTAGTATTCTATTGAATAAGTTGGTCAAAAACTCCACAGCCACCTCACCAAATTGCTACCGTACCTCCACCGGAATGTCATCGGGTCCAACTGTCTTTCCGTTTTTCATCTTTACCTTCTCTCCCATTTTTTTCATTCATTAACTTCTCAAAGTACTCGTTCCATCTAAGTCTAATAATTAGCCGCACATTAGTGCGGATCAACGGACGTGAGCCGCAAAGTTACCGGAAGCACCAACGTCGGTCTGGCGTCCCATCCCGGTTCTTGCCCACCGTCACCATCTCGCCCACTCGGAATGACTTGCGGATGCAAGCTGGGAACGAGCGTTCGATGTCCAGGATGGTCGTCGCCCACTACGAACACACATCAATATTTGGACAATTCTTGATTTGTTTTCAATCGAGTTGCACGGACGCAAGGAAATGGTGGCGGGACTCGGAATAACGCGCAAAGTTCGTCGATGACGTCATCATGTTCGGTGTTGCTTTTAGCGTTATTTGATTCGGTTTTTTCTTAACCCCCATTCCGTACTGACCTGCAGCTTCCATATTTTTTTGCTCTCCTTGGAGACCTGGCCCACCGTCTCCCCCATCAAGGCGATCAGCATGTTGAGGAGCAGCACAAAGGTGAGGATGATGTACGTCACCAGCAGGATGAGGAAAACCGCCGGGTATTGAGCGTTGTGGATCATGTCCAGCTCTCCCATCCCGATAGTCAGCTTGAAGAGGTCCAGCAGGAAGGTACTGAAGGTGTCGGGGTCCCTGCACTTGGGGTACGTCGGGCAGACTCCGTCGCAGTCCGTGCCCGGCAGGGGGCACGCGGTCAGCAGGGACACCAGAGCTGTGCAAAAGTCACAAAAAAAGTGTTCAACGCGTTTACTCTGCATTTTTATTTCTCAACTACGGACAACACGACTCAACAGACATTCCGTGAGACGCGCGAATGCAATCTAATCAGCTCAATACAAGAAACGTATGAAAAATTAGTAATGGCTGAAAGTTTAGTTGTCCAACAAAGTATTAAATTCTCACATCATAGTTGTTGGTTTCAGTGATGCAGAATTATGTTGTTTCTGCAATGACGAGTATTACCAAAATGTTGGTGGCTGCAGTCCAATTCTTTAGTTTTTGGTCCAACTAAGAAATGTCCAAAATGTCCTCTTTCTCTAAATATTAATAATTAAAAAAAAAAAAAAGGAGCTATACAAGGCGGCACGGGAGATCAGCTGGTAAAGCTTCGGCCTCACAGTTCTGAGGTCCCGGGTTCAATCCTGGATCCGCCTGTGTAGAGTTTCCATGTTCTCCCCGTGCCTGCGTGGGTTTTCTCCGGGTACTCCTGTTTCCTCCCCCATCCCAGAAACATGCAACATTAATTGGACACCCTAAATTGCCCCAAGGTGTGATTGTGAGTGCGACTGTTTCTCTTGATTGGCTGGCAACAAGTTCAGGGTGCACCCCCGCCGCCTGCCCGTTGATAGCCGAGATAGGCTCCAGCACTCCCTGCGACCCTTGTGAGGATAAGCGGCAAAAAGAAAATGGATGGATGGATGGAGCGAGACAATTATGGAGAATGATTGGAAACAAAATGTCCAAAAAAGCAGTCATGCAGAATCACGTAGTAAATAGTATCATAAATACAATTAACTAAATATATGGGAAGCAAAAAAAATTGGGTGGTATATATACAACAAATTAATTGGACACCCCAAATTGCCCCTAGGTGTGATTGTGAGTGCAGCTGTTTGTCTCGACGTGCCCTGCAATTGTCTGGCGACCAGTTCAGGGCGTACCCCGCCTCATGCCCGTTGACAGCTGGGATAGGCTCCAGCACTCCCCGCGACCCTCGTGAGGATAAGCAGCAAAGAAAATGGATCGACGGATGGATTATGGATCTCTTTGGAGTCTGGAGGTGTTTTTAATACAGAGGCTTAAAAAAAAAATCATTTACTTGCAAAAACTGAGTTACCCAAATATTACCTGATGCGTAGCCAATCATGAAGAGAACGTAGACCAGCAGAAACCTAAAGAGGTCTTTGAAAAGAATCTGGCGAGGAAAAAGAAACATTTTAGCGGCGATTGCGTAGGTTTTGATGATTGCTTGATTTTTGTCATTTTTTTTTTCCCCCTGAGCGACATCCACCTTCTGTATCATGATGCTGTAGGTGCCGGTCAGCTTGAGGCCTCTGGTGAAGTAAAGGGTGTTCATCCAGCCCAGAACGAGAGCAAAGACCATCACGGACACGTAAGCCTCGATACCGGACAAGTAGAGCGCGGCTGTGACTATGATCAGTATCGAGTAAATGAAACTGCGAAGGACACCGGGGGAAAAAAGAAAGAGAAAAAGAGCGTCTCAAGGATAGCGACGGCAATGACACACGCGTTGCAGACATAAAACCGACGTGCAAAGGTGTTCAACGTTGAGCGGCCTTCTGTCTCATCCCCGGCTTTAATTAAAGGTGTAAACTTGAAAACGCGGCGGCGAGGAGATAAACCAGACGATTCAATTAAGAGGAAGGAGAATTTGCCGCGGGTTCCAAAACCGCGCGCGACGCTCGGAGGAGTCGAGTGTGGGAGGCGGCGTAGGACTCACTACAGCAGTTGAAAGGATCCATCAATAAATAAGGACTTCACCCCGGGGCACTTTTTCAAGAACAGGTCCTTAATCTGCAACGAGCGGAAGACGCATTTCCATAAACGCGACGACAAACCAGCCGCTCCATATTTGATTGGGACTCACGTTTGTTAGGAGGAAGAAGATTCCGGATACCAGCGTGACGAGCTCCCCGGCCATGCGCAAGTAGTCGCTGGATTCTGTGTACGGGTACGGGGGCTGCAAGACACGCCGCACGATGACGAGGCCGTTCAGAAGCACTCGAAGAGCCGAAAAGCTCAATATGGCGAGCGCAAAAATATCACGTAGCTACAGAAACTAATGCAGGCGGCGTCATGGCTGAAAATGAAAGGTCCACTGTCGTGAAATGCATGATTTTCGTTATTATGTCGTTAATTAAAAAAACGGCAGCTGGTATGGATCCATCTGTTTTTTTCACCGCAAAACATAATTTTGACGTATACGCCTTTATGTAACTCGCGCCGTGAAAATCCTCTCGAAGGGGATTCGTTTTCGAGAAGAAGCAGGAAGTGACGTACGGTGCAGTAGCGCACTCAAGTGGTCTCGTCTGTTTATACTAGTTTTACCTGCGGGAAGGTAGCTCGTTGTTCCTTCGTGTTAGCCAAAATGCCGGCTCGTTGTATTGCTGGATATTGCTCGAACACTCGGGAGGATGAAAAGACACGGTTTGTCGTGAAAAATGGATTGCACGGGTGCAAAGGACGAGAGCTTTGTGGGTTCCAAATGATAGCTAGGTGTGTATACAGCTACTAAAAAAAATAATAGTTGGGGTGGGGGGCGTAATCCGTAAATCAGGGGTGCTCGTCGTGGCGCCGGGGCGCGGTGGAGATGAGGTGGATCGGACAGGGAGGAGGTTTGGCCAGGGTGTCGTCGTCGCTCACGGGCGGCGACGTTTATCACCCCTGCCGTAGTGGATCGGACGGGGAGGTGGTTTGGCCACGACGTCGTCTTTGGTCGAGGGCGGTGTTGTTTATCACCGCCACGGAAGTGGATCGGACAGGGAGGCGGTTTGGCCGGGGCGTCGTTGTCACTCGCGGGCGGCGTTGTTTATCACCCCCGCTGAAGTGGATTGGACAAGGAGGCAGTTTGGCTGCGGCGTTGTTGTCGCTCGCGGGCGACGTTGTTTACCACCGCCGCGGCGGTGGATCGGACAGGGAGGCGGTATGGCTGCGTGCAGTTTGGCCGTAATTCGCATATCATCTAAATATGGCTCAAAACAATCGGGTAATATTGCCCTCATCACTTAACTCAGTTGTGAGATGTTCTCTTCTTCGAAAAGAGCCTCCATGTCAGAAGGGGCGGCGGAAAAATCTGAATATCTTCCAAAGTAAGTGGCACAGCGTGTTTTCAATGGCAAATGTCCCAGTGTGACGTCATGGACAGAAGATGGAGCAAATATGGCGACCACTTTAAATGTCGAATGAGACTTCCGCAACTTTGCGCATGGAAGACGCGCTCTCCGCTCATATTCATTTTTTCGTATAGACATTGAAGTGAATTATGTTATATGTATTTTTCATTACAATATCTATTTTAGAATGTTTGTAGGCATGACATTTGACCTTTAAAGATACAGTACTTCTCTATGATGAATGAATTGCACAGACTCTTGCCTGAACAGCTTTGACACCTTCTTAGACTCACCGTTCCGTGTGTCGGGTGGTAATAAGCCACCAGGGTGAAGACGATCATGGTGCAGAGGTAGGAAACGACGTTGATGTAAAAGGTCACGGCGGCAAACTTCTGCCACTTGGCCCTCAGCAGCTCGTTGATGGGCTCCACCGCCAGCATCTCGTGACGGATCTGACGGGACGACATCGTCATCTGAATTTGTGTTCCCCTTTTAGGATTTGGTTTGTCTTACCTCACTGTGACTGTTATAAACGAGGATCTCCAGCACAGATGGTTCCCCTCCACAGTTGTCCAACGACGACAGGTCATAAAGGGACGAGTACACCGGTCCATAAGCCCAGTCCTTAAACTTGCGCGACAGATGACGGACGTCCTCGTCTTTGATCTCCCGTCGAATGATGTGTTGGAAAACCTGGAAAATTACATACACGTGATGACTTGGAATGTGTTTTTGCTGGTCTTGCTCGGTCAGCTTACCCGTCTACCGAGTCATCACAAAAACTGTTGATGTTTTTTGGCATGCTAGCATTTTGTGGCTCAAAGCATCACATTTACACATTTGGTCTCACTGGAGCGTTCGCAGCCGAGTGTGAAGTGGCTGGGATGAGAATCAGCACCTCCAAATCTGAGACCATGGTTGTCAGTCGGAAAAGGGTGGTGTGCCCTCTCCAGGTCAGGGATGAGAACCTGCCCCAAGTGGAGGAGTTCAAGTATCTCGGGGTCTTGTTCACGAGTGAGGGAAGAATGGAGCGGGAGATCGAGAGACGGATCGGTGCAGCGTCTGCAGCGATGCGGACTTTGTATCGGTCTTTTGTGAACAAGAGTCAATTTACCAGTCGATCTACGGTCCTACCCTCACCTATGGGCACGAGCTGTGGTTCATGACCGAAAGAACAAGATCCCGGATACAAGCGGTCGAAATGTATTTCCTCCGCAGGGTGTCTTGGCTCACCCTTAGAGATAGGGTGAGAACCTCGGTCATCAGGGAGGGGCTCAATGTCGAGGATTGAGAGGAGCCAGCGGAGGTGCCTGGGGCATCTGATCCAGATGCCTCAACGGATGCCTCTCTGGTGAGGTGTTCTGGGCATGTCTGACCGGCAAGAGATCCCGGGGACAACCCAGGACACGCTGGAGAGACTATGTCTCTCGGCTGGCTTGGGAATGCCTCGGAATCCCTCCGGAAGTGTTGGAAGAAGTGGCTGGGGAAAGGGAAGTCTGGGTATCCCTGCTGAAGCTACTTCCCCCGCGACCTGACCCGGAAAAGCGGTAGAAAATGGATGGATGGATGGATGATGGATGGATGGATGGATGGATGGATGATGGATGGATGGATATTCTTGCTATCTGCTACGGTGAATTTGAAATCGGACCATTTGACTACCTACAAGTGTGCGAGTCGACTATTCTGATTTCGAGAAATGGCTCCTCCCGTGTTTAGCAGGCGACACACTAACCATAGTCCTAGTCGCATTAACCAAAAATGTAATCCCAAACCTAACGCACAGCCTACCCGGACCACAGCCTTCAGTCCGAAAACCTTAAACCGACAGTGACTGAAGTCCTAATCAGCCCTCAATTGTGATCCATCCTTCTTACCCCGATCTTGCCTAGTTTGGCCGCCATCATAAGAGGCGACATGCCATCGTTATTGAGGACACTCTCCAGACTGCAGTCCGGGTACAGTTTGGCGCTCTTGATCAGGAGCAGGTCATACATCTTGGTGAGGAAACGAGTGTTGTCCTTGGTGTTGTCGGCGATGTGCACCAGCGCGTGCAGGACGGTGTTGCCGCGGGAATCTTGACGCCGGAGGTCGGCCTTCTTGTGGGGATTCTCGGTCAGGTAGTGGACGATGTTGGGCTGGTTGGTGCACGCGGCCAGCGAGAGGGGCAGCTCGCCTGCGGGAAGGCAGAGGGAAGAACTGTGAATCCGCAGGCCGGGCGCGGCGATCGGGATCAAAAACGAGACAATCGACGCCGAGGTTAATTAGAAACAACTGTCGCCGGCTTCTGTTTGTTTTCGCGAGACGTGCTAAACGCGGATCCGAGATTGGACTTTAACCCCGGTGATGAAAACAGCACAATTAGCAGCCGCCGGAAGGAAGGACGCAACGGGGGCCGGAGCGCCAAAAGCCGTTGCCATGGGTGACAGATTACTTTGTCACTTCGGATGGAAACGCTCCTCTTCACGGATTTGCACGGGTGCACGCTGAGTGTTAGCGTGAGTCAAAATCCCATTAGCCGTCAGCCCTGCCAGGTTCCCGTTCACCTCGCCGCAAAAGCTCCGCGGCAAATTACTCGCACTGTGCGACGGACACGCCGGGATTTGGGAATGACAACCGCGCGCCGCGCAAATAGAAATCATCTCCTCTGCGGTGGCGGAAAAGTCAAAGGCGCGTTTCCACTCAAACGTGAACGGGCCTTTGTGCTCGGATTGTCGAGACGGGACAAAAACGAAAGACGTCACCGTCTACCTTTCTTTCGGTGATGAGTGGAAAGATCAAATCAAAAATCAAACCCTTTTTTGTAAATATTACCATGTAGTACTACGACGACTATTACTGCGACTATTTGACAAATTGTGACTTTACTGTGCTCAGTTTTTATTCCCGAATTCTTTTGTAGATGTAGTTGTAGGTTACATCACAGGCAGCATAGTGGACTAGTGGTTAGGGGTGTGCCTCGGACTCCACAGAATTGGACTAGTGTACCAGTTTATCCATCCATCCATCCACTTATCGTCACGAGGGTCACGGGGAGTGCCGGAGCCTATCCCGGCCGTCAACAGGCAGGAGGCGGGGTACACCCTGAACTGGTCGCCAACCAATCGTAGGGCACGTCGAGACAAACAGTCGCACTCACAATCACACCTAGGGGCAATTTCGAGTGCCCAATTAATGTTGCGTGTTTTTGGGATGCGGGAGGGAACCGGAATGCCCGGAGGAAACCTATGCAGGCACGGGGAGAGCATGCGAACTCCACATGGGAGGGACAGGTATTGAACCCGGGACCTCAGAACTGTGAGGCCAACGCGTTACCAGCTGATCCACCGTGCCGCCTGTACCAGTTTAGTGGTTGGGTAATGTCAACCAGTTCAGGGTGTACCCCGCCTCCTGCCTGAAGATTGCTGGGATAGGCTCCAGCACTGGCTTGTGAGGATGAGCAGCTCAGAAAATGGATGGATGAATGTAAATGGGGCGGCACAGTGGGATCACCTGGAAAGCGCTGGCCTCACAGTTCTGAGGTCCTGGGTTCGATCCCGGACCTGCCTGTGTGGAGTTTGCATGTTCTCCCCGCGCCTGCGTGGGTTTTCTCCGGGCACTCCGGTTTTCTCCCACATCCCAAAAACATGCAACATTAATTAATTGACACTCTAAATTGCCCCTAGGTGTGATTGTGAGTGCGACTGGTTGTCTCCGTGTGTCCTGCGATTGGCTGGCAACCAGTTCGGAGTGTACCCTGCCTCCTGCCCGTTGACAACTGCGATAGGTTCCGGCACTCCTACGACCCTCGTGAGGATATGCAGCAAGGAAAATGGACAGGTGGACGAATGCAAATTCCCCAGCAGAGGGCAGCGTTGAGTCTCGCTCGTGGCCCGATCCTGCGTTCCAGCAACGCAGGATGTTTGCTTTCCAACGCGGAACACAGAATTCTTTCTCACGGAACAACTTGAACGGGCGGCACGCTGCACAGACGAGCCTGCACGGTGGTGCCAGCCTGTCTTCAAGAAACCCGCGTGGAAAATTGAGTCTTGGTAAAAGACACCGGCTGGGTCTAAACTAGCCAGTTAAAAAAAAAAAAAAAAGTAGTGGAGAAAAGGCGGCACATGTACCAAGTGCGTACGATACCATTTTGGCAGCTGCTTTAAATGCAGACAGTGTGTGTTGGGGGTGGGGGGGGGGGAACCGGTAAAACGGTCAGCATGCCACGTCATTACCTCCGCGTCGTTCCCTAAGCACTGCTCCTCGTCTACAGTGTTACCTCACTTCAGGAGGAGGCGTTAAGCGTACAAAAATCTCATTAAACAGGAGACAAAAGGATCACTGTTGAAAGCAGGCGGAGGCGTTTACCGAAGTAGAAGTAGCCGCCCTCGTCCCTGGGCTGGAAGAAGCGTCCCCTGGCCTGCGCGTGGACGTCGGCTCCTTTCTCCACCAGCAGTTCCACGTACTGCTTACAACGGCGCTCGATGGCGATGTGGAGCGCCGTCTGGCCTGAGCAGAAGCAGACGGTGTCCGAAATCGGCAGTGAGAAAAGTGACGCGCGCTCGCCGAAAGGACTTTCGAGCCGCTATTGTACGGTGAGAGCGTGAGCGAATTGTCTCAAGGAGGGACTTCAGGGCAAAGGTCGAGCAAAGCCGAGTGAGAGCTGCGAAGGGTTTCTATGGAAACGGGTCCCTGAAACTTGTCGCGGAACTCGGCAGGAATGAAAAGCAATTTGATTATCCTCAAGGTGCGTTGCACCTAAGAATGGAATCCCCAAAACCATAAACTGAGTCATTCAGATCAAATCAATCCAGTCACTGACGGATTAACACCGTGACTCTTGCGCTTTCGTTTTTGCCGCAATCGTGCCTCGCCTCGCCTCGCCCATCCGAACCCGAGGCGGCTTCCGGGGATTCAAACGCGTTACCTCTGTAGTAGACGTCCCGGAAAGGCGTGTTGACAAACTCTCTCAGGCTTCCCGTCTTCTCGGCGATGTCCACCAGCAGCGGGATGGTGTCGTTCCGCCCGCTGTAGAGGTTCAGGAGGGCTTTGGGGAGGCCCGTCTTGCCCGTGGACGGCTCTGGTGGGAAAACGACATTCGGATCCGTAGACCGTAGAACCCATCAGTGAAAATGTTGATGGAGATGCAACAGGAACATTGTAGCACTGTGCAGCGGATGTTTAACACATTTGTTTTACATATTGTGTACATTTACAAAGCATCCCCCCCCCACCCCACCCCCCCACACACACACACACACACACGCGCCCAAGTCTCTACACCAGGGGTATCGAACTCATTTTTTATCCCGGGCCACATTGTAGTTACGATTTCCCTCATAAGGCCGTTATGACTGTGAATCCGTGAAAATCTTCCGCCTCATGATATCTACCCATCCATTTTCTTCACCGCTTATCCTCACGAGGGTCGCGGGGAGTGCCTATCCCAGCTGTCAACGGGCAAGAGGCGGCGTACACCCTGAACTGGTTCCCAGCCAATCACAGGGATCATAGAGACAAACAGGCGCACTAACTAACAAGTGTCCAATTAATGTTGCATGTTTTTGGAATGTGGAAGGAAACCAGAGTGCCTGGAGAAAACCCACGTAGGCACAGGCAGAACATGCAAACTCCGCACAGGCGGGGCTGGGATCGAACCCATGTCCTCAGAACTGTGAGGCCAACGCTTTACCAGCTGAACCACCGTGCTGCCTCTCAAGAGTCTTTAAGACTATTTTCAACGTTTCAAATAGCCGACAGTTTGCTGCGATTTTTCTCTGCTCCGTGCTACAAACTTGGAGCACACACAGGAAGCTTTCCTCGGGAGGACAAAAGTCAACGACGTCGGCGCCCTTTCCCGTTCAAATCCGTCTGGGTCAAAGAGCGGCAGAGAGCAACCGGCCCGAGGATGGGTGGCACGCCGAAGGTCAACAAGGTGGAGATTACAACGGCTTCCGGGCCGAGTCCCAACCGGATCTGCCGAAACACACATCCCGGTCCTACCTTTGAACTCCTCATCCGTCAACCTCTTGTCGTTGCTCTGCAAGTACTCCGCCAGGCCCTCCAAGGCGTCGGGATCCCCGCGCGACACGCACTCAAACAGGAGAGAGCGGTTGAACACTTTCAGCACCTTCGGGGGGTCCTCGCTCGGACCGTCCTCACCGGATGTCTCGGTTTTACTACGAAGACGAAAAAACGCACAGAAGTCACGTGAGCAAGATGTTTCAGTGTGACACAAAATATAGCGAGCAAGGTCCACGCGGTCGGACGGGCCCCGAGCCCAACCCCATCGAACACTTTAGGACGAACTACAGCAGAGAATGTGAAAATTGCCGAGTGTCACCATTTTTTTTTTTTTTCTTTTTGCCCGACAAGTTTAGAGGTCTGCGGGCACGGAGCGCACTGGGTGGAGGCACTTGTCTAAATATTACCTCAACAGCCACCCGAGGCACAAACAACTTGCTCTCTGTTAGATTACTCAAAGAGGCTCACAGTGTGTGTGGCACACCTCCACCTCCGACACTTGAAGGAATATTTTGGGAGTCATTTTTTTTCCAACCTTTGCCCCAATGAAAAGACTTTCATTCTGTCTTTTCCCGTCATTTGAAATGGACGAAAGGCCGAGAAAGGGTACCACAGATGCGTTATTTGCCTTGAGGATGCTCGTGGAAAAGTACAGACAAGGTCAGAAGGAGCGACATTGTGACTTTGTGGAACTAGAGAAAGCTTATGACAGAGTACCAAGACAGGAACTGTGGTCTGGTGTGGCGGAGAAGTATGTTAGAATAGTCCAGGACATGTATGTGTCACGATGCGGGGCTCAAGGGTGGACCCAAATGCACGACTCCAGAGACAGCAGACAGTACAGAGGAAACCTTTATTCGGTCCGAGGTCTGAGATCAGGTAGACAGTCCAAACAATCCGCAGTACCAGTACGGATGGGCTTACGAGGGTGGTCAGTGGACTGGCGTGGGTCGGTCCACGGAGATCAGAAGTCAGGAAAGCAGGAGTGCGGGAACGAGTCATCAAGACCAACGATCTAGCAGAGTATTAGTCGTCCCCCGGGTCCCATGTGTACTGGGTCTAATCAGTGTTCATGAGGCGCAGGTGTGCACCTTCTGATTAGCTGGCCACGCCCAGCCCGGGCTGGAATCCAGGAGCATGACAGTATGAGGGTAGCAGAACAGCGGTGAGATGTGCCGTAGGTGTTTCAGAAGAATTTAAGGTTTAGGTGAGAATGCATCAGGGATCCGCGCTGAGCCCATTCTTGTTCGCGGTAGTAATGGATAGGCAGACAGACGGGGTTAGACAGGAATCCCCTTGGACCATGATGTTCACAGATGATAATGTGATCTGCAGTGATAGCAGGGAGCAGGTGGAGGAACAATTAGAAAGATGGAGGCACGCACTGGAAAGGAGAGGAATGAAGATAAGCCGAAGTAAAACAGAACATATGTGCGTGAATGTGAGGGGTGGAGGAGGACGAGTGAAGCTCCAGGAAGAAGAGATGGCGAGGGTGGATGACTTCAAATACTTGGGGTCACCAATACAGAGAAATGGTGAGTGTGCAAGGAAGTGAAGAAACGGGTCCAAGCGGCGTGGAACAGTTGGCGGAAGGTGTCTGGTGTTCTATGTCACAGAAAAGTCTCCGCTAGGGTGAAGGGCAAAGTTTATAAAACAGTGGTGAGATGTGCCGTAGGTCTGTCAGAAGAATTTAAGGTGGAGGTGGGACTGCATCAGGGATCCACGCCAAGCCCCTTCCTGTTTGCAGTAGATATAGCGCTAGATACAGGTAGATGAGAGATAGCGAGGGTGGATGTCTTCAAATACTTGGGGGTCAACAACACAGAGCAATGGAAAGTGTGGTAAGGAAGTAAAGAAACGGTTCCAAGGGGGTGTGGAACAGTTGGTGGAAGGTGTCTGGTGTGTTATGTGACAGAAGAGTCTCTGCTAGGATGAAGGGCAAAGTTTATAAAACAGTGGTGAGGCCAGGCATGATGTACGGATTAGAGACGGCGGCACTGAAGAGACAACAGGAAGCAGAACTGGAGGTGGCAGAAATGAAGATGTTAAGGTTCTCGCTCGGAGTGAGCAGGTTGGATAGGATTAGAAATGAGTTGGATGTTTTGGTGACGAGGTTCGAGAGAGCAGACTTCGATGGTTTGGACATGTCCAGAGACGAGAGAGTGAGTATATTGGTCGAAGGGTGCTGAGGATGGAGCTGCCAGGCAGAAGAGTGAGAGGAAGACCAAAGAACAGGTTGATGGATGTTGTGAGGGAGGACGTGAAGACTGTGGGTGTTAGTGAGGAAGATGGACGAGATAGGCTTAGATGGAAAAAGATGACACGCTGTGGCGACCCCTATCAGGACAAGCCGAAAGGAAAAGAAGAAGAAGATGGCGAAATGCTGCAGCCGAGCTACCGAGTGTCATTTTGCGTAAGGCCGAGTGACGTCTCACTCACCCTCTTGGCAGCTTCTTCCTGCGCCGTTTCTGGTTGCTTGTGTTCCTGTAGGTGCCGTAGTCAAAAAGCGAGTCCATGGGGGCTTTCTTTGGACCTGGAACCACATTCGATTCATATATGGTGGATTCCAGTAGATCCATGGGGTTGGAGATGCCCTTTTTGAAAGCGCCCTGGAACTTCATCCGCAGGTTCTGCCTGCCATCCGCAGACTGCCCGGGCTGAACGGGCTCCTGGGGCGAATCCTGCCCGAGGTCCTGAGCAGACGGGGAGGCGTCCGCGCTCTCGAACAAGTTTGAAAACTCGTCCAGGAACTGCCCCCCGTTCTCGGCTTGGGCGACTTCGCCACCGGCGTCGCCGGTCGGGACGGCGCTGACGCCGTCGGCCTTGGAGCGGGCGAGGTGGCACCTTCTCAGGAGGGTCGTGGCAGACTGACTCTGGGAAAACAACAGCCGCCTTTCAGAGCAACATTATCTTGGACAAACTGCAAAATAATAAAAATAATCTGGCAACTATTAGTGACAATATAATTTTAAGGTTGCATTTGTGTTTTGTTTTTGGAAACACTAAGATTCAATTGTGTATTATTTTAAACAAAATGGGAAAAAAGTTTACAACTTTCTTACCAGTCGGCCATTTTCCATTTGTGTTTGATTAGCTTCAACTTTGAAGCGCGTTTTCTTGACATTTGCCGCCGTGCCTTACCTGTACATATCAATTTTTTAAATGTATTATTTTCTTGACTCGTAAATACCATCGTATAGAGCTCGTGCACCTACGTCATAAAATCACGTGACTTTTGTTTACGTCGCCATATTGCCGGGCAAGCTAAACATTGCGCAATGCTAAGTCGGTTGGAGACGACACGGAAATATGTCTTCTAGCCAACGCCCAGAGTTTTGTCCGATACCGTTAGCCATTCAGAAGGTGAAACTAAACGAAGGTACGTGGAAAAATTAGACAAACTCAGCAGGGAGGACTCGATATTTCATGCCATAGTCGATGTTTTCGCCGATAAGAAATTGGACTGTTAATTCGCTTCCGCTTGTCTTGGACAACTGGATCTACACGTGGATCTGGTGAGTAAGTCGTCGAGTTTTACACGGAAAAAGTTTGAAAGTGTATACAAGTCTGGACGCGTGCGAATACTTTGTTGCCGGATCTGTTCTCAATCAGGAATAAATCTCACATAATGACGGTTTTGACGGCTCGCAAACGCGGAAGCGTGTTCGGCGACACGTTAACCTTTGGCGGAATCCATCGATCTTTTCAGCTAGTATTCAATACAAATACCAACATTTAAATAAATGACCCCTAGTTTTACACAAACTCATATTACATAACATTAACTATGATTGAAAAAAAAATAAAAAAGAGCGGACGGAGTTGTCTCCATGGAACGTACACGGAAGCGATTGCGGCCACACATTAACCTCCGTGAACAGTTTTTTTAAAATACGCATCGTTCTCAAATGAGCCAATTTGGCATTGTAAATACTTTTTGGTAATTTGAGATAGAGAAGAATAATTCCTACCTGAAATGAAGCGATTGCTACACAGTTGTGTGTGTATTTTGGTCGGGCACCATCCATCACATTTAATTACCGACATTCATCAATATTTTCTGATATTTTCAGCCGGTATTCCATAGAACGATCTCTTTGAATATCTGTCTCGTCTGTTGTGACAACCAACAGCACGACGGGTCTCGGGCAATTTGAAAAATCCGCTCTGGTTTGACCCGGCAATATGGCGGCGAAAGAACTGTGACGTACCATGCATGAGATTTATACCATATACGATATTGTAACTGAGCAATAATACTTATTCATTGGACTAATTCCATAAAATGTCATTTTTGATAGCAAAATACCAACAAATTTGTTATTTATTTCTAACTACAAGCCGAGTTGAAAGCCCCGAAGGGGAGTTCCGCATTGTTCTTTGCCAGGAAACCTTTACGTCGATATGCATTTAATGGAGTCGAGTTTCTGTTTCGTATGGATAATCTGTCGTGTGAAAAAAATTCTGCTCAAAAATTGCGGGATCAAAGAGAACCCAAAAGAAAGACACAAATGCAAGAGACTGAGAACACGGTCGGGCGCATCGGCTCCCGTACCTCGTTCATCCCTTTTATCACAACAGCGCGCCAAATTCCTCTTCAGGTGGAGTGGAAACGAGGCCGCGGCATGGGTTCAACCTAAAAATACCAACAGGAGGAGTTACTGCGAGGCCAGTTATGAAAAAATAGTAAATCTGACCAACAGAAAAAAAAAAATGGCCGTCTGATGTTTGGAAATTTTGGAAAAACGCAGCAAATACGATGGCAAAAAACAATGAGGTGACCGTAAAGCGTCCCGCCATTGGTCGGAGGCCCCAGCGGGCGGATTGGCCCCGCCCGCGCTTTCAAACCCGCGACAGGTTGACTCCGAGCGGGAAGCGATCGTCGCTTTTTCCAGTCAGCGTGGGAACACGAACGTACGACGCGTCCCCCCCTGAAAGCATCCTCTCAAATCCCCCAGCGGCTCATGTCAATGCAATCTTATCTGAGCCCTCAAAGGGTACAAGAAAAACACGAGGGGGGTGGGGGCTCCGTGGGGGGGGGGGGGGCACGCTCACATGACTCACGCTGGATTATCATGCCGTTGCACTTCACTTCACAGTTGATCGTGAACAGACACACAAAGAATGATATGATATCCTGACAAATATATATATATATATGATGATATACTTTCCAGTAGTAGGATGTTTAATGCATGATTCTATGGAGAGGGAGGGGGGCACCTCTGTGCGTACCAACTGCTTCGAAGCGAAGGATCCGATGCCCCAAAACATCCATCCATCCATCCATCTACTTGGCCGCTTATCCTCACAAGCGGGGAGCGCCGGAGCCTATCCCAGCTGTCAACGGGCACGAGGCGGGGTACACCCCGAACCGGTCGCCAGCCAATCGCAGGGCACGTCGAGACAAACGGTCGCACTCGCAATCGCACCTAGGGGCAATTTAGAGCAGTGATTCCCAAACATTAGTGTGCCGTGGGAAGTTATCGGATTTTATGTAATTGCTAAAAAAAACAACGTATTTTTATTCCTCTATTGATGCCAGTGAGGCACAATGACAGACAGAACCCCCCCCCCCCAAAAAAAAAAAAATCCTCTTCTATTAGATGGCAGGAAATACATACAGTAATTAATCGATCCATTTTTGGTGACGTTTACTTTTGTTGGTTTGCCGTGGGATTTTTCAATTCTCAAATATGTGCCTTGGCTCTACAAATTTTGGAAATCAACAATATATAGAAATAAACAGTTAGTCACAAAATGATCACCATTGTAAAGGCCTGGGAAGAAGAGTGTCCCCCCCCCCTCAAAAAAAAAAAAAAGAAAAAAAAAGTTATTGTCAATTTGCAGCATCAAATTGGTGGGGCCCAATGTTATATTATCATTTTTATATGACACTGCTATCTCTCTCTCTCTCTTCAGATTTGGATTCACAGCCATATAAAATCATGTGGTGGGCCGGATCTGGCCCCCGGTCTTGAGTTTGATACCTATCCATTAAACGCCATTAAATATTCTCTCTCTCTCTCTCTCTCTCTCTCTCTCTCTCTCTCTCTCTCTCTCTCTCTCTCTCTCCTCTCTCTCTCTCTCTCTCTCTCACTCTCTCTCTCTCACACACACACACTGGAACGACTGTAGTGTACCGTGGAAGTCCACCGAATTATTGCTCTGACTTAAAACAAACCAAACCTTAACATCTTATGGGGAAAAAAATGCTGATTTATATCAAAAACATTTTTTGTTATTCAAAGAAACATTTGCGTAAACAGAAAACTTTGACAACATAAGCAAACTGAAGACTCCAAGGTAAATATTAAGTAAATGCTTGACCGGAAGTAATTTACAGTAAATCGGAAATGGGGGGAAAAAATATGTATATGACAATAGTCCCAGGTGTCAAAAAAAGCATGAGGTTATTACATGTAATTTACCTGAATCTCTCAAGGGTGGTTTTATGTCTTCGCCTCTTCAATTCCAGTTCAACATTTCCACAGTTTTGGTCCGCAGTTGAGTTCGAGTCCCTCTTCGGCCTCTGCCGTCCACAAGGCATAAAAACACTTCGAGTGAGCAGAACAACGCCCGCTTCGTTCTGGGATTTTGGGGTGGGGTCAAGTTGACGTTTCCTCACTTGGCTCCGAAGTTGCAACTCGCGCTGAATTGGGGGGAGGAAAGTGTAGTGCCACAAATTTCCACGAGATGGAGACTCTTCGACGCCAAGAGTGGCCCAATACGAGCGGGGCGGACCTTCAAATTTGTTTCCCCCGACATGATTATCAGAACTGAATTGAAAATGTATCACAGTACTGCTACAAGAGCTAATAAATTGTATAATAATAAATGTTTAAAAAATGTAACAAATAAATGTGCTTCACACCCTAGGTGTGCTACAACTGATTAGAATTCACACACAGGATCGAAGATTGCACATTTCGTTTGTTTACGGTGATCCTTCAAAATTGTATAGTTCCTTTTTAAAAAATATTTATAATATTTAGAGAGACGCGGCACAGTCGATCAGCTGGTAAAGCGTTGGCCTCACCGTTCTGAGGACCCGGGTTCAACCCCGGCCCCACTTCTGTGGAGTTTGCATGTTCTCCCCGTGCCTGCGTGGCTTTTCTCCGGGCACTCCGGTTTCCTCCCACATCCCAAAAACATGCAACATTAATTATACACTCTAAATTGCCCCAAGGTGTGATTGCGAGTGCGACTGTTTGTCTCGATGTGCCCTGCGAATCGCTGGCGACCGGTTCAGGGTGTACCCCGCCTCCTTCCCGTTGTCAGCTGGGATAGGCTCCGGCACTCCCCGCGACCCTTGTGAGGATAAGCGGCAAAGAACATAGATGGATATTTTTAAGGAGTGCAAAATAAGAAGTACACAGATGAACGTGTTAGAGTCTCCTTAATAAGAATCCAGAAGAACATATTACTGGAGACATTTCATATTACATTACTGCTTACTGTGTAAGCGCTCGCACAGCCAGTAATATTTTGCAATAATCATTTATTAAATTCAGTCATGTGGATAACAATAGCTTCGAGAGTCTACCGTCATCTCGGCTATGTGCAGTGAAATTAATTGTGTGATAGGATCAGGACAAAAAGACACAAAAGTGCATCGACACGGCAAAGTCCGTGATGAGTGCAAACAAAGCCAATAAGTTCGATTGCGCTCAGACTCTGCAGTCAAGGTCGGCGTTCATTTTGTGATAAAGCTCGTAAATAACATCGACCGTGGCGGCGAAGTTGAGGAGGAATTTCTTGACTTTCTCCAGGCACTCGTCCTCCTTGACTTCCCGGCCTTTGGAGAGCGCCTTCAAGAAGTCCGATTTGTAAGGCGCAGCAAAAACGGTCGCCTGCGAGCCAACAGAACAACCAAACAAACAGAAAAATCAGTTCTGGAGGGACGCGATCGATGGCAGTGAGCATAGATTAATCTGAACAACGAGAATCTTTTTTATTTTTCAATCAGAGTTAACGCCGGTATCGTTTGCATTTGCACTGCTCGTTACAAAATCCATGCATCCATTTTCTTAGCTGCTTATCCTCACGAGGGTCGCAAGGAGTGCTGGAGCCTATCCCAGCTGTCAACGGGCAGGTGGCGGGGGACACCCTGAACTGGTTGCCACATGGAGACAGTCGCACTCACAATCACACCTAGGGGCAATTTAGACTCTCCGATTAATGTTGCATGATTTTGGGAACGTGGGAGGAAACCGAGACTGTGGTCCTCAGTCGGGAAAGGGTGGCGTGCCCTCTCCGGGTCGGGGATGGGATCCTTCCCCAAGTGGAGGAGTTCAAGTAGCTTGAAGTATTGTTCAGGAGTGAGGGAAGAATGGAGCGGGAGATCGAGAGACGGATCGGTGCAGCGTCTGCAGCGATGCGGACTTTGTATCGGTCTGTTGTGAACAAGAGTCAATTTACCAGTCGATCTACGGTCCTACCCTCACCTATGGGCACGAGCTGTGGTTCATGACCGAAAGAACAAGATCCCGGATACAAGCGGTCGAAATGTATTTCCTCCGCAGGGTGTCTTGGCTCACCCTTAGAGATAGGGTGAGAACCTCGGTCATCAGGGAGGGGCTCAGTGTCGAGCCGCTGCTCCTCCGCATCGAGAGGAACCAGATGAGGTGGCTGGGGCATCTGATCTGGATGCCTCCCGGACGCCTACCTGGTGAGGTGTTCCGGGCATGTCCCACCTGGAAAGAGACCCCGAGGACGACCCAGGACACGCTGGAGAGACTGTCTCTGGGCTGGCTTGGGAACGCCTCGGAATCCCTCCGGAAGTGTTGGAAGAAGTGGCTGGGGAAAGGGAAGTCTGGGTATACCTGCTGAAGCTACTTCCCCCGTGACCTGACCCGAAAAAGCAGTAGATGATGGATGGATGGATGGATGGATGGATGGAAACTGGAGACCGAGCTCCAGAAAACGGTTGCATGGATGGACTGCGCACTATTCTTGCTTTTGTGGCTGCCGAGTGTAGATCCGATCCAAACATGTCAGGACTCACCTTGAAAAGCTGTTGCAGCCACCAGCTGTGGTATCGCTTCAAAGACAGTTCGTACGCTTTGGTCACGTTGACTCGCAGGAGGTTCGGGTTGTTTTCATCCTTTTCCCCGTCGAGCAGGCTTTGGAGGAAGACTTGGACGAAACGGAGGCCCCTTGAGAGACCCGAGGACAATGCGGGCACAGACTTCGTTTAAAAAGATCACCGTTCGAACGTGTGATTTTCGCATACACGATGTAAGGAAGGATTTCAAAAACCTTTTCAGCCACATGAGTGCCAGCGTGGCTCCAACTTGGGGCCATTCCGATCCGTACATTTCCTTCTCGACCTCCAAAATCTGTTGAAGGGTCCTGAAGCGTCCCGGGTTGGTGTCGTGGACTGCCTTGATTTTCTAAACATTTCACCACAAACATAGCACGTTTGAATTTGTTATAATGGAATAAGGGAAAGCTACGGAAGTAAATGAGTGCCACCAGGATTTGAATTTGAAATTTAAAGTGATCACATTTTTAATAGTTGCTATAATTTGCTATCGAAAATTCACCGTCTGTGCCACAAGGCAGGGTTACTTCAGGTCAGAACCGATCACCCAGCCAATCGCAGTTACGCTTCCTTAATCACGTGACGTCACATGCTAAAAAAGCCTAACTCGATTGGCTGTTTGGTTCTGACCTGAAGTAACCCCGCCTGGTGGCACAGACGATGAATTTCAGACAGCGAATTGTAGCAACTATTGAAAATGTGATCACTTTATATTTCAAATTCAAATCTTGGTGGCACATATTTACTTCCACAGAAATCCCTTTTCAACACAGCTTAATTATTTGTAAAAACCTTTGCCTGACTAGCGATATTCTGTAAGTATGATAATGTCATTCATATTAAGAGGTGGCCAAGATGTTGTGTTCATGTTTTAATGAAAAGCCACGATTCATTTTTCCAAACCCCAGAAAACGTCGGGATGTCTGAGTCAATGGAAGAAGTTCTGAAAATCTACGTTTGTGTGATTCCATAGTTTGTTCTCATCTGAAGCAGCAAAGCAAGTGAAGCTAAATTTGACCGACTGCCAAAGTATTTGACCAAATACCGAAGAGTTTCTTTACTTGCATGTTTGTGCACTTACTGTGATATTTGCGACGATGTCAGCCTTGATGGGTGCAAAGATGGTCGGGCCAAGGCAGTCTGGGGACACATTTTATCCAGAACTTTAAGAAAACTGAACTTGCAATCTATATTCATTCCAAAAAAATATATATACATATTCAGGTATCTGCATTGAAAATAATGATGTTATTTCTACACACTCCATAACACAACCAAGATAAAGTTTAAAGTACGGAAATGTTACGGCGCCATAGTAAGTTTCTTTCGGCTTGTCCTGTTAGGGGTCTTTGTATGACACAATTAAAAATTGTATGTTGCAAATTTAAATTTTAAAAGAAAAAAATGGAGAATGGAGCAGCACGGTGGAACGGTGGTCAAGCGCTGGCCTCGCAGTTCTGAGGACCCGGGTTCGTTCCCGGCCCCGCCTGTGTGGAGTTTCCATGTTCTCCCCCGCGCCTGCGTGAGTTTTCTCCGGGCACTCCGATTTCCTCCCACATCCCCAAAACACGCAACATTAATTGGACACTCTAAATTGCCCGTAGGTGTGATTGTGATGCGGCTGTTTGTCTCCATGTGCCCTGCGATTGGCTGGCGACCGGTTCAGGGTGTACCCCGCCTCCTGACAGCTGGGATAGGCTCCAGCACTCCCCGTGACCCTTGTGAGGATCAGCGGCAAAGAAAAGGGATGGACGGAAAATGGACAATGGAGCCAGCAGCGTCTCTTTTCAAAGACACATTACTACAGTATTAACATCAGTTGTGTTTCAATTAGGCTACCAGACAGGCGGAGTATTTGGTGTCAGGAAGGTGAAACCATGCGGTTCTTCCTCGACCCACGCGCAGCTCTCAGGCCCGCTCGATTCCTTCCTGCTCACGAGGGAATAGCTCATGTAAGAAACGTACCATAATTTCTCCAGTATAATGCGTCCTGAAGTATAATGCGCAGCCCCAAAGTTGACCCAAAAAAATAAATAAATAAAAAATTTCAAGAAAATCCTACTACCAATGTACAACGCGAACCACGAATTTGCTGCTATCCGTATGCTCAAAATATTAGGAACGCTCTATTTCTATTTTGCTAGATTTGTATTTTTAATGTTTGTACTTGTATTGTTTATCAAAAAGTCATCATTAACAATAATAATCTTTGAGCACGTACTGATGCAGCGGTCATATATATACCTCGGGACAGGCCCTGCAATTGTCAGACCAGAATCCCTAAACCAACAACGATGGCATGACATTTTATGAATACTGTTGATAACACATATTACAATCTTAAATAAATAAACTACAGTATTTATCCCAGACATTTTTTGCATTAAATATTCGTGCATAGTGCAGTTCATCCACAACAATACACATCCTTGGCCATGACTGCGAAAGAAGCATCCGACTCATCTCCAATCTAAAAAATATCTCCATGGTAGCGACCTTTGGTGGATTACTGTCAAACTCCTCATTGATGACTTGGTCCAGTTCTGGCGTCTCCTGCATTCATGAACAGAGATCCCATCTTGCTCCCGCTGCTGGTCACCCTCTGTGCCATTCATGGAGTTTATGAAGAAACATTTTTTGAATCTTGTTTCCCTTTATTCCTCATTATTGTCAGCACTTTGAGGGAATTTTCCATTTTTTTTTTTATTTTTCATCCATACCTAAATATAATGCGCTCTCTTGACTTTTTGAAGACACTTTTGGGAACAAATTCTGCATTATTTTCACGAAATTACGGGACGCAAGAAATGTATGGAATTTGTCAAATAACTCGGCAAGGTCCGGAGCAATTTTGAAAATGTGGCTTTCGTGTTGGGGGGGCGATGCACAAAGGAGCAGAACTTTTCCCAAATTCTTCAACCGTTAACATGAGCCCAAGTGTTCGCAGCAAAGCACCGGAAAAACAAACGGGGAAAGTACCAGTCGGTGCCAGCCGAGTCCTCATTTCACGGCTCAGCGGGCCTGTTTTGGGTCGTGGCCAAAACATTTCAGTCATAAAAAAAAAAAAAAAAAAAAAACAATGCGGGACAAGAAGAATTCCTTCCTCTAAAAGGTTTCACATATACCATTTCCAAAGAGAACCTTTGGCATATGAATGCAGAATGAAGCGGCACAAAGATGCCCCGGCGCCGGTGAATGGGCAAGCGTAACGCAACACCGTTCGAATCATTTTCAACAACTTCAAATCCAGGCCAGGGGGGATTAAATTATGCATGGTCAAAACAATTAGAGACATCTTGATGAAGAGAAATGAGATCGAAAATGTGCAATTATTCAATATATTCCCAAATGTTACAAGCACTTGAATGCAGAATTTTTTTTTTTTTTTCAAGTATCAACACCCCGTCCAGTCCTTGTATTTACAAATCATTAACATAATAAATGGCGTACCCAAACTGGGGCACAGATTAAACAACATTGCCTGATATCATGCATGACACTATACAGTTGTTCATATTTACCAAAGAACGGCGCGAGGTAAGACGCAGCCTCGAGAAAAGGTCTGGTTTCCACGTGTCTGTCGGCCGGCAGGGCTCGGAACTGGTGCTCCAGTAGCAGGGCCATGGCGTCTCGTCTGCGCGGGCAGCGGTCCGCTCGGAGATGACCGAAACGCACCCGTGCACTTACGGTGACCCCCCCCCCCCCTTCCCCCAACACACACACACGAATACTACAGACAATGGACAAATTCTACTGCTGTGCTGAATAAGATTTGAAAAAAGAGGGAAAGCCAGAGTCAAAGTGTTGTTGATACAGTATATTGTGACAATTCTGAATTATCCATTGTTTGTGAAATTGCTGTTTAAAGGGGAAATAGGAGAAGATTTTTAATCGAAAATTATGAATTTTCAGGTGCGCTTCCATTTTGGCGAGTCACATGACCTACGTGCGCGGATCTGACGTGTACCGCGCCGCGACAAAGGCTCGATTACACGGGACAACGTTTACGCCCAGCGACGATTTCTCGTATTTATCCTCATCTGATGAAGAAATAGCACTATCGGTTGATCGGGAAGACAGGGGAATACTTCCGTACAGATTTGAACTCGTGGCTGTAATTAATGTTGAATATTCGGATGGTTCTTCGGACGGAATGACGCGGAGTCTGACGAGCGAGCTCCGAGCCGAGCTTCCAGGCGGCGGAGGCCGCTAGCCCCGGACGCCAAAGCTAGGCTAAAGGCCTCTACTGCCGCTGCTGTCGATAAAAATCTTCTCAAAACTCTATTAAACGAGCGAGGATTTAACATCACATTGTCAAAATAGGGGACATATTACATGACCTATTGGATACACTGTTCATGCAAAGCACTGGATTTCCCCTTTAAACTGGTTTTCCCGTATGAAGGACTCAAATGGAGTAGACTACGCCAAGTTTGTCCATATTATTCATCGCCACTGTGGATTAGCTGTCTCTTACCCCCGGCTAATTTTGGGCAAAACGCGAGGTACAACCTGGATTGATTGCCAGCCTATGACTCGGCACATGTAAACAAACAACTGCAGGGAGTCCTCGGTCTACGACTGAGATCCGTTCCTATGGTAGCGACTTAACTCGAATTTCGACTTGAGTCGGATTCCACCATTAAAGTCAGAATTTACATCAAAATACTTTGTATAAAAAAAAACTAAATCATTGACATAAACAAGATGGCGTACTTAGCATTACTGCTGAGAGATGGAGAAGAAGAAGAAGGGGAGGCTGTGCTTAGCTAGTGCGAAGGAACCTGGTCATGAATCCTCTCCATCTCGACAAGTATCAAAGAAACTTGTTTTTTGCGATCATTGTATCCGACATCGGAACGGAACCCTTCACATGCGCTAAAATACGGACTCTGTCTTTAATAATTGCCACCACAATTGACCGACTGAAGCCTCGGTGATGTTGCTGTCTCTCCTTCCTCCAATCTTTTTATGATCTTGAGCTTCGTTTCCACGGTAACGGATTTTCTTTGGGGTGCAGGAGCATTGCTAAAAGACAAAGCTTTTCTTCTTTTGGGGCGATAATGTCTAAAAAGGAGGGCGAAAAATGCGAAGATACAAACACGGACGAGCATTAGCCAGACAAAATGGCGGACGGGGGCCGGGCGTTGTAAAGTCGAGACGTCTTAAGTCGAGACCGTCTTAACCCGAGGACTCCCTGTATTCGCTCTCGCGATCATATTGAAGGACAATTTAGAGCAAGGGTCTCAAAATTCAATTTTCATTGCGGCCCACGTTACCTTGGTGATGGTTAACCTCAGAACGCCGTTATGGGTCGACACTGAGAATCATACAATGTAATAACCTCATCATATTTTACACATGGTTGCCACTGCATTGTGACTGGCTGGCAACCAGTGCAATTTTGCACAATCTTAATCTCAGGAGGCTCCAGCACACCTGCAATTAACCTACTGAGGATAAGCAGATGGAACTAGAATTGCATTCAAATGTTATTGTTTTTCTAACACCTAATCTATCTTGAAATGATAAATTATGGAATATTATGATAACGAGATCTAAAAACAATGCAATTGCTCTGTTAATGCATTTGGTGGAAATGATTGTGATGTCTGAATATGAAATGAACTAAAAGGAATAGTGACAGATTTTCTGCCAAAATGAAAACAACAAGTAACTTTAGCAAGTAGCAAGTGAAATAGATGGACTTTCTTGGCATTAGTGCCCCCACAAAAAAATGACATGGCGGGCTCTATCTGGCTCCCCAGACCTCGAATTTAACACCAGTGATTTCGTCTTCAATTTATCAGAAATTAATGTTTTACGGTTGTGGGACGAAGTCTATGCAAACACAGGGAAACATGCAAAATTCCTCATAGGAAGGCCGCAGCTCGGATTCGAATGTGACACTGAAGGAAAAATTTGCAAATATTGGCATTCGAGCAATATAAAGTAAGCGGGAAAATTTGTTGACACCTTTGGTGACACAAGTTGAGAATTTCCAAGACATCATATATAAAATAGAGATAGGTTGGTTCGATAGATAGATAGATAGATAGATAGATAGATAGATAGATAGATAGATAGATAGATAGATAGATAGATAGATAGATAGATAGATAGATAGATAGATAGATAGATAGATAGATAGATAGATAGATAGATAGATAGATAGATAGATAGATAGATAGATAGATCTATTTAAAAAGTCTGGATAGCGCATACACGTCAGCGGTACGTCGATTGGTTGAAGCCCCTGGCCGCCATATTGGTACTCCCAAAACGCGTGGAGGACAAGGGTTACAGGTTGGATTATGGTGGGGTTTTTCCTCAAAATTTGGCTTGTAGAATTAAAACTGGTTATGTGGTCTTGACATTTTTTTCAGTTCTGGTAACATTAAGGATTTTTAATTCGACATGGTAAGGCAAAAAAACGCTTAGTGCAAAGGAAAGACATAGAACACCGCGACTACCAAGAAACCTTGCATATTACCTCGGGCCTGATTTCTATGACGAGTTAACTTTTCCCAAAATACGCTGTGAATCACAATCATCACAACATAGCAAAAAACTAAGCATTTTTTGTTGTAAAAGCATTAAATTTCAAGTCAATCAGTTAGATATATTTTTGGAAACAAGGACTCCCAATGGGAAAATACATGCTAAATTCATTGATCATTTGTTGTCTTTGCGACGTCCCATTTCAGAAAATGTAAACTCGTTTCCTCGCATTTGAAAATCAAATTCAATTTGCAGAGTTCTGTGTGAAATTCATCAAAAATTTCACAGAAAATGCGTTTTCTTGCTTATCCACTGATGAAGTTTGGGGAAAATATTTACATCGCTTTTTCGCGAAAAAACGTCGGCTTATAAAGGTGAAAGCAGAGAGTGAATAACAACAACCGTAAAGACAAGTTTGGTTAAAGGAAAGTTTAAAAAACACGAAACTGGCGATTATTATTATATATTTTTAGATCAGTAGCTACAAGACTGATCTTTGTGGCTTTCCGTAGTGTGGGTGTAAACAGGAAGTGGAACTACAATCTAACGGCGGTAACGACAAAAGACTACGGTATAATGTTTTTTTTTTTTTTTAAATGTCCATGCGGTTTAAAACAAAATTGTGGCTAAAAGTACAAAATAAGGGACGACATATTTACCCGAGGTTTTGCATCCAAATAATTGCGAGGCTCCGTTTTCAAAAGCGCGACGCTAACGGTTGTCTGTTGGAGCAAAGCGGAAGCTTCAAGCCAGGGAAGAGTCTTCCGTCGTCCTCCGTTCAATCGTCGGTGTGTCTTCGTCGCCAGGTTGATGGCTCTCCCGACCCTCTCCACCTACGTGCCCTACCGGCAACGGGCGCTCGGGATCCAGCTTGCCTGGAAGAGGGAGCAGCAATTCCGCAGGCGGGAGCAGTTGGCCCTCAACGCCAAGTACTTCAGGGAGCAGAGCTTCCGCAACCACTTCCACTCCGAGTGGACGTCGCGCCACTACTTCGAGCAGAGGTAAGCAAGTGCGAAAGGCGATGAGGAAACACACTCTGGGTGTCAAAACAGGTATGTGACGTCCATTTTCTGAGCCGCTTATCCTCACGAGGGTCGCCCGGAGTGCTAGAGCCCGTCCCAGCTGTCAACGGGGCAGGAGGCGGGGTGCAATCACACCGAGGGGCAAATTAGAGTGTCCAATTAATGTTGCACGTTTTTGGGATGTGGGAGGAAACCCACGCAGGCACGGGGAGAACACCCAAACTCCGCACAGGTGGGGCCGGGATCGAACCCGGGTCCTCAGAACAGTGAGGCCAACGCTTTATCAGCTGAGCCACCGTGCCTTGAGGCTTGTATTAATTACAATATACGATCTATATCTATATCTGGATAGATCTATATCTAGCCATCCATTTTCTTTTGACGTTTATCCTCATGAGGGTCGCAGGGTATATCTATCTATCTATCTATCTATCTATCTATCTATCTATCTATCTATCTATCTATCTATCTATCTATCTATCTATTTTCTTTTGACACTTATCCTCATGAGGGTCACGGGGTATCTATCTATCTATCTATCTATCGCCGCTTATCCTCATGAGGGTCACGGGGTATCTATCCATCCATCCATCGAATGCGCGCCCTGTGATGTGCATGCAACGGTGCAGGGTGCGCTCGCATAAAGCTAGCCGATGATAAGCGGTCTAATAAAAGAAAAAGGACGAGTGTGTCGTCTCCTGGAACTTTGTTTCGACTATGTCGCGTATCGTCTTTGGGCGCACGTCCTGTCAACGCGGAACCCAAGCGGCAAACGGCTGACGGGTCTTCCTCTGCTTTGTCAGCATGTCAGCGTATTGTAAACAGAAATTGGAGGACGACAAAATGAACACGTTAGAGGAACGCAAGCTACGTCTCAAGCAAATGCTGGACGAGGAGCAAAAGCAGCTGGACGCGGAGCTCAAGCGTCTTCGACCTCACGGCGGCGGACTGCCGAAGAAAGCGGACGTGCAACACGCATTGAAAGAGGAGAGGAGAAAAAAGGTAGCCTCGGACAGTCATCGTAAGCATATTTCTGCTTGTGTATGTGGTATCCTTATTGTTCTCGTTTTGTACTCTTAAGCTGGCACAGGAGCTTTTGAAGGAGCACCGGAAGAGGAACAACGTCGAATCGCAACAGGTAGCGACGGAAATTGGATTTATTGACTGGCGGTGCAAAACAAAATGGACGTTTGCATCTGGCTGCGACAAACGACGCTATCTCGATCGCTGTTTTCATAAACGGCGAACAAACTCACTGGATAGTCTTGTGGTTCGCCGGCTTGGATATTTTCTGTTCAGGGGCTCAACTTCCTTCCTGTATTTCGTTTGTTGGCAGCATGCGACCGCCTCGCATCAAAGTCATCTTGGCAACCAAAATCAAGGACAAATATCGGAAAAGGTAAGAAAGACAGCAAGGTAGTGACTGGATCTGTTTTCTTGCATTTCTGAACTCAATTACCATCCATCCATCCATCCATTCATCCTCCCTCTTAGCTGTATATATATCATTTTAAACATGAGGCTTATTTCCATCCATCCAGTCATCATTTTCCAGCTGATCCATCCACCCATCCATCCATCCATCCATCGCTTTCCAGCTGATCCATCCATCCATCAATCGCTTTCCATCTGATCCTTCTATCCATCCATCCATTCATCACTTTCCATCCATCCATTGCTATCCATCCATCACTTTCCATCCATCCATCCTCCCTCTTAGCTGTATATATAATTTTAAACATGAGGCTTATTTGCATCCATCCATCACTTTCCAGCGAATCCATCCATCCATCGCTTTCCAGCGAATCCATCCATTTATCGCTTTCCAGCTGATCCTTCCATCCATCCATTCATCGCTTTCCATCCATCCATCGCATTCCAGCTGATCCATCCATCCATCCAGCTGATCCATCCATCGCTTTCCAGTGAATCCATCCATTCATCGCTTTCCATCCATCCATCGCATTCCAGCTGATCCATCCATCCATCACTTTCCATCCATCCATCCAGCTGATCCATCCATCGCTTTCCAGCGAATCCATCCATTCATCGCTTTCCATCTGATCCATCGCATTCCAGCTGATCCATCCATCCATCGCTTTCCATCTGATCCATCCATCCATCGCTTTCCAGCTGATCCTTCCTTCCATCCATCCATCCATCCATCCATTCATTGCTTTCCATCCATCCATCCATCCATCCATCCAGCTGATCCATCGCTTTCCATCCATCCATCCATCCATCACTTTCCAGCTGATCCATCCATCCATCCATCCATCGCCTTCCAGCTGCTCCTTCGTGCCCCCTGGGCTCAATTTAAAATCTAAATATAATAATAAATAAATCATACATAATAAATATAAGCTAAAATATAATTTTAAAAAGAAATAATAAAATAAATAAATCTAAATACGTCTCACATCCACGATCTTTGAGGTTTACAGCGAACGGCGTCTCAATTTCTCCAAACGTCTAGCAAGAAGTCGAGGCGCACGAGTCGCGTCGCTTTCAAAACGGATGCGAGAGGAGCCGAAAAGAAGACCTGGATGAGATCAAGCAGGCAGAGGAAAGCAGGATGGCCGAAGAGAGTGACAGAGCACAAAAGGTTCACAAACAAATGGAAGAACTGAAGCTGATGGAAGAAGAGGTAAGTAGAACGATAAAAAAAAAAGTAGAAGTTGAGGGGGGGGGTGGTGGTGGTGGTACATGGTTAAAAAGTTCAAATATTTGTTTTTTTTTTTTTTTTCTGGTGGAGGCGACTCATCTGAAGAAGGAGGAAGACGTTTTGCAGGTCAATCTGTGGGAGCTGGACAAGATGGAGGCGGAGAGGAGAAACTGCGAGGAAAGACGCAAGAAGGCTGAAATGCGGTAAGGGGGGGCGGGGGGGGGGGGGGGGGCGCCGTTCAGCCCGGGAGTGTTTTCAAAGAAATCGAACCTTTCTACCTTTCTCCAATTAGGCATTTCCTGGTCCGACAGTATCGAGCCCAGCTAAGGAGGAGAGCGCAGCTGGTTCAGGAGGAACTTGTGAGTCTTTTGAAATTGTTGCCGTTCGATCCCTCCCCCCAAAATACCCGGGGTGGGGGGGGGGGGGGGGCAAACAGCAAACTTCGCAAATAGTCGACGCTCCTAACCCGCAGTCATAGTTTAAAGCATTTAAAAAGACGCAGCCGGGATAGGCTCCGGCGTTCCCCGCGACCTTCGTGAGGATAAGCGGCAAAGAAAATGGGTGGATTTAAGAATGAATTTCAACTTTAAAACTGTTGGGATCTACATAGCTTTGTGCCCCCCTGCCCCCAAAAAAGGAGTCAGACCACAAGATCCTGGTAGCCTTGCTGAAAGGGGAGCAAGAGGAGGTCAGGAAGGAAAGGGCGCCAAGAGAAAGGGCCTTCGCCGACGCCGCCTGGATGAGCCGCGTCATCGAGGAGCAGCTCCGGCTGGAGAGAGAACGCGAGGCCGAGTTGGACTTCCTGCACAGGTGGGCGAAACGTCTTTCGAAAAGCGATCCACTCCTTAATTCCCTTTTTTTTTTTTTTTTTTTTTTTGTGACTTAACGTGCTTTTCAAATGTGCAGTGGTTTCATTCTCTATCAAATTTTTTTTGTCACTGGCCATATTATATTTATGATTTCCAGGCCGTTATGACTCTGAATCCATATGAAGGAATTGTCACTTCCCTATAATTAGATACACACGAAAAATTGCTTAATAATTAGTTGTAAAATTAAAAAAAAAAAACTTGTCCTGATAGGGGTCACCACAGCTTGTCATCTCAGGTGCTCATATTGATCCAGGCATCCATTTTTTGCCGCTTATCCTCACAAGTGTCACAGGGAGCGCTGGAGCCTATCCCAGCTCTCAACGGGCAGGAGGCGGGGGACAACCCTGAACTGGTCGCCAGCCAATCCCAGGGCACACCGAGACAAACGGCCGCACTCACAATCACACCTACGGGCAATTTAGAGTGTCCAATTCATGTTTGCATGTTTTTGAGTTGTGGGAAGAAACCGGAGTGCCCGGAGGAAACCCACGCAGGCACGCTGAGAACATGCTAACTCCACACAGGCAGGTCCGCGATTGAACCCGGGTCCTCAGAACTGTGAGGCCCACGCTCTACAGCTTCACTACCATTCCGCAGACTTAAGTGTTTTTTTTTTTGTTTTGTATTATTTTGTGAAGTGGTGGCACGGTGGTTTAGCTGGTAAAGAGTTAGCCTCACAGTTCTCAGGTCCCGGGTTCAATCCCGGACCCACCTGTGTGGAGTTTGCATGTTCCCCCCGTGCCTGTGTGGGTTTTCTCCGGGCACTCCGATTTCATCGCACATCCTAAAAACATGGAACATTAAGTGGACACTCTAAATTGTCCGTAGGTGTGATTGTGAGTGTGGCTGTTTGTCTCGATGTGCCCTGCGATTGGCTGGCGACCCGTTCAGGGTGTCCCCCACGCCTCCTGCCCATTGACAGCTGGGATAGGCTCCAGCGCTCCCCGCGACAATTGTGAGGATAAGCGGCTAAGAAAGTGGTGGATGGATAATTTGTAAAGTACACTCATCCTAAAACAATGTGTTCACTATTTATTCCGGAAGATCCACTCATTGACTTTGATCCTGTTTGTTGTAATTATGGGACAGCATTGATGTAATAAAATTCGGAAAAAAAAATTCATACGCACTCATAGTAATAACGGTGTAGCTAGGGAACGAGTGAATGAAATATGCACTTTCCGTTTTAGAGAGGATGCCCAACGTGTGTGGGATAACCGACAAGAAACTTGGGAGAGGGAGAGAAAAGCCAGAGAACTACTCATGCACGAGGTGCTCATTTATGACTCATCAAATGTGATATTGCGGTAAAAACTCACGGCTATTTCGAAACATTATCCAAGTCATGAAAAGCTAAATGAGCGTTCTCGCGTTTGCCTCGTAAAAAGGTGCTCGTGGGACGGCGACAGAAGCTGGAGCTGAGAATGCAGAAAAATCGCGAGGCTCAATTGGAGTCCCTGAGGAGACGAGAGGAGCTGATCCAAGAACTGGAGAAGGAGAAAGAGCTCAGACGCCGGGAGAAGGAGGAGGAGCAGAGCCGGAGAGCGCAACAGGTTCACGAGATGGAGGCGCACGTCGTCGACCGACCGCTGCATTTCAATTGTTGACCGATGAAGCAACTGACCTTTCCGACTCACGATCTTAAGCTCCGCCCCCTTAGCTACAGTTGCCATGTCCCACAAGCTTACAAAATGGCAACTGAACAGAACAGCAAGTCGATTCTCTATCGCGTATTCCAGATATTATTGCGGTATGGTTTTTTTTTTTTTTTTTTTTTGCCATATGCAATTGTCCAAGAGAGGTCTCAACTATTTCACGCTAGGATATGTACACGGAATTAAGATTTTGGACGCAGGGTGAGTACTTTTTTTTTTTTAAGTCCATCGTAGACACTCCGTCAACTGTGTTTTAGGCTTTGTAAAATGAATTAATCTATCAGGATATCTTTCATCAGAATTGCACGTTCCCCAAGCGCAACCTTCGTAACGTTAACTTTTCCATGTGCCCGCTACTAGCAACCAGCATTGCTTGTGGGACATTATGGCGAGAGGGGCGTGTCAAGACAATGCGGCTATCTGATTGGCTATTATTGTATGGGTGATTGACAGGTCGGAAAGGTCCATTGAACGAATGAAGGAGGGTTTGTGTACCTTGTACGTTTTTAAAAAAAAAAAGAAAAAAAGCTCTGATGCAGTTTGCGTGTGCGTCCTGCAGGTGGAGCAGGAGCTCCAAGAGCAGTGCAGGATTGAGGAACTGCAGGAGGAGGAGATGAATGCTCACCTCAGTCAGGAGGAGGCGCTAAAGCGCAGTATTCTCAATCGGGCTTACCAGGCGCAGGTACGATCGCAATTCTGTCAACAGAAGCTATGACGGGAAACTTAAAAAGTTTTTGTTTTTTCTTCTCCATTTCAGATAAACAGCAAGCCTCGAGTAGTATGGACATGAACTTATTTAAATGACCTTTGTTGCCTTACGTAAAAAGTCCTGTGTGCCATCTTTGTGATCTATGTTTTTAAAAATATATTTTGAATCCTCTATTTGTAGAAGTTTTTCAATAAACTGTCCCGTGAAATTCAGCGTTGTCTATAAAACAAACACAGTCTCATGTCGGTTTTAAATAAATTAAGTTTATTTAGAAAATTAATATTTCCAAATTGCAACTCGATCGGCTGCATCATATACAGTACAGTACAGCTCTGCACTCCATTCAGTAACACGAAGTCGTGCCGAACAATCGGGAAACGAGACTGACAGCTCCAGCCGATAACGTCGCACGACACAAAACGGGGTCAGAGCACGAAACACGTGGACGTACGCTTGGTTTTTAGCTCCGACTTTTCGGAACGATGCCATCGCCGTCGTGGCACACAGACTGCATGATAGCGCAGATTAAAAACATCTTTATCTTGAATGCAACGTTTCTCACAAATGGCGGACCACACGAGCATTCACCGACGTGACGAACGAGCTGGCGGCAAGCGAACCGCTGACGGGCTTCACCGAAGGCAAATTGTAGAAAATGAGTTTTTGCAGTCCACAAATGCTCCACTAGTGTGTGTGTGAAATTAGAATTGAAAGGCAGCAATAAAAAAAATTAGCCATCTTTACATCACGACGACTCCATTGTGCAATCAACGAGGGCAAGCTTAATTGATGCAGTATTGGATAACATTCCTACTAGTGTGCTTTTAAAAGAGCAATTGTAGAACTTACAGTGAAGAAAAGTATTTGAACACCCTGCTATGTTGCAAGTTCTCTCACTTACAAATCACGGATTGGTCTGAAATTTTCATCGTAAGTGCATGTCCACTGTGAGAGGGATCATCTAAAAAGAAAAATCCAGAAATCACAATGTATGATTTATTTTTTTTTTAACCATTTGTGTGATACAGCTGCAAATAAGTATTTCAACACCTGTCTATCAGCTGGAATTCTGACCCTCAAAGACCTGTTAGTCCACCTTTTAAAGTCCACCTCCACTCCATGTATGATCCTGAATCAGACGCACCTGTGTGAGGTTGTTAGCTGCATAAACAGACCTGTCCACTCCATACAATCAGTAACTTTTTGGTCATAATTCCACAAACCGTGTTTGGAGGAAGACGAATGATGAGCTCCATCCCAAGAACACCATCCCTACTGTGAAGCACGGGGGTGGTAGGGTCATGCTTTGGGGGTGTTTTTCTGCACATGGGACAGGACGACTGCACTGTATTAAGGAGAGGATGACCCCGGCCATGTATTGTGAGATTTTGGGGAACAACCTCTGTCCCTCAGGAAGAGCATTGAAGATGGGTCGTGGCTGGGTCTTTCAACATGACGATGACCCGAAGCACACAGCCAGGAAAACCAAGGAGTGGCTCCGTAAGAAGCACATCAAGGTTCTGGCGTGGCCTAGCCAGTCTCCAAATCTAACCAACAGAAAATCTTTGGAGGGAGCTGAAACTGTGTTTCTCGGCAAAATCGATCTAGAGAAGATCTGTGTGGAGGAGTGGTCCAAAATCCCCCCTGCAGTGTGCGCAAACCTGGTGAACAACTACAGGAAACCTTTGACCTCTGTAATTGCAAACAAAGGCTACTGTACCAAATATTAACATTGGTTTTCTCAGGTGTTCAAATACTTATTTGCAGCTGTATCACAAATAAATCGTTAAAAAAAATTAATACATTGTGCTTTGTGGATTTTTCTTTTAAGATGATCTCTCTCACAGTGGACACGCACCCCCAATGATAATTTCAAACCCCTCCATGATTTTTCTAAGTGGTAGAATTTGCACTATAGCAGGGTGTTCAAATACTTACTTTCTTCACTGCATTAACCTTGAAAATTGTGCTATTCGTCGGTAAAGAGGCCCATCCGTTTGTGCCAAAATCTAAAACATAAAATGAAAGCATGCATATACCACAAATATGAAAACAAACACAGAATTAAAAACAAAACAGAAGCCAAGGACGGCGCTGCAGCCCTGGCAGTGCCGTCAGTTGGTGTTCTCCTTAGTGGTGATGGTGACGAGCTGCTTGGCCGCCTTGGCAATATCGTAAGCGCATTGGATGACCTGCTGGGTGACAAGCTGCATGTCCGGCCCCGGGCAGCCTTCCGGAGGCACCGCCTTCCTGCACTCGCCCTGCAGCCTGCACGCGCTGGACGTCAACAGGCGCAGGGAGCTTCTCACCGTTTCCGAGCGAGGCCTCTGCGATGAAGACGGAAAGGTCTCACGTACATATTGCAAACATTTACCCATTCGTCCCCCCTCCCCCGCCGAAGTCGTCGTCTTACTTTCGGAAAAAGTGCCGCCATTTCTGTTACAGCCATGTGTATTCTTTCCGAGCAGGGTATGAAGCTGTGAGGAGAGCAAAATTATGATTCATTTTGAGTAGTAGTCGTATAAAAATCACAACAATGCCGTCAAATTCACTGAAGTCCATGCTCGTCAATATTTCAAGCAATGTAGCACACGTTTCTTATGTAAAATGCAGTTTCCTACATATTCCACCCCACCCAAATAAAAAGATGACAGCGTTCCACTTCCATAATTTCAGATGTTAAGATAACCAGCAATCGTTAATATCCAAGAGTGAGCTTTCACAGGTGCAACTCAACAACTTAGAAAATGTTTTTCAGTAGTTAGAAGGAACCAAGCAATATTTTCCAAAGATTTATGACACAAAGTGAAATTTTTTTTTTTTTAATTTTGATACCAATTTCATCTTCTTTTCCTTTCGGCTTGTCCCGTTAGGGGTCTAAACTCATCGGTCAACCTATCCATGACTACCGCAAAAACAGGAAGGGGCTCAGCGCGGATCCCTGATGCAGTCCCACCTCTACCTTAAATTCTCTCACCGCTGTTCTGCTGCCCTCATACACATCCTGTACTGTTCTAACAAATTTCTCCACCACACCAGACTTGCGCATGCATTGGATACTAATACCTCAAATGTAAATTTTGAGAAATTTCAATTTTACAAAAATCTTCAGTTGTTACCAAGGCACCAGCCGGCAGAGGTGACTTGCAGGAATTTATAAAAAGCAAATGTATTTTATAGCGCATTTAATACACAAGGTAACTTAATTCGCTGTATATGATTAAAAGCATTACATACAGTATAAAGTATCAGCCCCAGATAAGAGAAAATTTAACATCTCGGCAAGTTGGGTTAATATTACCCATGTACCGTATTTTCCGCACTATAAGGCGCACTTAAAAGCGTTTAATTTTCTCAAAAGCCGACAGTGCGCCTTATATATGGATCACTATTGACCCTTTGGTGCAGCGCCATCTAATGGATGCATAATGTATATATGTATAATGTAATGTAATATATGATTTTTTTTTTTAAATAGGCCCTTCATTGAAGATGCACCTTATAATGTGGTGCGCCTTATGTATGAAAAAAATAGGCCATTCGTTGAAGATGCGCCTTATATGTGATTCTTTTATTAAAATAGGCCATTCATTGAAGCTGCGCTTTATAATGTGGTGCAGCTTATATATGAATTTATAAAAAATAGGCCATTCATTGAAGATGCACCTTATAATGCGATGCGCCTTATAAATGATTTTTTTAAATTGGCCATTCATTGAAGATGCGCCTTATAATGTGGTGCGCCTTATATATGATTTTTTTTAAATAGCCATTCATTGAAGATGCGCCTTATAATGTGGTGCGCCTTATATATGAATTTAAAAAAAAATAGGCCATTCATTGAAGATGCACCTTATAATGCGATGCGCCCTATAAATGATTTTTTTTAATTGGCCATTCATTGAAGGTGCACCTTATAATGTGGTGCGCCTTATATATGATTTTTTTTAAATAGGCCATTCATTGAAGATGCGCCTTATAATGTGGTGCAGCTTATATATGAATTTTAAAAAAATAGGCCATTCATTGAAGATGCACCTTATAATGTGATGCGCCTTATAAATGTTTTTTTTTTAATTGGCCATTCATTGAAGATGTACCTTATAATGTGGTGCGCCTTATATATGATTTTTTTTAAATAGGCCATTCATTGAAGATGCGCCTTATAATGTGGTGCAGCTTATAAATGAATTTTAAAAAAATAGGCCATTCATTGAAAATGCACCTTATAATGCGATGCGCCTTATGTTTTTTTTTAATTGGCCATTCATTGAAGATGTGCCTTATAATGTGGTGCGCCTTATATGATTTTTTTTTAAAATTGGCCATTCATTGGAGATGCACCTTACAATGCGATGCGCCTTATAATTTTTTTTTTTTTTATTGGCCATTCATTGAAGATGCGCCTTATATATTTTTTTAAAAATAGGCCATAACATTGAAGATGCGCCTTATAATGCGGTGCGCCTTATAGTGCGGAAAAAAGGTAAATGAAACTAAGATGTTAGAAATTTGTACACACACACACATACACACCCGTGGATGAACACTCATGCTGATGAAAACCAAACCATGAAAAAATACTGTTATATTGTTTGTGGGAAATAATTCATTAGTGGGTCAGGGCGCAGAGGAAGATCAAACTGTGCCTGGGAGGCAGGGACAGAGGCCAGAGTACCAGGACGAGGGATCGGGGGCTCGCGGGCTGAGCGGATGAAGAGGTGCGGGGGGCTTCTCAGCCCAGGGCACCAGCGTGCTGAAACATCCCAGACTGTGCCTGAGACGGCGCACGGCTTCACGCTCGCACGGTCTGCTGACAGGTACGAGGCCCGAAGGCGCCGAGCAAGGGGGGGAGAGGAGCGAAGATGCCAGTCAAACAGAACCGAATAACGACAGAACGCAAGAGGTGGCAAATGGGAAATCGACCCCGTCTGATGCATCTGACCTCTCGTGTTTGTTATCCTGAGCCGCCCGCAGCAGCTCCTGAATATTCTTGGTGATCTGCTCCGTTTTGCGGATGACGTCCTCGGTGCTGGGAAGCGTCGGGTCCGCCTCCGCCTCCGCGTCGTCCAGCTCGGGGATGGCGGCGCCGCTCCTCAGCCTCCCTCTCCGGCACGGGCTGCAGGGGGAACAGAAGATTACACTTCATAACATAAGTTTGATGATCGCACGCAGTTCCTACCCCGAATCGTCCGCCTCGGCGTCGTTGACGGTGTTGTCGTAGTCGCTCTCGGGCATGCTGCTCTGCTTCTCCAACTTGGAGGCCTGCAGGGGAAGCGATTGATGGCGCGCGTCATTGGGAACATAAACCAGAAACATCTGTGCTGAAAACACGAGTCGAGTGCTGCTGCAACACGCTCACCCCCCCCCTCCACCCCCAAAGGAATTAAAAAAAAAAAAAACACGTTTATATTGTTGCCAGAGCGTGTGTGCACAAATCACAACTGTCATAAAAAAAAACGAGTACAAGCTATTGCAGAGGACTTTTGAAATAAAGCTGCGAAGCAGGAGCGCACGATGTTATGAAGCCATTTCAATAATTATCGTTAGTACGGTCAGATTGCTGAGTCTGCGTCAAGTAATCACAAATGCTGACAACGATGGAAAACTTTTTTTTTTTTTTTGAACGCATTATTGTGTGTGGTTGGTTGAGCGGGGGTTGCTCCATCTTTAATCAATTAGCCTTCGTACTTGTCCAGAATAAATAAGACAAACCCTCATTTAATGACATCCATGATCACATGGGATGACATTAGCGTTGTGAAATTAAAATGTGTTTTTAAGGGGAAGTTCAGGATGACGAGGACGGTGGGAAAAGGCCAGATGGATTCATAAAATAACCTGACTGTTCCCGTTTTGCTCATAATCACCCAACCGAATCCCACCCAATAGAACAACAACAGTTTGTGCATTTTCATGGGCTTTATCATTAAAATACTTTTGTGCTCCACGTGGCTCACGACGGATGTAATATGAAATTACACCAGATATGTTTAGACCTAAGCCGCAAACTCCTGGATCATCACGTCAGTTGCGACCAGATGGATCGGGACTGTGCTGGTTTACTGTACGAACAGTTTTTTTGTCTGAGACAACTACAGGATTACTTAAGCTAACAAAAGATTTATTAACTATAAATTTGCTTTCATAAGCGGGATCTTAAGTGGTTTCCTATATTTTGCACAATCGAATACACCAAATACCACTAATACTTTTTTTCCGCCCATCCATTTTCTTTGCTGCTTATCCTCACAAGGGTCGTGGGGCACGCCAGAGCCTATCCCAAATGTTAACGGGGAGGAGGCAGGGTAACACCCTGAATTGGTCGCCAGCCAATTGCAGGGCACTTCGAGACAAACACAATCACACCTACGGGCAATTTAGAGTGTCCAACTAATGTTGCATGTTTTTGAGATGTGGGAGGAAACCGGAGTGCATGGAGAAAACCCATGCAGGCACGGCGACGACATGCAAAGTCCACACAGGTGGATCCGGGATTTAACCGAGGACTTCAGAACTGTGAAGCAAACGCTTTCCAGCTGATGCACCGTGCCGCCAATTGACAGTACATCCATCCATTTTCTTTGGCGCTTATGCTGACAAGGGTCACGGGGAGTGCTGGAGTCGATCACAGCTGTCAAAGGGTAGGAGGCGGGGTACACCCTGAACTGGTCGCCAGCCAATCGCAGGGCACATCGAGACAAAGCGCCACACTCACAATCACACCCAGGGGCAATTTAGCGTGCCCAAATAATGTCGCATGTTTTTGGGATGCGGGAGGAAACCGGAGTGCCCGGAGAAAAGCCACGCAGGCACGAGGGAGAACATGCAAACTCCGCACAGGCGGGGCCGGGATTGAACGCGGGACCTCAGAACTGTGAGGCCAACGCTTTACCAGCCGATCTACCGTGACGCCCTCATACTTTTTTGGGAAATCAATTTCAGTTAACGCAGTGACAGATAATTCTGAAGAACGCACAAAACCTCGAAATGAAGCAGATAATTCACTGAAGTTTTAAACGGCCGCAGCGCAGCGCCAACTACAGGCGAGGATGGCGTACTGGATGTTTGATCGGTGGCTGATATCAGCAGCCTTCGCAAGTAACCTATACCTTGAAAAGAGGCCGGCCAACTCACACATCCCAAGTACTTATTGTTAGTTGTTTGTAGTCGTACAGTATTACAATTTTTATTTTTGTTGGGGTTATACATTAAACCATGCCCTGCGATTGGCTGGCGACCAGTTCAGGGTCTACCCCGCCTCCTGCCCGTTGAATGCTGGGATAGGCTCCGGCAATCCCCGCGACCCTCGTGAGGATAAGCAGCAAAAGAAAATGGATGGATATAAAACCAACCACACACTTAAAATCACTGTTGAGTTCTCAATGCAGCTAACGTCAACTCATATTAATTAGATTGTGCAGGTTAAGTGTTAAGTGCAAGTGAGTGTACGCTACATTTTATGCAAATAAAACACTTTTTTTTTCCAAGTCCTGACATTATTTTCGCTACACAACTCTACTAAAAATGAATTTAAAGAAAAATTGACCATTTTTTTTCTCCAGCCAGTGAGGGTGACGCTGACGAAGGCAAGTGGTTGATGGTGAGGTGGCACATGCAGATTGGCGGGCAGGCAAGGGGGACACGAGACCGATAGAGAGTGAGGCAAGAGGAAGGTGATGAAAGCACCCAGGGGACTTTGCTGCCGTCCCGCAAGGTGAGGCCCGCATGAGGAAGTACTTAACCTTTAGGTTACTTTCATCCTTGGACCAGGACAGGGTGGACGGAAATGAGGGGAGGGATGAAGAGGCGGTCACAAAAGCCCCTTTTTCCTTCTAAAGACGTGGTCCAAAAATCACATTTTGGGGAGACAAAGATCTTGTTAAATTGTAAAAATGAAAAAAAAAAAAAAAAAAAAAGTATAGTTAGGACTGAGTTTTTTTTTTAGAGCTGTACAGTGGAGAAAATAAGTATTTGAACACCCTGCTATATTGCAAGTTCTCCCATATGAAAATTACAGAGGGGTCTAAAATTTTCATCGTAGGTGCATGTCCGCTGTGAGAGAGAGAGAATCTAAAAAGCAAAATCCATTAATGACAATGTATGATTTTTTTTTTTTTTAGCGATTTGTGTGATACAGCTGCAAATAAGTATTTGAACACATGTCCATCAGCTAGAATTCTGACCCTCAAAGACCTGTTAGTCTGCCTTTAACTTTCCATCTCCACTTCATGTATTATCCTGAATTAGTTGCACCTGTGTCAGGCCAAAATGGAACTTTTTGGTCATAATTCCACTAACTGTGTTTGGAGGAAGACAAATGATGAGTTCCATCCCAAGAAGACCATCCCGACTGTGAAGCATGGGGGTGGTAGCATCATGCTTTGGGGAGTGTTTTTTTTTCCCCACATGGGACAGGACTACTGCACCGTATTACGGAGAGTATGACCGTGGCCATGTATTGTGAGATTTTGGGTAACAACCTCTTTCCCTCAGTCAGAACATTGAAGATGGGTCAGGACTGGGTCTTTCTACATGACGATGACCCGAAGCACACAGCCAGGAAAACCAAGGAGTGGCTCCGTAAGAAGCACATCAAGGTTCTGGTGTGGCCTCACCAGTCTCCAGACCCAAACCAAACAGAAAATTACTTTAAAGGGAGCTGAAACTGTGTTTCTCAGCAACAGCCCAGAAACCTGTCTGACCTAGAGAAGATCTGTGTGGAAGAGTGGGCCAAAATCCCTCCTGCAGTGTGTGCAAACCTGGTGAACAACTACAACAATTAACTTTTGACCTCTGTAATTGCAAACAAATAATAGTTTTCTCAGGTGTTCAAATACTTATTTGCAGCTGTATCACACAAATAAATCATTAAAAAAAAAAAAAAAAAATCATACTTTGTGATTTCTGGATTTTTCTTTTTAGATGATCTCTCTCACAGTGGACATGCACCTCGGGTGAAAATGACTTCTAAGTGGGAGAAATTGCAATATACCAGGATGTTCAAATACATATTTTCTTCAATGCAATTTCAAGAAATGCATTTAATCCAATTAAGAAAATCAAAACCTTGATCGTTTTTTTTAATAACTTATTTTCCTTGCTACAGAGCAAAACTGACACTGCAGCAGCATCTTCATTTGAACCAAGAAAAGCAGATGAGTTCGAGTTTGTCATGCAGTACAAAAACACAGTCTTTGTATGGTTGTTTTAATGCTTCATCAACACAAAAGACAGTACAAAATTGTAAATTAAACCACGACAACAGGATCTGCAAGCAAGTACAACTAATTAATGTCTAAAAAAAAAAAAAAAAAAAAAAAAAAAAGAAGACGATGCAAACCAGTAAACAGACATATGTAGAAAATGACCTTGCAAACGTATCGGAACCGGACAAGATGAGGTGTGAGTGGATGATTGTTGATTTTAAAAAGATGCGTACGTACGTCAAAGAGAAAGCAAGTGACAGGTGAAGGGAGGCCAGCGGGGAGGGAAAGGCGAAGGAATGCAGGGAACAGGTCTTTTACTTACATGAGACGGGAAGGGATGCAGGGTGGGGACGGCCTCCTCTGCGTAAGCGCTTTCCCCTTTAAGGAGATAGGGCTTCAGGCCCGAGCCGGTCTCGTACATGGACATGGGCCGACTCGCCCGGGCAGATTGCCGGCGTTTCAGGGCTGAAGGGCCGGAGGGGTCGGGATAGTCTGACGTGCTGGGGTTCGGATAGATATTGGCTGAGACCTGCCGCCTAAGAGAGGTGTTCTCACTTTGCAGAGATTGCAGCTGGAAGAGACGGGTCAGCAACACACTAAGAGGAGTTCTGAGCAAAGCAAGCCTTTTAACCACTTCCTGTTGCTTTTTTTTTTTTTTTTTAATTAACTCCAAAAAAAAAAAAAAAGCCAGCGATGAGCAAGCAAAGAGCTGATTGGACAGCGAGGTGACAAGTGGGAGTGGATTCAGAGATGCAGCCTACAGAACAAGAGCTAGCAGCGATTGAGGTTTAAGAATTGACTAGAGAAAGATGTTGTGTCGTCATTGAGGTTCTGGATTCGAGTGCACCGCGACATTCACACCGGGTGTCGACTCATGTCAGAAAACTCTACTCCGCATGCGTTTGCCCGATAGAAAAACTTTTGCAAGACATCTACAATACCGTCCTGTGATGATACCAATCGATGGTTGCTGAAATGATTCTGACTTGACTGAATATTTACTGTACAAACCACAATGACCTCTACCATTTATTCATGTAATTTGCCTTTTGTATCCCACAGAATAACTCAAATCAGGCCCCAAATGGAGCATTGTCAAAATACTCCTGCAAAAATAAGCAGTAATGTTGCTTAAAGGGGAAATCTAACTATGCATCCAATAGGTCATCTAATATGTTGTCTATTTTGACAATGTGATGTTAAATCATCTCTCATTTAATAGTGTTTTGAGAAGATTTTTCATCGACAACTAGGAATTTTCAGGGGCGCTGCCATTTTCGTGAGTCACATGATCTGCGTGCGCGGATGTGACGTGTACCAAGCCGCAATAAAGGCTCGATTACATGAGATACAATTTATGCCCAGCGCTGATTTCTCAGATTTATCCTCATCTGGTGATGACATAGCAGTATCGGTTGATCGGGAAGACGGAGGAATACTGTACTGGAGCCAGCAAGCCGGCTTTGGGGGTGTCTGTCCCCCGCATAACACGTGTCACTCACTCCTTTTTCTTCCGCATTGTGGAGGAAGAGCCAACTTTGAAGGCTCAAAAAGCGACGTCCCAATGAACGCTTGGCCGCCACGAGCCAGTTATCTCTGTGGTAACTTTTCTGACACCTCCTGCTTGAAACCCACATGCGCACGTCCTCCGTCCTGCAGGCTGCCGGTGGAGAGCTCAATCGCGCAGTGCGCCATCCCGCAGCCGCCGCCGTGCCAGGTCCTGGTTATCAGATAATGAACGAGACTCCAGCATGCTAACTAGAAGCAGCCGTGAGTGTGTATGGAAGTATTCCTCCGTCTTCTCGATCAACCGAGCCGCTCATGGCTGTGCCGCTCACGGCTATGTATGGAAGTATTCCTCCACCTTCCAGAGCGGCCGAGCCGCTCACGGCTGTGCATGGAAGTAGTCCTCCGCCTTCCCGATCAACCAAGCCGCTCACAGCTGTACCACTCACAGCTTTGTTCGGAAGTATTCCTCCGTCTTCCCGATCAACCGAGCGGCCGAGCCGCCCACGGCTGTGTATGGAAGTATTTCTCCGTCTTCCCTATCAATCGATACTGCTATTTCTTCATCAGATGAGTATAAATCCGAGAAATCAGCGCTGGGCATAAATTGTGTCCCATGTAATCGAGCCTTTATTGCGGCTTGGTACACGTCACATCCGCGCACGTAGATTATGTGACTCATGAAAATGACAGCGCCCCTGAAAATTCGCAATTGCTGATAAAAATCTTCTCAAAACACTATTAAATGAGAGAGGATTTAACATGACATTGTCAAAATAGATACATATGATATGACCTAATGGATACATTAATGCAAACCAGTGAATTTCCCCTTTAAATTAATTCATAGCGATACAGTGTCTACATTTTCTATGACCCACTTGGGAAAAACATCCGCGTTCTAGATGGTCAAAAACATTACAAAGAGCACAAAATGAGATGAAGCAAGGCACACGCATACAAATCAAGTTAGTTATTGTTGCCTACAATGTATAATAATGGAATTAAAACAAATGGATTAATGGATTAAAACAAAACATGCATTTTCAAACATTCTTGTTAGTAACATCCTTATTGTGAAATGAACGGGAGCCATCTCCTCTTCAGACGACTACGAGCGAGCATGCTGGCCCACAACCGAGGGAGGGTGGAGCAGAAGGTGAGTCACAGCAGCCTTCCTGTTCACGTAGCCAAATTACAAGACACAGGCCGGACCGCTGTGCCCCCAAACACCCATAACGGCCCCCACCCTGACTCAGTCCTGGCCCGCCGTGATGTTAGTGATCTTATTGCTGGAGCCCGGCGGATACCTTTTTCTGCATCAGCCGCAGCTCGTCGCTCAGGTTGCTGTTGGCTTTCAGGAGGTGCTGGATTTTGGCCTCGGAGGCCGAGAGCGCGTTCTTCACCTCCAGGTACTCCTGCATCGTGATCGGGCCGTCGGAGAGGTCGGAATCCAGGCTCTGTTAGGGAACAGAACAAGTGGCGGTGAAGTTCATTGCACCAAATTGAGAAAGTAAGACGTACGTTACCTTAGTCCGGTCTCCTTTACTTGAAGGGAGCTCTTGGTCTGTATCCTCGTCGGACGCTACGCTATCATAGTCGGGCTGGTCGTTATCCTGGCTGTCGCTGCGCGGCCTGCCGGACATATTCTTCAGGAGAAGTTCCACGTTATCTGCAATCAAAAGGGTCACCACGTGGACTACTTTTTCCGTCGCGCCTTACTTGAAACAAGCTCAGCTCGTCCCAGTTCCGGTTTGAAACAATCAGCCCGGATCTGGCTTGTGTGTAGGCAAGGTGGCAATGGATAGTAAATAAATAACTAGGCAAATAGTGTGACATCATTGCGGCGTGACACAGTACGACCCTGCAATGCATTCCGTGTACGTCATTCTTGCCATGTGACTTTTTAATTGTAGGAAGGCAAGACTTTTACTGAGAATATTTGCGTGTTTCTTGTCCTTACACGGAAGTGACGATTTTCTGTCAACCAATCAAGCTGAATTCATTTTTCTGCTGCTGGTGGTGGCAAAGTAGAGTTGGCTGTTTTGGTGTCCCTTTACCACTTCTGATCAGCCAAAATATTTCAATAGGATGCAAACTGTAGTGCTCAGTTGAAAGAAGGCTTCGTGCAATGTTCTCTCCAAGCTGCGCAACTGCGTAGTTGCGCACTTGTCGGTGGATGAGATTTTCTCTTTTTTGAGTAAAAGAGCCAAAGTAGAAAGTACAGGATAAGATGGTGTATAATGTTAAAATTCCACCTTGGCACAGCCTGATCCAGGATGAAAGCACAGATGATACATTGCCCAAAAAGCTAATTCTGTATTTTAAATATATAGGAAGCAACATAATATTAAGCCTAAAACTGTTTGGGAGCATCATTCAGCTTTCGACATGCATTGCGAAAGATATTCTGCAAGCAATAATTCAGTTTTACACCAAGAAAAACAGACGGGGATATCATTGCGGGTTGAAAATAAATAAATAAATGAAACAAAGTTGGAAGCGATGTTTCAAATTTATAGTTCATAGTTGGCTTGGTTTGGTTAGCAATGCATTTTTTTGTTTGTTGACATTCAGTGTAAGTTTGCAAAAACGCAAAATTGTTCTTATCAGTGTTCTGATGGGAATGTAATCTGAACCTTTTAATGAGCCATGTAACTTCAATGGATGACACTGATTGACCACAGCGCATACGTCTGATGTTGCTCACAGTGGTCAAAGGGGGCGCTCACGGCCTTAGTGTATTTGCTCAGACACAAATTCGAGGGAGCAGTGGATTCACGTACTCACCTTTGGGGCCGGCTACCGAATTCCCTTGCTGTCTCCGCTTTGCGTCGCTTAATATGTCTATCACAAGAGTTGCAAATTCGTGCGCGTTGAATCTGGCAAGTTTCTGCCGTCCCTAACAACAACCAAAAAAAACCAACAACCCGTGATTATGAGGTCAGCATGGGAAGTGTGAAATTAATCACTCAGTGATGCGAACGTGCCTGGTTTCTTGTGGATGAATACTCTGGATTGACAGGAAGGAAGGGGACCACAGTCGTCTCTGTCACGAGTGCGCTGTGATTCTGTGTTGCCAGCCACACTTGGAGAGGGTTTAAAAACACAAAATCAACCCAGTGAGCGTTCATTCGGAACGCCATTGTGCACATAATACACGTCAGCGCAGAACCCCTTTTCGTGTTCGTTTTAGCCGGACACGGCAATGAAGAGAAGACACCACCTAAGACAGAACTGGACTTTCCACCAGCATGAGCGTCCTCACGCTTGGGTAAGCTTCCGGCCCCTGCAGCGATGCTCTCGCAGCAGTCCTCCCGTAACACGGTACGAATTTGGCAGACGTGCTGCTGTGCCAGGTTTTCACAGTTACTGTATTTGCTTCTACTTTTTTTCTTTCAAGATTATTTAGTCATCGAAAAACAAATGGAAACACATTTTTATACATGACAATGCAACTAAATTCCAAACAGGCTGCGCGGAAATCCTTACCTGCATCGGTTTCCCGCCTGTCCACCTCATCGTACACATCCATTGCCAGCTCCTCGAACAAATGATTACTTAGCTGCAAAACAGCAACAATGTTGGACTTTTTAACGAGAGAATAGAAACTGTGGAAATAAAATATCGCCTGCAGCACCATCACTTACCGACTGCAGCTTCTTCTTCGCTGCCTTGGCCAATTCCGATAAATCTAAACTGCTACGGTGATATAAAAATTCTCATCAACATGCAGCCGAAGCCTAACATCAAACATTCCTCAGCATGACACACGATCATACTTACATGTTCCTTATTCATCAACAGAATGCAAAAAAAAAAGCACCAAACATCATAATTAAAATGTAGAAATATTTGAGCTTATTCTCTGACAAGAATAAAGGCCAAAAGGGGTTAAGTGTGACGTATTTACAGTCTATTTCCTCCACAACTGACACTAAATGTTTTAACGAGTCCCAACAAGCCACTTCAAACCAAAAGACGACGACTGGGAGCTGGAACTGCTTTGCAAATTTACAGGAAAAGCGCTCAGTAGGCCAACATTGTCTTTACTGTCTATCTTACCTGTCAGCCATTTGAGGAACAATGAAGTGCTGCCCATTTTTGTGATCTGAAGGGAACAAGAAGATTCCTCAAAACTAGCTACATTGCATACATAGAAGCATGATCACCGATCAACAGCAACAACCAAAACTGCAAGTGTCAGTTCTCCCAATTCATTTCTATTTTGCGGCTTTTGATTCTTGCTTTGTTCCTGAGAGGAAACGTTTTCTTGTTGGCTCTCTCACCGCACTGCCCTGATGCTAAATAATGCATCACAATAATGACTCAATTTTTTTTTTTTTAATTGTAAAGAATTCCAGACTAGTAGTGCTCTATTGTCTGTAAAAGTGAGAAAAAAAAAACTACAGCATTCGACCTAGTGTATAGAGCTTGTGCACGTGACGTCACCATTTTCACTGCGCCATATTGCTGGTCAAACAGAGCTGCTTGACAGTGTGGGGGACGTTGAACCGGAGCAGAATATACACAATGCCCGAGACTTGTTGTGGTGTTGGTTGTCACAACAGACGGGAAAAATATTTAAAGAGATCCTTCTGTGGAATACCAGCTGAAAAGATCAGAAAAGATTGATGGATTTCGGCAATTAATCATGATGGATGGTGCCCGACCAAAATACACACACACCTGTGTAGCGATCACTTCATTTCAGGTAAGAATTATTCCTCTCAATCTCAAATTCCCAAAAAGTATTTATAGTGCCAGTTTGGCTCATTTGAGAACAATGCGTTAAAAAAAAATATATATATATTTTTTTTTTAAAACTGAGTCATCTCCAAAGTACAAGGAAGTGTGTTGCAGCCACACGTTAAACTTTGGTAAACCTCTCCCCGAGAGAAGTCTTTTTTTTTTTTTTTTTAATATGCATTGTTCTCAAACGAGTCCAATGTGTATTTAAAAAAAGAAAATATACTGTGGGTCACAGAGGTTTACATATGTTAACGTGTGGCCGCAACACACTTCCATGTACGTTGGAGACGACTCCGTTTTTTTGTTTTTTTTAAATGCATTGTTCTCAAATGAGAACAAATGAGCAGTGTACGGGGGCTGAAGCCTATACCAGCGTTTGTTTTCTTTTTGTAAATACACATTGGACTCATTTGAGAACAATATTTAAAAAAAAAACATCTGTCAGAGTTTTACCAAAGTTTAACGCGTGGCCACAGCACGCTTCCGTCTTCCAATCATAGTTAATGAGAGTTTGTGTAAAACCAGGCATCATTTATTTCAATATTGGCATTTGTATTGAAAACAAATCTGACTGGCTCCATTACTATGTGTGATTTATTCTTGATTGAGAACAGATCCAGCAACAAAGTATTTGTATGCGTCCGGACTTTTCTACGTTTTCAAACTCTTCCGTGTAAATCTCGACGACTTACTCGCCGGATCCATGTGTAGATCGAGTTGTCCAAGACAAGCGGAAGTGGGTTAACAGTCCACTTTATCAGCGAAAACATCGACTTCGGCGTTAAATATGGGTCCTCTATGCCAAGTGTCTCTAATTTTTCCACGTACCTCCGCTTATTATAACCTTCTAAATGTTTAACGGTATCGGAGAAAAGTCTGGGAGTCGTGCTATAAGATGTATTTTCATGTCTCTAACCGAGTTCGCATTTATCAATGCTTTGCTTGACGGGCAGTGTGGCCAGTCACGTGACTTTGGTGCACGAGCTCTACAGCATAGTTCAACTGTATGCTGTGAACTGAGAGCCACATCTGTAGTATCACAAAAAAAAGGAACAAAATGTTCTAGTTTTAGAAACAGGTATTCTAACACAATTTGCAAGACTCTTATTTGAACCTTAATGAATCACTGAAACTGCAGCAAACCTGGTTTTCTCCCACAAAGGTAGAACGCCAGCCGATCTGTGAGCTCATATTGAATCTCCACTAGTCTATCTGCCAGGTCGTGGTGGCCCGCCTCCCTAAAGTGACACACGTTAAAACCTTCCGTATTATTACCCGACAAGACTCGTGTGTGCATTATCATGACCCGACTAACCTGGCGTAATCCATGGGCGTTTTACCGTTGCTGTCTGGGGCTCCTGGATCTGCGCCGTAAACAGTTAACAGTTCAGCCTGAGACACTTGGCCTGCCTTTGCTGCCACATGCAAGGGAGTGTTTCCTTTTTCCTTGAAGAGTGGCAACGTGAGACCAAAACTCAGACACAGTATCTGTAAGAGCCTAAATACAATTTAATTACATTTTAATTACAAAATTAAACTGATATTTGACGTGATTTAAAAAAAGGGTCTATTTACAGATAAAATTGTTCAGAATTGAGGGTACCTCATGAATCTTGTATATTTACCCAAGTGGTTTCAGAATATTTGAGAGTGTGTATATATATATATATATGAGAGAGAGAGAGAGAGAGAGAGAGAGAGAGAACATTTAATTGCCTTTAAGGCACAGGTATCAAACTCAAGGCCTGGGGGCCAGATCCGGCCCACCACATGATTTTATCTGGCCCACGAATCCAAATCTACAGTGTCAATTTCCGTGATTTCTGTAAAAATCGGTACTAAAATTTCAAAATGTCATCTATCATATGTCTATCATAATTTGACCAAAACTCAGATACAGTATATGTAAGAGTCTAAATACAATTGAATTACAATTTAATTACAAAATTAAACTGATATTTAGATAAAAGGTTGACGTAATTTAAAAAAAAAAAAAAAGGTCTGTTTACAGATAAAATTGTTCAGAATTTAGGGTACCCCAAGAATCTGGTATATTTGCCCAAGTGCTCTCCGAATATTTGAGAGAGTATGTATGTATGTATGGATGGATGGATGGATGGATGGATAGATGGATATTTAATTGGCTTTAAGGCACAGGTCTCAAACTCAAGGCCCGAGGGCCAGATCCGGCCCGCCACATGATTTTATGTGGCCCGCGAATCCAAATCTAGTGTCACTTTTCGTTATGTAAAAATCAGAAAGAAAATTTGAAATCGTCATCGATCATAAATGGTAAATTTGAGATATTTCTAGCATTTTTCTGTTACCAAACATGAATAGTTGAGAAAAAAAACATTCCTCTTGATTTCTGATTCCAAAACTAGTTCATAAATTGATGTCAACATGATAAGACGATGCAATATTTCTATTGTTCCACAGTCATAACGGCCTTGTGAAGGAAACCACAACTACAGTGCAGCCCGTGAGAAAAATGAGTTTGACGCCTCTGCTTTAAGGCAGAAGCAACTGGTGAGTAATGCAGTCAGACAAGCATGGAATGGAATTTTTTTTCATCTTTCTGTTTTGTCCATATTCCATGTCTTTCTTCACCATCTCTCTTAACCTGGAAGAACGCTACCTAGTAAGGTCGCTTTCATATTGATGGGGCAGAACAAAGAGCGTCCCGAGATTTCTGACGAAGTTGGGGATGACGAGGCTTCATTAATTAGGAGCCGACAGTGGGTTAGATATGAAGTGGCGGGCGACCTTACGGGGTGGAAAAAGTTTGCTTGAGCTCCAAGTGACAGCAACCTCAAGCAGGTCTCAAGATTCCCGGTGCGAACACTTGAATGCAGTTGCTAAGAAGAAAGAGGAAAAGAACTGAGATTTACCAAGAACTGATGTCGGGGGGTTCCTTGTGAGCAGCGAAAGTATTTCTCCTTACCTTACTCAGATCCTTGGCCGTCGAGCTGTCATCCTCTCGACAAGGCATGCGGTGGACAAACGCCAACATTTGATATTTGGCTTTGATGAATTCCGATTTGTTGGGGCTGTGAGGAACACACCAAAATAGAACAGTTCACATATATATATATATATATATGTAAGAACGAGTGAACGTCGTGCGAAGAAAGTGTACCGTAATTTCTCGAGTATAATGCGTCCTGAAGTACAAAGCGCACCCCCAAAGATGACCTAAAACAAATCTGGTAAACCCTTCTACCAATGTACAATGCGCACCACCAATTTGCCGCTACCCATATGCTCAGAATATTAGAAATGCTCCGTATTTATATTTTGTGAATTTTGTACTTGTGTTGTTTTTCAAAAAACTGTCTGTACAGCAATCATTAATAATAATCATTGTGCATGTGGTGATGTAGCGGTAATATAATCTCGGGACAGCCCACAGAACACGCTTGTCCTAGTCCCTGGAATTTCTAGAACAGAATCCCTCATCCAACTAAAATAATTGCTCAATGATGGCACAACATTTGAACACTGTTGATAACACATAGTATAGTCCTAAAAATATAAACTATTTAACACTATTAATTAAACACTGCATAAAATTTTTGCGCCAAAAACGTTGGTGCACAGCCTTCAAAAGAAGCATCTGACTCATCTCCAATCCGAAAAAGATCAAGTTGTTTTGATACCCACCTGAAGACATTGAGGCGAGCTGTTGTTGTTTCGGACTGCGGCGAAACTTCCGGGTTGGCGGCGTCATCGGCACGAGTGACGACAAGTTTCTTTTAAAAGCAGCTGCACAACTAGCCGTTGTAGTCTACATTTTTTTGTCTGAGTGTTAAATTCATGGGCAGTCGTTTCTGATCTTTGGTGCCATAGCAACAAGCATGCTATGCTAACAATAGGAAAATGCAAGCTCCCTGAGGAGGTCATAGAATTCAGGTTGGGGGCGCACATTACCGGAATATATATAAATGTAGAAAATAAGACATTGAATATCATATTGAAATGTATATACATTTTTACCACTCTATGTACCCGTATACACCTACACAATGTGATTGTATTTTTTCATTTTTCACCCATACCTAAATAAAATGCGCTCGATTAACTTTTTGAAAATATTTGGGGGGAAAATTTGCACATTATTTTCGAGAAACTACGGTAATTGTTTTAAATTAAAAAACAACTCACTGCAACTTGTCTTGGGGGTTGGCCTTGCGTTTTCCAGTCATCACGGACGCCGGGTCCAGAAGGGAGTGCTCCCAGATGGAATTGGCACCGTTGCTGTACAACATCTGAACCATCTAGATGAAATGAAAACATAAAAAATAAAACGTGCAAAACTTTGCTCTATTCAGAAGAATGCAGTAACACTTTTTAATTAAGTACAAAATCAACACATTTGTTTGTTCGCTGCTCGTCAAAGGGAGACAATTTCTGAAGCCAATAAATTGGATTACTGTCCAGGCTGGCTTGTGCATTAATGTGCAATATTTATATTCAAGCAAAAAAAACTTCATCTGGAGTTACGCTGTCACATTACATCATGCTCTTCAAATGACACAAAACAAGAGGAAACAAAGAGCGTGCGCTACTTGGAGCTGCGTAGGAGGCCAAGGCGTGTGCGTCAAGTGGCGAACTTGGGAGCTGTGTCGACCCAGACTTCGATGAACGCTGCAGCACTCGTCGCAGATCAACACGCCCCTGTTCACCGAGGCCCAGCGGGGTTCTGCGCGGAAGAGAGCGCGACACTTATTGGCTACGTGGGATGTGAAAGAAAAGACGCTTACTGGACATTAGTAGAAAGGGCTGCTGCTTTTCTTTGAAAAGTGTTCCCTTTTTGGGAACATACTAATTATACCATACATCCTAACCAAACTAACATACTAGAAAAATGAGCAGCTACAACACACCCACCTTTTTCAGGATAATAACTAATCAATGCACAACAACCTAGTTCAGTTTGTCTTAGTTAAAATGTTACATTACAAGGAACAGATAGAGCAGGGCTTGACAAAGGCTTAAATATTTGTCACCTGCTAACATCTATAAGTGAACAGCTACAGTCTTGCCCAACTTATAGAGCTCGAGCACCTACGTCACCGAAGTCACGTGACTGGCCATATTGCCGGTCAAGCAAAGCATTGCTCAATGCTAAGTCGGTCGGAGACGACACAAAAATACATCCTATAGCACGACGCCCAGAGTTTTGGCCAAAACCGCTAAACATTTAGGAGGTGATAATAAATGAAGGTACGTGGCAAAACGAGAGACACTTGGCATAGAGGACCCATATTTAATGCTGAAGTCGATGTTTTCGGAGATAAGAAATTGGACTATTAACTCGCTTCCACGTGTCTTAGACAACTGGATCTAGACATCGATCTGGTGAGTAAGTCGTCGAGATTTACACGGAAGAGTTTGAAAGCGTAGAAAATTCTGGACGCATACAAATACTTTGTTGCTGGATCTGTTCTCAATCAAGAATAAATCCCACACAGTGATGGAGCCACACTGATTTTTTCAATACAAATACCAATATTTAAATAAATGAACCCCAAGTTTTACATAAACTCGCATTCATTAACTATGATTGGAAAAAAAAAAAAGACAGCGACTCGGCTCCTCCGTACAAGAAGCATGTTGCGGCCACTCATTCAACTTTGGTAAACCTCTCTGTGACAGCCACTTTTTTTTTTTCAAATATGCATTGCTCTCAAATGAGCCCAATGTGTATTTAAAAAAATAAAATAAACCACTGGGATAGGCTTCAGCTCCCGTACACGGAAGCGTGTTGCAGCCACACATTAACCTACGTAAACCTCTTTGTGACTGACGGTTTATTTTCTTTTTTTTAATACGCACTGGACTCATTTGAGAAAAATGCATATTAAAAAAGAAAAAAAAAAAAAACATCTGTCGGGGAGAGGTTAACCGAAGTTTAACAAGTGGCCGCAACACACTTCCATATATGTTGGAGAATGTGGCGCGGTGAAAATGGTGTCATCACGTGCACGAGCTCTATACAGTAGTGAGACAATGCGCTCATTTTACATTAGAAAAATCACTTGGCACACCAACTAACAAAAATGGTGCAAAAAAAGTATGAATAATAATGATCATTTTATCTACACTTACTCGCAAATTTATTTTTTATTCTATTTTTTTTACAATGATTCAGTGTTAAATTGGCCTGTTTTATTGCAAACAAAGCTGATATACATATTCCACAATATCTCAAATTAAAAGATATCATTTTCACCCATATCTAAAGTTTGCTACAGATTTCTTCAGAACCCGCTTGGATTAAAGTAGGCATTGTCATATAAGTGAACAAATGTGACACTGATTGCTGATCAAGCAATTCACCCAACTGGTGTACAACTTGACTGCAGGCAGCAGAAATGTTAATTCTGTCGCAATACGTTTGTGTACTAAAGAAGAGAAACTTAAACAATATGGTAGGAACTTTTTTTTTTTTTTTTTTTTATCGGGGACATTCTCAGAGGGATACCTACCAATCACAAAATCAAAAATCAAGGTTGAAATGTGGAAAAAAAAAAAGACTGGAGGTTCCAAACAAGCTTATAACACTGAACAAACCATCACTGATGAAAACATGGCGCAAAACTACTAGATGCAGACAAAAGATGAGTCTTTTTACGTCTTTACGAACCCACACTGATATCTTTGTGTAAAAGAGGAAGAGTCACAGCTATATATACACATATATCGTAATGCCATTGTATTTCCAAATACAATAATATCAATGTTTGGATTTGATGTCTGGTCCTTAAAGTTGCGACCCAAAGAAACAACCACTGTGACCCGCACAACACACTTCCTCTAAATCCTGTTGTGTCTGAAAACAAAGTCACCTCCACTACAACCAATAAATTGCAAGCCATTTGATTGGCTGATCCTCGGGACAGGACGGGGGGCCTGAAGTGCAGCGGGAACAGCTGCAGGGGTTACTCCACGCATTCACGGCGCCCCGGTTGTAGTTGGAAGAATCTCCCTTAAACTCCTGCCCTTCGAGACCTCGTTGCTGGTGGGCCTCCTCCGCGCGTTTCCTCAAACGCCGCTTCTAAATTTAATTGCAGATCTTGAAAATCTAAAAATATTCACAGCCAACAACCGGTCACAGTTGCGGGGAGCGGCTAGGGAGGCCAGCTGTTGCGGAGACCTTAACGTGTCAGGATGACAGGCAAAAAGTGAGAAAGTGAGAATAAATTATCTGCTTGCCTGAGTTTTTAAGAAATAGATTTTTTTTATTTTAGCTTTTTTTTTTTTTTTTTAAACAGGATATCCCCCCCCTCAGTTAAAAAACCTCTGAATTGAAAACACTCAGTCAATTCAGTCAGCATCCTGTTTGGCTTCCTGTGCTTGCTGAAAAACATCACGTCATAACTTAGATAGAAAGGGGATTTTAGTCACAAGAATAAAAAGTATTGATAGTCAGACTTTTGACAGGAAATGGATTGCTGAATTTATTTTCATATTAAATTCAGGGAAATGCTAAGATGCCATTCGTGGGCAGCGTCCCATTTTTGGAACATCATGATTTTCACGGATTAGATCCTTCAGAATATCAAAATATTTAATTATCTTAATCTGAAGCCGTAATTTGGTATCAGGAGAAGATAACTCATCGGTCAAAATTAGCACGGAGTTATTTCCCTTTCCTTCCTGACCCAACATGGCTGCCTCAAGTTATCATATAGCTTCACCATAAACGAAAAAGAAGTGTTATTTCCTTGATTGTGGCCTGTTAGGAGACTTTTATCTCAATAAGGCAAAAAAAATTGCCACCCTGCCCATGAATAGGTTAAGTGAAATCATTTTAGAATATAAAAAGTCAAATGATGTCAATACTGGCACGGAGTTATTTCTCTTTACCTTCCTGACCCAACGTAGCTGCCTCAAGTTATCATATAAATTGACCATAAACGGGGGAAAAAAAGTGTTATTTCCTTGATTGTGGGCTGTTAGGAGACTTTTATCTCAATAAGGCAAAAAAATAAAAATTGCCACCCTGCCCATGAATGGGTTAAGTGAAATCATTTTAGAATATAAAAAAGGTCAAATGATGTGAATGCTGAAAAAATACAGTATGTAGGGAATAACTAATAATTCATTAAAAAATTAGAGTACTCGTATTGCTATATCTTGCACAAAAACTGGATAATTTTAAAATATCACCCCAGTCACAGACAGATCGTTGTTGCGTATCGATCGATTTGAGCCGTCTGATCATATAAAATCGAACAAGAACTGACCGGAAGCGGTCGCTTGGGGGTCAAATAGCATCCCCTCCAACATGGGACGTCGACTAGACGTCAACAACACAAAAAAAAGGTGTCACAGTTTACATTTAGTAGTCAAGTAGACAGCAGCGTGAGTGTGCAAAACACCAAGAATCCGATTAGGATCAGAGGACTGAGTGTGAACAAATCACACGGCGGTGGAAAGCGTCCACAACGGATACGAGCTAATGGTGACGGTCGGGTGGGGGGGGACTACGTCCCGCTTACCTGGGACGCAACAGTCTGCGCACACCTCCGCGTTCCTCACGCGTTTGGACATTCTCGAGGGTGGGGAACGCTTACAGAAATTAGCTCGGTATCTCGTTGGGCAGTCACGCTGGTCATTGATGACTCCCCCCCCCCCCCCCGGGTGATGCCGTCCGCGTTAGCTTAAAACTAGCCAAATAAAGGCGCCCCCGAACGCCGACACGCTACGTCCCGCATACGTAGGCCGTTTGGAAAAGCATTATAGCGCCATTCGGCTTGCAGTGCTTGAATGGCGAGTGCCTTGAAAAGTTAGCTGACTTAGCAGCTGGCTCGTCGGCAACGCTCACGCCCGCTACGTGGGACGCGCTGCGGTCTGTGGCGGACAGACAGCCGCAACACTACAGCGGGCTTCGGCGTCTGCTGTCTGTTAACGCGCCGTTGGAAAACCCCCATCTGATTCTTACAGGAAACCCTTCCCCTCAAATAAATACAAAATATGAAACATCACTTTTATTTTTATCTCTCTAATATATTAAACCCTCATTTCACCATGAACTGGAATATTAACTCGTTTTTTTGTATGTTTTTTTTTGCGTGGAAAATAGCCTGACATACACAGCTGAGGGGAAATTTATTTAACATTTAAGCCTTCCTTTGCGGGTGTAAATGGAGAAATTTGTAGCGGCGGTGCCACAGTTGCAGCAATTGCATGATGATGAGTTTTACTTGCACCACAGTTTTAATGGAATGAGGTGAAACTTGAGAGACATTCGTGGCCTTCGTGTCTCTTAAATCATGTCCGTAAAAAGACAATACAGATGAATCAAAAGTCGTGGTGACAAAGGGAAAATGTTACAAATGGCATCATCGATGTCGCACATCACGTCAAGTCATGAAATATCTTTTTTTTTTTTAAATCATTGCCCGAAATCCAACAGGCGATCATATTTGTTGCAGTAAATATCACATTTTTTAATTTAAATCGCATACCCGCAGTTAATGTTAATAAATTATTTATACTAAGTGTCAGGCGTTGATGCTACATATAACAATTTCATTTTTTAATTTATTTTTATCGGTACGTGTTTTTGTAAAATAGTGTACCGTTGACACCCCCCATGCTAGTACGTGCCACTGTTGGAACTGACCATTTGAATTCGGGGGGTAAACATTTGACACAATTCAATCTTTAGCGCAATGCCAACTCATCTTCATCAAGATATAATGAATTTAAAATCGCGAATATATTCACACGTGTTTTAAATACACACATTCTGGTGTGATACGACTTTGTTTTGAGGTGCGTCACCCCTTTCGTTGTTATGGACTCTTCCTGTCACTTCCTTGTTCGAACTTTTGTTTTGGGGAAAGCTTGGGCACAAGTTTCGTGAGACTGCTACTACTCCTCATTTATTCTATGGGAAATGTCAACGCCATGACCGACAATAATTGCACAAGTTGGTCGGTAGAAGGCTTAACTATCACCGCGGTCGCGTGTCGAAGAACCTCGCTAACGTTGCTGTGAGGCTCCGCATAGGGGGTGAAGAAGATGTCCTCGGCTAATGTTAGCGAAGACATCCGAATGGACTTCCCGCTGCACTCTTCAGTTTGGGAAAATAATTACAGGAAGCTGGAGCAGCAAATTATACTGCCACAGGTTAGTAAAGGGGACTGTCTAGCCGCAAGTGGAAGGCACTCAAGATTGCTAGCTCAGCAAAGCTACCAATCTGCTAGTGATTAAAAAAAAAAAAGGCAGGCCGCCTTGTTTGACTGATCCCGGCCACCACCACACGTTTGACGCTCAGAAGTTTATCATTTCGCTTTCTGTGTAATGGATTCCATATTTTTCCCCTCGTAGAGCCTTAAATTAGTTACTACATATCATTGAACACTGAGCAGCCGCGCCAGTAGTAACACCTGCTCAACTCTTTTAAAGGTAATAAATAATGCGAAGTTATTAATCACAAAACGTATTCATTTTATCACAATGTTGATTAATGTAGTTGTATTCATCACTACATCATTTGTGTAGTTATTGTAATGTGTTTTCATCTTTTTAAAAAGAGACTGAAACAGTGCAGTTGTATCTAAAGCGTATTTACAAAGACTTTTTGTCTAAATCCGTTGTTCTGATTTCAAAGACAATTGAACAATTGACAACCTTTATTGAACATATTTTACATTCTAAAACTCACGGCACGCTGCCAAACAAAGATGTCATAAACGTATATACCGTATCCAGAAAGTTATGATTTCTTCCCAAGTTGCTCCGTCATTTATATACAGTATTCAGTGTGGAATCTGTGCCTGTTAAATGTTATTTTGTTTTTGCATGGCAACGTGTGGCTACACGATTTTACCTGCTGCCATCTTGAGGAAGAGCATTTAATTGTTCTGCTTGTCACTATATATTGTTTGCACTGAAAAGTAAGTAAGTAACCGGGGTGCCTGGAAGATAACATGCAAACTCCACGCAAGGCGGGGATCGAACCCGGGTCCTCAGAACTGTGAGGCCAATGCTTTACCAGCAGATCCACCATGCCGGTTTTTTTTTTCTTTGCCCATTGAGTAACGATGATTGTTCTGGAGTTGCAGTAACACAGGAAGGGGCCAAAATCGACATGCGCTTAATTGTCGTGACCTGCGTCCATCAAAAATGATTCTGAACAGTTTCTGCTAAACATTGTCTTTATGAATCACTAAAGACGTGACCTTTTTCAAAATGAGATTATATTTTATGTCATGATGCTATTTGTAGGAAACATTTGATTTTAGGTTGGTTTTTTTTTTTTTTGCATTGCATTACAATAACTTGTTATTTGAGGTGAGCATTTTGTGCTTCTTCTCGGCAACATTTCATGAAATTCATTTTCTTATGGACCCCCCCCCCAGAATGACATTGAGACTGTGGATCCCAGAGGTCGGACACCTCTCCACCTGGCCGTGTCACTCGGACACATGGAGTCGGTGAGAGTTCTGCTGAGACACGGAGCTCAAGTCACGAAAGAAAATGACAACAATTGGACAGGTTAGCACGAAAGCGCTACAGGCGCTCCTGTTCCTTGGGATTCCCCTCACTGGTGTCGATTATTTTGTTGTTTCTGCAGATTTGAACTCTTTTGTCTTTTCTGTCTCGCTAGTGCTGCAGGAAGCCGTCAGCACGGGAGACCCAGAGATGGTTCAGGTAGTTCTTCAACGGAGGGACTACCTCAAAGCGTCGACTGCTTTGGAAGGAGTACCTGAGCTTTTGTCAAAGATTCGAAAGGTTTGACGTGACGCATATTTACCCTTAGTTTTCAGTAGCATTTACAAGTCAAACTATGTTTTTTTTATTCCTTTCATTCACAGTCTCCTGACTTCTATATGGAAATGAAGTGGGAATTCACCAGCTGGAGTACGTTTTGTGTTTGTCTTTGCACATTAACTGTCATTGTTGTGCTGTATTTAAAACAAAGCAAGGCTTCTGATGTCATCCTGAACCAACTACATCATTTACCTCTTTTTTTTTTTTTTTTTATATTCTGGATTAATTATTTCGCTCATGCAATGTCGCTCCCCAGTCCCTCTTGTGTCCCGGGTTTGCCCGAGCGACGTTTGTCGCATTTGGAAAAGCGGAGCGAGCCTTCGCGTGGATGCCACTCTTCTCGGCTTCGAGAACATGACGTGGATCCGAGGGCGAAGGAGCTACATTTTCAGAGGAGATGGTGTGTGTGCGTGCGTGTGTGTATTCCTACAACAAAAATGAAGAGTAGAATATGATCTGATATTAAGAATAACTCAAGCTCCTTGTCAGATTCATGCGCAGAGTTGATGGAGGTGAACCACGATGATCAAGTGGTGGACACCGAGCGTTTCATGATCTCGCAAGAGATGGAGGACGTCACGCTGGAGTCAATGCAGCCAGCAGAACAGGAAGTGGCCAAAAGGCTGACCACGCCGATCGTCAACACCTACCTGGACACCAAGGACATCGCTTTTGAGAGGCAAGTGCCTCATTCTGTTCATTTGTCTTTGTCACTGGTTTCCCACTGAGCTTTCTGTCAAATCCACTTTGAATTTTACTGCTCTGGCAGATTAGTTGAGGTGGAACAAAGTTACAATGGTGCTAGACAATCCAAACTGTCGTGGCCTTCTCAGAGCAATGAGGCAACGTTACAGATGGATCTTGCACACAGATGGAAGAGACTGTTCGCCCACGTGTGTCAGCCTCCATTGCGTGTACCGTAATTTCCGGCCTACAGAGCGCACCGGATTATAAGCATCACCCAGTACATTTGTAAAGGAAATAGCATTTGGTACATACATAAGCCGCACCTGTGTAAAAGGCGCAAGTGCCCACATTGAAACACGAGATATTTACAAAGAAAGACTAAACAGAAAGAGTTTAAAGCTAACGCTAACAGGGCCGGTTAAAGTAAAACTTACCGGGAAATATCACTGAGACATGCCAGTAACACAGAAGCAACACGCTAGCACAGCACTAACGTGGCCGGTAAAAGTCACTTCCTTGGCACAAACATTCCACGGGTCTCATTCTTAGCATTTCCGCTCGAGTGCCCCCTTGCGGCTGTAATGCACAAATAAGCTGCATCACCGCATAAACCACAGGGTTGAAAGCGTGTGGAAAAAGTCGCGGCTTGTAGGCTGGAAATTACTGTAATTACTTTTTTACTGAGGGCCAAGTAACGAATATTTTTTTTCTTTCGTAAATGAAATCAACATGAAATCTTGGGCGATTAGACGGTACACAGAGTTTTCAAAGTTTTAATACCTTAGCTTAGTTTAACATGGCAACAACACTAGCACGTACAGGACTGGTTAAAAAAAAAAAAAAACATACCGGTAAAAAAAACAGTCGCGGCAGCTACACAGTAGCAACATGGTAGCACAGCACTAACAGCCGGTTAAAAAACAAACAAAAAAAAAACATAGCTAAAACACTAAGACGCGGCAGAAACATGCTAGCGTGGCACTAACACTAGCGCAGAGCTATCAGGGCTGGTTTAAAAAAAAACTGGTAAAAGTCACTTCCTCAGCACATATATTCCACCGGTCTCACGCTTACCTGTCCTGCTCGAGTGCCCCCTTGCAGCCCTTAGAAAAAATGCACAAATTAGCCGCATAAGCTGGTGAAAAACGTCGCGGCTTGTAGGCCGGAAATTACGGTATTTATCTCATTTGCTTCCACGTATCCATGTTGTTAAAAAACATACACGACAAGTTCAGAGCATAAGTTTGAGGATCTTGGTTTTTTTTTTTTTTTTTACATGATCCAATCTTACTGTAAAAAGATGTGCATTAAAAATATATATATATTGTAGATTTTTCTTTTCTGTATTGTTGAATCTTCTAAGTACAGTATATGGTGCATTTTCCGGTAATTGATGATAGTTCTTTTTTTTTTTCCACCTTGATAGGAACAAATCTGGGATTTGGGGCTGGAGGACAGACAAAACCGAAGTCGTCAACGGATTTGAAACAAAGGTTAAAAATGATAATTTAAATGATTCAAAAATACCTCAAATATGTGCAATATCAAAGCAAATTTTCCCCTTACCATTGTTTGTCTGTGTGTTATTAGGTTTTCAGCGTGAACAATGTGAATGTGGTCATCAGGACAAGGACTGAACATCTTACAAATGAGGAAAAAGCCAGGATAAAAAGTAGGTGGATGGAAATTCTGTAAAACTATTATATACAGTAAAGCCGTGGTTCTCGAACGACCCCATTTTGGAACAAATCGGTTTTCGAACAAAAGTTTCAAGATTTCTTTGCTTCTGTTTTTCGAGCGGAAATCGGTACTCGGACGCACCCCGACAAAACCCGGAAAAACATATTGCGCTTGTTCCAACCAGACCAGCTCACCCACGACACGCTTTGTTGTGTATTCCCACGCCAGCGAAAAAACCCGGAAATAAAATAATGGTCGCGGCGCAAGCAGCTGACCCACCCACGACGTGCTTGTGAATTCGAGCGCCCCCCGAAAAACCCCGGAAATAACACAATACACGCAGCGCAAGCAGTTGACCCACCCACGACGCGTTGTGTTATTGTCAATACGAACGTCCCCCCCAAAAAACACCCACAAATGACAAAACGTGCGTGGCGCAACTAGCGCACTTTTGTTATTCTGTATAACGCAGCCTCTGTACACAGACGTGTCCCGGTAGTGACTGTTGTTTTTCTTCTTATCGAGGATTAGAGTATTAACGCCCAATCATGGCTGCAAAGAAGGCAAGTTGCTTGTTTAAAGTTATTCTGCACTTTTGTTTAAAAAAAAAAAGTTTACAAGGCCGGGGGCTGAGTCGCTACAGATATGACAATGCACTTCCGGCCGAGCATACTCCACTACTAAAGCATACATTTTAAGCAAAAAATAAAAACATTTCTTAAATTATTTTATTATATAAAGTATTTCAACTATACATCTATTTCTACTATGCAGTTTATTATCAGGAAAAGCTAAAAAAAAAAAAAAAAGCTTTAAAAAGCCAAATTTTTTAGGCTTTGAACGCATTTCTTTTTCCATTCATTTTAATGGGGAAACAGCGATTTGGCTTTCAAACAAATCGCTTCTCGAACCGTTTTCCGGAATGGATTGTGGTCGAGAACAGAGGTGTGTGTGTGTGTGTGTGTGTGTGTTTGTGTGTGAGAGTGAGAGTGAGGTGTGTGTGTGTGTGTGTGTGTGTGTGTGTGTGTGTGTGTGTGAGAGTGAGAGTGTGTGTGTGTGTGTGTGAGAGTGAGAGTGGAGCTGTATTAGTCGAAAATAGTGATGTGGACTTTCTCTTAAAAGGTGAAAGGAACATCCTGGAGTCTCTCCTCGGGACAGTAGAACAGCACATAAGTGCACAAGGGGTAAGTCGAGCATCCTGTGATTACACAAATATACCATAATTCCCGGCCTACAGAGCGCACTTGGTTTAAGCCTCACCGAGTACATTTGTAATGGAAATATCATTTTGTACATACATATGACGCGGCTTTGTAAAAACCGCAAGTGCCCACGTTGAGATACGATATATTTACAAAGACGGTACACAAAAAGAGTTTAATACTAGCGCCGCACTAAAGCTAGCGCTAACAGGGCCGGTTAAAATTAGACTTACCGGTAAATATCACTGAGACACGTCAGTAACACAGCATCAACACGCTAGCACAGCGCTAACTCTAGCGCAGCGCTAACAGGGTGGGTAAAAGTCACTTGCTCGGCACATATATTCCACCAGTCTCATTCTTACCTTTTCCGCCTGAGTGCCCCCCTTGCGGCCGTTAGGAAAAAATGCAAAAATTAGCCGCATCAACGCATAAACCGCAGGGTGGAAAGAGTGTGTGTCTATTTCTGTACTATGAGGCCTCTCTTACACACTCTCACAGTATCAGACAAACCTGAGATTGTCTTGGCAAAGAGTTTTATCTCCGTACATAGTGCAGGCGTATTAAATTTTGTCTGCCAGTGAGAGTACAGCATCTAAAGTTTTGTTTTTTGTTTTTGTTCCCTTGCGTTGATGAATGCTTGTTTTTACAGGACCTGACACTCCAATATGCAACTGCCACAAATCCCACAGCGATCACCCCAGAGGAATATTTCGACCCCGGTTTCGATCTGGGCAACAGAGACATCGGCCGACCGATTGAGCTGAGCGTTCGAACACAGAAGTGAGACGACCGTCCTTGAGAAAGGTCAAAATCTAGTTTTCAAATGTGTTCGTCAGTATTGAAGCGGTGTTGCCGTCTCCCGCAGGTTTAAAGGTACCTTGTGGATGAGTGAAGATCATCCGTTGTCCCTGGTGGAGCAGGTGACCCCCATCATTGACCTGATGGCTCGGACCAGCTCGCACTTTGCACGGCTGCGCGACTTTGTCACGCTGAAATTCCCCCCCGGCTTTCCGATCAAAATTGGTGTTTGTCGTTGCCTTGTGAATATAATACGCCACTTTTTTTTTCTTTGTCTGAAGCGTAAAAAAATGATGTGGTGCTTTGTTGTGTTTTTCAGAGATTCCTCTGTTTCATGTGCTGAATGCCAGGATTACTTTTGGTAACGTGAATAAATGCAGCACTGAAGAGGAAGCCAGCGTAACACCGGCGGCCACGCCGTCATCGGCGGGAGACGACGACGAGGCCAGAGGTGGGAAAGTGCTCACCTGAACCGCGAAATGTATCAAACTCTTGTTTTTCCCACCGACCGTGGCTTTCACGTGCATCCAGTACTCCCGACATTCCAGGTGTGCCCATCGGTGTTCGCGATACCCGACAACTACCACCGCCGAGGGGGCAGCCGTCACCCGCCAGCCTCCACCAACGACGAAGAGTTTTTGCAGTACGCGATCCATCAAAGTCTCCTGGATTCTTACATGGTCCCAGACCAGGTGGGGTAACACCTCGTCGGCATCGTCTTCTGCGTTTCTGTTTACATTAATTTAGGAATGCTTGTCACATTTTTGTCTTTCCAGGAGGGGGTTGGGGATGACGCACACAGCGAACACACGGACGTCATGGTCAACAGCCAGAGTGACAGGTACGTATTAAGTGCCCCACTTTATGGTCATCAAACTAATGTAAATATCAGACAAATATAGCCAAAGATTTCATGTTGATTTTCATTTACTGTAATTTCCGGCCTACAGAGCGCACCTGGTTGTAAGCCTCGCCCAGTACATTTGTAAAGGAAATACCATTTGGTACACAGATACGCCGCAGCTGTGTAAAAGCCGCAAGTGCCCACATTGAAACACGAGATATTTACAAAGAAAGACTGTAAACAGAAAGCGTTTTCAAAGTTCTAGTGCCTTAGCTTAGCTTAATATAGTAACAACACGCTAGCACGAACTGGGCTGGTTAAAAAAAAAAAAAAAAAAACATACCTAAATCACTGAGACACAGCAGTAATACAACAGTAGCCGCTAGCGCGGCGCTAACCACGCTAACCGCTAGCAACACAGGCGTACACAAAAAGCAAGATATCCGTGTTAACGAACACACCGTTGAGTTTGAGAGTGACATGCAGACAATATGGGGAAACAAAAGGGGGATGGGGCACTAGCGCGGCACTAACCGCTAGCGTGGCACTAACAGGGCTGTTAAAAAAAAAAAAAAAAAACCTAGCCAGCGCCATAGGCTCATAGCCTAGCGCAGGGGTGTCAAACTCATTTTTGTCGCAGGCCACATTGTACTTGCGGTTTCCCTCAGAAGGCAGATCTTCCTTAACCGCCTCATCATATTTACACATGAAATTTATGAACTAGTTTTGGAACCAGAAATCAAGGGTAATGTTTTTTTTCCAACTATTATTGTTTGGTAACACAAAAATGCTTGTAATATCTCAACGTTATCATTTATGATAGGACAATTTGCAATTTTGGTCCAGATTACAGATACAGAAAAAAATAATCATGGAAGTTGGTACATATGACTTGCGGGCCACATAAAATCATGCGGCGGGCCGGATCTGGCCCCCGAGCCTTGACTTTGACACCTGTGGCCCAGCGCCTGAGGAAGCTTCACCTCGCCGTCACGACGTAAGCGTCTCCGTGTCCTCTGTCGTTCCAGGAGCATCCCGGAAGGGTCGCTCGTGGACTACGGCGACACCTCCAGCCCCACGAGCACCTTCTCGGCCTCGAGCCACGACTCGGAGCTCCACCTGGCCCTGGAGCTGTCGGCGCGAGCGCAAGAGCGAGAGGAGATGCTGCGGAAGCAGGAGGAAGACGAGCTGGAGCGGATTTTGCAGCTGTCGCTCACTGACATGTAGGAGGATGGAGAGGGAATCGGAGTTGATCCGAAAACGGCCGCCTCACCTCGATTTACACTTCCCGTCTTCTATGCAACAGCAGATTTTACCTTTAACAGCCTCGTGTTGCACAGGCGAAACTCTCCTTATCTTAACTTTTTTTTTTTTTTTTTTTAATGAGGGTACATGCTGAGTCTCACGTCTTCCACTTTGCTCAATAGGCTCTGAGGTATTGTGGGCTTTGAGTACCTTTCACTGCAGCCCTGTCATATCTCAATCTTAAGGCAGCTCATAAGAATGTTATCCAAAAAAAAAAAAGACTACTTCAGGTGACTCCACAGAAGTTGGCGCTCACGTTCAACTGCGAAGTGCCAGAGCAGACTTTTATTGTCTTGGCACGGCTCTAATCTTAAAGGGGAAATCCAGCGCTTTGCATGAACAATGTATCCGATAGGTCAAGTCATTTGTTCTCTATTTTGACAGTGTGATGTTAAATCCTCTCTCATTTCATAGTGTTGAGAAGAATTTTGTGGACAATTACGAATTTTCAGGGGCACTGCCATTTTCGCGAGTCACGTGATTTACGTACGCGGACGTGACGTGTAAGGCTCGATTACATTGTGCCCGGCGCTGATTTCTCAGCTTTCTCCTCGGGAAGACGGAGGAATACGTACATACAGATTTGAACCCGTGGCTGTAAATGTTGAATATTCGTATGGTTCTTCAGGCGGAATGACGCCGGAGTCAAGACTACTCGGAGGCCAAAGCGCAGGACAATTATTAAGTGCGTAAACAAGGGCCCCCGGAGCTCTGAGCCGGCAGACGCGGATGGTTCTTCGGACGGGAATGATGCGGAGTCTTGACGAGCGAGTTCCTGCGGCGGGCCCCGAGCCGTGCTTCGGCATCCGAGCTTCGGCGTCTGAGCTTTGGCTAACTTCCTCCCCCGAGCTTCGGCATCCGAGCGTCAGCTAACAGCCTCGACCAAATGCCGAAGCTCGTCAAGACTCCTGCGTCATTCCGCCCGAGGAACCATCCAAATATTCAACATTATTTACAGCCACGGGTTCAAATCTGTATGGAAGTATTCCTCCGTCTTCCCGATCAACCGATACCGCCATTTCTTAAGATGGGGATAAATCCGAGAAATCAGCGCCGGCCACATTGTAATCGAGCTTTTGGTGCGGCACCTTGCACGTCACGTCTGCGTACGTAAGTCACGTGACTCGCGAAAATGGCAGCGCCCCTGAAAATTCGTAATTGTCAATTAAAAAATCTTCTCAAAACACTCTTAAATGAGAGATGATTTAACATCACATTGTCAAAATAGACAACATATTACATGACCTATTGGACACATTGGATTTCCCCTTTAAATCCTTTATAGTTTGGGGGTGGGAGGGGCAAGTCAACATTCCCACAGCGTCACTTTTCCAAGGACCGTGAAGGGTTTAACGCTACAAGCCATTTCCGTCGGGCAACGGAAATCTCAGGGTCAAAAGTTCTACGAAAGCTGTCGGCGGAAGTCGGTTTAATGCTACTGGAAAATGACGACACGGATTTTCCTGCCGCACCGCAAAGCAAAAAGTACACGCAGGTTTCTTGTACTTTTCAGTTGGCCAGGAAGAAAATGCTGAGCGAAGGCAAATTTCTGCAGCGATTTTGTATGTTGGGGGGGTGTCTTTGTTTTTTTTTTTTTTTGTTTGTTTGTTGTTTGCTGCCAGAGCAAATACCAGCATCAAGCCTGAGAAAATTAAAACAGGAGTCCGTGCAGGGGGTGCAGTCCCGCGCAAGCTGCCTGTCGCTATTCCTGAAGTCAAGACGGCCTCGGTTGGTTCTCCTTTAGCCACAAAACAACCGCTAACCTCGTATGCGCGCGTGGGTGCGTCCAGCCGCCTCGGCCGCAGAAAAGATCGCTTTATTATTTCAGCAATGGAAAATTTCGATCAGTCGCACGCGCCGTGACGTTGAATAACCACTGTCTTTAATAATTTTACACTTGACCGACCGCTAACTTTTTGGACCCTCGGGATGTGATGGGAAAAAAATGAGCCGTTATGTATCGTTTCGCCAACCTTGTTTGAAAACAAAACAAAAGGGCCAACTTCGATTCAGTCAAAAGAAATCTTTGTGACGAAACCATGTGAGCTGCAGCTGTTTTCCAAAATAAAAGCACTTTATTTCCATAAATGCGACGACCGCACCTAATTTAAGGGAATGCGGGAAATTGGACTTTGAAGGTACAATTTCATGCAGCGGAAATGTTGCCTTTAAGTTTGTATTTATTGACAAAAGGGAGTTTTTAAAAATATGAATTGTTATAACTTGTGATGTGACCATAGTATATGATATGATGTATGCCGTTGATATACAAGAAACTGAAATGCCTGAGGAAAAACAAGTCATTCGAGACGGGGGGTATGATTTTTTTTTAGAGGTGTTGCTCACTTAATGTGCACCAGTGAGAAATAATTTGACACCACCTCTAAGTCACGCCTTCTGTCTCTTGGTTGTTTTTCTTTGGGCATTGTGGTTTATAAAATTAGAGGTACAAGATGGGGCCGGAAATGGTTATTTTATTTTATAGATCATATTTTTAAATTGGCAGCACGGATCAGCCGGTAACAGCGTTGGCCTCACAGTTCTGAGGTCCCGGGTTCAATCCCGGAACCCGCCTGTGTGGAGTTTGCATATTCCATGTCCCGTGCCTGCGTGGGTTTCCTCCTGGCAGTCCGCTTTCCTCCCACATCCCAAAAACATGCAACATGAATTGGACACTAAATTGCCCCAAGGTGTGATTGTTTTGTGAGTGCGGCTTGTTTGTCTCTATGTGCCCTGCGATTGGGTGGCAACCAGTTCAGGCTGTGCCTCACCTCCTGCCCGTTGACAGCGGAGATAAGCTCCGGCACTCTCCACGACCCTTGTGAGGATAAGCGGCAAATCAAATGGAAGGTAAATAAAGGTTTTTTTTAATTGTAAATCCCCTTTAAATTGTTGACTTTTTTCCCTGATGGCGCAGAATTGCGTCGCATCAAACTGCAGTTTTTTTTTTTTGTTTTGTTTTTAATATTTATAACTGTTGGTTTTATGAGAAACACAAATTGCCTCATGTGGAAAACAACCATAACATTTATTTACATTGCGAGGTCAACGAGGTGCGTCACATCTAATAATAATAATTATCATTCAAAATAAATAAACTTATACAACCCAAACATTGATCGCATTTAACTTGTACAAAAAGGTGGGGGGGGGGGGTGTCCAGTCATTGTGAGGCCGAGCCTCGGTTTTGGACCATCATCGAAGTGGCCCCTCGGCTGGAGTCTCATCCGTGACTTGAGGAGCGAGGGAGGGCGCTCAGCGCCTGGAGAGAGGCTTGTAGACGCACACGGCCATGATGAGCATCAGCAGCAGGAGGACGCCGAGGACGCTCCCGAGCGCAACTACAAAAAAAAAAAAAAGGAAGAAAATATATTTTTAAAAAAAGGAAGCACCAATTCGTTCTTAAGTTCTCATTGAGCAATATTACGCTTGTCACCACTTGCAGCTAATAATCATCGCGTTTTTAGTCTCACCCAGATTCTGCTTCCGCAAGACCACGGAAGGTCTCTCGGCGACTGCGGACCCCTCGTCTTGCCCACTCGCCAGCACCACGAGGGACAGGAAAAACGCTTGCGGGGCGACAGTTAGCATCACAGCGAGCGGCTGAAAGAAGTGGGAGAAAACGATGCTGCTGATGAGGATGAGGAGGAGGAGGAGGAGAGCGCTTCCGCAACGGGATCGGGGTCCTAAAACCGTCGGATTCATCTGCCTGGGGAAGTGGACGACGTCGTTTAAATTTCAGCCCGTCCACTATATTGGACAACAACCGAAGATGACCGTTGGTTACATTTTTGGAGATCATGATCAGCAGATAGATCCATTTTTTTGTTGTTTCTCTAGATTCTTTGATTTATAAATCAGTATGTGATCAGATATGTCCATGAATATACAGAAAGATGGAATGAACAATGTTATCATGTATTGATTTGAAAGTGGCGCTGTCATGAAATGCGCGATTTTTACTATGTTATTATTTTTTTCAAAAAACAGCAGATGATACGGACCTGTGCGTTTTTTTTTTTTTTTTTTTTCACTGCAATATATGATTTTGACGTAGGGCAAAGGTAGAGGTGGCAAAGGCTAAACAAGAGGCATATGAAGACATGTACACCGGGTTGGACACGAAGGAAGGAGAAAGGGATCTCTACAGCTTGGCCAGACAGAGGGATGGAAGTGGGAAGGATGTGCAGCAGGAAAGGGTGATTAAGGATAGAGATGGAAATGCGTTGACTGGTGCCGGTAGTGTGCTGAATAGATGGAAAGAATACTTTGAGAAGTTGATGAATGAAGAAAATGAGAGAGAAGGAAGAGTAGAAGTGGCAAGGGTGAAGGACCAGGAAGTGGCAATGATTACCAAGGGGGAAGTCAGAAAGGCACGACAAAGGATGAAAAATGGAAAGGCAGTTGGTCCTGATGACATACCGGTGGAGGTATGGAAGCAATTTGGAGAGGTGGCTGTGGAGTTTTTGACCAACTTATTCAACAGAATACTAGCGGGCGAAACGATGCCTGAAGAATGGAGGAAAAGTGTTCTAGTTCCCATTTTTAAGAACAAAGGGGATGTTCAGAGCTGTGGGAACTATAGAGGAATAAAGTTGATGAGCCACACAATGAAGTTATGCGAAAGAGTAGTGGAGGCGAGACTCAGGACAGAAGTAAGTATCTGCGAGCAACTTTATGGTTTCTCGCCGAGAAAGAGTACCACAGATGCATTATTTGCCTTGAGGATGCCAGTGGAAAAGTACAGAGAAGGTCAGAAGGAGCTACATTGTGTCTTTGTGGATCAAGAGAAAGCCTATGACAGAGTACCAAGAGAGGAACTGTGGTACTGCATGCGTAAGTCCGGTGTGGCAGAGAAGTATGTTAAAATAGTACAGGACATGTATGATGGCAGCAGAACAATGGTGAGGTGTGCCTTAGGTGTGACAGAGGAATTTAAGGTGGAGGTGGGACTGCATCAGGGATCAGCTCTGAGCCCCTTCCTGTTTGCAGTGGTAATGGATAGGCTGACAGATGAGGTTAGACTGGAATCCCCTTGGACCATAAGGTTCGCAGATGATATTGTGATATGCAGTGAAAGCAGGGAGCATGCAGAGGAACAATTAGAAAGATGGATAGAATGAAGATTAGCCGAAGTAAAACAGAACATATGTGCGTGAATGTGAGGGGTGGAGGAGGACGAGTGAAGCTCCAGGAAGAAGAGATGGCGAGGGTGGACGACTTCAAATATTTACGGTCAACAATACAGAGAAGTGGTGAGTGTGGTAAGGAAGTGAAGAAACGGGTCCAAGTGGGGTAGAACAGATGGCGGAAGGTGTCTGGTGTTCTATGTGACAGAAGAGTGTCCGCTAGGATGAAGGGCAAAGTTTATAAAACAGTGGTGAGACCGGCCATGATGTAAGGATTAGAGACGGTGGCAATGAAGAAACAACAGGAAGAAGAACTCGAGGTGGCAGAAATGAAGAGGTTGAGGTTCTCGCTCGGAGTGAGCAGGTTGGATAGGATTAGAAACGAGCTCAGCCAAAAATGGATGTTTTGGAGACAAGGTTCGAGAGAGCAGACTTCGATGGTTTGGACATGTTCAGAGGCGAGAGAGTGAATATATTGGTAGAAGGGAGGTGAGGATGGAGCTCCCGGGCAAAAGAGCGAGAGGAAGACCAAAGAGAAGGTTTATGGATGTGGTGAGGGAAGACATTAGGGCAGTTGGGGTTCGTGAGGAAGATGAACGAGATAGGATGACACGGTGTGGCGACCCCAACGGGACAAGCCGAAAGGAAAAGAAGAAGAAGACGTATATGGCTTTGTGTAACTCCCGCCTTGAAAATCCTCTCCAGGGATTTGTTTTCGACGTGAAACAGGAAGTGACGTACGCGGCAAGACCGCCCTCAAGTGTTTCAATGAGTTTTACCTGCGGGTTCGGGTTAGCTCCTCGTTCCTTCGTGTTAGCCAAAATGTCGGCTCGTTGCATCCATCGCTGGGCATTGCTCGAACACTCGTGAGGACGGATTTAAACTTCATAAGTTTGCAGGAGACCCGGTTCGTTGTAAAAAATGGATTCCACGGGTGCAGAGGACGAGCGCTTCGTGGGTTCCAGATGACAAGTCGGTGTGTTTACGGCGACTAGAAAAAAAGAATAGTTTTCCTTCCTTCCCTTTTCATCCACCCGTCTGTCCTTGAGTTCATCTTTCCTTGAGTTCATCCTTCCCTTTCTGAACTTTCATTTCTTCCGTCTTTCCTTTTCATCAACCCATCTTTCCTTTAGTTCTTCCTTTACCTTCTTTTTCATCTTTTTATCCACCCATCTTTCCTTTCCTTCATTTCCATATTTCCTTCCCTTTTCATCCACCCATCTTTCCTTTCGATCCTTCCCTTCCTTTTCATCTTTTCCTTGAGTTCATCTTTCCTTTAGGGAATCCTTCCCTTTCTGAACTTTTCATCCTTTCATCTCTTCCATCTTTCCTTCCACTCATCTTTCCTTGAGTCCATCCTTTCCTTCTTTTCCATCCTTCGTTTCTTCCATCTTCCCTTCCCTTTTCATCCACCCATCTTTTCATCCACCTTTTCCTTCCCTTTTCATCCACCCGTCTTTCCTTGAGTTCATCCTTTTCTTCTTTCTTTTTCTTCTTTTCCATTCTTCATTTAATTTCTTCCATCTTTCCTTCCTTCCCTTTTCATCCACTCATCTTTCCTTGTTCATCTTTCCTTGTTCATCCTTCTTTTCCATCTTCTCTTCCATATTTCCTTCCCTCTTCATCCACCCGTCTTTCCTTGAGTTCACCCTTTCCTTCTTTTCCATCCTTCATTTCATTTCTTCCATCTTTCCCTCCCTTTTCATCCACCCATCTTTCCTTGAGTTCACCCATCTTTTCCATATTTACTTTTCATCCACCCATCTTTCCTTTCGATCCTTCCCTTCCTTTTCATCTTTTCCTTGAGTTCATCTTTCCTTTAGTTCATCTTTCCCTTTCTGAACTTTTCATCCTTTCATCTCTTCCACCTTTACTTCCTCCCCTTTCCATCCACCCATCTTTCCTTGAGTCCATCCTTTCCTTCTTTTTCATCTTCTTTTCCATCCTTCGTTTCTTCCATATTTTCTATATTTCCTTCCCTTCCTTTTCATCCACCCATCTTTTCATCCACCTGTCTTTCCTTGAGTTCATCCTTTTCTTCTTTCTTTTTCTTCTTTTCCATCCTTCATTTAATTTTTTCCATCCTTCCCTTTTCATCCACCTGTCTTTCCTTGAGTTCATCCTTTTCCATCTTTCCTTCCTTCCCTTTTCATCCATCCTTCCCTTTTCATCCATCCTTCATTTAATTTCTTCCATCTTTCCTTGTTCATCCTTTCCATCCATATTTCCTTCCCTTTTCTTCCACCCATCTTTCCTTGTTCATCCTTATTTTCCTTCCCTCTTCATCCACCCGTCTTTCCTTTAGTTCATCCTTCCCTTTTCATCCACCCATGTTCATCCTTTCCTTCTTTTTAATCTTCTCTTCATCCATATATCTTTCCCTTTTCATCCTTCTTTTCCATCTTTCCTTGAGTTCACCCTTCTTTTTAATCTTCTCTTCATCCATATTTCCTTCCCTTTTCATCCACCCCTCTTACCTTGAGTGTTCTTTTTCATCCTTTGTTTCTTCCATCCCTTTTCATCCACTCATCTTTCCTTGTTCATCCTTCCCTTTTTATCCACCCATCTTGAGATCATCTTTGCCATCTTCACTTTATTAATCCTACATTTTCTCCCATCCCCCCATTCATCTTTCATTTGGTCCTGTCCACTTTATCATGTCATTGTTACCCTTCTATCGCCACTGTTCTTCCATCTTTACTTTGTTTCTTCAGTCCGGCCAGCATCCAGCCATTTTCTTTGCCATTTATCCTCGCATGGTTGCGCGTACCAGATACACAAGTCTTGCCTTTTCTTCCATTGCTGTATTCACCTTCTCTTTTCTTCAGTTCCCCACCATGTTATCTTCTCTTCCAATTTAGAGTCCAGTTAATGTTGCCTGTTCTTGGGAGGTCATCAGAGTGCCTGGAGGAGATGCAAACGCAAACTCCACACGGGGCTCGAACCCGGGTCCTCAGAACCGTGAGGCCGACGCTCTACCGACTGAGCTGACGTGCTGTCCCTGTCTCTCTGCCTTTCTGCTCTACTTGAACCTTCGGAACTTCAAAATGTTGCCGCGTACACCGGGAATTCACCCCCAACAAACAAATCGACAAAATCAAAACTTTCTCATCTTTCTTTGACACCGCCTTGAAGAATTTACGGGCCCACGCACGCAAACACGCAAGCACGTGACGTCACGCATGGTGCCACCCGCATATTTGTGTCAACTACTATCCGTATGATGGTATGGCGGCCCCGTTGGTCAGCGGTTAGGGCAATGGCCTCGTGAGCCTGGGTTTGTGGGTTCGAATCCCACTAGGGCCTCAACGCCAACCATTCGCTTCCCTTCCCTATTAAGTTCTATTTTCATTGAAATCGTCTTTTATCAAAAGTGCTCCAAACTTTTGATTTCTTCAAAAGTACTCGATACCACTCAAACAAAAGTACTCTCACCTTCATTTAGCAAAAGCACTTGAACTTTTTTTTTTCTTTCTCAAAACTACTCGATCTTATTTTACTGCTGGTAACTTCAATTCAAGTGTGTGTACATTTGCCACCTCCGCGGACTTCGCGGTGAAACTTAGAATAATAACTTTAGCTTTAACGTTCGTAACTTCAAAATGTTGTCGTGTTCATCGGGAAGTCACCCCCAACAAACAAATCAACAAAAGAAAACTTTCTCATCGCGCCCGCAAATACGCACGTGACGTCACGCACGGTCCCGCCCACATGTGTGTCAACCACCTCCGTTATGAGCCGTGTTGACCGTGGATCAGTGGTTAGAGCGTTGCTTTCGTTATCCAGAGGTTGTGGGTTCGTATCCCGCTCGGGACTCCACTCCCTTTCATGCCTTATCTTTCCTTCCTTCCCTTTTCATCTTTTTCGCACCATTCCTGCCATTCATCCGTTTGTCTTTTCTTCCATTGTTGTACTCCCTCTCTTTTCTTAATTTCACACTTTCCCCCCATCATCCTTTCCTTTTTCATGCCTTATCTTCTCTTCCGTCCCACGCACGTGACGTCACGCACGGTCCCACCCACATGTTTTTGTCCACCACCCTGCGCGTGGAAGTCCGGCGGCCCCAGCAGCCACCCGACGACGAGGACACGGCAGTAAGTTCGCCGCAGCTCCCCGGAGGTCGTGCGCGACACGGCGGCCTCCACGCGGGCACGACAGACGCCGTCGGCGGCGTCCGGTTGACGCAGGGATCGCCTGGATATCGATGTCGCTCTCCGAGTGGAGTCGCGGACGCGGAAGTTTACCACTTAGTTCCCGGTGGCTGGAATGAAGCAAAAGTGTTGATTTTGGAGGTGTTTTAATGATTTTTATTTATTTTTTTTTGGGGGGGGGGAGGGAAAGACTTCGGGTGAGGAGGAGGCGACGCTTCGTAGCCGACCAACTGTTGACTGCTAACGCTAGCTAGCCTCTATGGCTATCTGCACTTTTAGCTCATGTTGCTCGGATAAACTACTGGATATAAGTTCACAACAGCACGTAAGTCGCCTTATACCGTCCTGTTTTCCTCACCACACGTGTTTTTGTCCCACTTTTCCACTCTTTTGACTTATTAGTGTGCCCCACGGTGTTTGGACATTAATAACATTTACAGTTAGGAACATTATTATTTTTGGCCCACCCACTACACAATATTTCAAAAAATATATATACTTTACCCCTCAAATTCAACTCCAATAACGTTTCCTAAGTGTTAAGTGTTCTTATCGTAACAGTAATTCGCCAGCGGGGGGCGCTGTGTTGCAGCTTTCAGTCACACGCACTATGTCACTTTTTGTTCCCGTCATCCTTTCCTTCTTTTTCATGCCTTATCTTCTCTTCCATCCTGTTTTTATTCCTTCCATCTCATAATAATAATTATGTGAATCGTTTCACGTAATTACGTATAACTTTTCACAAAATTCTGTGAAACGTATCACATAATTCTGTGAAAAGTTACACATAATTATGTGAAACGTATCACATTCATAATTATGTGAATCATTTCACGTAATTACGTGTAACCTTTTACAGAATTTTGTGAAACGTTACACATAATTATGTGAAACGATACACGTAAGTATGTGATATTTACACACAATTATGTAAAATGATTAACAATTATGTGATATTTACACATTTATGTAAAATGATTCACAATTATCTGATATTTACACATAATTAGGTGAAACGATTCACCTAATTATTTGAAATGCGACCTTTTTTTTGGTGTGGCAGTAATACACTTCTTTAAAAAATGTACATATTTCTCATTTTGATTTATGTTCAGGAAATGCAAAATACTTTTCTGAGCAGTCTGTACGACGTAGCTGGAATTGACCCCTCCGTGGATATTGCGCAATCCGCGTCGCTGACCAATCAGAGGCCAGAGATCTGCATAAACCAAAGCCCGTTTTTGCTCCCGCCATTTTCTCAGACAACATTGCATGGTCCAGTATAGATTCTGTTGGCGTTTTATCGCGTATTTGGGTTATTCAACAAAAAATATGGTTAAGAGGTGTAGTCACGGACTTTGTAATAGTGACGACAGGTATCCTGAAAGGCGAGTTGGTGGAGTTCGATTCGTACCCTTTCCAAAACCGAAGACCCAGTACGAAAAATGCCTTCCATGGATCAAACTTTGTGGAAGACCTCATCATCAACTAAATCCATCTAATATCAACCGGAACAGATATGTTTGCACAAAGGTATGCCTTATATTTGATTTTCAATACATGTCTCGTATAAATGAATTCGAAGTTCTTCGCTAGCATAACACTGCTGCGTGTGAACGATTGACACACTTATTCTTTGTTGAGCGATATTTCGCGATGATCTTACTGCACAAACGTATTGATTTCTTGCTGGCTCGCGACCGAAGCTTAACCAGACTGTGTTTGCACGAAGATATGCCCTAAATTTGATTTTTAATACACGTCTCGTTTAAATGAATGAGACGTTCTCCTCTAGCATAACATTGCTACGTGTGAACGATTGACACACTTATTCTTTGTTGAGCGATATTTAGCGATGATCGGACTGCACAAACGTGTTGCTTTCTTGCTGGCTGGCGACCAAAGCGTAACCAGACTGTGTTTGCGCGAAGATATGCCCTAAATTTGATTTTTAATACACGTCTCGTATAAATGAATGAGACGTTCTCCGCTAGCATAACATTGCTACTTGTGAATGATTGAATGACATCAGAAGCATGGCGTCTCTCTCAGTTAAGAATGTATTGTATTTAGAATCTATAATATATCGTTGATTTGAATGAAATCAGAAGCATGGAGTCTGTCTCAGTTCAGAATTTATTGTAAGTAAGTTTCTTTCAGCTTGTCCCTTTCGGGGTCGCCACAGCGTGTCATCTCAGATGAACGCACATATGTTTGGCACAATTTTTACGCCGGATGCCCTTCCTGACGCAACCCTTCTCAGTGAGTGGAGGCCCCAGTGGGATACGAACCCACAACCCCTGGTTTACCAAACCAGTGCTCTGACCACTGAGCTACAGGGCCCCAGAATGTATTGTATTGTATTGTATTTGCCATTTTTTACTGTTTGTCTTACGTCAGCGCACGTGGCGTGACGTCACTTCAGGAGGCGTGGCTAAGTGCCCTGTACGGAGGGGTCAATTGAGCATGTGCATTCTCCATCCCTGGATACACTTTTTTTTTTTTTTTTTTTTTTTTCAACAAAGCAACTTTTGCGAGGGGGGGGGTTGTTATTTTTTTTTTTTTTCACACGATTGAGAATGAAAGCATCAAATTTATCCGATTTGCCGTCTTTTTGGTTTATGTCTTTTCCGCTTAGATAGGGGAGCGGCCGTCTCTTTTATGTCTCCTGTTGTCTACTTCAATAGTCACTGACACAAAGAAGCTTTGATCAACATCGGCTCGCTGGGAGCTCAATGGTGGGGCCGTACCGTGTGTTGCAAACTACTTCACGCTCCGGTGTATGACGTCTTTGAAGTGACGGGGCCTGCTTTCTGGGGGGTTTGAAAAAAATAATCATTCTTATTTTTAAAAAAGCCCTTTAATGGACCTTGTACTTTTTTCATGCATGTGGATAAAAGAAGTATTAGTTTTGAAGTTCAGAGGATGTTTTTGTGTCTTTCAAATGAGCTTGTTGTTGGAGTTTGATATGACTTAAATTGTTGCCGTGCCTGCGTGGGTTTTCTCCCGGGACTCCGGTTTCCAAGCGCAACCCAAAAAGATACCTAAATTGCCCCCAGGGTGTGATTGTTGTCTGTCTCCGTGTGGCATGCGATTGGCTGGCAACCAGTTCAGGGTGCACCCCGCCTCCAGCCCGTTGACAGCTAGGATAGGCTCCAGCGCTCTTCGCGACCCTTGTGAGGATAAGCGGCAAAGAAAATGGATGCATGGATAAATAGACCCCAAGTGTGATTGTGAGTGTGGCTGTTTGTCTCGATGTGGCCTGTGATTGGCTGGCACCCAGTTCAGGGTGTACCCTGCCTCCTGCCTGTTGACATTTGGGATCGGCTCCAGCGCTCCCCACGACCCTCATGAGGATAAGCAGCAAAGAAAATATATGGATAGATGGATCAATTGCCCCTAGGTGTGATTGTGTCTGTTTGTCTCCACATGCCGTGTGTTTGGCTGGCACCCAGTTCAGGATGTACCCAGCCTCCTTTCCGTTGACATCTCGGATTGGCTCCAGCACTCCCCGTGGCTCTCGTGAGGATAAGCGGCAAAGAAAATGGATAGATGGATAAATTGCCCCTAGGTGTGATTGTGAGTGCGGCTGTTTGTCTCCATGTGCCCTGCGATTGGCGTGCAACCAATTCGGGTGTACCCCGCCTCCTGCAATGACACCTGGGATTGGCTCCAGCACTCCTGTGACCCTTGTGAGGATAAGCTGTTGAGAAAATGGATGGCTGTATGACTTAAATTGCAATTAAGTTCATTGATTGCAATGAAGACTGCTATTGTGATTCTGTGTCTTTTTTTTGGGGTGCTTGTAATTGGGTTAGACCGCAGGAAAAACAGCACAAAGAAATGATTTTATTCCGATTTATGATATAACGAATTTAGACATTTATTGAAAGCGTTTCACTGACACAGCAATTATGACTTTTCTCATGCCATTATTCTTTGGGTAAAAGAAAAAGTAAATTGCTTGCGGGCAAAATAAGTTAACACGTGACTAATGTTAGCAGGGGGGAAAAAAAACATACATAAAGTGAAAGCACGATCTGGAGTGACACAATATCATTTTTGTACATACATACACTGACATATTAAGGCAAAAGAGACTATTTGAAGAGAATCAAACATCCAAAATTTATTTTAAAATGTTTTCAACAATCTAATTTCACACTCGTCTTATCATTATACATTGTCACCAAATTGCCCTTTGGAATATTACAATTCTTCTGTATTGTACATTGAATTTCACGTTTATGGAATCATCCCTTTAGCACAAGAACGGGACAAAAGTCGAATCGAAAAAAAAAAAAAAGTCTTCATTCTTGTCCCGTTTGTTTTCATTACAAATACTAAAACCTAATAAAAATCATGTTCGGCAGGTTTTTCGTCAGCAGTGAGGTGCAGTATCCAATATATTACAAATAATTACAGAGAGTAAAAGTATGCAGGTCACTGTTGAAAAATGGATACAGCACAATATGTCTTCAAAGTGCATTTGTCAATGATTTGAAGATAAACACAAAATAATTGTCACTTTTTAAAAATAATTCAACTGAAGACAACTGAGATTTGGTAATCCCAATTCCACTGAAGTAAGAACATTGTCTAAAACAGAAGAGAATGATTTTCAAATACATTTCAACTTATTTTCACCATTTTGTGAAAACTGCGCGAGCAAATAGTCCAACAGTCTAACAGCAACATTTCTCAATATACATTTTTTTTGTTTGTTATCATTGGTAAGATTCAGAAACTCAAGAGAAATGTAAGCGTCGAGGCCGAAAACCATGCCCGTGGACTTCTGGCGCCATTATCGAAAGAATATTGCCGCATGGCCTCGGGAAATCTTCAGAAAATCATCGTCGGTTAACACAAGTTGTTGTTCCAGCTACAAATGCAAGTTAAAACTCTAACATGCAAAGCAAAAGTCATGGATCAAGAAAGACAGAACCAGAAACGCCGCCTGTTTCTTCTGGGCCTGACCTCATCTGCGGTGGACTAAAGCAAAGTGGAGAAGTGTGCTGCGGTCTGATGAGTTCACGTTTCAAATTGTTTTTGGGAAATCATGATATCATGTCAGGTGGCACGGTGGAGCAGCTGATGAAGTGTTGGCCTCGCACTTCTGAGGACCTGGGTTCGATCCCGCCCTCGCCTGTGTGGAGTTTGCATGTTCTCCACGTGCCTGCTTGATTTTTCCTCCCGCGTCCCAAAAAAACCACGCAACATTAATTGGACACTAAATTGCCCCGAGGTGTGGTTGTGAGTGCCACTGTCTGTCTCCATGCGCCCTGCGATTGGCTCGCAACCGGTTCACGGTGTACTGCCGCCTCCTGCCCGCTGACAGCTGGGATAGGCTTCAGCGCTCCCCGCGACCCTCGTGAGGATATGCGGCACATAAAATGAATGGAGGGATGATATCATGTCCTCAGTGCCAGAGAGGAAAAGGACAATCTGGATTCTTTGTGCCCATTTCATGGGAAAATTCTACATAATTGAAGGCACCATGAACGCTGAAAGGTGCGTACTGGTTTTGGTGCAACATGCTGCCATCCAAGCAACTTACAGGGACATCCCTGTTTATTTGAGCAAAACAATGCCATGTCACATTCCGCACGCGCTCGAAGGGTAGAAAAAGCAGTCCAGACTCGTCTCTCATTGCAAATCTGAGAGAGGTTGTACATCAAGCAAGAAGGGACAAATGCGTGAAATTAGATTCTCTTATCATTTACATTTTACACATAGTCGCAACTTCAGTGGAATCGGGGGTTTGTATATTTCAATTTTAGCAACCAAGAAAAAAGGTGCCTTTCAACACAGCGTTGCCTTGATAAGTTAAAAAAAACTAAACTAAAAATAAAACGCTGACCTCCTAAACCGCAAACAGTCGTGACGTTTGGCGCTTTTTAGTCCTTTTCTTACGGGTCGATGGCCATGTTGAGGCTTTCGCCGTGGATGTCCGGTAAGGTCCTCTCCGGTCTCAGACACACGGCCAACCTCTGTTTTTATCGGGAATTACAAGTAAGGATTCCATGTAACTCGATTTTTTTTTCTCCTTAATTATTGCCGTTGTTATTTTGTTTCTCCACAGACCTGCTTAAGAGATCCTGGCGTCCACACCATCTTGTATATCATGTAAATGGGGATCCACATCAAGGACGAAAAACCGATGGCGTACCCGACTGTGATGCTCCATTCGGGATAGTTGTAGTCGAACAATGTGAGTAGCGGGGCCTTCAGTAATGAACTCACCATGATGTACTGCAAATAGAATAAAGGGGAACATGCCGTTGCCAAGGAAATACTGAACGATATGATGTGATTCATGCGGCACCTTCTAGTGTGCACAACACAGCCACCGGGGGGCAGTATAATGCAGTCATGCAGACACAACCAAAGAGGATTTTCACTACTACAGGAAGTGACTCAATAATGGCAGTAATTTTCCACAAAGGATAAAGAGTGTATTCCTGTCGATATTGTTATATTGTCTAAGTGTTTTGCAGGACCATTTGTGTTCATATAGTCATTGATTAGGCAGCACGGTGGCTCAGCTGGTAAAGCGTTAGCCTCACAGTTCTGAGGTCCTATGTAGAATTTGGATTCTCTCCCCGTGCCTGCGTGGGTTTTCTCCGGCCATTCCGGTTTCCTCCCACATCCCCAAAACATGCAACAACATTAATTGGACTCTCTAAATTGCCCATAGGTGTGATTGTGAGTCTCGATGTGCCCTGCGATTGGCTGGCAACCATTCAGGGTGTACCCCACCTCCTGCCCGTTGACAGCTGGGAAAGGCTCCGCCACTCCCCGTGACTCTTGTGAGGATAAGCGGCTAAGAAAATGGATGGCTGGATCGTCATTGATTACGGCATTGTAATGCCGCCAGGAATGGATCGTCATTGATTAAAGCATTAAGTCGCCGCCACTTACATGCCGGTATTAGCCCGTCTATGGCGTTTCCCATTGTGTGTTAGCATTGAGCTAGTGGACATAAAAGCAAAGTCTTGTGGTTGTTTTCAACACATCACATGTACCAGTAATTCTCTGTCTTATAATTACTTCGAGTCGACTTCAGTGCCACCAAACAGCGCTCGTATCGCAAATATTTGCCAATAAGTTGAAGCAAAATATTGTCTTGTATTTTGAAAAATTTTTAAGTCGGGTCACTTGTATCTCAAGGCACCTTTTAAATTTTTATAACGTTTTATTTTTTATAAATTTTAGAATTTTTTTATTTGTATAAATTTTTATAATTGTATAATTTTTTAAACCATTTTTATAATAATTTTATAACGGCAATATTGAGAACTCATTAAATGTCAATAAGAAAGAAGTGACAATCAAATAAATCACGTGTGAAATTAATATTTGTCGACATTATCGCAATACCAAAATATGATATTTCGGGGATGTTTATATGTTTTCATCCATCTTTATTATCTCATAAAAACAAGCGACTACTTACTGCCAGAAATGCGGGACTGATGGCCACCCAGCACACTTTCCAGAACATTCCTGGCGCCTTGCCCAGCATGGCTTGGACGTCATTGCTGAACCTGTTGATGCCTGCAAGAAGCGAAGAAGTCCGTTGCGGATTTGGATTCCGCGTCGCTATCGGAAAACAACGAAGCCACCGATCCGTTTCCTATTTACCGTAGAACCAGGAAACCGCGATGGCCTCGAGGAATCCCACCGCGATGATGGAACACCCGACGCCAAACTCCTCCAGCAGCTTCACCACGTAGGCCCCACCCTGCCATTCATCCAACAATTTACCTTGTTTTTTTTTTTTTTATTTTGTTCTGCCTTGTTTTTTTCCGTCCACCCCATTTCAGTGAGGATGACCAAGTTGTCAAAAAAAAAAACAAACAAATCTGGAAAATCCTACATTGGTAAGAGTACTCAAAGAGCCCAGAAAGCAGACCAGCACCAAACACAGGACAAAAAGTTCCCGTCTTTGAGCGAAACGATCGGGGTATTCGTCCAACACAGCCGTGATGATCGCCTCCAGGCCGCCGAACTGAAACAAACAGAATCGTCGTCACCACGTTTTTATCTGTGATTATATCAATCGCAGCATTTTTAAATCTACGTTATAGCCGCCATTTGTCCAATTCTGAGAATTTAACAGTGAGGTCTGAGCGCTCCCCCGTGCTGAAAAGTCTCCTTGTGATGAATGCGCATGCGTTACTGAACTCTGTGTTCGTAACAAAACGGTTACCGGTCTGACATACGTTTTAACCTAACTCTAACCTTAAAACAAAAATTGATAAAAAGATATACACATATATGTACGTTCGCTGTGTTCATTTGACACGTCCATAGCGAACATGAAGATCTGGCGACAAGTTGTCAAAATATTGATGGGGATGTTTCAGACTGGCCGGAAGTTTACAAAATATACGCGCATGTGCATTAATCACAAGGGGACTTTTCAGCACGAGGGAGCGCTCAGACTGGTATGACGGTCTGGGCGCTCCCCCGCGCTGAAAAGTCTCCTTGTGATTAATGCGCATGCATTACGAACAGGGGAACTCTGGGTATGTATCCGACGCTTACTGGGAAATCCCCCGCTCTCGTTCCTCGTCCTCCTTCTTCTACATAGAGCTAGCTAACATATGTTATAACCTAACCTTAAAACAAAAGTTGATAAAAAGGTATACACATATATGTACGTTCGTCTTTCTGAGACATGTTGAAGCGTGGATGGCGATGTTTCAGACTGGCCAGAAGTTTAGAAATTATTCGCACATGTGCATTAATCATAAGGAGACTTTTCAGTACGGGGGAGTACTCAGACCGTCACACCGGACCAACCTGTGTGGAGTTCGCATGTTCTCCCCATGCCTGCGTGGGTTTCCTCCCACGTCCCAAAAAAAACCATGCAACATTAATTGGACCCTTTAAATTGCCCCATGGTGTGATTGTGAGTGTTCGTCTCTATGTGCCCTGCGATTGGCTGGAAAGCAGTTCAGGGTGTACCCCGCCTCCTGCCCGTTGACAGCTGGGATAGGCTCCAATATTTCTGCGACCCTTGTAAGGATAAGCGGCTCGGAAAATGGATGGATGATTGTTGGGAGTCAGGTCATACCGTGCTGTCCAGTCCCAGAGTGATCATCATCACAAAAAAGATGATGGCGAAGAAGGTGGATCCCACCATTTTGGCGATGGCCTCGGGGTATGTGATGAAGAGTAAACTGGGTCCTGAAAACGTGACGACATTAATATGAGCTCAGTGTATTGTTTTTTTTTTTTTTTTTTTTTTTTGGAAATGTCTTGGGATCACCTTTATCTCTGGCCACATCCTCCACCCTCACGTTTCTCATCTCCGCCATGTAACCCAACACTGTGAAGATGACGAAGCCTGACACGAAACTGGTCAGGCAGTTGACCAAGCTGGTCACGATGGCGTCACTAAAGAATCAAAAAAGAAAAAACAAAACAAAACAAAAAATCAGCTTTGGTGCACCGATTTGATGATTTTCCCACTGGATGGCGCTAAGCGGCTTCTTGACCTTTCCGACCTTTATTTCATGGCTTGCTGTATACCGAGGCCACAGCAATAGAATAATATAGAGTGTACTGATATTCAGTATGTATGAATTTTTAGCCATCTGAATGATTTGTGTAAAATTGAGTGATCACTTCATATGTTTCTCAAAAAGAAGCAAATGTATATTCCTAATCACAATTTCCTTCTTTCTTTCCGAACCCTGCAACAAGATTTTTTTTTTTTTTTTTTTTTTACCAAGATGCGTAAAATTTGAACTTGAAACATTTACAATGTTTTTTTGTTTTGTTTTTCTCTCCAGAGAATGAAATTTGGTAACAATGAAAAAGCATTTTTAATGTGATGAATTATTATGTTTAAATGCAGCAGCAGGCACGTTTGGGGGAAATTTCATGTAAATATGCCAATTGGAAAAGCAGAACTGGACGTGGCTAAAAAAAAAAAAAAACTCATGTGAAAGGCTTCAAATTCTATTGTTAAATCTATAATCATGTGAATATTTTGTTGAATTTATTTTTTTTTTAAACATGAAGTTTTAATTTCATTTGCTTAGGTCAATGGTCTCAAACTCAAGGCTCGCGGGCCAAATCCGGCCCACCATATGAATTGATGTGGCCCGTGAAGCCAAAGCATTTGTCAACTTCCATGTTTTTTGTGAAAATCTGTACCAAAATTTCAAATTGTCACATATCATAAATGATAATGTTGATACATTATAAGCATTTTTGGGACACCAAACATAAACAATGGTTAAAAGCCCATGACGCTTGATTTCTGATTCCAAACAAGTTCATAAATTTTATGTGTAAATATGATGAAGCGGGGCGGCACGGTGGTCCGAGGACCCTGGTTCGATCCCGGACATGCCTGTGTGGAGTTTGCATGTTCTCCCCGTGTGTGAGGATAAGCGGCAAAGAAAATGGATAAATGGACCCTAGGTGTGGTTGTGAGTGCGGCTGTTTGTCTCGAAGTGCCCAGCGATTGGCTGGCGACCGGTTCAGGGTGTACCCCGCCTCCTGCCCTTTGACAACTGGGACAAGCTCCAGCACTCCCCATGACCCTCATGAGGATAAGTGGCCAAGAAAATGGATTGATTCTTACGAACGTCTTGGGATAGTTTAACCAGAATGGTCGGTTCTTACCGATAGCAGTTGTTAGTGAAAGGATTATAGCTGGAGAGTGCCAGGAGGACCCCAAAACCTGGACCGAGGGAGAAGAAGATCTGAGCAGCAGCATCCACCCACACCTTTAAAAAAAAAATGTGAAAAGAAAAACATCAGCCTGCATATTTCATTGGCATAAAAATCAATATGTTCAAGGTGAAATAACTCATCGCTGTTAGAGCAATTGTGTCATTTTAGCGTGCGGCGGAGCTGCCTTGTTGCCGCCCAGCTGGACGCAGGCAGATCAGAAGCGCAGCGCGCTTAAAAAGAAGAGGTCTGAAAGGGGACGCCTTTGTCAACGGCCAGAAAATCCAAACCAATTATGCATCTCATTATGCCGCTGTGAAGCTTACTTATGCATCTCATTTCGTCTCATCCATATTCAGCTCCGAGCAAAGCAAACGCCGGTTTTAGCGGACCGGCGAGTCCGGCGGGAGCGAGCGATAACGGCCTTTTACTGTCACTTTCTCAAAAGGATCGCGTATCAAAACTTTACATTATTATTATTATTATTATTATTATTGCATTTTGAATTTGCTGGTACATTATGTTTGGATATATTTGAGGGCATTTTCATTTCATATCTTGGCCAAAAGTTACGTCTTCAAAATAATTCAGGGATTCTTTCTCACTGCAGGCAAATCCATCCATTTTCTTTTCCGCTTATCCTCACGAGGGTCGCGGGGAGTGCTGGAGCCTAATGACGATTGCTGTGTCAGTGCAACACTTTTGGTAAATGTCTGAATTCGTTAGAATATGAATCATATTGAAATCATTTCTTTGTACTGTTTTTCCTGCGGACCAACAGGCAGAGTGAAATTCAATTATTGTACAAGCACCCCAAAAAGATGCAAAATCACAACAGCAATCAATGAACTTAATTGCAATTTAAGTCATGCAGCCATCCATTTTCTGAGCCGCTTATCCTCACAGGGTTCCCAGGAGTGACGGAGACAATCCCAGCTGTCATGGAGCAGGAGGCGGGGTGCACCCTGAGCTGGTTGGCGGCCAATCGCAGGGCACATAGAGACAAACAGTCGCACTCACAATCACACCTAGTGGCAATTTATCCATCCATTTTCTTTGCCACTTATCCTCACGGGGGTCGGGGGGAGCGCTGGAGCCTATCCCAGTTGTCAACGGGCAGGAGGCGGGGTACAACCTGAACCGGTTGCCAGCCAATCGCAGGGCACATACAGACAAATAACCGCACACACAATCACACCTAGGGGCAATTTATCCATCCATTTTCTTTGTTACTTATCCTCACAAGGGTCGCAGGGAGCGCTGGAGCCTATCCCAGCTGTCAACGGGCAGGAGGCGGGGTACACCCTGAACCGGTTGGCAGCCAATCGCAGGGCACATACAGACAAATAACCGCACACACAATCACAGCTAGGGGGAATTTAGAGCGTCCACATTTTTGGGGATGTGGGAGGAAACCGGAGTGCCTGGAGAAAACCCACCCACGCAGGCACGGGGAGAACATGCAAACTCCACACAGGTGGGTCCGGGATCGAACCCGGGTCCTCAGAACTGCGAGGCCAACGCTTTGGCAGCCAAAAGAAAAATATGATCTGTAAAATAAAATAACCATTTCCAGGCCCCATCCTGTACCTCTAATTCTATAGACCACAATGCCCAAAGAAAAACAACCAAGAGACAGACGGCGTGCCTCGGAGGAGATGTGAAATTATTTCTCTCACTCTGGGGGGGGGGGATGAAAACATTTGCTTTGGATTTGCACTCACGCTGGTCTCCAGGAGCTTCTCCCAATTGGGTTTGAGGTAAAAGACGACCCCTCTCCAAGCTCCTGGCAGGGTGGCGCCGCGGATCAGCAGGATGAAAAGGACGATGTAGGGCAGGGTGGCCGTCACCCATACAACCTGGAAGCCAGAAATTCACGTCGTCGTCATCGATTCCATGTCGACGGGGGGTAAAAAAAACCAAATGACCTTTCCAGAAGTCTTCACCCCCTTCCAGAGACTGAAGTAAACGATGGTGAAAATGAGAAAAAGGCAGAGCATCAGCTGCCAGCGAACACCTCCCACTTTGGCCAGACCCGACGAATTGTGGATCTCCAGCACGTTCCTCCTGTTCGGATCGGGTCGAGCGCATTCAGCCAAACGCGTCTCAAAGCGAGACGACAGAAATCTTCTTTGTAATTGCCACTTACATGCACTTACGTGTAAAACTCTTCCGCCGGGGATCGGGAGGAATTTGTCCAGGTGACGTTGTCCACGCCGAAGTAGTTGGTGCAGTTGTCGGTGTTCCACGCGTTGTCGCAGTTCGTCCAGGGCAGGATGGTCGAGAAGGACGAGTAGAAATAGAAGAGCGCCCAGGCGATGATGGTGTTGTAGTAGAAGGAAACGTACAGCGCGATGACGCAAATGGCGTAGCCGATGCCTACGCCGCCCCCCCCAAAAAAAAACCCAACAAAATCAAACGGCTAATTAAAATTAAATATTTTGCTAATCGGTGCGTTCTTTAGAGATCTCGTTTCAATTATGATTTTACAAATCCTCAGATTTCTACAGTTAAAAAAAAAAAAGTAAAAATTATAGTCCTCCGTGAAAACGAGCTGATACTTTTTGTGTTTGGTCAAAATAAATAAGACATTTAGAAACATCTGCTGTGACTACAGAAAATGACTTTTTTGCCTAATTTCTGACAATATGTATACATTATTGTCAGAAATTAGGCAAAAAAGTCATATTATATATAATATTATATATATATTTAAATGTACATATCTATTTCTATGTATATTTATATAGAATTTGTTCTTATTATATATATATAATACACACATATATATTTATATATATAGAGAGAGACATATATTTATATACATATATATACACATACATTTATATAAAATTTGTTCTTAGATATATTATACACACACATATATATATACACACACACACACGAGATTGAACCCGGGACCTCAGAACTGTGAGGCCAACGCTTTAGCAGCTGAGCCGCCGGTTTTGGGGTTATGATCTAATTTTTAAAATGAACATATATATACATATTTTTATACATACGCATTTATATAGAATTTGTCCTTTAAAATATACACACACACACACACACATATATATATATATATATATATATACACCCACCTGTGTGTGTGTGTGCATATATATACACACATATAGACATTTATGTATAAATATATATTTAGATATATTTATATATGTTATATATTATGGACAGTAACTGAATCATAATCAATTCCTGTTTGCGCACGTATCTGCAATGTCAATTTGAAATAATGTGAAAATTATTTTAACTGCCACAGCAGGTTCATTGATTTTGAAAACAATCGCGAGTACGTCGTCGACCTTTCTTTTTACGAGAGGCCAGATTTCATCATCATATCACCATTTTTTTGTTTGTTTTGTTCGGACTGCACTTCCCGCTACGGGGGCTTACCTTTGAAAATGGGGCAGATGTGTTTCCATATGGATATGGCGCCGGTTCTGTGGAACTGGCCCAGAGCCAGCTCCATGTAAAAGAGCGGCACACCCCCGAAGATGGCCATCAGAATATACGGGATGAGAAAAGCACCTGCGCAAACGTTCAGGTTAAGCAAGACCACAAAGTAATATTTCATATGAATAGACTTTTGTAAGGTCACATGACTCGCCAAAGTGAGGATGTTCAAGCGTTTGCGTTATGAACTGATTTGCGGAGTTTTGATCGTCTCGGTTTACATTTTTCAAGCGTGGCAAATGCTGCAAGTGTGATTTACATGAATTAAATCTTAATTCAATGTGTAACACCAGAAAAATATTATTTTGTGGAAATGCACCTAATTGCGACAACATTGCATCCTAATTATACTCATAAATTCAAGAATTATTTTATTTGTTAAAGACTAATATTTTGTCCACTCGTAATATTTTAATCACAGTATGTCTAATTGTTTTTGACGTGGTCAAGCGTAATTAGCAATGGCTGCTTCTTTAATCCCAAATGTAAATATTCCAAACTTGACACAAACTCTGAATTTTAAAATCATATTTCATACAAAATGCCCCCCACACACACAAGCAACGATTTACTTTCTGCACCCTAGACAGTCTGTGTACTTTCAGTCTGTTTGTTAATTATTCTGACGATTTAAAATTGCATGCAAATGTTTTAAAATGAGTGTAGGGGGTAATAAAATAGTAATAATAATAATCATAATAAATCCTACCGCCACCGTTCTGGTAACATATGTATGGAAACCTCCAAACATTTCCCAGGTCAACAGCAAAGCCCACGACAGACAGGAGAAAGTCCATCTTTTTGCTCCATTTGTCCCTTGAGTCCGTCTGCGTGATGATCGGCACCGGGACCGCGTTGTTGTTGGACGTGTACGCGGGCTTTGGGGATCCGTGGTGGGTCAGACTGCCGGCCATGACCGCTGAGCTCTGCTGGGCCACCGGACTGTGGAAAAAGTCAGCCGGGGGAGGGGGCTGCAGTTTCATGAGGGGAGGGGCTGGCTTTATTTTATTTTATTTTTTTTTTGATGGGGGGGGCGGGGTCACCGTGAGCAGTTTCGACACCTGGATTTCCGTAAGAGAGCTACTGCATAACAGAGACGATCTTTGACCCTGCAATGACACGAAAATAGTTTTAATGTAAGTTTGAATAAATAAAGGGCACGGTTGAGTTATTACAATCAGGAGTCTGATATGGAACTAGATTAATTCCTCCAGGATTTGAATTTGAAATGTAAAGGGATCACATTTTCAATCGTCGCAACAATTCGCCGTCTGAAATTCACCGTCTGGCAGAGCAGCCAGCCAATCGCAGTTACGCTTTCTCGGTCACGTGACGTCACATACTAGCAAAGCGTAACTGCGATTGGCTGGCGGTTTGGTTCTGACCGGAAGTAACCCTGCCTGGTGGCACAGACGGTGAATATTAGACCGCGAATTGTTGCAAATATTGAAAATGTGATCACTTTAAATTTCAAATTCAAATCCAGTTTTCTGGGGCATTTCAAATTCAAATCTTGGTGACGCAAATCTACTTCCATAGTCTTGAGAGCTTTGGGCAGGATGTTTGCACCGACCAGCCGCGATGTTATCACCATTCGCACAATATCATGACATCCAAACGTTTGGGGTCGCCACAGCGTGACATCTCAGATGAACGCTCATATTTGTTTGGCACAGTTTTTACGCCGAATGCCCTTCCTGACGCAACCCTCTCGGGGAAAACCATCATATACTGATACAGCACACAAAACAGGTCCACACGGAGCCATTTTGTGGACCTTCCAAGCAGAACCCCGTCAGTTTCTCTATCCACCTGTTTTATCTCCCTCTTGTTCTCAGGTGAGCTGAGTCTACCAAAGCTGACTTTGAGCAAGAGGCGGGGTACACCGTGAAAAGGTCGTTCGTGAATAACCGGGAACATATCGACGGCATTCACAAATGTGGGCACGTGTTCAGGACTAGAGGCCGACCCCAGCTCTTCCTCAGGCAAACTGGACCCCCGCGAGGGCGTGGTTGTCGATGAGTCCAAGCCTCACTGGCAACAAATCCAGTTTACCGCTGGCGATGTGGCTCAAACTGTGACGGCGCTCAAATAGGGATCAAACAGTTATCAGGGTTCTAGTCTTAATCTGGTTCCTCACCTCAGACCTGTTTGTCCGGAGCTGGGGGCATAAAGCCCGAGACGACTTCGCATCTAGTATTCTTCAGAAAGCCTCCTCTGTGATCAGCTGACAGCTCAAAGAGGCGACGGCCAATTTGGAATCTTCAACTAACACGGGAAGAACGGTTTTGGGATTTGCGAGGAGTCCGGAGTAGCAACCGTGACATCCACCACCCAAGAATAGGTAGAACATGTAAACGCCACACAGATGTAAACAAAATCCAGTAAGGAGGCTGCCTACATCTGGACCGTGGCACCTCGAGCTAGCTCAACCGCCTGATGGAGTGCTAAAATGCATTCGCGAGAATAAAATCGCAGGAGCTGGAAGGAAAACCTGATCAATGATAAATCGGATCCGTCGCTTTTAGCGGCGAGCCGATTGTAAAGCATGCAAATCGGATATTCTGAGCGCTCGCGTTGGTCTTGAGTGCATCAAATGAAGTTAGTCTGGTAAACGGAGACGACGTCGAGACACGTACGGTGCCGTTATTAATGTGTCACCTAGAAGCCTGAATGCCCGAGTGGCCGGCGAGATATTGAGCCCGGAATACGTGAAGTGGACTAAAGTACTCGGCCGTTGCAGCTTCAGTGAAAATTGAAAAATATGGATTAGCTCCCTCCTTTGCAACGATAACGGCATCCAAGGAAAACGTTCTTCAACATTCTGTGGGAATTTTGATCCATTCATTTGCTTATCCTCACAATTGTCGCAGGATTGCAGGATCCTATCGTAGGTGTCAACGGGCAGGAGGCGGGGTACATCCTGAACTGGTAGACAGCCAAACGGAGGGCACATGTAGACAAATAACCGCACTCACAATCACACCTTAGGGCAATTTAGAGTGTCCAATTAAAGGTCCACTGTCATGAAATGCATGATTTTTAGTATGTTATTAATCAAAAAACGGCAGCCGGTATGGACCCGTCGGTTTTTTTTTTTTTCCCACTACAAAACATGATTTTGACGTATACGGCTTTTTGTAACTCCCGCCGTGAAAATCCTCTCGAGGGATTTGTTTTTGTTTTGAAGAAGCAGGAAGTGACGTACAGGGCAGAAGCGCACTCAAGTGGTCTCGTATGTTTCTACTAGTTTTACCTGCTGGAAGGTAGCTCGTTGTTCCTTCCTGTTAGCCAAAGTGCCGGCTCGTTGCATTGCTGGATATCGTTCGAACACTCGGGAGGATGGATTCGGTCTTCACACTTTTCCAAAAGACCCGGTTCGTCGTGAAAAATGGATTGCACGGGTGCAAAGGACGAGAGGTTCGTGGGTTCCAAATGACAGGTAAGTCTATATACAAGTACTAAAAAAAAAAAAAATAATAGCTTGGGCCGGACAACGTAATCGGTCTTTCATAATGTAACAAAAGATCCGCGTACGTATGACAGGCGTGCTAAATGTCTTGATGTACCCGTCGGCGGCTTCGGTCGGGCTGGCTCATACATACCGTCTGGGAGTCTGTTGTTAGTTAGTGTCACGGACCTCCAATTCGGAGCTGGATCCAAATGCAGGACTCCGAGACGCGAGCATAATGTTAGGCGTGGTTTATTCAAGGAACAGGGTCATACATGGTGTAAGCAGTCCGAGATGGCCGAGACACAAAATCACTAACCAAAAACAGGATCCAGAAACATGAAACGTGGTCTGATAACAATGGACAAGAGCTTTGTGGGTTCCAAATGACAGGTAGGTGTGTACACAGGTACTAAAAAAGGTAATAGTTGGGGGCGAGGGGGGGGTGGCGTAATCCTCTCAGAATGTAATAAAAGATCCGCACACCTCAGTCAGGGATGCTAAATGTGTCGACGTACCCGTCCACCACGATCACGGCTCTGGCCGGGGTGGCTCATCATGGTGCTGAGCTCGGCCGGGGTGGAGGAGGATTGGACGGGGAGGCGGTTTGGCCGCGGCATCGTCGTCGCTCGCGGGCGACGTTTATATGACTGCCGCGCGGACGTGGAGCGGTTGGGCCGTGATCCGCATATCATCTAAATATGGCTCCAAACGATGGGTTAATATTGCCCCGGTGACTTCACTCGGTTGTGAGATGAGCCATTGAAGTGAATAATGTTATATGTATTGTTCATTACAATATCGATTTTAGAATGTTTATGGGCTGACACTTGACCTGTTTTTTTTTTTTTTTTTGTGATGTGGGAGAAAACCGGAGTGCCCGGAAGACCCACGCAGGCACAGTGAGGCCGGGATTTGAACCCCCGTCCTGAGAACTGTGAGGCCAACGCTCTACAGCTGCTCCACCGCGCCGCTGAATTTTCAAGTGTTATTCTTATTTGATCCGACATTTGTCCGGTCAGAGGTCACGGATTTTGGCTGAGGCGGCCAGGCTCCCAATTTCGAGTCCAGATTCTCCAGAAGCTGTTTCGAGACGGTTGGCTCGTGTTCTTCCACACCAAAACGCCCTCACGGGGGGGAACCAGCCGGCCGAGGTGTTCTTGTCTCGGGGCCCTGAACGCAACGAGACAGCTCTGGCCTTCTCTAGCGTAGCGTTCCGTCAATCTGCATTGAAGAACATCGGACTGACAGGATCCTCCATCGCCCGTTAGAGCACGTCGGGTCCGATCACGAGCGGACGTGCGCATGTCGGCCGTGCCCGCGGACGCCGCCGGCGGGCAGATGACACGGCGCCGTTGCTCCTCAAACGCGCGGATTTGCTCAAGCGCCGAGGCGGCGCCTCGCGTCAAAACAAAAGAGTTTGCCAGATAACTCTTTTGGACGTCTTCTCGGCGGTGTTGCTTGTGAGAATGAAACCAAAGACGTGGTGCGGTTTTCACACAGGTCTAGTCCGTTTACCCGAGTGGAAGTCCTGATTTGACATTTAACAACGTGCTATTACCTCATGTCAGCGTCAGGCGGGACTCGAGGGAATCCGAAGACAGACATTATGTTTGCCGAAAATAAAAATTGTGATTGACCTCACAGTTCTGAGGTCCCGGGTTCGATCCCGGACCCGCCTGTGTGGAGTTTGCATGTTCTTCCCGTGCCCACGTGGGTTTTCTACGGGCACACCGGTTTCCTCCCACATCCCAAAAACACGCAACATTAATTGGACACTCTAAATTGCCCATAGGTGTGATTCTGAGTGCGTCTCCACGTGCCCTGCGGTTGGCTGGCCAGCAGTTCAGGGTGTACCCCACCTCGTGCCCGTTGACAGCTGCGATGGGCCCTGGCACTCCCTGCGACCCTTGTGAGGATAAGCAGCTAAGAAAATGGATGGATACAAGTTCCTACAGAATGTTATCCCAGAAAGTGGATGCCCTTATAGCTGGAAAGGAGGGAGAAAATGACCCTCGTGAGGATAAGCAGCAAAAGAAAATGGATGGACGTGTCTGATTAGGTTCTAATTTCGGTAGTTCTGCTGATTTTTAGAATTTTGGATGAGGACTTTGTTTGGGGGCGGCATGGTTGTTAAGCTGGTAAGGCGTTGGCCTCACAGTTATGAGAACTGGGTTCGATCCCGGACCCGCCTGTGTGGAGTTTGCATGCTCTCCCCGTGCCCGCGTGGGTTCTCCCCGGGCAGTCTGCTTTCCTCCCACATCCCAAAAAACATGCAACATTAATTGGATACTCTCAATTGCCCCTCGGTGTGATTGTGAGTGCGACTGTTGTCTGTCTTCATGTGCCCTGCGATTGGCTGGCGACCGGTTCAGGGTGTACCCCCGCCGCCTGCCCGTTGACAGCTGGGATATGCTCCGGCACTCCTGCCACCCTTGTGAGGATAAGCGGCTAAGAAAATGGATGGATGGACGGCTGGATGGACTTTGTTTGGGCAGCCAAGAGTCCGCCTTGACGTTGACGTGCACAAGCCGCGTTTTGTTTGTCCCGGTGCGGTTGAGGCCACGAAGGCATCTTTGGGGGAGCATCCACCTCCTCAGTCTGTCATGCCGGATGATGGCGGCATTCTTTCGCCAAGTGATCCACCTGACAGCTCAGAGCCTCCGAGGCAGAGCGGGACTCGCGGCCCCTGAGAACGCTGACATCCACGCCCCGCTTCGTGCTGGTATCATTTGGAGGAATATGATTTCATTTTTGTCATCGGCGCATCGCTCCAAATGATATATATTTTCACACACATTGGAGAGAGATAAAGATGATGATATGGGCAACTTCAATTTTTCGTGTACACAAATTCCTCAGTGACTTTTTGTGGTTATCGTGGTTGCCTTACAGTTGGGAGGTTCTGGAGTTGAATCTCGGGCAGTGGCGGTTCTGCGGAGGCCGAGGAGGCCAGCGGGCAACTGATACTGATTGCCCCCCCCCCCGTCACCCTCACTTGTACTTGCGGGTCTCGGGTCCTTCCCGTGTTCGACTTTCTATGTTGCCCTCGTGCAATTATTGCGTTGTTATTGTTGTCTGTTTTCCAAAAACATCGAGTCAGTGAAACTGAGAGAATTTCAATTTTCGTATGTGAGCGTTGAATGGTCGTCATCCAGTCCAAGGTTTACGTCGCATCACGGTCAGAGTCAGTTGGGAAGGTTCCAGCTCGACCACGACATGATCGAAGTAAGAAAATGGATGATGATGATGATTAATATTTAACTTATCGATGTGCTGTCTTAAGCATGCAGAGAAAATTTTTGGAATATTATCTTGCATCAGTTTACATCTATCCATTTTCTTTGCCGCTGATCATCACGAGGGTCACGGGGAGTGCCGGAGCCTATCCCAGCTGTCAACGGGCAGGAGGCGGGGTACGCCCTGAACTGGTCGCCAGCCAATCGCAGGGAACATGTAGACAAACAGCCGCACTCACAATCACACCTAGGTCAATTTAGAGTGTCCAATGAATGTTGCATGTTTTTGGAATGTAGGAGGAAACCAGAGTGCCCAGAAGAAACCCACGCATAGGCTCCAGCACTCCCCGCGACCCTCGTGAGGATAAGCGGATGGTTGGTAGTTGATATTCACCGCGTCCCTTGTGAGGATAAGCGGCTGAGAAAATAGATGGATGGATGAAAATAGATATAAAATGATAAAAAAAAAGTTTGGTAGTTGAAATTTATCGCATCCCTTGTGAGGATAAGGGCCTAAGAAAATGGATGGATGTATGGATGAAAATAAATATAAAATGAAAAATATTTCTTGGTTGAAATTTACTGCGTCCCTTGTGAGGATAAGCGGCTAAGAAAATGGATGGATGGATGGATGGATAAAAAATACAAAATGATAAAAAATGGTTTGGTACTTGAACTTTACCGCGTCCCTTGTGAGGATAAGCGACTCAGAAAATCGATGGTTGCTCTTGTTTACTGACTCATTGGACGAGCTGTTTAATTTGTGCCTGTAATTTGGCATATTGACCACAAGATGGCACTATAACAAAACCTTTTACATCCATTTTTGTGTCGTGTCATTAATCACTGATTTAATCAGTGGTGCTTTTTTTGTGTTTGTTTGTTTGTTTCTTTCTTTCTTTCTTTGCAGAAGTGCCGTGCAGAAGTTTATTCGGGTAAAAGATGGATAACGTCTGCCAGAAGGTTGCAGTGCAGGTCGACACCACAGAAACTAAATTATTTGACAACTTCCAAGTTCATGTATGTATTTGTCATAGGTTGATGCGACTCTCGATCGGATATGCAAAATGTGCACATGGCTCACTGTTCATTATCGAGTCCACGAAACATTTCCATTGGCATGTCAGTTCGAAAATATTTGTTGCATTAATTCAGCTATTTCAAATCATTTAAATTAGAGTAGTCGAATAATCAGTTAAAATATATTTTATCATTTTTTAATATGTTTGTCTCATTAAATAATTGATCAATTTATTGATAGCAAAATTTAAAAAGTAAAATAAACAATTTCAAAAAGCAATCAAATAACGGCAAGGATTTTTTTTATGAGTTAAACGTTTTTAAATCAGAAAAAAAGTCACATCCATCCATCCATTTTCTTAGCCGCTTATCCTCACGAGGGTCCCGTGGAGCACTGGAGCCTATCCCAGCTGTCAACGGGCAGGAGGCGGGGTACACCCTGGACTGGTTGCCGGCCAATCGCAGGGCACATACAGACAAAGAGCCACACTCACAATCACACCTATGGGCAATTTAGAGTGTCCAATTAATGTTGCATGTTTTTGGGATGAGGGAGGAACCTGGAGAACCCGGAGGAAACCCACTCAGGCACGGGCAGAACATGCAAACTCCACACAGGCAGTGCCGGGATCGAACCTGGGTCCTCAGAACTGTGAAGCCAACACAGCTGATCCACCGTGATGCCCAGTTAAAATATATTTTGTAATTTTTTTTGTTACATTTGTCTCATTAAATAATTGGTCAATTTATTGATAGTAAAATTAAATTAACGGAAATTAAGTAAAGTAAACTATTTAAAAATGCAATCAAGTAATGGCAAGGATATTTTTTATTAATTCAAAATTTTGAAATCAGAATCACAAAAAAGTAAAACATTTACATGCAACTATTTTGTTTTTGTAACACATTTATTGTTAAAATGAACTTATTTATACAGACATTTTAATGTAAGCGATGAATAATCTGAATATTGTCCGTTTAATTAAAAAAAAAAAGAAAACATTGGTAAAATGTGGCCGTAGATGAAAATAAAGTTTGCGTCCTCCCTGATCCATCCCAGACGCGTATAAAATTTGCGCTTGGCCAATGGAAACGCCGCCCTGTACCTTTAAGAGGCGGGTCCTCGAGGGAGGGGCGGAGCCACGAGACACTCCACGGACTCGCACTTCTTTTTTTCCCCTCCGCGCGGAGGAACACTCGATCCATGGCAACAATCATGGCAGGTGGGCGACTCCAACATTTCCACCCGTTCCCGACTTTGACGCGATTATCGCACTCGAGCGACTAAAAAGTCGCCCTTTTCAAATGCTTCTCCTTCTTTTTCTGTTCGTCGTTAGAAGCCGAGACGCGCCAGAAGCTGCTGCGCACTGTCAAGAAAGAGGTGGGTGTTGTTAGCTAGCTCTCAAAATTATTATAAAAATTAAAAAAAAACAACACTTTTAATTCCACGGCGGAGAGAGAGAGAGAGAGAGAGAAACCCCGGAAAAACATGGTTGTACTCTGACCGCCTTTCCCCAAGTCGTCTCCATGACACCTGTGAAATATCTCGTTGGATGCTCCTCCTTCAAATCTGAGGAAGTGCAGCCGTGTTTGTTTTGTCTCTCCCCCCCCCCCCCCACTTATTAATATTTGGGAGTGTAATAGGAGAAGCAGTTAAGAGACAATATTGTATTGCAGTTAGAGGAAAAGCACAGTTTTGTTTTAAACGAGCTTTTTTGGTTGAATCCCTGGTGCATAAATATGTGTGTATGAGCTGTACAAATATGGAAGCCACTCTCGTGTTTATTCAGCCATTCAGTTATTGCTCATCAGCATCATCGTGTCACGTCACCGTGGTAACACCCAAACTTCATTGTGTTCCGAATCGTTCCCTATCCATATTACACAGCGGGGTCGCCATTTTGGAGCGGTGATGTCGGGTGTAGGTTACCCGCCACCGTGTCCTCGCTACGTCTCACAATCCATTTTTAAAAAGTACTGAGCGACCGTCAATCACTAGAAGACAGCTCGTGCACCTACGTCATAAAATCACGCGACTTATTGTTTACGTCTCCATATTGCAGGTCAAACAAAACATTGTTCAGTGCTAAGTCGTTTGGAGACGACACGAAAATATGTCTTCTAGCACGACGTCCAGAGTCTTGTCCGATACCGTTAGGCATTTAGAACGTGTAAATAAACGAATGTACGTTGAAAAATTTGATAAACTCGGCATAGAGGACACGTAGTCGATGTTTTCGCCTATAAGAAATTGGACTGTTAATCCGCTTCCGGTTGTCTTGGTCGACTGGATCTACGGACGGATCTGGTGAGTAAGTCGTCGAGATTTACACGGAAAAGTTTGAAAGCGTAGAAAAGTCTGGACGCGTGCGAATACTTCGTTGCTGGATCTGTTCTCATCGGGAATAAATCCCACATAAGTGACGGTTTTGACGGCTCGTGAACGCGGAAGCGTGTTCGGCCGCACGTTAACCTTTGCCGGAATCCATCTTCGATCTTTTCAGCTCGTATTCAATACAAATATTTAAATAAATGACCCCTGGTTTTACACAAACTCGCATTCATTTTCCTGGCATCCCATTGGCTAGAAGGGACGTCAATATTTACCCATGATGCTTTTTGATTCCCTTGGACACTGGACGCTCGCGCTGTCACAAGCTAACGCACATTAGAAAAGTTCAACTTTTTTGTTTGTGGTTTTTTTTCTTCGTCTTTCTTCACCATGCCCCCCAAGAAACTTGAGTGGAATTAAATTGTGCGCGTGCGTACGTCCGTACGTACGTTTTCTCTCGGCTGTCATCGCTTGCCTCCTCCTCCACCCCCCACGATGCCTTTTGTTTGTCACTCACCCTTCTCTCCGCATAGTCAAAAGGAAAATGAACATATTCTTTTTATTATTCTTTACACTATACATTATGTAATTGGAATCCTTATTTTTGGTGGTGTGTGTGGGGGGGGTTCAGATGGCTTTGAACAGATTAGGCTATTTACATGTAAAATGCACTTCGACTTACAAAAAATTCATGTTACAAAACAGATTCATTTCGTAAGTAGAGGTACCGCCGTAGCTTGAGGTGTGTATTCCGTTCCTCTTCCCTAAATATCAACTTAAAACTTTTTAGGGTTTGTCTACCAATAGTTATCTCTCTGGAGCGGTTCCCCATCCATCCATCCATCCATCCATCCATCCATCCATCATCTACCGCTTTTCCGTGTTGGGTCATGGGGGAAGTATCTTCAGCAGAGGATACCCAGACTTCCCTTTCCCCAGCCACTTCTTCCGGAGGGATCCCGAGGCGTTCCCAAGCCAGCCGAGAGACATAGTCTCTCCAGCGTGTCCTGGGTCTTCCTCGGGGTCTCTTTCCGGCGGGACATGCCCGGAACACCTCACCAGGGAGGCATCCGAATCAGATGCCCCAGCCACTTCATCTGGCTCCTCTCAATGCGGAGGAGCAGCGGCTCGACACTGAGCCCCTCCCGGATGACCAAGCTTCTCACCGTATCTCTAAGGGAGAGCCCGCACAACCTGTCGGCCGTTTGTATCCCAACCATCAACCGTGTAATTAATGCAACGAGTGAATCTGTAGTCACCTGCCTCCGGTATTTCTGAAAATGCTACGCACTGTTACGCACCATTGAGGCTAATCAGCTTAATATCCACCCCTCGACGCCCACATCAAGTTTCGTGACCGTAAAACGGGAGTTCATTCATTATGCCGGCCAAACTGAAGTCTCTCGCGGCGTCTCTGGTGGTAGTGTTGTTTGCGAACAGTTTTAAAAGTCCAACTCTTTGTAGCTGGGAGCGTTTCACACTGAGGTGCGGTTTAAATATTCTGGGGTCGCACGTCTAAACCAGCAATTAAACGCAATCATTGTAAAAGCTCCCCTTAAAACCAAATGGAAATCATTAGCCACGCGCAAGGGGGGGGGGGGGGTGATTAAACACAATTATAGCGCGAGTAAACCCGCATGATGGATACGAAAAGCACACTGCAAAGTAAGATCAGAAAAATACTGCTTCAGGATGCCAAGGGATTCATTAAATTGGCCAGACAGCTCTTTGGAATTGGAGAGGAGGACCCTAATTCATGTTTTTCCCTCCAAAAAGACAAGGTTATGTTGTTCAGAGTGAGACGGAAATGTTTCATTCAACTCAATTATTTCATCTTGGCAGTTATTAGCCATATTGTAGCTGGATTTCTTCTTTGTGTGTCTGTGTGTGTGCACGGTTGTAGCACGTGGCTTTCTGGGCATTTATAAAAATGCATTTTCACTTCATTCAAAATGGCCAAGTCGCCCAAATAATGGGAGCACATCTGCCATGTTTGTGAATCGTTTTGTAGCGTGAGGCCAGTCCGCGAGGTTTGTAATGAAATTCATAATGAATCACTGATGCACACAAATGTTCAAGGTAAAAGGAATTAGTCAGCAAAGCGGTTCTAATGGAGCGAATTGGAAGTGGGTGCAAGCAGATGACGAACGTGAAGGCTGAATATCGACAGGCTCTGCTGCAGTCTACTGTATGTCATCGTACGTCGAGCAGAGCTGAGCCGAGGAGGGAGGGAGGGAGGGAGGGAGCTTCCCTCTGTTTGTTCTGTTTAGGAGCTTCTCATTTAACACATGCGCTCGTGATCACCTTGTTGCTATGGAGATTCTCAACACACACATACACGGGTCCTCCTCTCGTGAAGAAAAAATAATAATAATCAGCGGGAACACTTTGTTACGTTTTTGTTGTACTGTACAATCGGAGAATAATTGACCGGCACTCTTTTTTTTTTTTTTTTTTTTTCTTTTGCTGTCTAGACTTCACTTGATTGTGACCTACTTTATTTATTTGCTTCTGCTTAGCTGTGTTTTCAGCCTGCGGTATAAGATTTAATCTAGGATGCTGTGAAAAAGAGGAATGTTGAAAATGTAGTCTGATCCCGTCAATGAGTCCTCTTATCGGCGACAACCAGAGTCTTTCCGTGATCAACTCCGCACTCACTACACAATTGAAAGGGTACAATTCTTCCCAAAAGATGAACTTAACTTACAACGAGAATGACACGCGATATAATTCACTGAACCGCATAACTTGCCTGAATAAAATCCGCCATCTTAACATTAACGGAAACTGCAAAACGGCATAGACGGGCTAATGAAACTAGCACCAACCTTTACTCAATTTTTATTAGAACTCGGGTGGTAGGGATACACGCAGAAACGTCATAACAATACAGACATACGTTTTTTATCTCGTTCTTTCCTTTCGGCTTGTCCCGTTAGGGGTCGCCACAGCGTGTCATCCTATCTTGTTCATCTTCCTCTCTGACACCCACAGTCCTCGTGTCCTCCCTCATAACATCCATCAACCTTTTTCTTTGGTCTTGCTCTCCCTCTTTTGCCTGGCAGCTCCATCCTCAGCACCCTTCTACCAATATCCTCACTCTCTCGTCTCTGGACATGTCCAAACCATCTCTCGAACCTCGTCTCCAAAACATCCAGCTTTGGCTGTTCCTCTAATTATCTCATTTCTAATCCTGTCCAACTTGCTTGAGAACCTCAGCATCTTCATTTCTGCCACCTCCAGTTCTACTTCCTGTTGTTTCTTCAGTGCCACCGTCTCAAATCCGTACATCATCACAGTTTTACAAACGTTGCCCTTCATCCTAGCGGAGACTCTTCTGTCACATAGAACACCAGACACCTTCCGCCAACTGTTCCACCCCGCTTGGACCTGTTTCTTCACTTCTTTACCACTCTCTGCATTGCTCTGTATTTGAAGTCATCCATCCTCGCCATCTCAGGCATACATTCTTTATCCAACGACTGAATAATTTCTGTTTTTCATCATTAAAGCTACGTGTGAAAGTTCTCTATTGTACTGTTGGCCAAGGCACGCACACCAGAAGAGTAGCAAAATGGATTAAAGTATGAAATCATCACGCACAAACTTTCAGTTTCTACATTCTATTTAATTGTTATTGCTATATTTTTCTTTAAAGAACCATACAGCTGTGTTGTTTTGCTAATCTTCTTCTTATTTTCCTTTCGGCTTGTCCCGTTAGGGGTCGCCAGAGCATAACCATATCTTAGATGAACGCTTATTTGTTTGGGACAGTTTTACGCCGGATGCCCTTCCTGACGCAACCCCTCTGCATTTTAGCCGGGTAGAGAAGCTTACAGCACCTGGTATTCCTAAGCGGTCTCCCATCCAAGTACTCAGCAGGACCAAACCCGCTTAGCTTCCCGGACCTGACGAGATCGGGCGTTCTCAGGGTAGCATGGCCGTAAACCAGCTAATAATACATTTTATTTCCGTTTATTTCAATGGAGAAAGGTCCCAATTAGCCACATGACTGGCAACTGTTAGAATCTGCGACCACAATACAGTCAGGAAAAAAAAAAAAGTGATTATTGAATTCACATTTGGCAATCAAAGCTGAACAGGATTATTTTTTTGTTGCGTAATTTTCCTGTGCGGGTGTTCCTCGAGATGTACGCGTGTAGGTGTCGGCCATGTGTTCCCGTTCCGCCTGGTCCACTCAAATGTGCCGTCTAATAACATCGGGGCATTATCTAGAGAGCACAGGATGTCTGAGGCGGCGGCGGCGCACGACACGGACTCTCTACTTCTGGCACAAAAATCGGTTTGAATGAGACCTCTTATTTGCCGCTGCTTTGATATAGCACCATTGTGTGCCACCGGGTGTTCGTGTTCTGTTGTGCGCGCAGATACAAACACACGTGTGTTGCCGGAGGAAAGAGAGGAGAAAAAAAAAAGATAGAATCAGTGACGCGCAACAATGTCAGCACGTTTTTTGGTCTTCTCTTGAAATACTTCTTGTTAATCACGAGAAGTTTCGAGACGGCGTCATCAAACGACGGCGAGAGTTCATGCGAACGCTACGATCGCGATTATTACAACGAAGACAGTTCAGCGCATTCACACTATTGATTTGGGCTGAATGTGATGGGATCTGGCTGTACCCGGGAAACGAAGAAGGCACTTTTATGCAGAGCCGAGCGGAAATAAGGTTTACATTCCTTTTAAAGGGGAAATCTAGTGCTTGGCATGAATAATGTATTCAATAGGCCTTGTAATATGTACTCTATTTTGACAATGTGATATTAAATCATCTCTCATTTAATAGTGGTTTGAGAAGATTTTTATCGACAGTTCCGAATTTTCAGGGGCGCTGCCATTTTCGCGAGTCACATGACCTTGGTGCGCGGATGTGACGTGTACCGTTCCGTTCCTAACACTGGATTACATGGATTGCATACACCATTATGGCCAGCGCTGGTTTCTCCAATTTGTCCTCATCCGATGAAGAAATAGCAGTATCGGGAAGATGGAGGAATACTTTCATACAGATTTGAACCTTTGGCTATAATTAATGTTGAATATTGGGATGGTTCTTCGGGCGGAATGACGCGGAGTCTGACTATTCGGAGGCCTACACGCGACATAAGTCCCCCGGGAGGTCCGGGTCGGCAGCCGCGGATGGTTCTTCAGACGGGAATGACGCGAAGTCTGACGAGCGAGCTCCGGCGGCGGCCGTGAGCCGAGGTTCCAGGTGGCGGCGGCGGCCGTTAGCCCCGGACGGCAAAGTTAGGTTAAAGGCCTCCGTCGGCACCGAAGGCGGGCCACGAGCTCCGGCAGCTTACCGCGAGCCGAGCTTCGACGTCCGGGGAGGCCTTCATCCGAGCTTTCAGGCGGCCGAAGCTAGGCTGAAGGCCTCCGCCACCACCAGTGCTCGGCTAAAGGCCTCCGCTGCCTATTCCAATTTTTATTTTTGTAGGAGACAACCAAATATTTCGGTATCCGCAACAATGAGCATATCATTTTGTAGCTGAGTCTTGTGGCAGCAATCGACAGAATTCATAACCATCAGTTGATCGCGTTACCGATGAATCGCCCCATGCTTAGTTTTCACGGATGAACTTTTGAGATTTCATTTGCTCTCACCCAAATCGCGTTGAGGGCTTACGTGGCCCGTGGCAGCCAGTAAGATGATCGGTCATGAAGACTGAATGCTCACATACGAACCTTCTGGTTTCTCTCCTCTGCTATTGGAATAGCCCGAACGTCCTTCGTCACTCTGAACGATGCCTTCCGGGTGCGCCGGATCGAGGAGCTTAATGAAACTCACATTCATCAAGCCGTCACATTACGCGGCGGCCGTGGCGGCCCCGCTTCCCTGAAACAGAGTGCGTTGTGGAACTTGAACCATATTTTACCCCCTCCTCATTCAAGCCTCGTCGATGTTTCTCACGGGCTGCAGTCGGATGGGGCTGCTGAGCCCTGGAGGCTTAAACGTGCACAATGGTAAAGCCCGAGCTTTACTGTTATTTCCAGAACGTTCCCGGCCCAGCCTGTCTCAATCCTGACGTTTCTCACGTTCTGTCACGGCTTTCGACGGGTGGAACGTGACGGGCTCGGTGCGCTTTTGTGGCCGCTTCCCGTCCTCCAAGTTTTGATACGTTTTTTTTTTTCTGGACTGTCAGGTGTGGTTGCATCCGTTCCATTTTTTACTACAACCGAACAGACTGTTTTTCTCATCTGCACCTTGACTGGGAATTTGGCGGCAAATACAAACAGATACGCTAAGGTAGTGGTTCCCAAACTGGGGGGTGCGTCCCCGAGAGGGAGCGCAGAGCAATTCCAGGGGGACGCGGAACAAATGAATGAAAATGAAAATGCGAAAAAATCCATTTTTTTTGGGGCCGGGGAGTTGATCCATGTTATAAAACCCATTTCCCATTTTTGCAGAGTCAATCTTCCAGAAATGTATGACTAGCTAGGAATTCTGATACATCCATCCACCCATTTTCTTTGCCGCTTATCCTCACGAGGGTCACGGAGAGTGCCGGAGCCTATCCCAGCTGTCAACGAGGAGGAGGCGGGGTACACCCTGAACTGTTTGACAACCAATCGCAGGGCAGATGGAGACAAATAGCTGCACTCACAATCACTCCTAGGGGCAATTTAGAGTGTCAATTAATTAATGTTGCATGTTTTTGGGAAGTGGGAGGAAACCGGAGTGCCCGGAGAAAACCCACGCAGGCCCGGGGAGAACATGCCAACTCCACACAGGTGGGGCCGGGATTGAACCTGGGTCCTCAGAACTGTGAGGCCAATGCTTTACGAGCTGCTCCACCGTGACCCCAATTCTGATACAGCATTTAAAATAAAAAACATAATTACACATTTAGCGTGCTTGATGAAAACGGATTTATTACAACCTGCAGTTTACGGTAGTCTGACAAAAACATAGAGTCTTGTATTAATTCCAATATATGACAAAACTACAATGGCGAGTAGCTGATGGCGTAGCGGTACACACGCCTGCCTTTGGTGCGGGCAGTTTGGGATCGATTCCCGGTCAGTGACGGTGTCGATATCTGCCTTGCGACTGACTGGCGACCACTTCAGGGCGTCATCCGCCTTTCGCCCAAAGCTAGCTGGGATAGGCTCCAGCTTTCCCGCAACCTTTGTGAGGATAAGCGGCTCGGATAATGACATGACTACAATGGACTCTGAAAACTAAAAAAAATGTTTATGTATGTCCTTTTTTTGTGTTGATTTTATATAAATAAAATTTCATATGAATAGAAGGAGGGTCCAGGAGAGAAAATTTTTAAAGTACATATTTTAGTAGTAGTTACAGTGTAACGTGTACAAATCTATCAAAACCTCAATTGATTCTCCGCAACAACAAATGAGCTCCGATTTTTATTTATTTTTATTTTTTTTTTTTTTTGACACTGCTTAGCCTCGGAAAGGTTATCATTTGAGGCACTGCTTTCATTGAGCTCCTCTCAGCGATAAACGAATATTATTGACGTATGGGTTTCGGCGGAACTGTACGGCGCTACGCGTGTCGTCGCCATAGCAACTCGCAGCCCCCGTCTGCGCTCGGACGCTTTGCCTCGGGAATACATCTGAGACCTGATAAGTCCACCCGAATTTGAAAGATGAGAACTATAACTACAGCCGCCAAAAGTCAAGCGAGCCGGTGAATTAATCATGAATATGTGTGTGTGTTGTCGCAGGAATAATTTTGCTTGATGCTGAAGATATCCACGTATTACTCATCCGGAGAGGCCAAACGGGCCTCGGGACTTCTGTTTATTCCGTGGTTATTTTTATGATGGAAGGTCTTTCAAGGGCAGAATGTTCTGTTCCCTTTTTGTTTTCATTTTTCTTTCAAAAGAAAAACAAAACAATATCTTTCCAAAACAAAGGGTGTAATCAACCTGAAACATCAGATTGTTCGTTTTACAAAACAGTGTAGGGAAAATGGAGGCTATTTGGAAAAGAGCAAGTACTTCCAAACCGGAAAGTCACTTGGACAAATGTCCCCATCGCACGCATCACAGGCTATCGTATTTTCCGCACTATAAGGCGCACCGAAAAGGCTTTCATTTCCTTAAAAGCCATATAATCAGGTGCGCCTTATATCTGGATCAATATTGCACTTTTCGTGCAGCTCCATCTAGTGGATGCATAACGTAACGCCAGCCTTGACTGTCGCGTCTTTTCAATGCGCCTTATAATGCGGTGCGCCTTATACATGAAAAGGTTTTGAATCAGGCCGTTCATTGAAGGTGCGCCTTATATATGGATCAATATTGCACTTTTCGTGCAGCTCCATCTAGTGGATGCATAACGTAACGCCAGCCTTGACTGTCGCGTCTTTTCAATGCGCCTTATAATGCGGTGCGCCTTATACATGAAAAGGTTTTGAATCAGGCCGTTCATTGAAGGTGCGCCTTATATATGGATCAATATTGCACTTTTCGTGCAGCTCCATCTAGTGGATGCATAACGTAACGCCAGCCTTGACTGTCGCGTCTTTTCAATGCGCCTTATAATGCGGTGCGCCTTATACATGAAAAGGTTTTGAATTAGGCCATTCATTGAGGGTGCGCCTTATAATCAGGTGCGCCTTATATATGGATCAATATTGCACTTTTTGTGCAGCTCCATCTAGTGGATGCATAATGTAACGCCAGCCTCTACTGTAGCGTCTTTTCAATGCGCCTTTTAATGCGCTGCGCCTTATACATGAAAAGGTTTTGAATTAGGCCATTCATAGAAGGTGCGCCTTATATATGGATCAATATTGAGCCTTTCGTACAGCTCCATTTAATAGTTGCGTAACGTAACCCCCACCCTCTACTGTTGCATCTTTTCTATGTGAGTTATAATGCGGTGCGCCTTATATATGAAAAACTTTTGAAATCGGCCGTTCATTGAAGGTGCGCCTCATAGTGCGAAAAGTACGGTACTTTCGGTGGCTTTTCCAGTTTGGAGAATAGTAAAGCCATTCTTGTGTCCAGTGTTGATCGGAACTTTGTCAGATTTTGGGTAATGATGGTCATTTTGACAAAATGTTTTGCACTCGAACAAGTGTTTTAATAATTACCATCGTTTCCGGCCTACAAGCCGCGACTTTTTTCACACGCTTTCAACTCTGCGGCTTATGCGGTGATGCGGCTAATTTGTGCATTTTTTCCTAACGGCCGCAAGGGGGCACTCGATCGGAGAAGGTAAGAGTGAGACCAGTGGAATATATGTGTCGAGGAAGTGACTTTTACCGGTATTTTTTTTTTTTTTCGTTTTGTTTTTTTAGCCGGCCCTGTTAGCGCTGTGCTAGCGTGTTGGTGTTGTGTTACTGCTGTATCTTAGTGATTTTTACCGGTATGTTTTTTTTTTTTAACCGCCCCTGTTAGCACTACTCTAGCGTTAGCGCTGTGCTAGCATGTTGCTGCTGTGTTACTGCTGCGTCTTGGTGATTTTTACCGGTATTTTTTTTTTTTTTTTCAATAGGCCCTGTTAGCGCAGCACTAGCGTTAGCGCTGTGCTACAGTGTTGGTGTTGTGTTACTGCCGTATCTTGATAGTTTTTACCTGTATGTTTTTTTTTTTTTTTTTTTAACCCCGGCTCTGTTAGGGCTGCGCTAGCGTTAGCGCCATCCCAGCTCTGCTGAGTCGCAGAGCTCGCTGGTCAGACTCCGCGCCATTCCGCCCGAAGAACCATCCAAATGTTCAACATTATTTACAGCCAGAGGCTCAAAACCGTATGGAAGTATTCCTCCGTCTTCCCCGAGCCCCGGAGCTTGCTAGCCGGGGAGCCAGCTCACGGCGCCGCCACTCAGCAGAGCTCACGCGATCAACCAATACTGCTATTTCTTCATCAGATGAGGATAAATCCGAGAAATCACCGCTGCGCATAATGGTGTCCCATGTAATCGAGCCTTTGTTGCGGCACGTAACACGTCACATCCGCGCATGTAGGTCGTGTGACTCGCGAAAATGGCGGTCCACCTGAAAATTGTCAATAAAAATCTTCTCAAAACACTTTTAAATGGGAGATGATTTAACATCACATTATCAAGATAGAGTACATATTACATGACCTATTGGATCCTTTGTTACTCCAAACCACCGGAATTTTTCTTGAAGAATGACTTCACTGATACCAGCTTTGGTGAATAAAGAGAACTTTCTTGACAGCTAGCTGTTTTTCGGATCACACGTTGCGACGGTTTGAGCGAGCGTCAGGCACCATAAGACGAAACGGCAAAAAAGATCATAAACCACTGTGTGCCTCTCGGACGGACAAACTGCCAGAATGGCAAATCCGTCCATGTTCAAGCCTCGCGGGGTCTCCTTTCACAGAGGCTGCGGATCCATTTTAAGATGCCCCCAGAGCCTGCGTGCCCACAATCCTTCCCAGCTGTCAGGAGGGGTCCAACTCAAGATTTGAATTTTCACAGTTAAAACAAAATGTGCCGAATTTAGCGCAGTCATTCTGCTTGGAGAAATTGTGCTTAATGGAGTTCTGCTTGGATGAAAGCCTTTCATTTAGCCGACTTACAAGTTGCGTGACATTTATGTCACGTCGTCAAACTATGATTATACTAGTTGGTAATTAGGTTGATGTGAGCCTCAGATGGATTCGGCTCCGTTGGGTTAACAGTAAGCCGCTGCTAGTCGCGTAAATTAATTTCCATGAATTCACAACCCGTAAAAGTGATATTTGTGATCAAGTAATTATTGCCTATATTACTCGTTAAAGACGTGAATACACCACAAACTGTGTTCCCAAAATCCTCAAACATCGCCGATCCTGAAAAACACAGCTAAGCAGCTTCAAGCTAGTATTGAGCTAGCAACCACTTCGTCTCGTAACGGTGGCTACACAACGTTGCAATCACGTGCGCTATGTGTCGGGCGTGTGCGAAGTCTTCCCAAAAAAATTGTTTTTATCGTCTTTCTTGCTGCTATTTTGTGTAGCTTGTGTTCTATGCTTGGACTCTAAAATTAACGGACAAGAGAATGTACCTTTCCGATGGCAATATTAAGCTCCGCCCCCTTAGCCCATGTCCCACAATCTTCCAAAATGGCGATTGAAAAGGACAAGTGTGAAGTAGATTCTCCATCCCGTATTCAAGATAATATTGGGGTGTGTTTTTTGCCAAATGCGTCAGACTTGTCCAAGACGGTTCTACAGAGAGGTCTCAACTATTTCACGCATATGTACACGGAATTAAGATTTTGGACGGAGCAGGACGCAATGTCAGAGTTTTTCAGGCGAAACGTTGGTGATTGATGCAAAAAAAAAAAAAAAAGTTTGACGCCACACAAACTTCATATTGAAATCCAACAGGATCAAATAATGGAATCGTACTGCGCATGTAAAGCAGGGTGAGTAAGTTTTACTTGGAAAGATCGCGAGTAATATATATATTAATGTATTTATTTGTCTTGGCTCGTAGTCGAACTCAGTTTTCTGTCTTAAAAGTCCGATGTGATACAAACAGGCAAATAGACATTTCTCTTGCATGACATCGCGCATTTACGCATCACTAACCTGACTCTTGGGCATAAAACATGACACACTTCGTCCAGCACGTCAGTGATACACTAGCAAAGTGAAAGTTGTTTTCCTGCAATATAATAATTCAATCAAACTCGGAGAAGATACTTCTCCCTCACTTACCTTCGAACATACAGCCTTGTGTTTGTTGATATTGTCCACGTTCAGTTGTACGTGCGCTCTTCCCCGAGCCTTAATCCATCAAAGACACTTCGTCAACTGTGTTTTAGGCTTTGGAAAATGAATCAATCTAGCAGGATATCTTTCATCAGCGTTGCACGTTCCCCAAGTGCATCTGAGGACCATTTTCTTCGTAACATTAACTTTTCCAAGCGCCTGGTACTGACATCCAGTATTGTTTGTGGGACAATTACAGCGAGAGGGGCGTGTCAAGCCAGTGGTTAAGACAAAGCGGCTATCTGATTGGCTATTATTGGACGAGTGATTGACAGGTCGGAAAGGTCCGTTGGTTGGGACTTCTGGAAAACTCACCACGAGCTTTAGGAAGAACGTTTTACTAACTGTGTAATGTGTTGTAAAAAGATGGAACGAAGTGACACGTGCAGGAATAAAATGTGAACTGGCCGGCGCAGAATACATTACGTTGATTGCGGACAGACTCGTTTCGACAGGAAATTATTGACGTTCCGCGCGGCCACTACAACGGCAGAGTGGTGCGAGCACAATAGCACTTTGCGCGGCGATTGATTTATTCGATCTTAACTAATGTTCCTTCGCAGATGTCAGGACAGCGGGGAGGACCTTCCGTCCCCATGACAACCAATTACAAGTATTACCTCGCGAGCGTGCGTATCGGACCTTGTTGCTCGTTTTTTAAGTTACACGAAAGGACGTCTGGAGGCTTTAATGCGCCGCAATCAATCCCCCGCCCGCAAGGTAGGAAAGGGGTTTGACGTAGACTAGAAACATGTTGTCTCCCTTTGACATCCAAATATAACACTTGGATCCTTCGCAACGGTCCTCTGGGTGAGAGCTGGTGACTCATCCAGAAACTTAGCACTCATCCCACTTGGTTTTTGGTCCTTTTAAACTTTTTCCTATGACAGTTCTGTTAATGTGCCTCATTATCCTAGCTTCCCCCTTTTTTTTTTTTTTTTTTAAATTCAAGACACTCCTCTGATTATTCAGAAATATATTCAACAATGCCCCCTTTGAAGATTCTCTGCGTGCGGCTTTGGCATATTAATGAGTGAGTCACGCAGGATCTGCCGTGTCGTTGACAGGTGAAGCAGATTATGGAGGAAGCGGTCACCAGGAAATTTGTTCATGAAGACAGCAGCCATATTGTTTCCCTGTGTGGTGAGTAAGCAAACGTACAGCTGGCGCACGCCCATGCCTGTTTTGGAACGTCGCTCTGTGAACAATACGCCGACGGAAAAGGCGTATCACCGCGCAGACGGTGCTAACGTAATTAACATGAGCCATAAGTAAGCCCATTTATTAATTCAGTGGAAGTCACACACGGCTTGTTCCGGCATGCCGGTCGATGTCTGATTTTTCCATTTCTCCCCACAGAAATAATAATAATAATCAGTCTACCCAAAATCTCCAAGTGTACCTAATTCATGGGTCAAAAAGGTACTCGATAATTCCCAAGTAGGAAAAGTATCGAGGATACTAGAGTAGCATGTTGAAAGTGCGACCCTTAATGGTAAAATTGCATTTTTCTTTTTTACACTGTTTACGTATGAATGGTGTGAAGCACTTTGGGAACTGTAATAGTGCTGAGAAAGTGTGACATACGATTTGTGTGTAGTTTGATCCAGTTCCATCTTATCATTCATCGCAGAAGCTCGATAAACACGGACCAACATTTGCAAACAGAATTTAGCACATTTACTTACGGCAAACTTTAACATCTGTCACGAACCAACTGTGCGCGAGCGAACCCAAATGCAGCACTCCAAGACGAGGACATGATGTTCAGTAAGTTTTATTATAAACAAAAGTTCTGCACGACAACACAGTTCCAAGGAGGCTGGATCCAAAACACAAGAAACAATGTCCGAAAACTATGATGTCATCTAAAGAGCGTAACCAAAACCGTGACTGGGGTATAATGGCGCAGTGGCGGAGTAACCTTGGATGCGGCAAAGCATGCTCAACGGCAAATGCCAGTGACAAAACCCCAACTTAAATACATGGTCTAATCACAGTGCCTCGTGGGAAGCAGCTGCGATAGGTATCATAGATGAAACCGCTCAGAGAGGTGGCCAGGCCACGCCCTTCTTGACCGTCGTCCAACCTTCCACATGACAACATTCACACTGCAAAAACTTAAAAATAAGAAAACTCCCCCCCCCCTTTTTTTTCATTCTTGAAATAATGAGACAAAAGTTTCCCAGTAAACTTTTATTTCTATACTCCACTGGCCTTGTTCTTATTCTTTGATTTTAATTAGTTTTGACTACAAATATTTTATTCTTGGTAAGCGCTAACGCTGTGGTATTGCTAATGCTAACAGGGCCGGTTAAAGTAAAACTTACTAGTAAATATCACTGAGACACGCCAATAACACAGCAGCAACACGCTAGCGCAGCGCTAACAGGCCCGGTAAAAGTCACTTCCTCGGCACAAATGTTCCACCTCACATATTACGTTCGAGTACCTCCTTGCGGCCGTTAGAAAAAATGCACAAATTCGCCGCATAAAGCGCACGGTTGAAAGCATGTGGAAAAAGGTGCGGCTTGTAGGCCGGAAGTTACGGTAAATTTTTGATTTTATTAAATAAACACTCGCAGTGCCTTCTCCGTCGAAAACAAGACAGGCCCCTGACTAATGTTATAATGGCCCCTGAGATTCCTCTCCACTCTTTGGTTGGAGTGCTTCCCGCGAAAAGGGCTCCTTCTCATCGCAAATGACAAATCTGTCGCACTTGTCTATGTTAGTGAAACACCAGATGGTTTGTAAACACCTTTTCCCCTCAGTCTTGTCACTTTCTGCTGCAATAATTTCATTTAAAAAATTGTTTTTAATACATACGGTAGAAACAAATGTGAAGTAATACTAGTGAATACTATTAATAGCCATGCAGAAAAGTATCGGTATTTTCAATAGTTGGTTTTTCAACGTGTGGGTGTCTTCAAGTCTCAAAAACTGGAAAATTACTGGCGATAATACTCTTTATATGAATGAAGTTTATCTGTGAATATAGTTTTATGTACAGCTATCAAGATGAGATTTTAGGTAGCATAAGACAGCTGTTTTTGCCTAAAATAAACTTTTTTTTATGCAGCATTTTTGCAATCGTGTCGGTGTCCAACCCGTGGCATTTAATTTTTTTTTTTTTTTTTTCCCGCACACCAAATGGTGGCAATGAAGCACGATATTATTATAGCATGTGAGAAAAACACTGCCCACGTGCAAGGCACGCTTGGCAGCTGTGTGTGGCTCAGACCAAACAATATTTATTTGTGGAGTTCACATCAGTTTGCACACACTGATATTCGTGCGACGCTAAAACGACAACAAGAAATAAAAATCCCAAGAGAACGCAAAAGAGATGACCAATTGTTCACGCCTGTAATCGTGAATCATTTTTCGCCGTTGCTCTCAAGACGCCGCGCTAAAGGTTTTTCTGGCATCTTAGCTCGCATTGCGCGACGACGGTAAATGTTAATTTGTCTGATTTCCCCCCAACAGATGTCAGAACAGTTCCGACTCTCTGAAGCTGCGGACACTGTGACATTTCATTCGATTGAACCTTTTATTCCGCACCGACGAGCATCGTTGCGCCTGAGGGAAAATCAAAATGAGATCAAATTGCTCGAAAGACAGAAGGTTTTGCTGCAAATTGTGAGAAAAAAGAAGGGAATGCCCAATTAAATCTCCAGTACTTTTTCGTGTGAAGAGCGTGGGTACCGTAATTCCCGGCCTACAGAGCGCACCTGGTTATAAGCCTCACCCAGGAAATACCATTTGCTACATACGTACGCTGCGGCTGTGTAAAAGCCGCAAGTGCCCACATTGAAACCCATGTTGAAAAGCGAGATAATTACAAAGAAAGACGGTAGACAGAGAGTTTGACGCTAGCGCCACCGCGCTAATGCTAATGCTAGCGCCGTCACACTAACGCTAGCACCGCCACGCTAACAGGACCGGTTAAAAAAAGCATACCAGTAAAAATCAGAGACACGGCAGTAACATGCTAGCGCAGCGCTAACATGGCCGGACTGATAAAAGTCACTTCCTTGGCAAATATATTCCACCGGTCTCACTATCACGCTAGTGCTAACGCTATCGCCATGCTAGCGCTAACGCTAACAGGGCCGGTTAAAACAAAACTTACTGGTAAATATCACTGAGACACGCCAGTAACACAGCTGCAACACGCTAGCACAGCGCTAACGCCAGCGCAGCGCTAACAGTGCCGTTAAAAGTCACTTCGTCGGCACATACATTCCACCGGTCTCATTCTTACCTTTTCCGCTCGAGTCCCCATTTGCGACCGTTAGAAAAAAAATGCACAAATTAGCCGCATCGCCGCATAAACCGCAGGGTTGAAAAGTGTGTGGGGAAAAAAGTCGCGGCTTATAGGGCCGGTTGAAATAAAACTTACCACGAAATATCACTGAGACACGCCAATAACACAGCAGCACAGCTAACGCTAGGGCAGCGCTAACAGGGCCGGACCGGTAAAAGTCATTCTCTCGGCACATATATTCCACCGGTCTCACTCTTACCTTTTCCCTTCGAGTGCCCCCTTTGCGGCTGTTCGAAAAAAATGCACAAATTAGCCGCATCACTGCATAAACGAAAAAAGTATCGGCTTATAGGGCTGGTTAAAATAAAATTCCCAGTAACTATCACTGAGACACACCAATAACACAGCAGCAACTGGCTGGCACAGGGCTAACGCTAGCGCAGCGCTAACAGGGTCAGTAAAGGTAGCACAGCAGCAACACACTAGCACAGCGCTAATACTAGTGCAGCGCTAGCAGGGCCAGTAAAAGTAACTTCCTCGTCTCATATATTCCACTTTACCTTTTCCGCTCGAGTGCCCCCTTTGCGGCCGTTAGAAAAAATGCACAAATTAGCCACATCACCGCATAAACCGCAGGGTTGAAAGCGTGTGGGGGGAAAAAAAGTCGCGGCTTAAATAAAACTTCCCAGTAAATATCACTGAGACACGCCATTAACAGAGCAGCTAACAGGGCCAGTAAAAGTCACTTCCTCGGCTTATATATTCCACTTTACCGCTTCCGCTCAAGTGGCTCCTTGCAGCTGTTAGAAAAAAATGCACAAATTAGCCGCATCCCAGCATAAACCGCAGGTTTGAAAGCGTGTGGGGGGGAAAAAAGTCGCGGCTCATAGGCCGGGAATTTAGGTAATTGTCTTTTTTTTTTTATTTTAAATCGCGAGATGTAAAACTAACCTCAGTGCAGGCAAATTACTCTTTTTAGAGTTTAGCTAGTGCTCATGTAAATATGCTGTCACGTACGACACGGATTTGATTCAAATATGATTGAGCGTCTCCTTTTACACACCGCCATATTGTGTTCAATATTTAATGCGGTAGGTTTTGTGTTTAATGGGGCGCGCACGGGAGAGTCTCATCAGGTTTCTCTGCAGTCCGTAACGACGATATCCACTGGATCTTTTAAAAGCCGAACCGGTCAGTCGGAGGAGAGTGTTTTCTTCCCCCGTCGTTGATATTAATCATTGGACACTAAACAGCTCACAAAATCCCCCCTTCTCCCTCCTCCCCCGTTTGCCTTGGGGGGGGGGGGTGTCTCAGCCGGCCCCTCCGGGGAGCAATTAGCCTGCAGCCCCGTGGCGACTTTGATGAGCTGCCGCGCAAAGTCAGAAGCATTCAGACGGAGTGGGGAGAGCGCAGCCTGAACATAAATGATGTGACTGGTGTTAAATGGCGCGCGGTTCAATTATTGAGGCCTCGCATAATCGATAAGTCGGTCGTTCTGCTTCTGGGCTGGGAAATTTTAGTATCTGCAATATGTTTATCTCTTGCAGAACATACAAGTGAGATTAAGTGTACACGCGCTATTTCCAGGTTTTCAAAATTCTTTTTTTTCACCAGTAATGTGATCTACAACCTTTATAATCCATCCATTTTCTTAGCCGCTTATCCTCACGAGGGTCAGGGGAGTGCCGAAGCCTACCCCCCAGCGATCATAGTGCTGGAGGCAGGGTACATCCTGAACCGGTCGCCAGCCAATCACAGGGCACACCGAGACAATCAGCCGCACTTACAATCACACCTAGGGGCAATTTAGAGTGTCCAATTCATGTTGGGTGTTTTTGGGATGTGGGAGGAAACCGAAGTGCCTGGAGAAAACCCACGCAGGGACGGGGACAACATGCAAACTCCACACAGGCAGGTCCGGGGTTGAACCTGCGACCTCCGAACTGTGAGGGCGCCGTGCCGCCATCATCATATCATCCATTTTTTTTTTTTCCCCAAGTAAAAATAAACAACCGCGATCATGTGTTTGCACTCTTCTAACTTGGATGTGGCTGTGTTCAGAATTCACACATTCAACTCATAACCAATATTAAACTCATATTAATTCAGGATGTACACAACTGCCACCATTGAAAGAATACATTTTTTCTTTCTATTTGCAACGATTGCTTCCTCGCAGAGACTTGAAGGTTTTGCGCCAACAGCGGCTGTTATTTCAAACTGTTCATCATTTCTTCCTTTAATTTCTTAGCTAGATTCGGTCGTACATAAAGTAATCTCCAAAACGTGTTTAAAAATAAAAAAAAAAATGTGATGGGTCAATAAAACCAATGGAGAACATTTGGGCCCAAAAGGTCCGTTTGCTACAAACACAACACTGCTAAACACCCCAAAAAAAGACCAACTCGACAGTGACGCATTCTTTGGTTGGCATCGTCCTTTGGGGCTGTTTTCCTTGAGCTGAAAATATTCATAATTCTCTATTTTCTAAGCAAGATGGAGGAATTATGAACAGTTGGAAAGACCACTCAGTGGAACTGTAAAACGTTCAGGCTTCTGCTGGAAAGGATCCATCCATCCTTTTTCTTAGCCGCTTATCCTCACGAGGGTCGCGGGAGTGCTGGATTCTATCTGGAGGCGGGGTACACCCTGAACTGGTCGCCAGCCAATCGCAGGGCACACCGAGACAATCAGCCGCACTCACAATCACACCTACGGGCAATTTAGAGTGTCCAATTCATGTTTGCATGTTTTTGAGTTGTGGGAAGAAACCGGAGTGCCCGGAGAAAACCCACGCAGGCACGCTGAGAACATGCTAACTCCACACAGGCAGGTCCGGGATTGAACCCGGGTCCTCAGAACTGTGACACCAACGCTTTTCCAGGTGAGGCACCGTGCCGCCTGCTGAAAAGCAATAAAAATGTATTTTCTGTTTACGTGACGTTGAAAGTGATTTCTGTTCTTTCTCCAAGGACAGTCGGCGCAGATGATGATTAATTAATTTGATTTTTCACAAAGGATTACATTTTATGAGTTGTCTTCTTCTGATAATGGTTATGTGAAAATATCAGCACAAGGAAGTCGCGAATAAAACGAATTGAGGAAGAAACAACGAAGGAAGATGCGTTTTTTGTTTATTGTAAGAAACCGAAAGTTCGATTGGCAACGGCGAAGTCGAAAACCTCGCTCGACGGTTTTGTCAAATGCGCTTTCGGCTATTGCGCCGTTTACAGAGCGGCGGGACGCAGGAGATGAGACGGCTTTTGTTTGAAGGAGTCACGACGGCGGAAGCGGCGGATCGCGACGGCGAGGGGCCTCGGCCGCCGGCCCCTCCCTCCCGTGAGCTCAAACGGGGGTTGCCAAGGCGACCGCGGCCTCGTGCGAACGGAGAGGCGCAGGATCGGCCCCGAAGAGGACGCAAATGTCAACACGGCTGCCGGCGCCGACACGGAGGGCGGACATCTTTTGTGCTCATTCTCGGAATTGTGCAATCTGCGGCTTCAACTTTTCGAAAGTGCCTGAATTTTCTTTGTATTTGTTTACACTGATAATCGCAGTATATCATTGTGCATGGTCTGTTTTCTGACCCGCTTATCCTCACGAGGGTCACGGGATTGCTGGAGCCTGTCCCTGCTATCATGGGGCAGGAGGCGGGGTACATCTTGAACTGGTTGCGAGCTAATCCCGGGGCACATGGAGACAAACAGCAGCACTCACAATCGGACCTACGGGCAATTTAGAGTGTCCAATTAATCTGGCATGTTTTTGGGATGTGGGAGGAAACCGGAGTGCCCGTGCAGGCACGGGGAGAACATAAAAACACCACACAGGCAGGTCCGGGGTCGAACCCGGGTCCTCAGAACTGCACTCACAATCTCACCTAGGGGCAATTTAGAGTGTCCAATTGGAACCTCAGTCCTCAGAACAGTGAGGGCATCCCATCCATTGTGCGTAGTATAAACTAAAAATGGAAAAATAATGAAAAGCAGTGAGTTTCCCTGCTAAAAAATTTCTATAGAAATCTATAGAATTTGTACACAACAACTTGTTCTATCGAACTTTGGTGATTTCCTATCGAATTTCTACAGAACAAGAGAATTTCTATAGGATTGGGCCCTAAAGTTCTATAGTTCTTTAGAAATGTTCTGTAGAAAATTTTTAGCAGGGTTACTTGTTTGTAGTAAGTCATGCAGTTTTTAAAAAATGTATCGTAATACAGTAGCACACTTGGTTATAAGCCTCGGTACACTGAAAGAGGCATCACCGGCGCTAGCGTTAGCACGGTGTTAGCATTAAACTCTTTCTGTATACCGAGGCTTATAACAGGGTGCGCTAACGCTAGTGCCGCATCACCTCATAAACCGGAGGGTTGAAAGCGTGTGGGGGGGAAAAAAAAGTCGGTATATGGAAGTAAATATGTGCCACTAGGATTTGAATTAAAAATGCCACTGAAAATTTGATGTATTTTTCTATCCATAATTTGACTACATTTTAAAATTCACATTTGTTCTTTCAAAGTGATCACATTTCCAATAGCTGTATTTCGGTTGAACTTTTCAATGTTAACAAATTCGGCATATATAAAAAAAATAATAATCATCTTTTCAAAATTCAAACGCAATATTTTCAGTCTCCTGGGTAAAATTTGCCGTCTGAAATTCGACGTCTAATTTCAGTGGAAAACGTGGAGGGTTACTCCAGTTCACAGACGTGAGTAAAGGATGTCAGAACCCAACACGCAGCCAATCCAGTTCCGCTTTCTATGTCACGTGACATCTCTTTGAAATAACAATGTGAATATAAAAATGTAGTCAAAATGTGTATTGTAAAAATTATAGAATAAAAATTTTCAGTGGCATTTTTAATTCAAATCCTCGTGGTACATAATTACTTCCATATATGTACGTTGGGTGGCACGGTGGATCGGTTGGTAAAGCGTTGGCCTTACAGTTCTGAGGACCCAGGTTCAATTCCCGACCCACCTGTGTGGACTTTGCATGTTTCCTCCCACATCCCCAAAACATGTGACATTAATTGGAAACTCTAAATTGCCCCAAGGTGTGATTGTGGGTGTGGCTGTTTGTTTTTATGTGCCCTGCGATTGGCCGGCAACCGGTCCAGGGTGTACCCTGCCTCCTACCCGTTGACAGCTGGGATAGGCTCCAGCACGTCTGCGACACTCGTGAGGATAAGCGACTGAGAAAATGGATGCATGTTTTTTTTTTTTTTTTTTTTTTTCCTTCCCAACCAGCGGCGGTGGAGGCATGCGTTTTGCACGGGCTGAAGCGGCGAGCGTCGGGCTTTCTCCGAAGCAACAAAATAGCCGCCCTGTTCACGAAGGTGGGCAAGAGCTTCGCCCCGGCCGAGGAGCTGTGCAAGAAGGCCCAGGAACTGGAGCAGATCATCGAGACCAAGTGAGCGCGGAGCGGAACAACCCACCCGCGTTCCGCCTCTTGACGCTCTGGTGACGTCCCCCTTGCAGACGGAGCCAAAGCCTGCAAAGCCAGGACAGCCTGCGCCGGATGCCTCGGCTCCCCAGCCTCACTCCCAAGGCCATGAAGAACTTGTGGATCCGGACGGCTCTTTTCGAGAAGGTGCTGGATAAGATTGTCCTCTTCCTGGTGGAAAACAGCAGGTGCTCTCGCAAAGTGTGAAATGTCACCTTTGTTCATCTTTCCGTGCGTGTGTGAGAGTTTTGGGGGAACTCTCCGTCCTCCCCACCCATCCACCCGCCCGCCCGTCTGATCCGGTTCCCATTTATCGTCTCTTCCAGTAAATATTACGAGAAGGAGGCTGTCCTGATGGACCCCGTCGACGGACCCATCCTCGCTTCTTTGCTGGGTAATTCGGGACTTCGTGAGCGAGCTTTTACAGGGGTTGAAAGTGTGGCATTTCGGTGGTCATAGCAGCTGAGTTCAAACTCAAAGCTTTTTTTGTGTTCCTTTTCATGTTAATTGTACCTCTGCTCAAGCCTAAAAGTGTTGTGTTCGCCGCAGCAGGGACTTTAATTTTAGATTTCATCAGATGTGGATATTAAATAAGAATCAAATGAAATCCAATACACAGGCTGTCATGATTATAAAAATAATACTGTGTTTTGGTACTATAAGAGAGTTATCCATCTATTCATACATTTTCTTAGACGCTTATCCTCACAGGGGTCGCGGGTTTCCATATCTATCCCACACAAATGTTTCAAATCGTCACACCAATTTAAATGTCACTCAAGGACAACCTAAGGAAATTTTTAAAAATGCACTTTTCAAATGACAATTCAGTTTAGCTATCCATCCATGCATTTTTTTAGCCACTTATCCTCACAAGGGTCGCGGGTTTCCACATCTATCCCACACAAATGTTTCAAATCGTCACACCAAATAAAATATCACTCAAGGACAACCAAAGGAAATTTGAAAAATGCAGTTTTCAAATGAGAATTAGGTTTTACCATCCATTTTCTTAGCCGCTTATCCTCACAAGTGTCGCCGGTTTCCATATCTATCCCACATAAATGTTTCAAATCATCACACCAATTTAAATATTACTCAAGGACAACCTAAGGAAATTTAAAAGAATGCAGTTTTCAAATGACAATTCAGTTTAGCCATCCATCCATCCATCCATCCGTTTTCTTAGCCGCTTATCCTCACAAGAGTCACAGGTTTCCACATCTATCCGATTCAAATCCTCATACCAATTTAAATATCACTAAAGGACAACCTAAGGAAATTTAAAAAAAAAAATGCAGTTTTCAAATGACAATTCAGTTTATCCATCCATCCATCTATTTTCTTAGCCGCTTATCCTCACAAGGGTCACGGGAGTGCTGGAGCCCACCCTAGTTGTCAACGGGCAGGAGGCGCGGTACACCCAGAACTAGTTGCCAGCCAATCACAGGGCACACAGAGACAGACAAGAGTCACACTCACAATCACACCTAGGGGCAATTTAGAGTGTCCAAGTAAGGTTGCATGTTTTTGGGATGTGGGGCGAAACCGGAAACCCACGCAGGCACGGGGAGAACATGCAAACTCCACACAGGTGGGTCCGGGATTGAACACAGGACCTCAGATTGAAATTCAGTAAATATGACCTCCTAATCCTGCAACTTCAACAAAAAAACGATCTTCAGTTCTTTACAACCTATCGCATTTTTGAAACTCACTTGTGCGTAATATAGTGCCGTAATTCCCGGCCTACAGAGCGCACCTGGTTATAAGCCTCACCCAGTAAATTTTTAAAGGAAATAACATTTGGTACAAACATACGTCGCAGCTGTGTAAATGCCGCAAGTGTCCACGTTTGAAACCCACATTGAAACACGAGATATTTACAAAGAAAGACGGTACACAGAGAGTCTAACGCTAACACTAGCGCCGCACTAACGCTAATTCTCGCGCCGCGCTAACAGTGCCTGTTAAAAAAAAAAAACATACCAGTGAAAATCACTAAGACACGACGGTAACATGCTAGCGCAGCACTAACAGGGCCGGACCGGTAAAAGTCACTTCCTCGGCACATATATTCCACCGGGGTGGGGATGCACAAATTAGCCGCATCGCCGCATATGCCGCTGGGTTGAAAGTGTGTGGAAAAAAGTCACGTCTCATAGGCCGGAAATTATGATAATTTGTTTCATTCTAATTACTGGTATGTTACTCTTAACATGTGATGCATTGAAAATGATCCTCACTATCATTTGCATCTGGGAAAAAGATCATTTGCATAATAACTTGGAAAGCAGTGCATTATCCTCAGAGGCATAAATTGTGCACCGTTCTTATAGTCTCTCTTCTTTGGTTTTACGGGCGGAGCTCAGGAAACGTGTATTTGTACTGTGCTCGAGCTTCGGATGCAGGAGATTTTTCCAGCCGTTGTCCTGCTGTAACTGTGAAACCTCCGTGCGACAGTGGGACCTTGCGCTTTGGAGTATACGAAGATGAAGACCGCCGACCACTTCTGGACCGACCCCTCGGCCGACGAGTTGGTGCAAAGGCATCGCATCCACAGCGCTCACTGCAGGCAGGACTCGCCCACCAAGAGGCCCGCGTTGTGTGTACGTTTCCCCTTCAACGACACCGGTTTGCATCGAAATGGCGCTTTAAAGGTCAAGTGTCATCCCTATAAACATTCTAAAATGGATATTTAATGGAAAATACATATAACATTATTCAGAGCGCGTATGCGCAAAGTTGCAGGAGTGTCATCCAAGTGGTCGCCATATTGGCTGCATCCTCTGTCCGTGATGTCACCCGGACATTCGCCAATGAAAAGACGCGGTGCGCCCTAACTATGGGACACCAACACGCCCCTTCTGTCACGGAAGCTCTTTTCGAAGAACAGAACGTCTCACAACCGAGTGAAATGATCGGGGCAATATTAACTTAGCGTTTTGAGCCATATTTAGATGATATGCGATCCCCCTCCGATCCACTCCTGCGGTGGAGATGAGCCATCGCGGCCCAGCGCCGCGACGAGTCACCCCAGCCGACAAGGCCGGCAGCGACGAGCCTCCCCGGTTGACAAGGCCGGGAAGGCCGCCGGCTTTGTCGGCCGGGGTGGCTCACTTTCGCCGGCGAGCCGGGCCGCTTTACGGCGTCGTCGTCGCTCGCGGCCGTGTGCGCCATAAACAATTGTTTATCGCTGCCGCCACCGGCGGTGTTGTTCATCACGGACGACGACGGCGGCGGCTATGAACAACCCTGTCGGCAATGTTTCACCCAGCCGCGTGCGATGACAACACCGTAAAGCGGCCCAGCTCGGCGGCGAAAATGAGCCACCCCGGCCGACAAAGCCGGTATGAACTCATCCGTTTTTTCACCGCAAAACACGACGTGTATGACTTTTTTGTAACTCCCGCCGTGAAAATCCTCTCAAGGGATTTGCTTTCGAGAAGAAGCAGGAAGTGACGTTATCAGCAGGAGCCCACTCAGGTGGCCTCGGGAAGGTAGCTCGTTGTTCCTTCGCGTTGGCCAAAATGGCGGCTCGTTGTATGGCTGGATATTGTTCGAACACTCGGGAGGATGGATTTACTCTTCATATGTTTCCAAAAGACCCGGTTCGTCGTGAAAAATGGATGGATGAGACCTTTGTGGGTTCCAAATGACAGGTCGGCGTGTATACAGCTGCTAAAAAAAAAATAATGGTTTTGGCGCGGGGACGTAATCCTCTCAGAACGTAACAAAAGATCCGTGTACGTAAGTCAGGGGTGCTAAACGTGTCGATGCGCCGCGTCCGCCGATCACGGCTTGGGCCGGGGTGGCTCTTCGTGGTCGCTTTACGCCGTTGTCGTCCCTCGCAGCTGAGTACGCTACATACTATCATACATACGGTCTGCGAGAGTTAGAAGTGATCCGCATATCATCTAAATATGGCTGGAAACGATAGGGTAATATCACCCTGGTCACCTCACTCGATCCTGAGAGCTTTTTTCTCAGAAGCGCGTCGGAAAACCCGAAAATCTCTCTTGTTCCTCTCCCATAGCGGGTGCCGCTACGTGTTTTATACGGCGAATGTCCCAGTGTGACATCTGTTGATGACATTGCAGCCAATATGGCCGCCACCGGGATGTCGAGTGAGACTTTCGCAACACGGATGACGCGCTCTCCGCTCATATTAATTTTTTTGGTACAGACATTGAAGAGAATAATCGTATATGTATTCTTCATGACAATATCTACTTTAGAATGTTTATAAGTATGTCTGTGGCCCTTTAAAAAATATGACTTTCATTCCCACACCACACCCACACACCAGGTAAATGAAACGTTCTCCGCACACGTAGCGTGATGCTGCTCTTTTGGAATTAATATTGCAGATCCAGAAGCGTCACTCCAGCAGCAGCATGGACGAGCGGCCTTCCCCCTCGCCGTCGGCACGCGACTACGTCGAGTCGCTGCATCAGAACAACAGGGCGACGCTGCTGTTCGGCAAAAACAACGTCCTCGTTCAGCCGGTAAGTCTTTAGTTAAAAAAAAAATATATATATATATATATATATACATATACACTACGCGAGCTAAGCCAAAATTATTAAACAGACTTTGCAAGATATGCGTATGTAATATATGTACTGAACATGCTTTTAGATCAATTCCAAAAGTAGGACTGCAGGATATCGGAGAGAAATGACGTTGCGATTTTTCTCAAATCTTAAATATGCAGTATATTACGTTGTAATAACTCATATTTTACATTTTCTACATTCTTCTAAAAATGAACTGCCGGTAGTTCACTTCCTGTATTTTTTTTCCTCAATATGTTGGGCGTTGGGCTCACAGTTCTGAGGTCCCGGGTTCGATCCCGCCCCCGCCTGTGTGGACTTTGCATGTTTTTTGCCGTGCCTGCGTGGGTTTTCTCCGGGTACTCCGGTTTCATCCCACATCCATAATACGTGCAACATTAATTGGACAAATTAATAATAAATAAATTGCCGGTAGGTGTGATTGTGAGTGTGGCTGTCTTAATTGGCTGGAAACCAGTTGAGGGTGTACACCACCTCCTGGCCGTTGACAGCTGGGATAGACTCCGGCACTCCTGTGACCCTTGTGTGGATAAGCAGCAAAGAAAATGGATGGATGGATGTTGCGGCTGGGCTCGTGCTCTAAAAATGCTGGCATTTATTTAATTTCCCCGCTTCGGTCCACACGAGTAGCTGGCTGCAGCTTTTTCCTTACAACGATGAAAAAAATGGAATTAGCTTTTGTCCTTTATGCGCAAAAAAATAATATCAAAATAAAATAAACACGCACTGCAGAATGACAGGAATGATGGTGAAAGAAGCGTAATATCTTTGCATTCCTCGCAGCTCTGGCTGACCGCATTAACAAAATAATTAATGTATTCTTCCATCCATCCATTTTCTTCACCGCTTATCCTCACGAGGGTCGCGAGGCGTGCTGGAGCCTCATCAGAGTGTGATCGCACAGTCTTTTAACGAAAGCATTCTGATCCAAGTTTTCCTTGGAATCCATTTTCACAACGATGTGCTATACTCGGCAGCATGGTGGCTCAGCTGGTGAAGCGTTGGTCTCACAGTTCTGAGGACCCGGGTTCGATCCCAGCCCCGCCTGTGTGGAATTTGCATGTTCTCCTCCGTGCCTGCGTGGATTTTCTCCGGGCACTCCGATTTCAAAAACATGCGACAAAGATGTTTCCCATTACAATGAATGGAAAAAGAAATAATCTGTGCCAAGCCGAAAAAAATACGCTATTTAAAGCATTTTTAAAAAGTTTTTCCTGATAATAAAGTGAATACTAGACATACATGTATAGTTTAAATACTAATAAATAATAAAATAATTTAAGAAATCTTTTTTTTTTTTTTTTTTTTTTTGCATGTTTCCCCCGTGCCTGCGTGGGTTTTCTCTAGGCGCCCCGGTTTCCTCCCACATCCCCAAAACACGCAACATTAATTGGACACTCTAAATTGCCCCTAGGTGCGATTGCGAGTGCGACTGTTTGTCTCTAAGTGCCCTCCGATTGGTCGGCGACCAGTTCAGGGTGTACCCCGCCTCCTGCCTGTTGACCCTTGTGAGGATAAGCGGCGAAGAAAATTGATTGATGGATGTACGATAGTGTATTCCATATTGTACTCCCAATTACGCAGCGTCCCCGAACACACCTCGCGATAGTGTATTCCATATTGTACTCCCAATTACGCAGCGTCCCCCGAACGCACCTCGCGATACTGTATTCCATATTGTTCTCCCAATTACGCAGCGTCCCCGAACGCACCTCGCGCACTCACGCAGCTGGCTCGACCGACCACTTTGTTTCATTCCGAATAGCGAAAATAGGAAAATCAGCCGGTCATTTTTAATATTCGAGTTGATTCACTGCTCCCATCCATGTGTCTGTCGCAGAGGGACGACATGGAGGCCATCCCGGGCTACCTCTCGCTGCATCAGACGGCCGACCTCATGACACTGAAGTGGACGCCCAATCAGCTCATGAACGGCTCCGTCGGCGACCTGGACTACGAACGAAGGTGACGACGCGGTCCCGGCGCGTGTTTACGTATGTTCGACGTCGGTGTTTTTGGGAGAGAAATAAAGCCGGGACGTGAGATTACTCTGCTGTTAGTGTAACACTTGAACACTTTGGCGTTTTTCAATTATTCAGTGCGTGTGTGTGTCTGACGGGGACTCTGAATGCAGCGTAAACACAGCTCATGTAATCAGGCTTATTTCCAGCATACAGGCGGCCTGCAGGTGGTTTTATTGACTGAGACGCCGTCAGACCGCCAGCAGTTATCATCAGCTCATTATGTATGGAGCTTGTGCACCTACGTCATCAAATCACATCACTGGCCAGAAGTGTCGGTCAAGCAAAGCAGTGCTCAATGCTAAGTCGGTTGTAGACGACTCGGAAATATGTCTTGTAGCACGTTGCCCAGAGTTTTCTCCGATACCGTTCACCTACGTCATCAAATCACGCGACTTTTGTTTACCTCGCCATATTGCCGGTCAAGCTCGACATTGCTTAATGCTAAGTCGGTTGGAGACGACTCGGAAATATGTCTTGTAGCACGTCGCCCAGAGTTTTCTCCGATACCGTTCACCTACGTCATCAAATCACGCGACTTTTGTTTACCTCGCCATATTGCCGGTCAAGCTCGACATTGCTTAATGCTAAGTCGGTTGGAGACGACACGGAAATATGTCTTGTAGCACGATGTCCGGAGTCTTGTCCGATGCCATCAGACTTTTAGAAGGTGATAATAAACGAAGGTACGTGGAAAAATGAGAGACACTTGGCATGGAGGACCCGTATTTAATACCAAAGTCGATGTTTTCACCGATAAGAAATTGGACTGTTAACCCACTTCCGGTTGTCTTGGACAACTGGATCTACACGTGGATCTGGTGAGTAAGTCGTCGAGATTTACACTGAAAAGTTTGAAAGCATTGAAAAGTCTGGACGCATACAAATACTTCGTTGCTGGATCTGTTTTCAATCAAGAATAAATCCCACATGGCGATGGAGCCACTCAGATTTTTTTCAATACAAATACCAATATTTAAATCAATGACTCCTAGTTTTACACAAACTCGGATTCATTAACCATTATGTTAAAAAAAACAAAAAACACAGCGAGTCGGCTCCTCCATACACGGAAGCGAGTTGCGGCCACACATTTACCTACGTAAACCGCTGTGTGACCGACGGTTTTTCTTTTTTTAAATACGCATTGGACTCATTTGATAACAATGCCTATGAACAACAACATCAAAAAAGGTTTAAAAAGGGGTGAGGTTTACCAAAGTTTATCGTTTGGCCGCAACACGCTTCCGTGTACGTTGGAGACGACTCCCTGTAGTTTTTTTTTTTTTAAACGCATTGTTCTTAAATGAACCAACTTTGCAATATAATAATATAAAATATATTATAAAATATAATAATAATTATAATGTATGTTCGACGTCGGTGTTTTTGGGAGAGAAATAAAGCCGGGACGCGAGATTACTCTGCTGTTAGTGTAACACTTGAACACTTTGGCGTTTTTCAATTATTCAGTGCGTGTGTGTGTCTGACGGGGACTCTGAATGCAGCGTAAACACAGCTCATGTAATCAGGCTTATTTCCAGCATACAGGCGGCCTGCAGGTGGTTTTATTGACTGAGACGCCGTCAGACCAACCGGCAAACCTTGTAATATCCGTGTGTTTATGCATGCGGCTGGCTTCTTTTAGTAAGAAGGTTTGATTACCGGGCTTAGCTTATCTCTTCGGCTCGGGTTTAATTTGAATGTAAAATAACTGCGCGGATTTGTCGCTGCGGTCGCCGGACGAGTCTCTGTGGTTTTTTGTTTATTTTTTGCAGCGTGTACTGGGACTACGCCATGACGATCCCGCTCGAAGAGATCGTGTACCTGCACTGCCATCAGCAAGGTGAGGGCGGGGAAACCCGAGAATCGTTTCCCGTTTGTTTTTGGTGGTGAAGCGCGAGGATGAAAGGTGAAATTTCTCCTGCAGTGGACAGCGGGGGGACGGTGGTGCTGGTGAGTCAAGACGGCATCCAGAGGCCCCCGCTTCGCTTCCCCAAGGGAGGCCACCTGCTCCAGTTCCTCTCGTGCCTAGAAAACGGTCTCCTTCCGCACGGCCAGCTGGATCCTCCTCTCTGGTCTCAGAGGGGAAAGGTCAGCACCTGGGGTCATCCCTCACGAGGCACCCAAACGATCGTGTCAGCCATTCTTGCGGAGAAACAGCACTTGCGCGTTTTTTTTTAATCGGATCGGTGAAGACCACAGATGTGGACTCTTCGGCTTTGTTTTCGCTTCATGCACACATGATGAGCGTCTCTTTGTTTTATTGTGCGCGGCGTAAACAGAATAAAATAAAGCAACCCTGCTTGTTCGGCAAATATTAATAAGCATGGGCGTGCAGATGCTTTTAATCTTAAATTCAAAATATAAATGCGTTATTTCTTCTTCTGACGTTTGTAAATGTTGTCAAAGAGGTTTTCATTTGCTTGTCGTTATGAATCTTTTTTTTTTTTTAAGCAAACGTTCAACACCACTTAAATAAATCAACCAAACAATGCATCCGTCCATTTTTTGTGCCGCTTATCCTCATGAGGGTAACGCTGGAGCCTATCCCAGCTGTCAACGAGCACCCCGAACTGGTCGCCAGCCAATTGTAGCCCACATAGAGACAACCAGCCGCACTCCCACGAGAACACAGGTGTCAAACTCAAGGCCCAGGGGCCAGATGCGGCCCGCCGCATGATTTTATGTGGCCCTCGAAGGCAAATCATATGTATCAACTTCGGTGATCCATCCATCCATCCATTTTCCTTGCTGCTTATCCTCACAAGGGTCGCAGGGAGTGCTAGAGCCTATCCCAGCTGTCAACGGGTTGCCAGCCAATCGCAGGGCACATGGAGACAAACAGTCGCAGTCACAATCACACCTCGGGGCAATTTAGTGTCCAATTAATGTTGCATGTTGTTTGGGGTGTGGTAGGAAACCGGAGTGCCCACCCGGAGAAAACCCCCACAGAGAACATTCAAACCCCACGCAATATGAAGGGTCTGACAATTTAAGTTTTTGTGCTCACGTAGGATTTTAGCGCATTCCCCCCCGGTTCAAAAAATAGTAGATCTTGACGAAACGTCGCTTTAGCTATGAGATAACCATCATTGATGTCAGCCGAGACAAATGTACACACCTCAGTTTATTCGGTCACATCACTCTTGATGTTGTCGTTCGGTTGTCGCAGGGCAAAGTGTTCCCGAAGCTGAAGAAGCGGGTTCCTCAGGGATCTGGTTCTACAGACTCGGTCTCGGATAAGGAGGAGGACGAGGCCACAGACTACGTCTTCCGTATCCTCTTCCCGAACATCCTGTCCGAGTTTGGTGAGACCCCTTTATTTTTTCTCTCGTAAAGCATCTGTTTTCCTTTGTATTTTGTTCACGGGTTGAGTTCACTGAGAGGCACTGGAGGCCTTTTTATGACACCAAAATATGACGCGTTCTCTCGTTAGTTATTAGCGCTTGATTTTCGTTGACAGCACATTTGCGGTGGTGCGCAAATCCAGAATGCAAGGCTTGGTGCACGTTTGCCAATTTGGCAGAAGCTGGGCGTTACGGTGCAGCAGTTGAGGGAGCATCCTGGCAGAGTGACAATTTGGTGGCTGAAAATTGGGATAAATTTACAACTTCTCAGAACACGATTTGTGTGAATTTGATTGGAGCGCAGGCAGAAAGATACTGAGCGCCGCGGGCATATTTAAGCCGCCAGCAGTTATCATCAGCTCATTATGTATGGAGCTTGTGCACCTACGTCATCAAATCACATCACTGGCCAGAAGTGTCGGTCAAGCAAAGCAGTGCTCAATGCTAAGTCGGTTGTAGACGACTCGGAAATATGTCTTGTAGCACGTCGCCCAGAGTTTTCTCCGATACCGTTCACCTACGTCATCAAATCACGCGACTTTTGTTTACCTCGCCATATTGCCGGTCAAGCTCGACATTGCTTAATGCTAAGTCGGTTGGAGACGACACGGAAATATGTCTTGTAGCACGATGTCCGGAGTCTTGTCCGATGCCATCAGACTTTTAGAAGGTGATAATAAATGAAGGTACGTGGAAAAATTAGATACACTCGGCATAGAGGACCCGTATTTCATGCTGAAATTGATGTTTCACCGATAAGAAAGCGGACTGTTAATTCGCTTCCGCTTGACTTGGACAACTGGATCTACACGTGGATCTGGTGAGTAAGCCGTCGAGATTTACACGGAAAAGTTTGAAAGCATTCAAAAGTCTGGACGCATACGCTAGATCTGTTCTCAATCAAGAATAAATCCCACATAGTGATGGAGCCACTCAGATTTTTTCAATACAAATACCAATATTTAAATCAATGACTCCTAGTTTTACACAAACTCGGATTCATTAACCATTATTGTTAAAAAAAACAAAAAACACAGCGAGTCGGCTCCTCCATACACGGAAGCGAGTTGCGGCCACACATTTACCTACGTAAACCGCTGTGTGACCGACGGTTTTTCTTTTTTTAAATACGCATTGGACTCATTTGATAACAATGCCTATGAACAACAACATCAAAAAAGGTTTAAAAAGGGGTGAGGTTTACCAAAGTTTATCGTTTGGGCGCAACACGCTTCCGTGTACGTTGGAGACGACTCCCTGTAGTTTTTTTTTTTTAAATGCATTGTTCTTAAATGAACCAACTTTGCAATATAATAATATAAAATATATTATAAAATATAATAATAATTCCTACCTGAAACGAAGTGATCGCTATACAGTCGTGTGTATTTGATTGGGCACCATCGATTACGTTTAATTGCCGAAAATTCATCAATCCTTTCCGGTCTTTTCAGCTGCTATTCTATAGGATGACCTCTTTGAGTTTCTGTCTCGTCTGTTGTAACAACCAACAGCACAACAAGTCTCCGGCATTGTGAATATTCCGCTCCGGTTCAACGTCCCCCACACTGTCGCGCAGCTCTTTTTGACCGGCAATATGGCGCCGTGAAATTGGTGACGTCGCGTGCACGAGCTCTATACCTGCCGCTCACTAGCGGATGTGAGATTTACCGTCAAAAAACTGCAGCACATCAAAGTGGCTGGCCCTGACCTTGTGTCGCCATCCAGCATCAAAGTCTGCGTGGGCCACCTCGCTCCAGTTTTTGCAGTTAATCCTCGGAAGGATCTCTGGAAGTGTGGAAAGTAGCATCCTACTATCCAGTTTCAAACACTCCACCACCATCCCAGTCCCCGAGAAACCTGCAATCATGGGTCTGAATGACTTCAGCCCTGTCGCCTTGACATCTGTCCTCATGCAATCCTTTGAACACCTCGTACTCCGCCACCTCAAAAACGTCACAGGGACCCCTGTTAGACCCCCTGCAGTTTCCCTACCAAGCAAAGAGGTCTGGAGATGACTCTGTCAAGATGGGGCTGCACTTCATTAGAACCCCCTGAGGATTCTGTTTATGGAATTCAGTTCTTCTCCAAGCTTCTCCCACTCAGTGTATCGCCTGTAAGCTGTCAGTGGATTTACAGCTTCCTGACAGGCGGGGACAGCAGGTGAGTCTGGAGGACGCCCCCTCATCCACATGCACTATCAGCACCGGGGGCGCCCCAAGGATGCTTCCTCTTTCCGCTGCTTTTCTCTCCCCACACGAACGACTGGACCTCAACGCACCCGCCTGTCAAACTCTTCAAGTTTGCAGACGCCGCCGCAGTCATCAGCCTCAGCAAAGACGGGAACGGGTCTGCGCGTCGTCCGCTTCCGTTTGCGGTGACTTAGGTCGGCTGTAAACAGCCCGCCCACCAGCAGAGCCGTCCGCCTGTGCTCATCAGAATCAGAATCATATGTATTTATTTGTGAATTATTTTTGCCATGTAATAATGGAGTGAGATATTCATTAGTAGCTTCACTTTCAGTTGCTAAAGGTGATTCCTGTTTTCCTAGATTTGTTGTATTTGTAGCTCCATCCAGCCATCCATTTTCTTTCCCGCTTATCCTCACAAGGGTCGCGGGAAGTGCTGGAGCCTATCCCAGCTGTCAACGGGCAGGAGGCGGAGTACACCCTGAACTGGTCGCCAGCCAATCACAGGGCACATTGAGACAAACAGCCGCACTCACAATCACACCTAGAAGCAGTTTATCCATCCATCCATCCATCCATTTTCTTAGCTGCCTATCCTCATGAGGGTCCCGGGAGTGCTGGAGAAGGAAGGGTGCACCCTAAACTGGTTCCAGCCAATCGCATGGTAGATTGAGACAAACAGCCGCACTCACAATGGGGCAATTTATCCATCCATTTTCTTCACCGCTTATCCTCACGAGAGTTGCAGGGAGTGCTAAAGCCCCCTATCCCAGCTGTCAACGGGCAGAAGGAGGTCTACACCCTGAACTATACCCTAACTAACCCTAACACGGAGACAAACAGCCACACTCACAATCACACCTGTGGGCAATTTAAAACCGATGTTCCATGTTTTTGGAATGTGGGAGGAAACCGGAGTGTCCGGAGAAAACCCACGTAGGCACGGGGAGAACATGTAAACCCCACACAGGCGGGTCCGGGATTGAACCCGGGACCTCAGAACTGTGAGGCCAACGCTTTTCCAGCTGATCCACCGTGCCGCCTATTTGTAGCTCTGCAGTGAATATTTTTTTTCTTCTTTAAATGTGTACAGATTTTTCTTTTTTGATGACATTGTTTTTGATTAGAGATTTTGGAAAACTGCTGGAGGCCTGGGCCGATTTGCTCCGCCACCCCCTCGAAGCCGAGCTTCCCGCTCCCACAATGCAGCAATAAAAGTGTCACAACCGGACTTGCGCCGGCATCTTTAATTTGATCTGCTGCTTTCATTCCGGCATCCAATATTCTCCTGACCCGGCTTGCGCCTTGGGCCAAGCTCATTGATGTGTCCCGATAATAAAAACCTGGCTGACGGCATCCCGTCGCCTCGTCACAGCTTCCCTCACGCGTTACGACGACGCCAGCCTTCAATTAACCGGAGAATTGACGAGTGGTGGATTGATCAGAGGCGCTCGGCCGAGAAAGGCTTTTGCTTGCTCGAGCACCGTTTCTCCTTTTCTTGGGATGCAGTTATAGTGAAGAAAATAAGTATTTGAACACCCTGCTGTATTGCAAGTTCTCCCACTTAGAAATCATGGAGGGGTCTGAAATTTTCCTCGTAGGTGCGTGTCCACTGTGAGAGAGATCGTCTAAAAAGAAAAATCCATAAAGCACAATGTATGATTTTTTTTAAATGATTTATTTGTGTGATACAGCTGCAAATAAGTATTTGAACACCTGAGAAAACCAATGTTAATATTTGGTACAGTAGCCTTCGTTTGCAATTACAGAGGTCAAATCTTTCTTGTAACTGTTCACCAGGTTTGCACACACTGCAAGGGGGATTTTGGCCCACTCCTCCACACAGATCTTCTCGAGATCAGACGGGTTTCTGGGCTGTCGCTGAGAAAAACTGAGTTTCAGTTCCCTCCAAAGACTTTCTGTTGGGTTTAGGTCTGGAGACTGGCTAAGCCACGCCAGAACCTTGATATGCTTCTTACGGAGCCACTCCTCGGTTTTCCTGGCTGTGTGCTTCGGTCATCGTCATGTTGAAAGACCCAGCCACGACCCATCTTCAATGCTCTGACTGAGGGAAAGAGGTTGTTCCTCAAAATCTCACAATACATGCCCGCCGTCATCCTCTCCTTAATACAGTGCAATCGTCCTGTCCCATGTGGAGAAAAACACCCCTGAACCATGATGCTACCACCCCCATGCTTCACAGTAGGGATGGTGTTCTTGGGATGGAACTCATCATTCGTCTTCCTCCAAACACAGTTAGTGGAATTATGACCAAAAGTTCCATTTTGGTCTCATCTGACCACAAAAACTTCTCCCATGTCTCCTCTGTATCATCCAAATGGTCATTGGCAAACTTAAGACGGGCCTTGACATGTGCTGGTTTAGGCAGGGGAACCTTCCGTGCATGATTTCAAACCATGACCCGTGACGTCTTAGTGTATTACCAACAGTCACCTTGGAAACGGTCGTCCCAGCTCTTTTCAGGTCATTGAGAAATGATCCTCCACTTTGCAATGATTTATTGAAATTTGATGAAAGTATTTTTTTGAGGTGGTATTTGGTTTCAGAACCACTGATTTAGACTTTTGAAGATGTTCGTGCATCGAACAGCACAACACCGTCCGTCTAAGATGAAATCGTTCTCTCGTCTAACTGTTGACGCCCATGCAGAGGAAGCAATTACGCATTGACAGTGAGGATAATGACGCATGTGTGTGTGCCTTCGGCAGCGACTCCGCCAGACTTGATGGAGCAGACCTCGGCGATGTGGCACCCCACCCTCAGGAAGTCTTCGTGCTTGTCCTGCTCCCAGGGCAACCTCTCCGACGGCTCCGCGCCCAGAGGGTGCAACCAAGAGAGGTGAGAGAGTGAGAGATGATCGGATCACGATGGGATTTTGCTTTTCTTCAACCGATGAAGGTTTGATGATACACGGCCGTTGGCTGGCCACATTTGTACTTGAAGGCGAGAGACGACAGCAGGATGCCGCAATGGGCAGAAAAATGTGTGGCATTTTCCTCACTGACTTGAAAATGTTGCGAGAACCTCAACATCTTCATATCTGCCACAACCAGTTCTGCTTCCTGTTTCTTCATTGCCACCGTCTCTAATCCGCACATCATGGCCGGCCTCACCACTGTTTTATAAACTTTGCCCTTCATCAGAGCGGAGACTCTTCTGTCACATAGAACACCAGACACCTTCCGCCAACTGTTCCACTCCGCTTGGACCGGTTTCTTCACTTCCTTGCCACACTCACCATTTCTCTGTATTGTTGACCCCAAGTATTTGAAGTCATCCACCCTCGCTATCTCTTCTCCCTGGAGCTTCACTCTTCCTCCTCCGCCCCTCAGATTCACGCACATATGTTCTGTTTTACTTCGGCTAATCTTCATTCTATCCATCTTTCCAGTTGTTCCTCTGCATGCTCCCTGCTTTCACTACAGATCACAATATCATCTGCGAACCTCATGGTCCAAGGGGATTCCAGTCTAACCTCATCTGTCAGCCTATCCATTACTACCGCAAACAGGGAGGGGCTCGGCGCAGATCCCTGATGCAGTCCCACCTCCACCTTCAATTCTTCTGACACACCTACGGCACCTCTCACCGCTGTTCTGCCGCCCTCATACATGTCCTGTACTATTGTAACATATTTCTCCGCCACACCAGATATACGCATGCAGTACCACAGTTCCCCTCTTGGTACTCAGTCGTCGGCTTTCTCGAGTTCCACAAAGTCACAATGTAGCTTCTTCTGACCCTCTCTGTAGTTTTCCACGAGCATCCTCAAGGCAAATAATGCATCTGTGGTACCCTTTCTAGGCATGAAACCAGACTGTTGACCTGATTCTACCCTCCACTACTCTTTCCCATAACTTCATTGTGTGGCTCATCAACTTTATTCCTCGAACAAGCAACAAGAATAACAACAACTAGACAACTAGAATATGCTAATGAGATAAAATAGTAATTGGAATTACGTCAGGGCTTGATGTTTTCTATATGGAGGCTTGAGTTGCGTTCAAGAGACGCATTGTCCTCTGCCATCATGACAGCTTCATGTACAGTGTATCATTCTATTTTATGTAAACAGATGACAAGAGTTGCGATGTCGTGTTCTTGTTTCTCCTCAGGACTCCTCTCAAGCTGCTATGCGACAACATGAAGTATCAGATCATCTCGAGGGCATTTTACGGCTGTACGTGAAGCTTTTCGTTTCGATTCACCTTTTCCAACGGAATTGTGCGCCTGAAAAAAAAAGGATGTTAACACCGATAAAAGGCGGAGCGTTTCTTCTTATCATTGTACCGTAGGAGAAAGGAAAAAGAGGGATAAACAATGGTAAAAGGTCGTGAGGTCTGGGGAGGGGGGGGGTGGATTGTTTGAAGCACATATTACAAAGGAACAACGAGACAATGGATAAAATGTCGTGGACTCATCCAGAGGTGTCAAACTCATTTTTATCGCGGGCCACGTTGTAGTTATGGTTTCTGTCAGAGGGCCATTATGACTGAAACCACGAAAATCTTTAATTGACGCATCATGTCATTATCCGAGCCGCTTATCCTCACAAGGGTTGCGGGAAAGCTGGAGCCTATCCAGGCTAGCTTCGGGCGAAAGGCGGACTGTACCCGGAACTGGTCGCCGGTCAGTTGCAGGGCAGGTATCCACACCATCACTGGGCGGGAATCGATCCCACGCTGCCCGCACCAAAGGCAGGCGTGTGTACTACTACGCCGTCAGTGAGTCTTGACCCGTCATATTTACACATTAAATTTATCAACTAGTTTTTGAATCAGAAATCAATCAAGGGTAATGGGTTTTTCAACTATTTTTGATGTTTGGTAACTCAAAAATACTTGCAATATCTCAATGTCATCATTCATGATGTGGCAGTTTGAAGTTTTGGTTCAAATTCAAACAAAAATCACAGGAGTTGATACACATTATTTGCCTTTGCGGGCCACATAAAATCATGTGGCAGGCCGCATCTGACCCCCCGGGGCCTTGAGTTTGACACCAGTGGTCTCATCAGTCCTGATTGTTCCACAAAGACGTCGGGGTAAGAAAGAGAAAGAAAGAAATATACAGGAATGGCAGCCATGGTGTACTGGACCGGACTGTACAAGTTTGTCTAAGCCTGGGGGTGTCAAACTCATTTTTCTCGCGGGCCACATTGTTGTTCAGGTTTCCCTCAGAGGGCCGTTATGACTGTGGAACAAAAATATTTAATCATCTCATCATATTTACGTCATCAGTTTATGAACTAGTTTTGGAATCAGAAATCAAGGGTAAGGCGTTTTTCAACCATTCGCGTTTGGTAACACGAAAATGCTTGTAATATCTCAACTTGATCATTGATGATATATGAAAATTTGAAATTTTGGTACGGATTTTTTTACAAGAATCATGGAAATTGACACGCTAGATTTGGCTCCGGGGGCCGCATAAAATCACGCGGCGGGCCAGATCTGGTCTTCGATCCCGGACCCCGCCTGTGTGGAGTTTGCATGCTCTGCGATTGGCTGGCAACCAGTTCAGGGTGTACCCCGCCTCCTGCCCGTGACCCTCGTGAGGATTAGCGGCAAAAGAAAATGGATGGATGGATGGATATATAATATCAGTCCACGACGTTTTGTTTGTACAGCGTATAATCTGAAAGATTGTGGCCAAAACGTGGGTGCATTTTGCTATCCGAGGCCTGTTTTAAAAATATTAATTGTAGCTTTACTCTGTAACCCCCTCCAGGGCATCTAGCATGGAGCGTCATATATCATATTTGAATGCTATCACTATAATGCACAGTAACCCCCCCCCCGCCCACCTTGAAAGCATTGGTATCTTCATTTTAATCAACAAAAACCTGTGTGGGAGAATCGAATATTGTACTTTCTCATCAACCAGGGTTGGCATACTGCCGTCACCTGTCCACGGTGCGCACCCACCTCTCGGCGCTCGTCAATCACGCCATTGTGTCGCCCGACGTGCCGCGCGACGCGTACAAAGGACTCACCGCGGACGTGTGGCGGATGTTCCTGCAGGACTGCACCGTAAGCGTTGCCATGAGTTCCCCGTGAAGCACTCCTTCATGTACACGCACACAATAGGCCGCTAATTATGTCGCTCACATCATTAGTCTCTCAGCGGTGTGCAGGAAGCGTCGCTAATGGCTTTGTCAGTAGAAACTGATACAGTGGCGCTTGTCGATCTTCAGTGCGTGTTCCTGGCTTATGAAATTCAAACGCTATTCACACAGATGCCTTAATTTCCGGCCTACAGAGCGCACCGGATTATAAGGCTCACCGAGTTCATTTGTAAAGGAAATCCCATTTGGTACATACATAAGCCGCACCTGTGTATAAGCCACAAGTGCCCACATTGAAACCCCTGTTGAAATACAAGATATTTTCAAAGGAAGAGTTTTCAAAGTTTTAACACATTATCTTATCTTAACATAGAAACAACACAGTAGCACGAACATGGCTGGTTATAAAAACAAATATACCTGTTGAAAAAAAAAAACAACAACAATAAAAACAGCCGTGACAGCTACACTGTACCAACACAGCACCGCAGCACTAACAGAGCCAGTTAAAAAAAAAAAAAAAAAATTAAATCCATGAGACGCAGCAGTAAGACAGCAGAAACAGACTAGCACAGCGCTAACAGGGCTAGTTAAAAAAAAAAAAAAAAACATACCGGTAAAAATCAATGAGACGCGGCAGTAACACAGCAAAAACGTGCTAGCACAGCGCTAACAGGGCTGGTTAAAAAAAAAAAAACATGCTGGTAAAAATCACCGAGACATGGCAGTAACACAGTAGAATCACGCTAGCACAGCGCTAAAAGGGCCGATTTAAAAAAAAAAAAAAAAAAAAAAACAGTAAAAATCACTGAAATGCGGCAGTAACACAGCAGCAACACACTAGCACAGGGCTAACAGGGTCAGTTTATTAAAAAAAAAAAAAAAAACATACCGGTAAAAATCACTAAGCCATGGCAGCACCAACACGCTAGGAAACACTGCTAATGCTAGCGCACCCCTAACAGGGCCTTAAAAAAAAACATACCGGTAAAAATCACTGAGACACGGTAGTAACACCGTACTGCAGCGCTAACAGGGTAAAAGTTACTTCCACGGCACATATATTCCACCGGTCTCACTCTTACCTTTTCCGCTCGAGCGCCCCCTTGCGGCCGTTAGAAAGAATGCACAAATTAGCCGCATCACCGCACAAGCCGCAGGGTTGAAAGCGTGTGAAAAAAGTTGCGGCTTATCGGACGGAAATTACGTTAATCTTTTATTTTTGATGAATACAGTGCAAACTATGGAATCTGGTCACAGCTGTAGATGTCGACATAAATCGAACTCTTTCATTTAATTTACTCCCAGACTTATAAAGAGCAGGAGCTGCTTCGGTTGGTCTATTTCGGCGGCGTGGACCCTTCTCTCCGTAAGGAAGTGTGGCCATTTCTCCTGGGCCATTACCAATTTGGAATGTCTGAAACAGAAAGGCAGGAGGTGAGGAACTTTTCACAATGGAGGCTTTGTTTTTTTTCCCCTTCCCCGGAAACAAACACACACCCGCGCCGCATTTCTCACTGCAGGTGGACGAGCGAGTGCGAACGCGCTACCAGCAGACGATGCGCGAATGGCTCGGCTGCGAGGAGATCGTGCGGCGGCGGGAGAAGGAGCAGCACGCCGCGGCCTTAGCCAAGTGCTCCTCGGCGGCGAACGTGGACGGCACGAGTTCTAACATGCTCCATCGTGACTCAACTGTCAGCAATGAGGTGACGCGCCAACGCTAAGTCGCCTTTCGGGGTTACAAACGTTGGAACTTTATTCGTATTCAAAGTTAATCAGGATTCCTTTAAAAGTACAGCGACGCCTCGGTTCTCGATCACAGAAAACGGTTTGAGAAGTGATTTGTTCGAAAACCAAATCGATGTTTCCCATTAGAATGAATGGAAAAAGAAATAATGCGTTCCAGGCCTAAAAAATTTAGCTTTTTTAAAGCATTTTTTTAGCTTTTCATGATAATAAACTGCGTAGTAGGAATACATGTATAGTTTAAAGAATTTATATCATAAAATAATTGAAGAAATATATTTAGTTTTTGCTTAAAATGTATGCTTTAGTAGTAGAGTACGCTAGGCCAGGAGTGCATTGGCGTATCTGGAGCGACTCGGCCCCCAGCCTTTTAAACTTTTTTTTATTAATAAATTGCAGAACAAGTTCAAACAAGCAACTTGCCTTCTTTGGATCCATGATCGGGGGTTAATACGGTAGTCCTCACTACCGGGACACGTCTGCGCTATACAGAATAACAAAATTGCGCTGGTTACACCGCGCGCGTTATGTCATTTCTGGGTTTTTTGCCAGCGTGGGAATTCACAACAAAACGCGTCGTGGGTCAGCTGTTCTGGCCGCGCGCAATATGTTATTTCCGGGATTTGTCGGGGGCGTTCGAATATACCGATTTTCGTTTGAAAACAGACGCAAAAAAAATCTCAAAATTTTCATTCGAAAACCAATTTGTTCGAAAACGGGGACGTTCGAGAACCGAGGCTTTACTGTATTGCCGGATCTCGTGCTCCGGGAGGAGATGCCGTTTCAGAATTGGCAGTAAACGTGAGCATGAATGTCATCCAACGATATCTTGGCCCCATTGTCTTTATCTCCCAGTCCCGGTCCTCACAGAGTTCTGACAGGCAAAGTCTGGCTCGTCTGCAGAGTGACTCCAGCAGCAGCACGCAGGTATCACGCTCATCGCGTTGCAAAATCTTCTCGTTTACTGTACTTCAAGTGACCATGAAACAAGAATAAACGGGAAGTTGTGCAAGGCGTTTTTCAACCGCATCCCTCCACTCTCTCCCTGCTAGTTCTTCACATCATCCCATCCCTTCCCCTGGAGTAGAATGCTTCCTTTTGGCTTGTTGTTGCAGGTGTTTGAGTCTGTGGAAGAAGTGGAGCAGATCGAGACAGAACCCAAGACCGAAGAAACCAAGCAGGTGCCAAAGATGACCAACGGGGCTCTCCAGAACGGCCCAAGTTCTCCCGACTCCGGGCATCCCTCTTCCCGCAACTTCTCAGTTACTTCCGGCATGTCGGACGGCTCGCTGAGCACAGAGGACAGCGCCGCACCTGAGGCTGCCCCGAGGGCTTCGGCCAAACCTCCTCAGGATGCGGCTCTGACCGAACAGGGCAAACAGGAAAAACCAAACGTGACCAAGACCGGTGCACTAGATGTACTGGAAGAATCCAGCAACTCCGAGGATCCCAAAGTAGAGGAGGGTCAGTGTGAAGGTGGTGCCTCAGTAGATATTCAAGCAAGCAAAGTGCCTGACAAAGATTGTACGATGGTGCCAGGAACATGTCCAGAATCCCAGGACCAAGCTGAGCAAAGACTGAAAAATGAAAGCCCAAAGAAAACTGCAGGAGAGTGTCAGAGCGAATGGTCCAAAGCGGAAGACAAATCCAGCCAAGGTGGGGCATCGCAAGAGGTGAGAGGAGAAGCTGCCGTCCAAAATCCCAGAACACCTGAACTTGACAAGAAACTGAATTTATCAGCGGACACTCGGGTGTCGAGAGCGAGAGAAGCCTACTGTGCCTCCCAGAAGGCAGAAGCTCAGGTCCTGACCGAATCTGACGAGTCTCCCTCGGCGATAGAGATGGAGGAGATTCCCAAAGTCAACGTTTCAATGGTTCCCTGGAGCAGGAAGGCTCGCTGCGAGCCCTTGTCTTCCTCTGAGGAGTACACGGACAGCAGACCCGAGCGGGGGCAGGAAAAGCCCAGTCCGGAAGGAACAGAGTCCATGATGTCCGAGGAGCCAGAGATGGAGAGCTTCTACCCTCACTTTGAGTCTGTGGACGGATGTGCAGACACAGCCGACGCCAGCTCACGACAATCTGCCTCGGGGGCGTTCTCCGTACGTACCGTCCTTGCCCGAGAAACGTAGACTAATCATCCTCTCCACTCCGAGTCTACGGACCACCCAGTGAGTTCACGCAAATGTTTCTCGTTCTGGTTCTTCCAGCAAGAGCTTTTGGACTTGTACACGTTGAACTTGCACCGCATCGAGAAGGACGTCCAGCGTTGCGACCGGAACTACTGGTACTTCACTCCTGCCAACCTGGAAAAGCTCCGCAACGTCATGTGCAGGTATGGCAGCGACACAACCGAGCGCGGATGCTGCAAATTGCTACGACCTAGCTCAGTCCAAAACCATGTTCAGGGCTGTTTTTCAACTCCTAAAATTGTCTTCCTCCGACTCGAACGATGTCGATGCTGTTTGGACAACTTTCTCGGTCGTGCGTTTGCAGCTACGTGTGGAGGCACCTCGACATCGGATACGTGCAGGGCATGTGCGACCTGTTGGCCCCGCTTCTCGTCATCCTGGATGACGGTGAGTCTCCTCGTTCCGTAGTCTCTTCTCTCCCCCGGTCTGCTTTCCCGGTCGCACCATTGTTTTCATCTCGCTCTGTCGCAGAGGCCTTGGCCTTCAGCTGTTTCACAGAGCTCATGAAGAGGATGAATCAAAACTTTCCGCACGGAGGAGCCATGGATACGCACTTTGCCAACATGCGCTCTCTGATCCAAGTAAGTCTGGAATTGGATCAATTCAGACCACACGTGTTTAACTAGCCGTGTTCCAGCACCGACTCCCGTCATTATTTCCCCCTTTGTTCATCCGCCTTGATCCGCTGCTTTCCATACGCTAGATCCTGGACTCCGAGCTATTTGAGCTGATGCACCAAAACGGAGATTACACGCACTTCTACTTCTGCTACCGCTGGTTCCTCCTAGACTTCAAGCGAGGTAAACACGACAGAGTCTGCGCCAATTAGAGGAGCGAGAGGTGTCCAGAAGCCACGTTTGGTCTTGTAAGCCTGACGTGCTTGATTAACAAAACGTCGAACGCAACTCCCAGTGGAAAAACATCCACGTCGATTACAAATTCGTGGATTTGTTCGGCTAACTTCTACGGCCCTGTGTGGTCTCGTTGGCAGAACTGGTCTACGATGACGTCTTTGCGGTCTGGGAGACCATCTGGGCGGCCAAGTTTGCTTCCTCTAGTCACTTTGTCCTCTTCATCGCTTTGGCGCTGGTGGAGATCTACAGGGACATCATCCTGGAAAACAACATGGACTTCACCGAAATTATCAAGTTTTTCAACGGTAAAACGCAACCCTTTACGGCTGTTTCCGGGAATGTCGCCGTGATCACGTTTCATCGGCAAATTCTCCTTGCAGGCACGTTACATCGCCCCCACCACTTTTGACATATGCTATTGTGCGCTTTTGATCGGTTGCTTCTTCATATTTTTCTCTTCCCGGCATTCTAACACAAGTTGACTAAGATACTAAGAATCTGATGGATCAGCTCTAAAGTTCACAGTTCTAAGGTCCCGGGTTCAATCCCGGACCCGCCTGTGTGGAGTTTGCATGTCCTCCCCGTGACCTGCGTGGGTTTCCTCCGGGCCCTCCGGTTTCCTCCCACATCCCAAAAACATGCAACATTAATTGGACACTTTAAATTGCCCCTAGGTGTGATTGTGAGTGCGAATGTTTATCTCAATGTACCCTGCGATTGGCTGGCGACCACTTCAGGCTGTGCCCCGCCTCCTGCCCGTTGACAGCTGGGATAGGCTCCGGCACTCCCCGCGACCCTTGTGAGGGTAAGCGTCTAAGAAAATAGATGGATGACATGTTTTCTGTCAACGCCTCCTTTGGCTTTCCCAACCTTGAATATTGCCATTGATCTCCACGTTTTGTTAAACCCCCAGACTTTTTGAATCACACACTTTTGATTCAGTACTGTAATTCCCGGCCTAGAAAGCGCACCTGGTTACAAGCCTCACCGAGTACATTTGTAAAGGAAATACCATTTGGTACATACAGACGCTGCAGCTGTGCAAAAAACGCAAGTGCCCACATTGAAACACGAGAAAGACTGTACACAGAGTTTAGCGCTAGCTAGCGGCATTAGCGTTAGCACTAGCGTTAGCACGGCACTAGCGTTAGCGGTAGCGTTAGCATTAGCACCGCGCTAGTTAACAGGGCCAGTAAAGATAAAACTTACGGGTAAATATCACTGGGACACGCCAGTAACACAGCAGCAACAAGCTAGTACAGCGCTAATGCTAGCACAGTGCTAACACTGCCGTTAAACGTCACTTCCTACACATATATTCCAGTCTTATTCTTACCTTTTCCGCTTGAGTGCCCCCTTGCGGCCGTTGGAAAAAAAAATGCACAAATTAGCCGCATGACCGCATAAGCCGCAGGGTTGAAAGCGTGTGAAAAATGTCGCGGCTTGTAGGCCGGAAATTACGGTACTTTAATTTCTTGACTGCATCCTACTGCCTTAGTAAATTCTAATTTGAATCATTTTGGGCTCTAGGAAGTGCCTTGCTATTGACCGATTATCCACGCAGGCCAGTTTATGGATGAAAAAAATTAAAAAGTTGCATTTGACACAAATCCGCTGGTCGAATCCGCAATTAGTAATGAGCACGATCTTGTTTTTTTTTTGTTTTCCCAGAGATGGCCGAGCATCACAACATCAAGCAGATTTTGACATTGGCAAGAGATCTGGTGTACAAGGTCCAGATGCTGATCGAGAACAAGTGATCGTGATGTCCGTCTTCTTTTTCCCTTCCAAAAAAATGTAATCATCTGTAGCAGTACACACACACACACACATCACCGCACATGCATTTTATCATCTTACAAAAAAAAATGCCTTCGCCATTATTGACCGAGCCTCAACGACCGCGCGCTCCTCCGTGTCATTTGTGTCGTCTATGATAATATTCTGCTTTATCGAGTAATCGTCAGTATCTGCAAATACACGCTGTGTTTTATGTCAAACCTCAAAGTGTCTGATGTTCATCAAAACAGTCTTCAATCAAGCTTAGTTTGCATATTTCAAAACGAAATAGATAATAGATAAGATGAATTCAAACTATTTTGAAATTGCCAGTTATTTATGAATACTGTCGCTTAAACAATGTTTACATGATTAAAATGGAAACTTTCCCCACTTTTTCTCCTCATGTGAAGGAATGAATGAATGAATTTTATTTTTACGATTAAAATTTATTTAGCGCGGCGTACCACATAAGTGATTTTATATCGACAGTGTTTCCGATATCTGAGCTGCCTTCCTGCCTCGCTACGTGTAAATTGTGCTAATTGTGAGATTATTATTTGTTAAATTATAGTCTCATGTTTGAAAATTCATGTTTCAGAGTCATCCATTTTATTGCTGTTTGTTTTTTTTTTTTTTTAATCAGATTTTTATTTTGTACATTTTACCACATGGATTTTTGTATTGTCAGTTTTGTTTCATTTGCAGAAATTCTATAATTTATATTATATTGGTTAATAACAGAACGGTAATGTTTTTGTTTTTTTATGTGACCAATTGCATTGCAAATGAAAGATACTCGTCGCTGCTTGTGAATTATTTTTTAATGTTGTTTGCAAAAACAAAAAAATGTACTGGAAAAGTAGCTGCTTTTATGATGATGATGATGATGACAAATATTTACAATATCTGCTTTTCACCATTCAATTAATGCTCATAATTTCCCAAATGTCAAGCTTGCTATTTATTGCTTGTGTGCGACTGCGGTAAAATGGATTATATTGATGTTTCTTTGTGACTGCTAACCGATGTTGTCAGCAAGCCTGCTTTAATTTATTCCCCATCATGTTTTTCCTTTTTATTATTATTATTATTATTATTTATTCGCCTTTTCACTCAGATGTTGCTATTTTGGTAAAACTGGTATTTTTATTTTGTGCCAAGTTCTAACCTGTATTGTAAAACAAATTATATTCTGAGAGCTCATATATAATATATATATATTAAATGGTATATGTTATTGTAACATCAGAGGAATCATCTATTATTGACGCTGATACACTCAACACTGCCAAATAAAGATGTTTTCTCTGCGATACGTTGCATTTCGAGGATATACGGGAATATGGCCGACCGTTTTGTGATGATAAAATAAATGACCAATTCATACACAATCGGTTGCAGACGTTCGTGTTTCCTAAAAAGAGCTGCGATGATGCAACTGTCATATTGCTCTGTTAATGCATACATGGGAATATTCGTCACTAGGAATGCGGTGACGTGTTATGAAATCCACTGGGATCTAACTAAAAAAAAAAATAATGATCGGATTTTTGTCAAAAGAGCAACGCCCGAACAGGGACTTGAACCCTGGACCCTCAGATTAAAAGTCTGATGCTCTACCGACTGAGCTATCCGGGCCCTGCTTGGGGAGGATACAGATGTCAATAAATACCTTACTACGGAACATCGTCGTGGTGTCTGTTTTTTATGTTTCTTATGTGATGATTTGAAAATCAATTTTATTTTTTAAATATGTGGGGGCAGAGGAAACTGTTTTTGGCAAAGGATGGAAAATATAGAGACGCGTTTCTTTAGTTTCATAACTGGTAGCACCGGTTTTCGGTGACACGTGGGCAATATATCAACGTCGAAATACTCGAAATAATACATATATATATATAGCCCTTAAATAATTTCAAAAGAAAAAACAAAAAACACAAAAACATTTAATACGGTACTGCATAGATATATCACGACTTGATTTAAAAAAAAAAAAGCAAGTCCTTTTTTCTAGTACTTTACGGGTACTGAACGATCTTGCTTCGGTGTCGTCTTTGTATTGCGCATGCGCATATCCTGCTTTTACGTGAGACCTCGCCATTTTGAAAAACTTTTTTTTTGCTGGTCATTTTATTGGTCGTTTTCAACGATGGCCTTGCTCTGGAAATACGACGCATTTTAAAGGCAGGATATTTTGCAATTTTGTGTGGCTAACAATGCTAAACTGCGTCGCTTTCGGACGAACGTGGCGCAAAGTGTCACATAAAGTCACTTCCGCCCAATGTTGTTTTTCGAAAAATGGCTACTGGGGGTCAAGTCTCGAGCGCGTAAGGAGATGTTGTCGCCGCTGTCCGGTTGCTAACGGGACGCGTGAATCCAGTTCCCAGCCACACAACTCGAAGGTAAATCGACGGGATGGAGGTGAAGCCATATTGCAGGTCAACGAGGTTCTCTTTGTTTTGTTTGGAGGTGCCGGCAGCTGCAACCTGGGAGCCGATAGCAGAGGACCAGCTGCCCCCGGTATACTGTCACCTTCTTACCTTTTCTGTACCGAGAAGTATAGAAAATCAATTACTACAGAAAAATAGCAATAGAAGAGTATCCCACCATTCGGTTGATGTAATATGAACAAAATAATTCACAAAAATTATATTTGATTTATGAAAAAGTAGCCGTGAACAGTGAGATACTCAAGACTAATTTAGACGTATTAACTAATAAGTAACTTCTGGTTTATTGTCTTTTAATTGGAATATCAATGTCAAAACAACATTATTATAAAATGGCAATTAGCAAAAAAAAAAAAAAAATTTGTGCATAAATGAATTTCAACCCATTCATGGGCAGGGAGGCAATTTTTTTGCCTTATTGAGATAAAAGTCTCCTAACAGGCCACAATCAAGGAAAAACTTCTTTTTCGTTTCTGGTTAAATTATATGATAACTTTAATAATTTATAATCTCATCCCAAAAATATAACTGCAAACTTTGACCAATGAGTTATCCTCTCCCGATACCAAATTCTGGCTTCAGATTAAAACACTTAAAGTTTTTTATATACTGAAGGATATAATGCGTGAAAATCATGATGTCCCAAAAATGGGACGCTGCCCACGAATGTTTTTTTTAAATATAAAATAATGAACCGCAACGATCGAGAAAGGGTAATCAATTCTGCACTGCAACCGTATGATTACAGCATCCACCCAAAAAAGTTGCACATTTGACAGTTTATGATTTTAAAACAGGCATTGTTGTTAGCTAACGTAGCTGTTCTTATTTTGTAGTCCGGAAGGTAAACGTCACGTGAGCACTGTGGAAGTAAATAAGTACCGCCGGGATTTGAATTTTGAAATGCCACAGAAAAGAGGATTTGAATTTGAAATATAAAAGTGATCGCATTTTCAATGGTTGTATTTCAGTGTAAATTTTCAGTGTTAACAATTCAACTGGCGACAATTCGCTGTCTGAAATTCAACCGTCAGAACGCCCGGCCAATCGCAGTTACGCTTTCTTAGTCACGTGAAGTCACTTACTAAAGAAAGCGTAACTGGATTGGGTGGGTGTTCGGTTCTGACCCGAAGTGACCCTGTCTGTTGCCACAGACGGTGAATTTTAGACAACGAATTGTAGGCGATTGAATTAACATTGAAATGTTCCACTGTGACCACTTTCCCTTTCAAATTCATATCTCGGTGGCACTTATTTACTTCCATAGACCACACGGCCCCATTTGATTGGTGAAATGGAGTCAAAGGTCACCAGTGGTTACGTTGGGAAACAAGTGAGAGCACTTGTTTGAAAGACTATAAAGATTTATTTTTTTTGTAGGCTGTTGTGATGTGATGGAATTAAACTAGCCCCTGACGTTCATATATATATTTTTTTTCTTCAATAATATAACATCTTACAAACAAACAGGGTCGCATTCGGCCTTGAGTCGAACGAAATTGTCACCGGTTTTTGTTTTCCAGCCGACACGAGTCGCGGCCGACCTGGTGGACAAACTTGAGCGCTTGGCCTTGGTGGACTTCCGCACCAAAGAGGGCGTGGCCTGTTTGGAGGAGGCCATCCGATTCGCGGACCAGCTTCACGTCGTCGACACCGCGGGAGTGGAGCCGATGGATTCGGTTCTGGAGGACAGGTGAACGTTGCTCACGTGGGTTAAATGTTATTTACGGGGTAGCGCAACTCCAGTTTTTCAACACTTGACGCTCGTCTGGGTGTCCTTTTTGTTCTGCACATTCAGGGTTTTATATTTGAGAGATGACACGGTGATGGAAGGCAACCACGCAGAAGAACTTCTGCAGCTCCCCAAGAACACAGTGGAAGATTATTACGTGGCTCCACCAGGTTCACGACATTTGCGACGACAAGAAAGTACCGTAATTTCCGGCCTACAGGGCGCACCTGATTATAAGCCTGGCCCAGTACATTTGTAAACGAAATACCGTTTGGTACATCCATAAGCTGCACTTATGTAAAAGCCGGGATATTTACAAAGAAAGACTGTACACACGAGTTTTAGATTTAATACATTACATTAGCTTAGCTTAACATAACAACAACACGGTAGCACGAACAAGGCTGGTTAAAAAAAAAAAAAAAAAAAAAAAAACAGCCACGGCAGCTACACAGTAGCATCACGGTAGCATGGCGCTAACAGGGCTGGTTTAAAAAAAAAAAAACCACCTAAATCACTGAGACGCTGCAGTAACACGGCAGCAACAAGCTAGTACAGTACTAACGCTAGCACGGTACTAACAGCGGCGTTTTAAAAAAACACCTAAATCACTGAGAAACGGCAGTAACACAACAGCAACAAGCTAGTACGGTACTAATAGCTAACAGGGCCGATTTAAAAAAAAAAAAAAAACTGGTAAAAATCACTGAGACATGACAGTAACACAGCAGCAACAAACTAGCGCAACGCAAATGCTAGCACAGTACTAACAGGGACAGTATAAAAAAACATACATAAATCACTGAGACGCTGCAGTAACACGGCAGCAACAGGCTAGTACGGTACTAACAGCTAAGCTTGTACTAACAGCTAACAGTGCCGGTTAAAAAAAAATATATATATACCGGTAAAAATCAACGAGACATGGCAGCAACAACCTAGTGCGGCTCTAACACTAACACGGTACTAACAGGGACGGTTTGAAAAAAAAAAAAAAAACATACCTAAATCACTGAGACACAGCAGTAACACAGCAGCAAGAAGCTAGCGCGGCGCTAACACTAGCATGGTACTAACAGAGCCGCGTAAAAATAAACATACCGGTAAAAGTCACTTCCTCGGCACATATATTCCACCGGTGTCACTCTTTACCTTTTCCGCTCAAGTGCCCCCTTGCGGCCGTTAGAAAAAATGTCACAAATAGCCGCATCGCATAAGCCGCAGGGCAGAAAACCTATGGAAAAAAAGTTGCGGTTTATAGGCCGGAAATGACGGTATTTGTTTCGGTCCGTCTAAAAAAAAAAAAAAATGCTGCTGATGTGAGAACTTGTTTCGCCACAGGAAATATTCCGTTACCAAAGCGGGAGGAGCGGGCTGCCATGTTGAAACACTCCGACTTCTGACCTCTTGGAACGTGGTTTTCATATCGAGGACGAAGGTCATCGTCACAAGGCAGGTCGCATCCTTGAGCCAAATGACACAATTATTGTGGAGAGCAATTTTGAAGGCATAAATATGAAACTTTCAGGCAGTAACGGTCGCTATGTTGACTGGGACGTCCCAAACCACTACGGGGTGTCCTGAGGACACCGTGAAGGTGCTCAAAAACCTAAACGAGACCAAGATGGGAATCTCCGCTCATACCTAGAAGAAGCTGACGTTGGCGGGCAGTTTTGAGCACCGTCGACGTGACCTTTCACCTGGGAGGAGGCCGATGAAGAACCACCTGCGCGTTGGTTAGCTTGACTGCACTGTTTTGTTTTGTTTTTTTAATATAATATTGTATGTGCTGGTGTATTCAAAGTCAACAAATGAGACCGTTATACTCAAATTGTATTTTTTACAAATACATGATGATCTTATGCAGCTCACGTGTTCATTTGCATTTGGCAGATCTTTGTTACATTTTAAACGTGTGCAAAAACCGGGCAAATCCCCACATTACCGTAATTTCCGGCCTATAAGTTGCGACTTTTTTCACATTCTTTCAACCCTCCAGTAAAAAAAAAAAAAAAACTTTCTTTCGGCTTGTCCTGTTAGGGGTCGTCACAGTGTGACATCTCAGATGAATGCTCATATTTGTTTGGCACTTTATTTTTTTTTTTTAATACACACCGCATGCCCTTCTTGACGCAACCCCTCAGGGAGTCGAACTCACAACCCTTTGTTTACCAAACCAATGCTCTAACCACTGAGCTATGGGGCCTCCCTTTCAACCCTGGGGTGATGTGGCCAATTTGTTTCTTTTTTTCTAATGGGCACCTGAGCGGAAAAGGTAAGAGTGAGACTGGTGGAAAATATGTGCCGAGGAAGTGACTTTTACCGGTATGTTTATTTTTAAGCGCCCCTGTTAGCGCTACGCTAGCGTGAGCGGTGTGGTCGCGTCTTGCTGCTGTGTTACTGCCGTGTCTGACTGATTTTTACCGGTATGTTTTTTTTTTTTTAACCATCCATTAGCACCGCGCTAGCATGTTGCTGCTGTGTTACTGCCGTGTCTCAGTGATTTGGGTTTTAGTTAGTGCTGTGCTACCGTGTTGCTACTGTGTAGCTGCCGTGGCTTTTTTTTTTTTTTACCTGTACGTTTTGTTTTTTTTACATCCCTTGTTCATGCTACTGTGTTCTTGCTATGTTAAGCTAAGCTAAGCTAAGGTATTAAAACTTTGAAAACTCTTTGTAATTATCTCATGTTTCAATGTGGGCACTTGCGGCTTTTACACGGGCACGGCTTATGTATGTACCAAATGGTATTTCCTTTACAAATGTACCGGGTGAGTCTTATAATCAGGTGCGCTCTGTAGGCCGGAAATGACGGTAAATCACAGTGTTAAAGTCATCGTGCAAAGCGAGAATTATTTCTCCACGTCGGCACACTGCCGGACAGATGGCAGCAGAACTCGACATTTTCCGGGCGCTCGCAATCATACCGACTCACTCCGCAGATTGTTTTCCCGGCTTGAAATCTTGGGACGTTTCACTTTCTCACCGTCGCGAGGTAAGCGTACCAAAATAAGGCGATGGTGTTGGCGAATAGCACTCGGAACTGGAAAAACACATCAAACAAAAGATTTGGCACAAAGCAGAGAGAGAGAGAGAGAGAGAGAGAGAGATGGCGCAACTGGGCAACGTGCCAGTCGGAATACCAACCTCAACAGGCACAAAGTTGACGTTGATGAACTGGAAAGGAGTCCAAACTTTCCAGTTCATCTTCAAAGCGGTCCAGTAACTTCCTTTAATCTTCTTTAAAAAGTCATTCAACCCTTTCGCCTGAAAATAGATGATTGAAAATTATCTATCTGTAGCACAGGTGTCAAACTCAAGGCCGGGGGGGCCAGATCCGGCCCGCCGCGTGATTTTATGTGGCCCCGCAAAGGCAAATCATATCAGTTTTCATGATTTTTTGTTCAAATCTGTATCAAAATTTAAAATTGCATTTTTGTGTTACCAAACGACAATATTTAAAAAAAAAAAACATTACTCTCGATTTCTGATTCCAAAACTAGTTCATAAATTTCAGATGTGAATTTGATGTGGTGGTTAGTGATTTTTATGGTTTCACAGTCATAACGATGCTCTGAGGGGAACCCTAAGTAAAATTTGGCGTGCGACAAAAATGAGTTTGACACCCCTGATCGATAGGATTGAACGTTGCACTGGTTGTGGCTATACCAACCCATCCATCCATTTTCTTTGCAGCTTATCCTCACGAGGGTCACGGGGAGCGCTGGAGCCTATCCCAGCTGTGGCATGAGGCAGGGTACACCCTGTACCGGTTGCCAGCCAATCGCAGGGCACATAGAGACAGAAGATAGCCACACTCACAATCACACCTACGGGCAATTTAGAGTGTCCAATTAATGTTGTGTGTTTTTGGGGGGTGGGAGGAAACCGGAGTGCCCCGAAGAAACACACGCAGGCCGGGATCGAACCCGGGTCCTCAGAACTGTGAGGCCAACGCTTCATCAGCTGATCCACCATGCCGCCGCTATGCCAACCCATTAAACCCAAAACTAATTTTAGAAACCATAACTATTCTGATTTTGAAACTTGCTTGTAAGAAGACCAATTCTCATTAAGTAACCCTGGTCAATTAATGAGTGGTCAATTTTTTTCCCCCATTTTCTTTACCGCTTATCCACACGAGGGTCGCAGGGAGTGCCGGAGCCTATCCCAGCTGTCAACGGGCAGGAGGCAGGGTACCCCCTGAACTGGTCGCCAGCCAATCGCAGGGCACATGGAGACAAACAGCCGCACTCACAATCACGCCTACGGGCAATTTAGAGTGTCCAATTAATGTTGCGTGTTTTTTGGGATGTGGGAGGAAACCGGAGTGCCCCCCCGGAGAAAAGCCACGCAGGCACGGGGAGAACACGCAAACTCCACACAGGCGAGGCCGGGATCGAACCCGGGACCTCAGAACTGTGAGGCCAACGCTTTACCGTGCCGCCTTAACCAGCGGTACTGATGAATAAGAAATCGACTACATTGGTTTTACCGAGCGGTCCGATCCGTCCCAGCGACTGACCTCCAGGATGTTCATAACCAAGAAGAAAATCATCAGGAAGCCGGGAGCAAAAAGGAGCCGATCCAACAGCAGACGTTTGAGCGCGCAGTACGACTCCGTCGCCGGCATCCACGTCTCCATCAGATGGTAAAAGTAATGGCTGAGCGGTCCAGTCACCAACAACCTGCAAACCACACAACAGATTGATATATATATATATATATATTTTTTTTTTATTGGCCGCTATAATTCATAGTCATCGATACCACTTTTCCTCGCTATAAAAACAAACAACCGTTCACTCGAGAGAGAAAAACCCGCACAAACGCGAGGAAAACATGCAAACTCCAGAGAGTCAACCTTTCAGATCTCGTTGCCCGGCTTGTTGCACTGACGGTGGAACAAAATTTGGAAATAATTATGGTCTAATTATTTATGTCACAAAAATTGTACTTAAACAGATGCTTGCAGACTTTTTATATTCACTCTAAGTAAGTAAAAATAAAAGGCTGTGTGTAAAATGTCTATCCGTTCATTTTCTTTAGCGCTTAACCTCACGAGGGTTAGCCTATCCCAGCTGTCAACGGGCAGGAGGCGGGGCACACCCTGAACTGGTCGCCAGCCGATCGCTGGGCACATCGAGACAAACAGTCGCACTCCCAATCACACCTACGAGCAATTTAGAGCGTCCAGCTAATGTTGCATGTTTTTGGGATGTGGGAGGAAACCGGAGAGCCCACCCGGAGAAAGCCCACGCAGGCACGGGGGAGAACATGCAAACTCCACACGGGCGGGTCCGGGATCGAACCCGGGACCTCAGAACTGTGAGGCCAACGCTTTCGATCTGCGCCACCTTGTCTGTAAAAAGTCTCACCCAAAAATGGCGAAGCGTGCAGCTCCAGCTGTGTCAATCCCTTGGCCGCAAGCATCACTTTGGGATTTCTTTCTTGCCTCCAAAATCTGAGAAAGAAAATTTCCCAAGGCCGACAGGATGCCGCTGAAAACAGCAAGGACAAACGACACGAGCTGAGAACACGCAGACGTAAAAGGAATTTATGAAAATATCGATAAAAACACATTTCGACAGCTGGCTGAACCCCAGCAAAAGCAAACGTGTCAAAAAAGTCCACCCTCACGAACCTTGTGACGGATTTCGTCACGATTGGATATTTCTTCAGGAGAAAAAGATACCGATGAAGTAAACGATAGTGAATCGACACGTCCCGGAGCGGCGCGCTTCGCACGGGCATTGTCACGCGAATTTGAAAACAATTTAAACACTAAACATGGTTCCGAACTTCGCTGGAGAAGAACTTCTTCAAACGCTTCCGGTCGACGTCGTCGCATCATCACCGGGGTCTTTACGTCATCACATGCGACAAGAAGCGTTCACGCTACGGAAGTAGATTGGTGCCACCGAGACGTGAATTTGAAAAGGATTTGCATTTGAAACGTGAAGTGAAATGTGCTGTCAGAAATTCAATAATTCAAATTAGTTGGTAAAATTCTTCCGTAATTACCTTTTTCATGGAGAAACACTGACTCTACAAAAAAGACTGGATAGGGCGTAGATTGGTTGAAGCCAGTGCGCCGCCATCTTGGTACTCTCAAAACATGTGGAGGACATGGTTTACAGGTTGGATTATCGGGGGCGGGGGGTTCGCAAAATTTGGCATGTAGAATTAAAACCGGTCGTGTGAGTCATTTTTTCTAGTTCTGGTAACATGAAGGATATTCAATTCGACTTGCTAGGCCAAAAAAAAAAAAAAAAAACTAAGTGCAGAGGAGAGACACATAACACCATGACGAGTAATAAACCTTGCATATTACCGAGAGCCCGAATTCCGTGACATGTTACCTTTTCCCAAAATACTCTGTGAAGCACTATCATCAAAACATAGCAAAAAACTAAGCATTTTTTTTGTCATTAAAACAATAAATTTTAAGTCAATCAGATATATTTTTGGAAATAAGGACTCGAAATGGGAAAATACACGCTAAACGCATTGTTCATTTGTTGTCTCTGCAACGTCCCATCTAAGACAGAAAATTTAAACTTGTTTCTCGCATTTGAAAATCCAATTCAATTTGCAGAGTTCCGTATTATAAAATTCATCAAAAATGTCACAGAAAATGAGTTTTCTTGCTTATCCGCTGGTGAACTTTGAGAAAATATTTACATCGCTTTTTCGTGAAAAACCGTCGACCTATAAAGATGAAGCAGAGAGTGGACAACATTGTAAAAACTTTGTGCAAGTGAATTAAGCTCATCAGAAAATTAAAAATAAAAACCTTTACATCAAATTTTAACAGTGTCAAAGTAAATCTTTCTAATTTACCTGTGGAATGTTTTCTCACAACCACGAAACTGGCGATTAACGCACAGGTCGGCATGATTGTTTTGGGTGTATCAAGATGGCGGATATCCGCTTTTGGCAACTTCAGCTTTGGTGGCCATTGAGCTATCCCAGTCTTTTTTTTTTGTGTTAGATCAGTGGCTTTTTCATGTAGAAACGATTTAGCAATTTTTTTATTATAAATTGTACAGTTTTATGGGTCATTCCTTTCCATAGAAGCTTGCCTCACAAAATGCTTATTTTTTTATTATCGATTCAGTAGTACAAATTCATCCTTACTCGACCTTCAAGTGCGCCTCAAATTTTTTAAATTTGTTTTCCCTAAAAATGTACAGTGAATGACATACTTGGAAACCATGTGTGCTTGTCATAAGTCTTTATTACTCAAAAATAAAATAAAATAACCTCAATTTTTCAGTGTCACAACTGAGCCCAACAGGCCATCAAATGCAAGAGGTAGTAACATCTTTAAATGCATTTAAAAAAAAAAAAAAAAGCCCACATTGTACAAACATGCAACAATAAAACTCAAAGAGTGCGAAATGTATTTAAAAAAAAAAAAAAAAGGCAATAAAGGAACTTTCCACGAAGCATAACAGTGTCTAGTGTAAACATGTTATCGAAAGATAACTGAAAATATGACCAAGCTTATAGAGGAGTGCGTAGTTAGTCAACATGGTGCGAGAAAGATTGTCTAAAGTGCCTTCCAGTCAACGGGTGACTTCCCAGATTTCTCCAGCAGCTCATTGGCCTTGGAGAAATGCTTGCAGCCAAAGAATCCGCGATGAGCCGACAGGGGAGAAGGATGCGCCGTCTGCAGGATGTGGTGTCGTCGCTGGCGATCCCGGGAAAAATCATTAGCGTTTCTTTTCCGGTATTCGCGGCAACCGTATTTGCGCTCACCCGGTTAATCGTGGCTCCCTTCTTCTGAGCGTACGCCCCCCACAGGACGAACACCAGCCCCTCCAGATTGTCGCTGAGCCAGTGCACCACGGCGTCGGTGAACGTTTCCCAGCCCTTGTCTTTGTGCGAGTTGGCCTGGTGCGCACGCACCGTCAGCACGGCGTTGAGCAACAACACACCTGCGGGCGGTACGTGACTCGCGTCACTTACGGCGTGCGTTGTGAGAACCGTTCGGCCAATTTATAAATCGACAAGTGAACCTTGTTTGGCCCAGCCGCTTAGATCTCCGTGCCCGGGGTGCTGGAAGCCTTCGATGTCGTTCGCCAGCTCCTTGTACATATTTTCCAAACTGGAAATGGATGCAAAAGTTGTGTACCGTAATTCCCGGCCTACAGACCGCAGCTGTGTAAAAGCCGCAACCCACATTAAAACCCACATACAGTAGAAACACGAGATATTTACAAAGACAGTACCCAGAAAGAGTTTAACGCTAGCGCCGCGCTATAGCTAGCGTTAACCCAAGCATCGCGCTAAAGTTAGCGCTAACGCTAGCTTTAGCGCCACGCTAAAGTTAGTGCTAACAAGGAAATAAAACTTACCGGTAAATATCACTGAGACATGCCAGTAACACAGCAGCAACATGCTAGCACAGGACTAATACTAGCGCAGCGCTAACAAGGCTGGTAAAAAGTCACTTCCTCGGCACATATATTCCACCGGTCTCATTCTTACCTTTTCCGCTTGAGTCCCCCCCTTGTGGTTAGTGTTAGACGGTACACAGAAAGAGTTTAACGATAGTGCTAGCGCGGCGCTAAAGCTAGCACGGCGCTGACAGGGGCAGTGTGACAGTCTGAGTGCTCCCCCGTGCGGAAAAGTGTCCTTGTGATTAATCCGCATGCGTTATTAACAGGGGAACTCTGGGTACGTAGCAGACGCTTACTGGGAAATCCCCCGGTCTCGTAGTTCCCCTTCTTCTACATAGAGGGAGCTAACATACGTTATAACCTAACCCTAACTGTAGCTGCCATAAGTGTCATCTATAATACTTGAGTTAATTTTGTTGTTTATTTATACATTTGATTTAAAGAGTGAATTAGAGTAAAGAAGAATTTATGTTATTGAGAGAAAACATTTCATTGTGTTAGTCCATGTTTATGTAGCGGAACCTTGTTCACCAATATTGTTGGTGTCAGGTCGCTTATTTTGGGGCACTTCCTCTACAAACAGTGGATCAGTGGGAAAGATTCGACGGGAGTTAGTTAGAAAGAGAGAAGCAAGAAGAATAACTCAGTTCGGTCGACAGCTCAATGAGGTGTTTATTGCTTGTGTTATGTCATTTATTTGTGTAATATGAATTTTAATGTGTATGCATATAATTCTTACGGCATATGTGGAATCTTTGATATTTTGGCATGTCGGCAGATAAGCTTGTTGGCGTGCTAATAAAGGCCTGTGAAAAAGAGCGACTTGTCCGGAGTGACTGAACTGGAGTTACACTAACTTAACCTTAAAACAAAAGTTGCTAAAAAGATATTCACATATATGTACGTCATCTTTCTGAAACGTCCATAGCGAACATGAACACTCTTCGAAAAGTTGTCGAATGGCACATGTTGAAGCGTGGCATGGGGATGTTTTAGACTGGCCGGAAGTTTACAAAATGTGCATTGCCCACAAAGAGAATTTTCAGCACGGGGGGGCGCTCAGACCGTCACACTGGTTAAAAAAAATGTAAAAAAAAAAATCACTGAGACACGCTAGTAACACAGCAGCAACACGCTAGAACAGCGCTAACGTAGCACTAACACGGCCGGTAAAAGTCACTTCCTCGGCACATGTATTCCAGAAAAATGCACAAATTAGCCGCATCCCCCATAGACCGCATAGTTGAAAGCGTGTGAAAAAACTGGCGGCTTGTAGGCCGGAAATTACGGTAATAGCGGTGACGGGTTTAACACAGAAACCGAACAAAAAGGTTCTGGATAAATTCAACAGAATACTTTGACATGCAAATAACCTGGGAGGGGGAGGCACAGGACGTTTGACACTGAAACACAATCCGTGGGCTTGGTTTGGACCATGATACGGGTCCTGACCGAGGATCACCACTTTCACCTGGAGGTAGAGATAAGGGGAAAGTCTGGAGTGACACAATGATGAAATATGATATTTTTTTCACGTTTGCAATGGTTAACTGCTGTGGCGATTAGGAAATGTAAACACAGCTAGTTATTATTATCATGACCAGGAATGTGTGATTAGCAGAACTTTCGTGCAAGGTGGATCGATGGGACTCACGTCGCGGACTTCACACATTTGTGTCCAGGTGAAGACATCGTCGGCGGGCGGGAAGACGGTGTGGCATTTCCGCTCTTCGTCGACAAACTGGATCAACTAAGGGTGTGAAAGAGGTTTACGTTGGCAAACTGTAGACCAGAAGACTCGTTGCTTCCTATACAGTGGTGCCTTGGGTCTCGAACACAATCCATTCCAGAAGGCTGGTTGAAAACCAAAACGTTCGAAAACCAAAGCACGTTTTCCAATTACAATTAATGGAAAATGAAATAATGCGTTCCAAGCCTAAAAAATGTTTTAAGCGATTTTTTTTTAGCTTTTCCTGATAATAAACTGCATAGTAGAAATACATGTATAGTTTAAATACTTTATATAATTAAATCATTTAACAAATATAATTATTTTTTGCTTAAAATGTATGCTTTAGCCTAGCAGAGTATGCTAGGCTGGGAGTGCATTACCGTATCTGTAGCGACTCAGCCCCCAGCCTTGTAAACTTTTTATTAACAAAAGTGCAGAATAACTTTAAAAAAGCAATAATAAGGGGGAAAAAACCCAAATTGTTTTTAATTTTGAAAACAGATTTGTACGAAAACCAAGACGTTCAAAAACCGTGCCAAGGTGGAATTTTAACATTATACACCATCTCATCCTGCACTTTCTACTTTGGCTTCAGACCAGATCTTTCTCACTCGAAGAAGGAGAAAATCTGGTCCAGTTTCACCACTTTTTTTCCATTATTCACATAGTCCGACATTTATAAAGCAACAGCATTTCTTCTTTTTTTATTTTTACCATTATTATCGAGAGTCAACATAAGCAGCACGTCTAACTCTCTTTGCTCTACATTGCCCAGACTGTGTTGCTAACTAAAGCACTGGTGGTGGGCGGTGTTTGTAATAATGAGTGTACCCCTTTAAGAGTGGAGGTGGGAGCGTTCAGGTAATCTAGGAAGTAGAGTGTGTAGCCCGGTGTGACCGACCAGCAGCTCGTTGTCAGAGGCAGTGTGGTGCTGTGTTAAAAAAAACGTAGTAGTTCATTCAGAACGTGCGACAAGTGTGCAAATGCGCAGTTGCGCATCTTAGAGGGAACATTGCCCGAGACCTGTTGTGCTGTTGGTTGTCACAAAAGACGAGAGGTCTTCAAAAAGATTATTCTCTGGAAAACCAGCTGAAAAGACCAGAAAATAGCGATGGATTTCGGCAATTAAACATGTACACACGAGTGTGTAGCCATAACTTCATTTCAGGTAGGAATTATTCTGAATCTCAAATTACCAATTAGTATCTACAATGCCAAATTGATTCATTTAAGAACAATGCATATTTAAAAAACAGAAAATCAACAGTTTGTCGCAGAGATGTTTACGTATGGCAGCAATACGCTTCCGTGTACGGAGGAGCCGTCTCCGTCCTTTTTTTTTTTTCTTTTTACAATCATAGTTAATGAATGCGAGTTTGTGTAAAAACAGGGATCACTCATTTAAATATTGGTGTTTGTATTGAATACTAGCTGAAAAGGTCGATGGATTCCGGCAAAGATTAACATGTAGCCCGTTGCAGAGGCCATCACTTGTTAGCTTAACTCCGGTGAAAAAAGCAAGTACTTTAGCGATTCTGGTGAAAAGAGACGAAGCTCATCACTCCTTAGACAACGTTAACCGTTCCTGCTCCGGTTGCTTGACCGTGGTCGGGAGACGGCTTCTCCGTAGGCGAGGTTTACCTTCTCTGGGTTCACTCCCATCTAGCGTCGCAACTCTGAAGCTCAATCGCGGGAGTAGTAAAATCACGGAGCATCGACTTGCTGTTATACTTTTCTTTTTGCGCACAGCAGTTCCCGGTCGCCGTGAATCAACTTTCTCTTTCCTCTCACACTTGCTTCTGATCAAAAACGCATGCGCAGTCTGTCTCAACCACGCAACAGATGCGCCCACCTACACGAAACCCGCAACAAGCTGAATACGCTTCCGCGTTCAGGAGCCGTCAACATGTCGGATTTATTCCAACGAAGTATTTGTATGCGTCCAGACTTTTCTGTGAAAATCTCGAAGACTTCCTCACCAGATCCATGTGTATATCCAGGTGTCCAAGACAAGCGGAAACGGGTTAACAGTCTAATTTCTTATAGGCGGAAACATCGACTTCAGAATTAAATATGGATCCTCTATGCCAAGTGTCTCTCATTTTTCCACGTATCTTTGTTTATTATCACCTTCTAAACGTTTAACAGTATCGGATAAAACTCTGGGTGTCGTGCTATAAGACGTATTCCCGTGTCGTCTCCAACTGACTTAGCATTGAGCATACCTGTCAACTCGTGCGGTTTAGCCGTAGTTCATACGGATTTTGTGCTGAATCTTAGGTATCCGGCCGTATATCACAAATCGTATGGATTCTGAAACTGCAGCCCAAATTCCGTTCTCCCCATAAAGTTCTTTTGGTTTTGCAACATTTTCCCGTCGCGGTCGGTCGAGCTCAGTAGCGGAGCGTTTGCGGTCGACTTGCTGGTGTCCTGACTCGTGCATCGGTAAGGTTCACCTTCCTCCAAAGTGCTTCCTCAAAATTGCAGATGACACATTTTTCCTCCCCGCGGTGTCACCGGGTGTCCGCCGTGAGTTTGGGTACGTTAGAGCGACACCTTGAGTTGTGTTACCTCTCTTACAGGAACAATTAAACACATTTATTCGCACTTGTTAAGTCATATAAAATAGTGTGTTTTGTTGTCAGCATTTAGAGTTGGTGAAGAAAGTTACACATGAATAAAATTCTGAACACACTAATGCCACTAAATAGATTTTTAAATATACATTAACTTACAATAAAAACCATTGAATAACTTAGTGTTTTTTCCCCTCCATTAAATTGGCATATAATTTGCTTCGGTATGTTATAAGGATTTTTTGCTCTCTATAAAGGATTTTTTTTTAGGGGGGGGGGTAGTTTATACAGGATGGCACTCTGAAAAGTTGACAGGGATGATTGAGCAATGCTTCGTTTGACCCGGCAATATGGCGACGGAAACAAAAGTCACGTGATTTTATGACGTAGGTCCTCGGTGGTGTGTGTCCGACTCACCTGTTTGAAATAAGGTTTCCCAAACTCAGCTTCCAGGGCCTTTTGCCAGGTCTCCGCAAAGCCCGGAGGAGTCCGACCGGCACAGAGCTTCTGCAACGCCGCCTTCTTGTTACGCGCGATCAGGTCCAGCTGCTCCTGAGACAGAGGAGCCGACCGGGAAACGGAGGGCTCCGGTTCGAGCTCCGAGGACTTGCGCTTGTTCTGCATGGTTGGGGGGAATCGTGCGAAACGCAAAGCGGGTGAGGGGCGAACTGCGGCGGAAACTTCCGGACGAACCAGCGCGCGGCGCACAGCGAACATGCTGACGCTATGTAATTAATATCGACGTCGTGTAATGAATATCACGCCCACAACTGAGTTGGAAAACTGTAAGCAATTTCAAAAGAGCGCAAGCGACTGCTTCTGCTGCTGCTATTTGGCTGCAAATGAGTTTTGGGGGTTTTTTTGTGTGTTTTTTTTTAATGGCGTCAGCAATAGCTAACAACGTGTTCTTCATTAGTTCGGAAAAACATTACGCTCACCGACTCCTTAGCATCCTTCTCGGCTTTGTTTAAGTCTTTGCAAGACGTCTTCTTGGAGAGCGTTGAGAAAAAGGAATTAATAGTCCTTTGGCCGATCATGTCGTCGCTCCGGCGGTATGAATTATGAAAAGCAATGCCGGAAGAAAGTAAAAGTCGCACCGGCGAGACGACCGCGAACATTTCGCGCCAATGCTGACGTCACGAATATAGGATGCAGATGAGCTGTGAGGCGTTCACGATACATCGGGATTTTTGCAACACTCAGGTCAGCGAACGTGTTGTTGTGTTGTGGCTTCTCGAGTTGATTTGTTTGGAGGTGGGAGGCTTTATCTTTTTATTTAAACTATATGAATGTCAGCTTGAACTTGTTTTCATCTTCCTTCGTATGGATGCCCACGGGGGAAACTGATAGGACGGCAAAACCACAGCACTTGTCGGTACGTAGCAAGGTTTGCTATGTAGCCGTGAAAACAACTACAACATTGTCACGATTCCTCAGCTGGACTGTTTGTGCAGCCAAACCGCTGATCTAAAACAAAAAAAAAAAGACTGTTATGTCGATTGGTTGAAGCCAGTTGGCCGCCATCTTGGTACTCCCAAAACGTGTGGAGGGAGTGGTTAACAGGTTGGATTATGGAGGGGGTTTTCTCAAAGTTTGGCATGTTGAATTAAAACTGGTCGTGAGCTTGACATTTTTTTCAGTTCTGGTAACATGAAGGATTTTTAAATTGACTTGGTAAGCCAGAAAAAAAAAAAGACTAAGTGCAAAGGAAAGACATAGAACACCGTGGCTAGCAAGAAACCTTGCATATTAGCTAGGGCCCGATTTGTGTGACATGTTAACTTTTCCAAAAATACGTCGTGAAGCAAAAGCATCATAACATAGCAAGAAAATTAAGCATTTTTTGTCATAAAAACATAAAATTTTAAGTCAATCAGTTCGATATATTTTTGGAAATAAGGGAAAATAAACTAGAGAAACGCATTGTTCATTTGACGTCCTGTTTCAGACAGAAAATTTGAACTTGCTTCCTCGCATTTGAAAATCAAATTCAATTTTCAGAGTTCTGTATTATGAAATTCATCAAAAAATTTCACAGGAAATGTGTTTTCTTGCTTATCCACTGATGTTGTTTGGGAAAATATCGCTTTTTCGCAAAAAAATTGTCAGTCTATAAAGCTGAAGCACAGAGCAAACAACAAGCATAAACAAAACTTTGTTCAAGTGAATTAAGCTCATCTGAAAATAAAAAAAAAACCTTTACACGCAAACTTTAACAGTGACAAAGTAAATCTTTCTAACTTAACTTAAAAACCTGTGGAATGTTTTCTCACAACCATGAAACCGGCGATTAACGCAGAGGTCGGCATGATTGTTTTGGGAGTATCAAGATGGCGACTTCAGTTTTGGTGGCCAAAGAGCCACCGAGTCTTTTTTTATTTTTTTAGATCAGTGACCCAACCCAAGAACATTATTTTTTTTAGAGATCATATTCCTTATTTGTGTCTGCAGATGGTGTAAATATTCTTCAAATAAGTGCAATGGAGAAGTTTGCGCATAAATGTACATGCACCGATGACGCTGAAATAAGACCACTGAAGAAGTTGAAACGAGGGGAAGAAAATGTCCAGGAAGAGTTAGCAGATGCTGAGGATGAGGAATTTTCTGATCCTGTCCCTTGGCGAAAAATAGAATCCGAAAATCTCGACTGCGACTACGCTTTGCTCTTCACCAAGGAGGAAGCTGACCGACTTTTCCAAAAGCTGGAGGAGGAGGTGATCTACTCCACAGGTAGCGAGCATCGTATTCTTTTAAAGGTAGACGAGTGGTGGAGTGACGCCACCTTTCCGTTTCAGGGGAAGAAGCAAAAGTGCAGGTGTTCGGAAAGGTGTACGACATCCCCAGGAAACAGGCAACGTACGGCGAGAGAGGACTGACGTACACTTATTCCGGAGTGACGCGTCTGGCCTGCCCGTGGACGCCCACCTTGGAATACATTCGCCGTTCTGTCGGCAAAATAACGGGACACACGTTCAATTTTGTCCTGGTCAACAGGTAGGAAATATAACGCGCGCACGGTGGATTTGTTGAGACTCTGACTGGATTCTTGTCTAGGTACAAAGACGGCCAGGACCACATGGGTGAGCACCGGGATGACGAGAAGGAGCTCGACCCCCTGTCGCCCATCGCCTCGGTCTCGCTCGGCGCCGCGCGGGATTTCGTTTTCCGCCACCGGGACGCGCGAGGGAAACGGAGTGCTCGGCGCGTCGAGCCCGTCAAGCTGGTGCTGGCCCACGGGAGTCTGCTCCTCATGAACCCGCCCACCAACACCTTCTGGTACCACAGCCTCCCCGTTCGAAAGAAAGTCCTTCTGCCTCGCGTCAACCTCACGTTTCGACGCATCCTGTCCACCGGCAACGCCACGTCCTTGACATCTACTTATTAATTTCAGTTTTGGGTCACTTGTACCGGCACAATTGCCGTATCCTTCAATTAAAGCACAGGTGTCAAACACTAAGGCTTGACGCCTGTCCTAATGCTCACGACAGAACATCCTCCATCTTTCATTGGAGGTCGTGTTCATGTCAACACTCGCAGAAGTCTGATTGAGTGACAGAAATCTCACAAATATCACAAATTTGAAATGTAAAGTGATCACATCTTCAACAGTTGCTGCAATTCGCTGTCTAAAATTCACTGTCAGGGTCACTTCAGGTCAGAACCGAACAGCCAGCCAATCGCAGTTACGCTTTCTTAGTCACGTGACGTCACATGCTAAGAAAGCGTAACTGTGATTGGCTGGTTGTTCAGTTCTGACCTGAAGTAACCCTGCCTGGTGGCACAGACGGTGAATTCTAGACAGCGAAATGTCGCCGGTTGAATTGTTAAAATTGAAAAGTTACACTGAAATACATCTATTGAAAATTTGATAATTTTACATTTCAAATTCAAATCCTGGTGGCACTAATCTACTTCCATATTGGTGCAGAAAAAATGTCATTTTTGTTCAGATCGGTTTCATTAGATTTAAAGTAATTCTAAAAAAGTAAGTTTCTTTCGGCTTGTCCTGTTCGGGGTCACCACAGCGTGACATCACAACCACAAATATAAATTCCATTTTTGTTAATTTTATTTTCAAATTCAAATAGACCTTTCCGACTGGCGATCTACAGCTCAGCCCCCCCCCCCCCCCCCCCTTAGCTACAGTTGCCATCTCCCACGATCTTCCAAAATGGCAACTGAACATAACAGGTTTGAAGTGGATTCTCTATCGCGCATTCCGGATAATATTGGGGTATGTTTCCTGCCAAATGTGCCAGACTTGTCCAAGAGGGTTCTACAGAGAGGTCTTAACTATTTCACGCAAGGATATGTACACAGAATTAAGATTTTGGACAGAGCAGGACGCAATGTCAGAGTTAATAACCTAGCCGGACATCTTTCATCAGACTTGCACGTTCCCCAAGCGCATCTGAGGACCATTTTCTCCGTAACATTAACTTTTCCAAGCGCACACTACTGACAGCCAGCATTGCTTGTGGGACAACATGGCGGCAGGGGCGTGTCAAGACAATGTGGCTATCTGATTGGCTACTATTGTACTAGTGATTGACAGGTCGGAACTGTCCATTACTCGTAACCATTGTGGTTCTTTTTTTTTTTTTTTTTAATGGAAACGGACTGAAAATTTTGTCCACATATGTACATTCAATTTGAGTCATTATCTGGAATTTTACTGGTTGGTTAAAAAAAAAAAAAAACAGAGCCACCTATCTGCAAATAAAACTATAACATTTTATTTTTTTTCCACCTTTCAAGATTGCACTCAAACATTTCACACGAAAACTGTACAATAGTGCAAATTGCAAACATAAACGACAGGCCTGTGCTCCACATCCTTACTTCTAAGTTGCTTTGGAAGGAGGGAAAACTGTTAAAAATATTAACTTTCCGAGGAGCCGCCGTCCCGGATATATTTGTTTACGTCTCCTTTTGGGACAAAGCGAAATCTGGACACTTAAAATATCCTTCCATGTTTTGCGTCAGTGTGAAACAACTGCATATGCATGCACATATGGCTTCATATTAATTGTCTAGAGACAATGTGGCACTTTTAACTTCAAATGTGCAGCTAGAGTATGAAAATAGTAATGTTGTATTATAATAACACAATGAACTGCGTGTAAGGTGAGCTCCGGAAAATGTCTACAATCATTGCGTATGATTTACCATAACTGTCGTAGATTTCTCACTTTTTCTGCACAAGCCAGCTACGTTAGAGTTATGAAAAGTCGCGCCCGTATTCTTTGGGATCGGAGCGGCGACATCACGGCACGTCGAGTCCTTGCTGTGATCCGTACACGCAAGAAATACCTTCAAGTCAAACGGCGCGTGCGTCCACCACGTTGCGACGGGCAGATCCGTTTTGAACAGTATGACTGGAAAGGCGGCGGCTGGAATTCAGTCCTGCGACGGCGACGGCGCGCTCTGCTTCCGGACTCTCTCGTAGAAGAGCATGTAAGCGTTGGAGGACAGCACCTCGTGCAGGCTGGCCCGGCGGACCGAGTCGTCCGACACCCACAGCCACTGAGAGGCGGACGGCGAGGAGCCGCAAGGCGGGGAGGGGCTGCGCCGGTACGTTACGAAGTGTCCCGAGTGCATGTCGCCGTGGTGGACCAGCACAGCCGTGACCTGGAAGAGGTATTCCGAGGAGCTGGCGGGAAGGACGAAATGATCCGTGTTCACATTCGCTGAAGTCCAGACCTTCAAATTTTATTTTTGCCTTCACTGAACATAAATGAGGCCCCAATGTAGACTCCCAAGATTACTATTACGAAAGCTTGTATTTCAATTTCATATTAGACATTTTAAGACTCCAACATCGCTTCCTATCAAAGTTCTGTTTTTATTTTATTTGACACGATACGAACATTAGTGTCACTTCAATTTTTATTCTATAACCGTGGAATGGGTTGCAGCTGAGCATCTCTAAAGTGGTATGCGTTACATATTTTGTCTGAAAGCATAATGGCAGTAGTAGTGGATGATATGATCTCTTAAATTACTATTTAAAGGAATCTTTTAAAATAAATCAGAGCCTATTTACCTATTTATATTTCTGAGGACTGACATGATTTATAAGGGTAACTATTAATTTGGGAAAATCTATTTTAAGATTTGTTCAGCACGCTGACAACACTTGTGAAATCCTCTCCATTTTGTGTCTTGTCAGATGTGATAAAATATACTTGTAATTTAAAAGAAAAGCCTTGAGAGTAAAAAATGAGACTTTGAAACCAAAATGATTTCATTTTATAGGATATAATAAGGGAAAAAGATGGAAATTATATGTGTCAACAGATGGGATTATGTTCAGTTTGACATTCTACTGTACAGTGAAGACTCGGTTCTCGAACGTCCCCGCTCTAGAATAAATCGGTTTTCAAACAAAAATGTTCAGATTTTATTTGCTTCTGTTTTCAAGCAAAAATCGGTACTCGAACGCCCCCGACAAAACCCGGAAATAACATAACGCGACCCGGCCAGCTGACCCACGACGCGCTTTGTTATTGTGTGTAACGCAGCCTCTGTACGCAGACGTGCCCAGGTAGCTACAATTACTGACAGTTTTTTCTTCCTATTGAGGACTATTAACCCCCAATCATGGCTCCAAAGAAGTGACAGTAGACAAGTTCTTTGGGAAAAGAAAAGAACTTCCAGGGGCCGAGTCACCCCCGCCGAAGAGATTTGATACAGTAGTTGATAGTTTTGCATTGAATTTTTCTCGTGAACTTTAATAATCCTCTGTTCCATTAGGATTTCTGAATTTTTGTTTTGTTTCAAAGATTTTGTTAACTCAAGTTGTGAGTTACTTTTTATATATATATATATTTTTTGGTTGCTTTTTTTCCCCTCATTATTGTTGTTTAAAGTTATTCTGCACTTTTGTTAATAAAAAAAAAAAGCTTACAAGGCTGGGGGTCGAGTTGCTATAGATACAGCAATCCACTTCCATCCTAGGCAGTTCTACTACTAAACCATACATTTTAAGCAAAAAATAAATGTATTTCTGAAATTATTTTATGATATAAAGTATTTAGACGAAACGTATTTTATACTATGCAGTTCATTATGAGGAAAAGCTTGAAAAAAAAAACGCTTTTAAAATGTTTAAAACATTTTTAAAATGCAGGTTGAAAACTTTTTTTTTTCCCCTCATGCTTTTTAGAATATATCCACTTTTTGATCATATTACTTGCACTGTATGCTGTTTTAAATATTGTGTCTCTTTGTTTTCAAATGCCTTTAATCATGTACAGCACATTGAGTTACCTTGTGTATGAAATGTGCTATACAACTAAACTTGCTTTGCTTTGCTGTTCTTTGCTTAAAAGCCCAATTTTTTAGGCTTGGAACGGATTATTTCATTTTCCATTAATTGTAATGGGAAATATCGATTTGGTTTTCGAACAAATCTCTTCTCCAACTGCCTTCTGGTACGGATTGTGGTCGAGAACCGAGGTTGTACTGTATTTCAAATTCTACTAATATTTTAAATACCAACAAATGGATTGAGAGTGCGCTGTATTTTATAGATTCATTATTGTTCTGGAACGGCGACAATCGTCAGGTGCTCGGGGAAAGCGAGACAGCTTACTGGTAGTCACATGTGAGGCTCCCACAAGTAGACTGGAAACAGACGGATGGAGAGTTCCCATTTGCGAACGCTTTGTTGTTGTTATGATGCTCCGCACCTGAAAAACAAATGACAAGAAACTAACAACGCATGTGACGAGAGAAAGAGGCAGGACGGTGCTGGGCGGGCATACCTGTGCCATTCGCAGCAGGCTTTTCCGTCGCCTTGAGCGAACGTTCGGCCTTTTGGTGCTTCGCCGCGCGTTTGGCGCGCTGGCTCGCCTGCGCGGCAGCGTTGTGTTTGTAGCGGTCCATCGACAGAAACTCCGTGAATTGCACGTGCTCTTGTCTTTTAATCGGAGTTCCTTCGCCGGACCACGTGAGTCTTTGGAGATGGATGCACAGGCACTGGGGCAGCTGACGGAGGAAGGAATACAGTCATAGTGATATGAGTGCACAATTGTTGGAAAAATGGAAAAATCCGTTCGAAGAGGTGCAAAATCATCAAATTACTTTTCCTAATTTCAACTGTTTTACAAATGTGGTCCGCTGACTCTCCACAAGCTGTCCGTTGACTCTTGTCCCTCGCTGAAGCTAAAAAGAGAAAAAAAAAACATGAGCTCTGATGTTCCCTCCATTATGCAAAGACATTTTATTCAGGAAATACCTTGGTGCAATTCTCACACTCGACTTCCTTGATCGTTTCCGAGGAGATGAAATGCTGGAGACACTGATCCAGCGAGACCGGTCGACCCTAAACCAAAACATACGCATTCAAGCAAAATATGGATTCGGGTACGTCTCAATTTAACGAGGATTCTGCTTACCCACTGAGGTAAAGGGATCGATAACGAGAGACTTTCGAAGGAATCGTATCGCACGGGACTCTGAAAAAAAACAAAACATTCTGCTTGAGTGTGACGCAAGACTTTGCTGTGTTCGATTCTCGGGCTGTGTTGGCCATAGTGAAGCAAACGGCAAGGATAGAAGGAAAAAAAATGAACAAAAGGTGACGTCAATTTTCTTAGCCGCTTATCCTCATGAGGGTCACGGGGAGTGCTGGAGCCTATCCCAGTTGTCAACGGGCAGGAGGCGGGGTACACCCAGAACTGGTCGCCAGACAATTGCAGGGCACATGGAGACAAACAGCCGCAGTCACAATCACACCTTGGGGCAATTTAGAGTGCACATTTAATGTTGCATGTTTTTGGGGTGTGGGTGAAAACCGGAGTGCCCGGAGAAAACTCACGCAGACACGGGGAGAACATGCAAACTCCACACAGACGGGTCCGGTGTGACGGTCTGAGCGCTCCCCCGTGCTGAAAAGTCTCCTTGTTATGAATGCACATGCGTTACTAACAGGGGAACTCTGTGTACGTAGCAGACCCTTACCGGGAAATCTCCCAGTCTCACAGTTCCCCTTCTTGTACATAGCGGGAGCTAACATACATTATAACCTAACCTTAAAACAAAAGTTGATAAATATTTAAACATATATGTACGTTCGCTGTGTTCGTTTTTCTGAGACCTCCATAGCGAACATGAACACTCGGCGACAACTTGTCGAATGGCACATGTTGACGCATGGATGGGGATGTTTCAGACTGGCCGGAGCTTTACAAAATATACACGCATGCGCATTACTCACGAAGAGAATTTGCTCAGACCGTCACACAGGAATTGAACCCGGGACCTCAGAACTGTGAGGCCAACGCTTAACCATCTGACCCACCGTGCCGCCCATCTGTATTTTGTTCCCCTTAATTAGACAACTTTCTGGTTCATAAAGTGACACTTTCATAAAAGGTTTTCTCCAAAATGTATTTAATTTCCAGTCTTTGTGGAATTAAGTGAGGTCATTCATGTGTAATTATATTTCCTAACGATCATTTGTGGTTTTGTGCAAATAATAAATAAAAAGCACTCACCTGTTGCTCACAGCGTTTGCACAGCATGTTACTCGTTAAACGGCCGTGAAAAGGATGCTGAAACTTCCAAGGGCTCGGAATCGGGTGGAGAGGAGCTTAAAAAAAATGTGGGGAGGGAAACAAAAAAATTCCCCAATTATCACAAATTTGTTGCTGATGGAAGCGCATCCGAAAGTCGAATTTCCTCTTTCACCTCGACTCTTGCATGTCCGTGTTCTCTTATCTTGATTGGGAAGGCTCTGGTATAAGCACACGGACATAATGCGAAATCAATACAAACCTACATTGACTTGATAAAACTTTTTTTTTCCCCCCATAAATTGTGACCAAATCGAAAATAACGCAGTGTAGTATTTGTGATGACTTGTGGCTTTTAAGTTGCGTGGCCCCGTCTGAAAGACAACAGCAGTGCCATTTAACAGCTCCTTGCGGGTGTTTTGATTGTGTTCATGTGACTGTTTGTGACCGTTCCAGAAACATCTGAAAGTGCACCAGCAACTTTTACCCCCACACCCACCCTTTACTCGAATATCCAGCATATCTATCATAGCTCACTTGTAATAAAAAAAATTCTAGGCTACACAAAGTTACGGCTCATAACTCCGAAAATGTATAAGTTGAGCCACTCATAAGTTAAGGTATAAGTAATACAATTAAAAGTGTGCCTTTGACACATCCTGAAAAGTTGGGTCTACAAAAAAATTTCAGTTCAAATCGTCTCAATCCAATGTCTGAGTTTGCCCACAAATTTTATGTTGTCAAAGGTCATATAGAGCTCGTCAACCTACGTCATAAAATCACGTGACTTTTGTTTACGTCTCCATATTGCAGGTCAAACAAAACATTGTTCAGTGCTAAGTCGGTTGGAGACGACACGAAAATATGTCTTATTGCACAACGCCCAGAGTCTTGTCCGATACCGTCAGACATTTAGAAGGTGATAATAAACCAAGGTACGTGGAAAAATTAGATAAACTCGATATAGAGGACCCATATTGAATGACGAAGTCGATAAGAAATTAGACTGTTAATCCGGTTCTGCTTGTCTTGGACAACTGTATCTACACATGGATCTGGTGACTAAGTCTTCGAGATTTACACGGAAATGTTTGAAAGTGTATAAAAGTCTGGATGCATACAAATACCTCGTTGCTGAATCTGTTCTCATTAGCAATAAATCCCACATAGTGACGGGTTGACAGCTCATGAACGCGGAAGCGTGTTCGACCACACGTTAACCTTTGCCGGAATCCATCGATCTTTTCCGCTAGTATTCAATCCAAATACCAATATTTCAATAAATGACCCCTGGCTTTACACAAACTCGCATTCATTAACTATGATTGAAAAAAAAAAAAAAGAGAGCGAGAACGGAGTCGTCTCCATGGAACGTACACGGAAGCGATTGCGGCCACACTTAACCTCCGTAAACCTCTACTGTAATTGTTCTCCGGTTCAACGTCTCCCACAATGTCGAGCGGCTCTGTTTGACCAGCGATATGGCGCCGTGAAAATGGTGACGTCACGTGCACGATCTCTATTGAATGAACTCAAGTAGCTATTGAGACAAATAGCTTTTTAATTGTGTCTTTGAATAGAAACCAGCAAAAGTATTTGTTCCGCTTAACATATTTTTTTAAATCTATCCACAAATCGTAGGCATCAACATCCATTTTTTTTTTCTCAAAAATCTTCCAACAGTTTTAAAGCTGGAAAATAATTGCTGACCTCGAGGGACTGCATGTCAAAGAAGTGCGCGACTTTGGGCTGCCGGTCCCTCTCCTCCTCAAGGGATGACGTTAGGACGTGAAAGAGTTCGTGGGCATCCTTGAAAGAAGGATAGCGACAATAAAACAGAACAGATGTGCAAAAAAATAAAAAATAATCTCCAGTGATGAAGCGCCACAGACTAACCTGCTCTTCAAATGAACTGATGTGCCACCGGTAAAATCTGAGAACATCCAGCAAGCAGCCGGCATCCAGCACATCTTCATCCCCAGGCTCAATACTGGAAAGAGCTTTCAGCGTAGAACCATGAGGTCCAAATGATCGACGTTCACAGAGCGTCAACAAAGGTTTTACGCCCCCCCGTGTTGGTTCCCATACCTCTGAGAAGCTGGAGAAGCGTTGTGGACAACTTCTTTTCTTTACCCGACTGGATTGGGGCTGAGCTCGAAAACCTCTCCAGCCACCGGATGAAGGACGGGCAGGCCGCCAGACCCTGAAGCAACGAGTTCAGGAAGCAAGTGTTGCCCAGGTTCAGCAGACCCGGAACCATACCTGGAGGAAAACGGCTCAGGGTGGGGAAAAGGGACTTCTTTACCGTCTGCGTCGTCGTGCATCACGTGACTTCTCACCTCTCTTCCGCTTCTTTTGCTCGGTGATTGGGCCCCAAAAAACGTACACGCCAGCTGCGATGGCAGCAGCTACGCCGCCGATGACACCCCAGTTTTTTAGCATCTTGTTTCTAATGAAGACATAATATAATGATTAGTTCATTTATTTTAAATCACCTCTCAAAGCATGGCAGAAAGCGGCATGCGCTACCACAGTTACTCTCTTGGTACTCAGTCTGTCTGTGAACAATACTAAAATTAAAATAGTTTGGGGTGGATGGTTAAAATTTCACAGATAAACTAAAGCGGACACGTGGCATAGGTTACTTCATTAGTGTGTATAAGCTTGTGTTCTTCTATTGAGTGCACAGAATTTAGCATTTCCTTCTGTAAACCGATTTGGGTGCAGACTTGTAAATGTTCAAACACGTACGTGTAACGCTCATACTGCGTGCTAGTTGTAAGTTAGACAACTACGACGACCAGGAGCGTGTTGCTACTTGTCTTTTTTTGCAACACTACAGGAAAGAAACCAAGCAAGCCTTTAATCGAACCCCTCTCCAAAAATATTTGTTTGTAATCATGCTAGCATTAGCATGATGCTACTTACAAGCAACCAGTTTTGTCTTCTCGTGGTCCGCTACGTGGAATTCACAGAGAGCTAAACACACGGGGGAACGATATAAAGACACATGTAATAAATTGGAATATTGTTTTTCTTCGCTACGGATGTTTTTGTAACGCGGGTGAGCATTTAATTGAACCGGCCGCTCGTTTGTCTGTCTCGTTCGCCAGCTGAGCGCCACGCACGGCGGCGCCGTGACCCGCTTCTATTTGGACCAGGTGAACCATCGCCGTTAAGGAGCTTAATGTGGAGTTTGCCAAGGAGAATACTTTACCTGACGCTCGGTCCGGTGCCAAGGTACTCTCTGACAAGCTTATCCGAGTTCTCCGGTCGATACCACAACATCCTGTTTGTTACTGCGGAACCGTCGTCTTCGGCAGCATTGTTCGAGGGGGGACGCAAGAGGAGCGTACTGATGTGTTCGCTCTAAAACCTTCCGACCGAATAAAAGATGTCACATTTGCCTGCTCGTATTTTTTTTTCAAAAACTTTTTTTTTCATTTAAAAATTTTGTGATTAAGATTTGCGATTGTTTTTGCTATTTACATTTATTTCCATGTATTATGTACATTGATTAGTGAGTGTTTTGATGAACAATGTACCTGAAATATATCGGAAAAAAATAAAAATACTGTATACACTTGGGAATTTGCATTAATTTTTTTCCCATCCTTTAAACTGGTGCACCGTCTGCCGCGTGCATGTTTTGTGAGTCTTCAAATGGCCTTCAGCGCGTCGCTCTCCTCAGTGCTGAAATCGCAGCCGGTCGTGAGCACGTAAAAAGGCGATGAGGCCACAGTGTGCGTCGGAAAACAAACACCAACATGGACGATGATCTGTTCCAGCTGAGACAGTTGCCGTGAGTTCAAACGCCTCGTGCAATTCCTCCTTTTTTTTTTTTTTTTTTTTTGTTTTTTGCATGGAATCAGTCACATCGATGTTTTTATTTGCATGCCGAGATCGTGATCAGAACGTCGTGTCAAAGCGGCGGCGGCGTCATGTGATGTCAAGCGATGTCAACAACGCGAAGAGGACCGGAAGATAGCGCGGGATGAAAATCGTCAAAATCATTCAGCGGTCTGAAGCCGTGTCGTCGCATTGGCGTGTGTGTTTTGTCTGTCGGAGGCTGCTTTGCTCTGATTTAGACAACGATGAGTTGTCAACTGCCATTACTGGACTCCAGTTTCGGCGCTTAATCTCTCAGCGTTGTCGCCGGTGGCCTCGTGAAAGCGCCCAAAGATGAGCTGCGATCAAACATGAGATAAAACCGATTGGTCTTCACGTCTCCTTTTACACCTGCGACTTTTGTTGGCTTATAGTTGCTATGGGAACAGCATACTATAGAGCAGGGGTCCAAAACGTGATTGCAGTTGAGCGCTGCTTCTTTGGTGCTAATGCAAACGGCTACTTTGACATTTATTTCAAGGACTTTATTATTTTCAACAACGATAAAACAAACATTTGTATGACATGGGCACCTTGCAATAGGTGATAGGGTAAACCCAACAATGAACCCTAAATGTTGCCATTTAACAATGAAAACTTTTAAATATCTTTAGAAACCCACAATTTTATTTGTTTTTTTGAAGATCCATTTTGACCATTGGTGGAAAAACACGTTACCCAAGCAAGGAGCAGCTCTTGATATTTCTTCTCAGCCTTGCAGTCTATCCATCCATCCATTTTCCTTGTGGCTTATCCTCACGAGGGTCGCGGGGAGGGGTGGAGCCTTGGAGGCGGGGTACAACCTGAACTGGTTGCCTGCCAATCAGACAGCCACACTCACAATCACACCTAAGGGCAATTTATTTATTATTAATTTGTCCAATTATCACAGCTCTCAACAGGCACTCCTGGAACCGGTTGGCTGCCAATCGCAGGGCACATCGAGACAAACAGCCGCACTCATGATCACACCTAGGGGCAATTTAGAGTGTCCAATCAATGTTGCATGTTTTTGAAACCGGAGCGCCCGGAGAAAAACCACACAAGCACGGGGAGAACATGCAAACTCCACACAGGCAGGTCCGGGATTGAACCTGGGACCTCAGAGCTCTGAGGCCAACGCTTTACCAGCTGCTCCACCATGCCCCCCCCCCCCCCCCGCTGTCTATTGTTGTGTAGTTATATCTTCAAGCAGACGCGCTGCTTAATCAGATCAGATCCGAACCTCGATGCATCAAGCAGAGCACATTTCCAGGAGGACTGGCATAATTATCATTTCCTGCGCGACGGATTCCTCCAGGATTTGCAGATTTGATATTTCATTTCCAGTGTCGTCCGCTTCCGTCACACCGGTGAGAGCACGCACTCGGAGGATGACGCCGAAGGTCGTGAGCCCTACGCAGCGGTGCGGGTGGCGGAGGAGAAAGAGATGGAGTCTGTGGCCCTCGCAGACGGACCTCCTGTCCCTCGGGAGTTTGCCAACCCAACTGACGGTGCGGCGGATGATGGAGTGTTGTCGGTTTTCTGTTTCTGCAAACAAGCTCACCCCTTGTAGTGCCCCCCCCCCCCCCCCCGGCCCCATTCCGCACCACCTCACATTCAAAATCTATTTTCACTGACTTTGCTTTTAGACACATTCATGGTCGAGGACGCTGTGGAGGCCATCGGCTTCGGGACCTTCCAGTGGAAGCTTTCCATCCTCACTGGTTTGTCTTGGGTGAGAACATCTTAAATATACCTTCTTTGTGTACAATCTACTTGTTCACACTATTACACAGTTTTTTTCATTTAATTTTATTTGTCAGTGAACTCTTGATTTTGGGAGTGCGGGGTACCGAACCCCCTGATACGAGCTGTTCGGTTCCTGTATGACCGCTGTCAGAGTTTGGTCCGCATTGCCGGCAATAAGCCAGACTCGTTTCCGGTGAGAGTTGGACTCCGTCGAGGCTGCCCTTTGTCACCGATTTTGTTCATAACTTTTATGGACAGAATTTCTAGGCGCAGCCGAGGCCTAGAGGGTGTCCGGTTTGGCGGCCTCAGCATCGCATCTCTGCTCTTTGCAGATGATGTGGTTCCGTTGGCTTCATCAAGCCGTGATCTCTGGCTCTCACTGGAGCGATTCACAGCCGAGTGTGAATCGGCTGGGAGTTAGGGTTAACCCTAACCCTAACCCTAATCCGAGACTATGGTCCTCAGTCGGAAAAGGTTGGTGTGCCCGGTCCAGGTTGGGGATGATATCCTTCCCCAAGTGGAGGAGTTCAAGTATCTTGGGGTCTTGTTGACGAGTGAGGGAGACCGACAGACGGATCGGTGCAGCGTCTGCAGTGATGCGGACTTTGTATCGGTCCGTTGTGGTGAAGAGGGAGCTAAGTGAAAAGTCGAAGCTCTCAATTTACCAGTTTATCTACGTTCCGACCCTCACCTATGGGCGTGACCGAAAGAACAAGATCCCGGACACAAGTGGCCAAAATGAGTTTCCTCTGCAGGATGTCCGGGCTCTCCCTTAGAGATAGGGTGAGAAGCTCGGTCATCCGAGAGGGAATCAGTGTCGAGCCGCTCTCCTCCGCATTGAGAAGAGCCAGATGAGGTGGCTGGGGAATCTGATCCGGATGCCTCCCTGGTGAGGTGTTCCCGGCATTTCCCACCGGAAAGAGACCCCGAGGACGACCCAGGACATGCTGGAGAGGATATGTCTCTCGGCTGACTTGGGAACTCCTTGGGATCCCTCCGGAAGAGCTGGAAGAAGTGGCTGGGGAAAGGGAAGTCTGGGTATCCCTGCTGATGCTACTTCCCCGCGACCCAACCCGGAAAAGCAGTCAATAATGGATGGATGGAACTCTTGATTTATTGTGTTCAGATGGCAGACGCAATGGAGATGATGATTCTAAGCATCTTAGCGCCACAGCTTCACTGCGAATGGAGACTACCAAGTCTGGAGGTGGCACTTCTTACATCGGTAATTATGCTGTCATATGAGTAATATTTGTGAACTGCATGAGCTAACAAACCGTTATGCATCTGTATCTCAATATTCATCAATAATGAAATACATTAAAATATTCCTTTATTTCAGTAGTATTAGTAATATTATTTTGTGAATTGACACAGGTGGTGTTCATCGGAATGATGATCAGCTCCTCCCTTTGGGGAAACATATCCGACAAGTACGGAAGAAAGACGGTAAGTACGTCTTCTGCACTGCGCACGCGTGAAAACGACAGCGGGAGTCGCCCGCCTGCAATCGCCATTCCAGTCCCGCTGCGCATAAAATATGTTGCAACGTGTTTGTGATTTGACAATATTCTTTGTCAAAGAATTCATTTGTAAACGTGATTGTACCATTTGATGGTAGCCGAGGTCAAATTTTGTTGTTACTGCTCTACCGTCTTTAAGTTTTCTTATCACTTTCGGGAATTATTACCATACTTATAAGATAGCACCGCACATTTTTAAAAGATGATAGCAACACCAAAGGGCCCGGGTTGCTAACAAATCTTGCTAGTACCGTATTTTCCACACTATAAGGCGCACCTTCAATGAATGGCGTATTTGAAGCACTAAAGGCTCAATATTGATCCATATATAAGGCCCACTAGATTATAAGGCGCACCGTCGGCTTTTGAGAAAATTAAAGGTATTTAGGTGCACCTTATAGCGCGGAAAATACGGTACTATAAAATGAGAATGTCGTGTTCTTTTTTTGTGGAGATTTTCTCCAAAGGGTTTCTGTTTACCGCAATCTTTTCTTTTTGTTTGGACCCTCAGGGTCTGACATTGAGCGTCTTGTGGACCATGTTCTATGGTCTGATGAGCGCGTTCGCTCCCATCTACGGTTGGATCCTCTTCCTCCGCGCCCTGGTGGGCTTTGGCATCGGCGGAGCGCCGCAGTCGTGCGTATCTCTCGTCCGTCAAGCCGTCCGTCCGGCAAGCAGCGGGGGGAAAACTTCAAATGACCAGTTTTGGCTTTCTCTTTGTTAGGGTCACACTCTATGCTGAGTTTCTTCCCATGAAGTCCAGAGCGACTTGCATATTGCTAATTGAGGTTTGTACTGGTTTCGTTGGTTATCGGCCGCCACATTAAGCGAGCTTAATATGCAGAGAACATCTGCAGCTCTTTCATCCCGTGTTGACTCTGTGGCCTTACAGATATTCTGGGCGTTGGGCACAGTGTTTGAGGTCCTTCTTGCTATTCTCGTGATGCCTTCTCTGGGCTGGCGTTGGCTTCTCGGCCTCTCGACCATCCCCCTTTTCATCTTTGCCATCTTATGTTTTGTGAGTATGACGTCACGAGTAATTCAATGGAAACATTGCGAAAAACTTACTTAAAAAATAAAAATCCACATTTTTGGGCCTGCGTGTGAAAAGGACCCTTGCCACCTGTCAATCACTCGTACGAAAATAGCCAATCAGATTGACATGCCCCTGCCGCAATGTTGGCCCACAAGCAATGCTGGTTGTAAGTAGCATGCGCTTGGAAAAGTTAATGTTACGAAGAAAATGGTCCTCAGATGCGCTTGGGGAATGTGCAATTCTGATGAAAGTTATCTTGCGAGATTGATTCATTTTCCAAAGCATAAAACACAGTTAACAAAGTGTCTGCGATGGATTAAGGCTTGCAGAAGAGCGCACGTACAACTAAATGTGGACAATATCAACAAACACAAGTCTGTATGTTTGAAGGTAAGTGAGGGAGAAGCATCTTCTCTGAGTTTGATTGAATTATTATCAGTGCTGGGTTCGAGTACAAGCCAAGTCAAATGAATACACCCACTCAATGATATTACTCGTGATGTTTCCAAGTAAAAAGGACTCACCCTGCTTTACATGCGCAGTACGATTCCACAATTATATCCTGTTGGATTTCAATATGAAGGCGTCAAACTTTTTTTGCATCGATCGCCAACGTTTCGTTGTAACCTCGACCTTGCGTTCTGCTCCGTCCAAAATCTTAATTCCGTGTACATATCCTTGCGTGAAATAGTTGAGACCTCTCTGTAGTACTCTCTTTGTAGTACTCCATTTGGCAAAAAACATACCCCAGTATTATCTGGAATACACGATAGAGAATCGACTTCAAACATGTTCTGTTCAGTCGCCATTTTGGAAGCTTGTGGGACATGGCTAAGGGGGCGGAGCTTAAGGTTGCCATTGGAAAGGTCCATTCCACAGCAAAGTAAATCTTTGGTGTGCCCGCCTACAGAATGTCAGAAAACGTGTCTGTGAAAATCTGTTCAGATTGTCCCAGTCCAATTTAACAGATTTTCTCCATCCGTGTCTACGAAGAAGCACTGTCAACTAACGCGTCTCTTCACTTGGGCGGCAGTGGCTACCCGAGAGCGCCCGATACGACGTGTTGACGGGGAATCAAGAGAAAGCTCTGGCAACTTTGAAGCGCATTGCCATCGAGAATGGCGTGCCCATGCCACTGGGGAAGCTCATTGCTGCCAAACAAGTGAATCTCTTTCAGCAAACCGTAACGCTTCAAATGCAATTTGACTCATTTTTTGTGGTATGACCTGCAATTCTTGTCCGGTCTCTTGATTTGGTTTTCGTCAGGAGGATCGTGGGAAGATTCGAGACTTGTTCTCGTCGCACTTCCGCTGGACAACCGTCCTTCTGTGGTTTATTTGGTAACTACAGTAAACGCTCGTGTCGCTTATTCCTTTCTTTGTCCGAAAAAAATGTTCCATTCCCGCTTGACATTCTCTTGTCGTCAGGTTCGCAAACGCCTTCTCGTATTACGGCCTTGTGTTGCTCACCACGGAGCTCTTTCAGGAGGGCGGCGTGTGTGGAAGTGAGTTTGTATTTATTTATTAAAACAAATGTTATTTTTGTACATTTGACAAAACCTAAATACACCGAACGCAGTCTACAATTGTAAAATGCACTTTTTGCCTTCATGTTTTTCACGAGAGTTTGGTTTAGGCTTTTGTTCTCTTTGATTTTTAAAACGGACAGATGGGCCAGAACATTTGTGGATGATGTTTAAAAAAAAAAAGTCCCAATACGTGTTTATATATTTACACTTAACAAGATTGGATAAAAATGTTCAATGGCTATGTAAAATAGATTTCCATCCATCATCTGAGCCGCTTATCCTCACGAGGGTCGCGGGAGGGCTGGAGCCGATCCCAGCTGTCAACGGGCAGGAGGGGGGCGAATCACTGAACTGGTCGCCAGCCAATCGCAGGGCACATGGGGACAGACAACAGTCCCACTCACAATCACACCTACGGGCAATTTAGAGTGTCCAATTAATGTTGCGATGTTACCCAACACCCTAAACAGTTGTGGTGCTGTAAAATAGGTTTTATTTTATTAAATTATCTAATGACGATAATTAATAAAATGAATACAAATATTTTAATTTGTGTATTGGGGGGTTAAAAAGAAAAACAAATGCAGCAAATATTACCAAAGTCTTGCTAAAGCAGGTTCTCAAGGTGTCGTACGAGGCCCGTTGGCCATACTTTGCACGCTCATCTGTTTGAGCCCTTCTTCGTCCGCTTACCAAGATATTTTGGATCATTTTTTGCTTCCAAAATAAGGACAGTGACCATCAAGACTGTCCAGCAAATTCCAAGAAGGTGTGCTTGGATAAATTCCCAAACTCGAAATAGAACTGATATTTCTCCGTGACCTCTGATGGTCACTGAGATGCTCTTCTAAATAATTTTTTTTCCTTGGTAGAAGTGAAGCTGATATGGTGCAAAATAAATCCCAATTTCTTTACTTACTCATGTGTTTTATAGCCGTACCATGTGCCAATAAAATTAATTTTAAAAAAGAAAGTCACCTGTGTGATGTGAGTGGCTGACATTAGAAAGGAATTATCTACTAATCCTAGTGAAATCCATTTTCTCATAAAATCAGACAAATTGAGGTTGTTACATTTTGGGAACGTAAAAAACAGACAATAAAATGAGCTGATCTAAGAGATTTTGTTATTTATTATTTCCCTCTAGTGTCCAAAGGTAATAAGATGGAGCTCAGATGCAGCCTGGAGTGTAAATATTTGAACAGCGACGATTACAAAGACCTGTTGTGGACGACTTTATCAGAATTCCCAGGTAAAATAAATATTTAATGTGATATTCATTTTTCATGCGACGACATGTACACCGGCTTGGACACGAAGGAAGGAGAAAGGGATCTCTACAGGTTGGCCAGGCAGAGGGATAGAGATGGGAAGGATGTGCAGCAGGTAAGGGTGATTAAGGATAGAGATGGAAATGCGTTGACTGGTGCCGGTAGTGTACTAAATAGATGGAAAGAATACTTTGAGAAGTTGATGAATGAAGAAAATGAGAGAGAAGGAAGAGTTGAAGAGGCAAGAGTGAAGGACCAGGAAGTGGAAATGATTACTAAGGGGGAAGTCAGAAAGGCACGACAAAGGATGAAAAATGGAAAGGCAGTTGGTCCTGATGACATACCGGTAGAGGTATGGAAGCAATTTGGAGAGATGGCTGTGGAGTTTTTGACCAACTTATTCAACAGAATACTAGCGGGCGAAAAGATGCCTGAAGAATGGAGGAAAAGTGTTCTAGTTCCCATTTTTAAGAACAAAGGGGACATGGTGGAGCTGTGGCGACTACAGAGGAATAAAGTTGAAAAGCCACACAATGAAGTTTTGGGAAAGAGTAGTGGAGGCTAGACTCGGGTCGGAAGTCGGTATCTGCGAGGAACAGTTTTGTTTCATGCCTAGAAAGAGTACCACGGATGCGTTATTTGCCTTGAGGATGCTCGTGGAAACGCACAGACAAGGTCAGAAGGAGCTAGATTCTGTCTTTGTGGCTCTAGAGAAAGCCTACAACAGATATTCATTTTTCAAGACTATTCTTTTACCGCATCACCGTTTTGAAAGATGTGGTATCAAAGTTGACTGTCCAGCTTGTGTTGAGGTAAAGTAACTTGGCTACGTTACAGAAACTTATGGAGGCTATCGGTTCATGTTCCACAGGGCTGCTGGTGACTTTGTGGGCGATCGATCGCTTAGGAAGGAGGAAGACCATGGCCTTGTGTTTCCTGGTCTTCTCCCTGTGCATCATTCCCCTCTACGGTTGCGTGGGGAGGTGAAAGGAAAGCCGCCATGTCCGAAATCAGATTGCGTTATTGTCATCCAGCCAGTAACGGCTTCCCATTTTCTTGCAGAGCGTCCATGACGGTGCTGATATTCATCGCCAGAGCTTTCATCGCTGGAGGATTCCAGGCTGCCTATGTTTATACTCCAGAGGTTAATTAGTTCACCTTGGATTCATCCGATTTATCCCGTAGTCATTTTGAACCGAATCAATATTACAGTCAAGGGGAGTGAGAAGTAGAATGACCTTCATGGTGTTCTCTGATACTCTACAGGTTTATCCGACTGCGAACAGGGCGTTAGGTCTGGGAACAAGCAGTGGAATGGCCCGAGTTGGTGCCCTCATCACACCTTTTGTCGCACAGGTAGCACCTGCAAAATTTTGCACTTTTTTACGTAAGCGATATATGGTATTGAGCTCGTGCACGTGACGTCACCGTTTTCACGGCGTCATATTGCCGGTCAAAAAGATGCTCGACATTGTGGGGGACATTGAATTGAAGCAGAATATTCACAATGTCTGAGACTTGTTGTGCTGTTGGTTGTCACAACAGACAAGACAGATATTCAAAGAGGTCATTCTATCGAATACCATCTGAAAAGACGAGAAAGAAATCGATGGATTTCGGCAATAAAACGTGATGGATGGTGCCCAACCAAATACACACGACTGTGTAGTGATCGCTTTATTTCAGGTAGGAATTATTCTTCTCAATCTCATATTACCAAAAAGTATTTATAATGCCAAGTTAGCTCATTTGAGAACAATGCGTTAAAACAAAAAGACTTCGTCGTCTCCAACGTACACGGAAGCGTGTTGCGGCCACGCGGTAAACTTCGGTAAACCTCTCACGACAGACTTTTTTTTTTTTTAATATGCATTGTTCTCAAATGAGTCCAATGCGTATTTAAAAAAAGAAACTAAACTGTCGGTCACACAGAGGTTTACGTAGGTTAACATGGGGCCGCAACACGCTTCTGTTTACGGGGGCTGAAGCCTATCCCAGCAGTTTATTTTTTTTAAACATGCATTGTAGTCATTTGAGTACAATGCATATTTAAAAAATAGATGTCAATGGAGTTACTGAAGTTTAACTGCGCCCGCTTCCGCTTGGTACTTTTTTTTTTTTAACGCATTGTTCTCAAATGAGCCAACTTGACATTATAAATACTTTTTGAAAAAACGCTATGGCCAACTCGCTTGTCCTCTTTCTTTTTCCAATCATAGTAAGTCATTTTGTGTAAAACCAGGGGTCATTTTTTTAAATATTGGTATTTATATTGAATACTAGCTGAAAAAAAATCAATGGATTTCGGAAAAGGTTAAGGTGTAGCCGAACACTCTTCCGCGTTCACGAGCCGTCTCCCCGTTGAGAACAGATCGAGCAACGAAGTATTTGTATGCGTCCAGACTTTTATACGCTTTCAAACATTTCCGTCTAAATATCGACGACTTACTCACCAGATCCACGTGTAGATCCAGTTGTCCAAGACAAGCGGAAACGGGTTAACAGTCCAATTTCTTATCGGCGAAAACATCGACTTCGGCATTAAATATGGGTCCTCTATGCTGAGTTTATCTAATTTTTCCATGTACCTTTGTTTACCTTTGTTTATTATCAACTTCTAAATGTTTAACGGTATCGGACAAAACTCTGGGCGTGGTGCTATGAGACGGATTTTCGTCTCCAACCGACTTAGCATCGAGCGATGCTTTGTTTGACCGGCAATACGGCCACTCACGTGACTTCGGCGACGTCGGTGCACAAGCGTTATACAGTGAGACACTTCTTTCTCTGGCAGGTGTTGTTGGAGTCATCCGTGTATTTGGCTCTGTCGGTGTACTGCTGCTGCTGTCTGCTCGCCGCCGTCGCCTCTTGCGCTCTGCCCATCGAGACGACGGGACGGGGCCTGCAGGACTCCCACCAGCGTCAGTGGGGCCAGGAGATGACGGGCCGGGCCTCCTCCTCCTCGCAAACCCCGGGGCCGATCCCTCATTCCAGTTCCGGCTCCCAGGGCTGAGCGACGTTTGAGATTCTCACAGTGAAGAACGAAAGACAAAAAAAAAAAGGCTAGAGCAGCTTCTCGCACGCGTCCCGTCTCGTATACAGTTTAGCCACTAAAGTGACGTCGGGGGGGAGGCAGACAGCACAAAACGTCGTCACTTGCACTTCAGAGTCTTCAAGCATCATTGCCATCTATTTTGCCGCTGTATACCTTCAACAGAATGGCTGGAACGCGCGGCATTCAGACCTGGGCGGAGGAAGCGTGAGGAAAAATGAGAGCTGAGAAATTCAGAAAAAGCGATACAGAAGCTGGGGAGCCCGTGGTGGAGTGAGGGGGTAGGGGGTGGGGGGGGGGAACTTGCTGTGTGATGCAAACGTAAAGGCTAAACAAGTTATGATTGAAGAATTATATGAAAAAAAAACATAGTGCACACTTTTGACACTTCAACAACAATGAAAAAAGCCTTAAAAATGTATACCCATCTACTTTAAAACAATCTTTTTTTTCTCCAAATGCAGAATGAAGAAAATAGCCACAATTATAAATTCTGTTTACATCATAATGATGGTGCCCAAGTGTAAATGTGAACACCAACTTGTAAAAAAAAAAAATATATATATATATATATATATATATATATATATATATAAAGAAAATTTCAATAGCAATATTCATTTAGGTCAGGGGTCACCAATGCGGTGCCCGCGGGCTCATGGTCGCCCTCGAGGACATATTAAGGCGCTCGTGAGGCATGTTCTAAAAATACCAAATTAAATTTTGAATCTGACTTGCTGATGTTATTTAAATTTTTGAAATACCTGTAATGTCACATGCAAAAAATTAAAACGAAAATATTTTATGTATGTATAATGAACTATGACTGAAGTTTGCTGCAAACAAGTCATGCAGCCCTTCGTACAATCAGTTCTCACGAAGTCGCCCTCCGCCTCAAAAACGTTGATGACCCCCGATTTAGGCCATGACCATTTTTTGACCATGATGTTAAAATGATGTTCACCGTTTGTAGTACTTTATGTACTGTGCGTGTTGTCTGCGATAATTCTGAACTCAATGGAAGTCTCATTGCACTGGAAAATACACGAGTGGAGATTCATATCTGGGAGGACTTCTTTTATTTACTGTCAGCCTGATTTAAAAAAAAAAAAAAACCCACACAGCAATTGCAATATTTTTAATGTGACGCTACACGATTATGTGATCTCGGTGGACTCGTAACATCAAACTCCATCAACAATATTTGTTCACGTACTAAACAGTCATTTAACGAGATTTATACCTCTGTAAATAATTCATCAAATGTCAGTTTCTTTGGAAAGAGATAACGAGAATTATGGATTTTCTCAACCTGTTTTGTTTGGAAAAATTAGCTGCTGCTTATTACAGTAATCAGTATTAAGATGTACACTGAATTTTGTCATCACAATGTCAATGTACCACATGATGCCAGTAAAATCTTTGATGATTTGATGTTATTCATCAAAGTTTTTAAGTTCTGCATAAATATTTACATTCAATTGTGTGGTTTAATTTGTAAGCCCGTCAGATTTGAATTTACGCATGATTACTAATCGCTCCTTTATCTCATGGTAATGACTTTGTCAGATGATAATTTGATCCAAATCGAATCACAAATGCTGTGTAAAATTTCACAGGTGAGCTTTTGGCAGCTTTCCCTTTTCTTTGACGATCTCGCCAAACAGTCTGGCTGCTTCCTGGGCGCAGCCTTTGTAAATGCTCATCCCGAAACCTCCGTGGCCGTAGTTGTGGATCACCTGCAGGTGGCAACCGCACTGACTCAGACACTGACGTCCCAGTGTTCATATCTGGAGTTATGATCAGATGTTTTAGAATCACCTCGACCGCGGCGGTACCGGACAGCAGAGTCTCTCGCTCCAATCTGACTTTGCTTCGGACTGGCCTGAGGGCGGTCCAGTCGTCCACTATCCTGGCATGCTGTGATCAGAAAACAACAACAACAACAACAAACAGCATTTGCCTCACAGTTCTGAGCACCCGGGTTCGATCCCAGCCTCGGCTGTGTGGAGCTTGCATCTTTTCCCCGTGCCTTGTGTGGGTTTTCTCCGGGCAGTCCCGTTTCCTCCCACACCCCAAAAACATGGATTAATCGGACCGTAGGTGCTATTGTGAGTGCAGCTGTTTGTCTCAACGTGCTGTTGGATATTATTTTTTGATCAATACAAAAGTCCGTTAATCATCTGACTCCAAATTGTGACCTTACCCGACCACCAGTCATCCAACAATTTGCGCGCTCGTTCTGCAAAGAAAGTTATCAGGAAGCCGGCATTTTCACACGCGAGTGGATTTATTGCTTCAACAAACACCTGGGTCTCGGGTCCCTCTCATTACAACCCTGTACGTCTCTGTTCCCTCCAGCCGACGACCTACACACCCGAGTTGCCCGGGACAATTTAAAAGTACAATCTACTAATTCACTATTGGTTATGTGTCTACTGCAGTTATCCTTGGCGCTCTCTCATTGGTCTTTATTGGTCTGCGGGATGAAGGGCCGACTCCTCCCGCCTGCGGTTGTTGACATTTTGTTGCTCCCGTCTCCCTCTAGGCCAAGCGTCGCGTCGCGTCACACCTGCTGATTGTGGTCACCACCAACCGTCGAGAATATTCCGTTCTAGCACGCTATCTGCTGTAATCACTTTCTTGCCACATTCTCACACTGCAAATTTTCATCCACAGACTTTTGCACATTAAGCAGTATTGCAAATACATTGCCCTGTTGATTAACTTTTATACATTTCATTTCCTTTAGTGCCCTAATGCAGCCCTATGGGGGCACAAACCAGTGCAATCTGTAGGCCGGTCCCAAGCCCGGATAAATGCAGAGGGTTGCGTCAGGAAGGGCATCCGGCGTAAAAACTGTGCCAAACAAATATGAGCGTTCATCTAAAGAATCCCATACCGGATCGGTCGTGGCCCGGGTTAACAACGCCCGCCCCCGGCACTGCTAACCTACAGGGCGTCGGTGGAAATTCAGCTACTGTGGGTCGAAGACAAAGAAGAAGAGGAAACCGGATCCAGCGTCAGAAGAAAAAGAGGAATGCACAGAGCCTACAACTGAGTGTAGGGACTTTGAATGTTGGGACTATGACAGGAAAAGCACAGGAGTTGGTTGACATGATGATTAGGAGAAAGGTTGATATTCTGTGCATCCAAGAGAGCAGGTGGAAAGGTAGTAAGGCTAGAAGTTTGGGAGCAGGGTTTAAATTATTCTACCACGGAGTAGATGAGAAGAGAAATGGAGTAGGGGTTATTTTAAAGGAAGAGCTGGCTAAGAATGTCTTGGAGGTAAAAAGAGTATCAGATCGAGTGATGAGACTAAAATTTGAAATTGAGGGTGTTATGTATAATGTGGTTAGCGGCTATGCACCACAGGTAGGATGTGACCTAGAGTTGAAAGAGAAATTCTGGAAGGAACTAGATGAAGTAGTTCTGAGCATCCCAGACAGCGAGAGAGTTGTGATTGGTGCAGATTGTAATGGACATATTGGTAAAGGAAACAGGGGCGATGAAGAAGTGATGGGTAAGTACGGCATCCAGGAAAGGAACTTTGAAGGGCAGATGGTGGTGGACTTTGCAAAAAGGATGGAGATGGCTGTAGTGAACACTTATTTCCAGAAGAGGGAGGAACATATAGTGACCTACAAGAGCGGAGGTAGAACCACGCAGGTAGATTATATTTTGTGCAGACGATGTAATCTGAAGGAGGTTACTGACTGTAAAGTAGTGGTAGGGGAGAGTGTAGCTCGACAGCATAGGATGGTAGTATGTAGGATGATTCTGGTGGTGGGTAGGAAGATTAAGAAGACAAAGGTAGAGCAGAGAACCATGTGGTGGAAGCTGAGAAAGGAAGAATGTCGTGCGGCCTTCCGGAAAGAGGTGAGACAGGCTCTCGATGGACAAAACCGAAGCTCCCGGAAGACTGGACGACGACAGCCAAGGTGATCAGAGAGACAGGCAGGAGAGTACTTGGTGTGTCATCTGGTAGGAAGGGGAGAAGGAGACTTGGTGGTGGAACCCCAAAATACAGGGAGTCATACAAGGAAAGAGATTAGCGAAGAAGAAGTGGGATACTGAGAGGACTGAGGAGAGGCGAAAGGAGTACATCGAGATGCGACGTAGGGCAAAGGTAGAGGTGGCAAAGGCTAAACAAGAGGCATATGAAGACATGTACACCAGGTTGGACACGAAAGAAGGAGAAAAGGATCTCTACAGGTTGGCCAGACAGAGGGATAGAGATGGGAAGGATGTGCAGCAGGTAAGGGTGATTAAGGATAGAGATGGAAATGTGTTGACTGGTGCCGGTAGTGTACTAAATAGATGGAAAGAATACTTTGAGAAGTTGATGAATGAAGAAAATGAGAGAGAAGGAAGAGTTGAAGAGGCAAGAGTGAAGGACCAGGAAGTGGAAATGATTACTAAGGGGGAAGTCAGAAAGGCACTACAAAGGATGAAAACTGGAAAGGCAGTTGGTCCTGATGACATACCGGTAGAGGTATGGAAGCAATTTGGAGAGATGGCTGTGGAGTTTTTGACCAACTTATTCAACAGAATACTAGCGGGCGAAAAGATGCCTGAAGAATGGAGGAAAAGTGTTCTAGTTCCCATTTTTAAGAACAAAGGGGATGTTCAGAGGTGTGGGAACTATAGAGGAATAAAGTTGATGAGCCACACAATGAAGTTATGCGAAAGAGTTGTGGAGGCGAGACTCAGGACAGAAGTAAGTATCTGCGAGCAACTTTATGGTTTCTCGCCGAGAAAGAGTACCACAGATGCATTATTTGCCTTGAGGATGCCAGTGGAAAAGTACAGAGAAGGTCAGAAGGAGCTACATTGTGTCTTTGTGGATCAAGAGAAATCCTATGACAGAGTACCAAGAGAGGAACTGTGGTACTGCATGCGTAAGTCTGGTGTGGCAGAGAAGTATGTTAAAATAGTACAGGACATGTATGATGGCAGCAGAACAATGGTGAGGTGTGCCTTAGGTGTGACAGAGGAATTTAAGGTGGAGGTGGGACTGCATCAGGGATCAGCTCTGAGCCCCTTCCTGTTTGCAGTGGTAATGGATAGGCTGACAGATGAGGTTAGACTGGAATCCCCTTGGACCATGATGTTCGCAGATGATATTGTCATATGCAGTGAAAGCAGGGAGCACGCAGAGGAACAATTGGAAAGATGGAGACATGCACTGGAAAGGAGAGGAATGAAGATTAGCCGAAGTAAAACAGAATATATGTGCGTGAATGAGAAAAGTGGAGGGGGAAGAGTGAGGCTACGGGGAGAAGAGATAGCGAGGGTGGACGACTTCAAATACTTGGGGTCAACAATACAGAGAAATGGTGAGTGTGGCAAGGAAGTGAAGAAACGGGTCCAAGCGGCGTGGAACAGTTGGCGGAAGGTGTCTGGTGTGTTATGTGACAGAAGAGTGTGTGCTAGGATGAAGGGCAAAGTTTACAAAACAGTGGTGAGGCCGGCCATGATGTACGGATTAGAGACAGTGGCACTGAAGAAACAACAGGAAGCTGAACTGGAGGTGGCAGAAATGAAGATGTTGAGGTTCTCGCTCGGAGTGACCAGGTTGGATAGGATTAGAAATGAGCTCATTAGAGGGACAGCCAAAGCTGGATGTTTTGGAGACAAGATTCGAGAGAGCAGACTTCGATGGTTTGGACATGTTCAGAGGCGAGAGAGTGAGTATATTGGTAGAAGGATGCTGAGGATGGAGCTCCCAGGCAAAAGAGCGAGAGGAAGACCAAAGAGAAGGTTTATGGATGTGGTGAGGGAAGACATGAGGGCAGTTGGGGTTAGAGAGGAAGATGCAGGAGATAGGCTAAGATGGCAAAAGATGACACGCTGTGGCGACCCCTAACGGGACAAGCCGAAAGGAAAAGAAGAAGAAGAAGATTTCCTTTAGTGGCCTGCGATTGGCTGGCGACCAGTTCAGTGTGTAGCCCGCCTCCTGCCCGTTGACAGCTGGGATAGGCTCCAGCACTCCCCACGACCCTTGTGAGGATAAGCGGCAAAGAAAATGGATGGATGGATGATGAACGATCCAACGGCATGAATGCACAGTATTAAGAACATATTTTTAATAAGCTTGGAAGAAAATCTAACCTGCAGACAGATGAAAGAAGAAAATAACAGGATCTAAACCTTCAAATAATTGCACAAGTTGATCGTATACAGTAGCATTTCCTTCCATTTTCTTAGCCGCTTATCCTCACAAGGGTCGCGGGAGTGTCGGAGCCTATCCACGTTGTCAACTGGCAGGAGGCGGGGCACACCCTGAACCGGTTGCCAGCCAATTGCAGGGCACATCGAGAAAGATAATGGGTGCACTCACAATCATACCTAGGGGCAATTTAGAGTCCATCAATCCATCCATTTTCTTAGCTGCTTATCCTCACAAGGGTCACGGGAGTGCGGGAGCGTACCCCAGCTGTTGCCGGGTAGGAGGTGGGGCACACACTGAATCGATGTGCCAGCCAATCGCAGGGCACATGGAGACAAACAGCTGCACTCACAATCACACCTACGGGCAATTTGAAGTGTTGTCCAATTAATGTTGCATGTTTTTGGGATGTGGGAGGTAAACCGGAGTGCCTGGAGAAAACCCAAGCAGGCACGGGGGCAACATGAAAACTCCACACAGGTGGGGCTGGGATCAAACCCCGGGACCTCAGAACTGTGAGGCCAACACTTTACAGCTGATCCTCCGTGCCGCCCAGTAGTAGTTATTTTATCATATTTTATACATTTACAAACACACACAATTTTCCAGGACAGTTTGGGCTAAGTCCTTTTTTCCCCCCCGCTGTGCCTCAGTGCATCTTCGGCATGGGAAAACGTTCAACTTGTACCAAACACTTTTGGGGTATGCTGGAACTGCATTTGTCAGCTCTGAAATTCCCAGACACACTCAAACATCTTGCCAAAGTCTTCCCACGGGAGAGCGAGCCACTGAAGCACTTAAAGGGACACAAACCTCAAATTTTTCCTCGTTCACGTTCTAGTATTGTCAGAATACATTTTGTGCCGATTGCAGACATCAACTGGCACCAAAAGGAATTGTAATACTTGTATTACGTTATTACCCTGAGGCTGGGCTCGAGCTGGCAAGCCTTTTCCCAAATGGTCTTATGATCGGCGGAATCGTTTTGCTCATTCCAGTTGCCCAACTGGAACACGCCGCCGACTACCACGAAACGACTCCTGCGGATAAAAACGGAGGAAAAGAAAGGAACGGTATGACGGCGCGCACATCACTACCTTTTGACCCAAGTGAATGTGATGCTATGAAATATTTCTCTGGATAGATCATGACTCGAGGTGTACGGGATTGCAATACAGCTATGACGTGAGAGATAAAATGCATTGAAAATTAAAAAAAAAAAAAAAGTATTCATTGAAGTTACTCAAAACTTATTTCACACCGGGATTTTCCCAGTTTTCCGTCTTTTGTACGGGACCACAAGGCCGATTGTCCACATCACTTTATGTTTAAAAAACTAATAATAATTAAAAATGAATTATCGCTGTCGTGCCGCTGGGAAAGCCACTTCGGTGGGTCCTGCCTTAAATGGACGGACAAATAAATTCCGGCCCGAGAGTTACCGGGAATGCGGTCTGAAACCGGAATTTGTCAGGGTCAAGTCAGTACTAGCGCTACCCTGGAATGATGTATGGCGAGTTGTAAACCCCTTTAGCAGTGTGGGTCATAATCCAGTGCTTCAGCCATGGGGCCTCCACCTACAAGACAAAAAAAAAAAAAAGAATAACTTATTCCACTTGACCCAAAAAAATATGTACAATGAGTCTCCTAACCTTTATTATCTGTCCCCGGGCAGGTTGAAGGTCAGAGTCAGGCTGCAGGTCTGCAGATCTTATCCCAGTACAGTTTATTATCACGTCGACACCATTTTTAGACAGCTAAAAACAGGGAATGACAAAAATGTAAAAAAAGAAAAAGAAAAAAAACCTAAACAGAAAATACATATATTTGCTCATAGACCATTTTTGGATGGTTGTGGTATATTGAACAAAATATTGAAATATACAACTTGGCCCAATTTGATTTAAACTCTGGCCAAATTTAGAGCTGGAGGTTTTTATTTTATTTTAATTTGTTGAAGAAGTGTCTTCTAATTGGAAATTACACAGGAAAATGCCAAAATATTTGGAAAAACTCAGAAATTGTCTTAAAGATATTAAATACAAATGTTAAACTTTTGCACTTTGAAAATTATTCATGTTTCCCGCAGGAGTGTAACCTGGACTGATTTATGACAGGTAATCCTAATTGTATATTTACAATCCATCCTTCCATTTTCTTTTGCTGCTTATTCTCACTAGGGTGGTGGGGAGTGCTGGAGCCTATCCCAGCTGTCACTGGGCAGGAGTCGGGGTACACCCTGAACTGGTCGCCAGCCAATCGCAGGGCGCATGGAGAAAGACAAGGGGTGCACTCACAATCACACCTAGGGGCAATTTAGAGTGTCTAATTAACGTTGCACGTTTTGGGGATGTGGGAGGAAACCGACACAGGCCCGGGGAGAACATGCAAACCCCACACAGGCGAGGCTGGGATTTGAACGCCGGTCCTCAGAACTGTTAGGCCAACGCTTTACAGCTGCACCACCGTGCCGCGTCATAATGCTTTAGTAGTTCAAAAATAAATTGTGCTCAACGTTTTAGCCATGTTTTTGTGGATATTGTAAAAACAAAACCATCAAATGTCAATTCAGATTTTCTGTAAATTTGACCAGAGTTTAAAGAATTTAGGCCCGTGTGTGCAACTAGATTATTAAAAAAAAAAAAAAAAAAAAGCTTACCTCTGTAAAAGAGCCAATTTTCCTGTGATAAAATTTCACACCTCGTTTAGCCAACCTGAGGAGCACACCAAGGGTAATATTAACACTTGAACACGTGCTAAGTATGACGCTTTCATATCTGCAATACAAGGTTATTGTAGCACATATATTGCATTGTATGGTGCATGGCTTGCTGTCTGGACTATGTAAAGCACTTTTAAAGAGTTCACGACCTGACAGCTTGCTAGGCTGAATCAATAACAGAGAAAAAAAAATGTTTTTCTATCCTCAGCCTGCGTCAATGAGAGCAGCATGAAAAGTAGTCACTCATTGACTCATTTGGGTACCTTGTCGAAAAGTGCTAAGAATTTGTTATGAGGATTGAAATCTGGGGACCTCGTATGAGGGACATATAGAATCAAAGTTTTAGAAAAATATGGAATTTAGTGTGGTCTACATTCATGATTTAATAGGTGATCAAATAATAATAATCCATTCATCCATTTTCTTAGCCGCTTATCCTCATGAGGGTCGCGGGGAGTGCTGGAGCCTATCCCAGCTGTCAACGGGCAGGACGCGGGGTAGACCCTGAACTGGTCGCCAGCCAATCGCAGGGCACATCAAGACAAACAGCCGCACTCACAATCACACCTTGGGGCAATTTAGAGTGTCTAATTAATTTTGCACGTTTTTGGGATGTGGGAGGAAACTGAAGAGCCCACCCAGAGAAAACCCACGCAGGCACGGGGAGAACATGCAAACTCCACACGGGCAGGGCCGGGATCGAACCCGGTCCTCAGAACTGTGAGGCCAACGCTTTACCATCTGATCCACCATGCTGCCCCAATTCTAATAATAATAATAATCTTAAAAATGAACTTAGTCTTGTTCATCCATCCATCCATTTTCTTTTGCTGCTTATCCTCACGAGGGTCACAGGGAGTGCTGGAGCCTATCCCAGTTGTCAACAGGCAGGAGGCGGGGTAGACCCTGAACTGGTCGCCAGCCAATCGCAGGGCACATCCAGACAAACAGCCGCACTCACAATCACACTAGGGGCAATTTAGAGTGTCCAATTAATTTTGCGTGTTTTTGGGACGCGGGAGGAAACCGGAGTGCCCGGAGAAAACCCACACAGGCACGGGGAGAACAAGCTAACTCCACACAGGCGGGTCTGGGATCGAACCCGGGACCTCATAACTCTGAGGCCCACGCTTCACCAGCTGAGCAACGTGCTGCTCCAATTATAACAACAATAATAATAATAATAATATTAAAAATGAACTTTGTCTTGTTCAATTTTATGAATTGTATTTTTATTCAAAAAAAATGAACAGGAAGTGGAAATGTAACGAAATTTTGACGTTATTTGTGTTTATGTAGAGTTGTGTAAAAAAACTCACCAGTCCATCAGCCAAGGTAAGTACGTTTTACCTTCCAAGATCAGAGCAGTATCGAACCACCCATAACTTATTAAAAAAAAAAAAAAAAAAAAAAAAAAGCATACAGCATTTTAGAAGAGACAAAAAATAACTGAATCATTTAGTAAAAATGACCATAATGCTAAAGTTTTGCAATCTCTTTGGATGGGCAAATGTTCTTCAACGACTTAACTACGAATGGCCGTGACTTTATGCTCACTGCGTGTTTCGTACTGACACGACATCCATCTATTGGACGCTACCTGTAGCCAGGAAACATCTTCAGCTCTCGGTCCGAGAGATACCTGAAGCCCAGGACTGTGTCTTTAAATGTCGGGTCCTGCGCACAACAACAAAAACACAATTGAGGGAAGGCGGACTTTGTAGCCGGATAGTCGTCTATTACAACCGTCCTTCGAGGTTACTGAATCACAAGTGAGCGACAGTTTGGAAGCTTAAAGGAGAAATCCAGTGCATCCAATAGGTCATGTAATATGTACCCTATTTTGACAATATGATGTTAAATCCTCTCTCATTTCATAGAGTTTTGAGAAGATTTTTTTTTTAATCGACAATTACGAATTTCCAGGGGCGCTGCCATTTTCCTGAGTCACATGACTTACGTGCGCGGACATGACATTTAAGGTGCCGCTCCAAAGGCTCGATTACATTGCGCCTAGCGCTGATTTCTCTGATTTATCCTCATCTGATGAAGAAATAGGTTGATCGGGAAGACGGAGGAATACGTCCATACAGTTTTGAACCTGTGGCTGTAAATGTTGAATATTAGAATGGTTCTTCAGGCGGAATGACGCGGAGTCTGACTCTCCGGACATCGAAGGTTGGCTCGCGGCCCGCCTTCGGTGGTAGGGGAGGTCTTTAGCCGAGCTTTGGCGACGGCGGAGGCCTTTAGCCGAGATTTAGCGGCGGCGGAGGCCTTTAGCCTAGCTTCAGCATCCGGGGCTAACGGCCTCCGCCGCCTGGAAGCTTGCCTCGCGGCCTGCCGCCTGGAAGCTCGCATCATTTCCGTCCGAAAAACCATCCGCAACTGCCTAACCGGAGCTCCCGGGGGCCTTTGTTTACGCACTTATGTCGCGCGTAGGCCTCCGAGTAGTCAGTCATTCCGCCCGAAGAACCATCCGGATATTCAACATTAATTACAGCTACAGCTTCAAATCTGTATGGAAGTATTCCTCCGTCTTCCCGATCGACCGATACTGCTATTTCTTCATCAGATGAGGATAAATCCAAAAAAAAAAAAAATCGGCGCTGGGCATAAACGGTGTCCCATGTAATCGAGCCTTTGTTGCGGCACAGTACACGTCACACCTGCGCACGTAGGTCATGTGACTCGCAAAAATGGCAGCGCCCCTGAAAATTCGTAATTGTCGATAAAAATCTCAAAACACCATTAAATGAGAGAGGATTTAACATCACATTGTCAAAATAGGGTACATATTACATGATCTATTGGATACACTGTTTATCCAAAGCACTGGATTTCCCCTTTAAAACAGCCTCATAAAAGTTATTGATTTATAAGTCGCTGACAATCATCAAAGTCATCTAATCAAAACTACCCTGTGGTAGATACTTCTTTCATGTACCACACTTAAAAGTATGTTCATGTTTCTAGTTCAAACTAAAATAACCACCGACGTTTGCTTTCCGATTTCGTAATCGCCGGCATGAAATTTAAACACAGGTCAAGTGACAAGCTTTACTCACGGGGGTTGGCATTGTGCAGAGGTTGTAGCCGGACTCCAGGAAAACACCCATTTTTACATAATCCGGTGAACGGAGGCAGCTCAGCAAGTAGTCAAAAGTCTCTTTAAACCACTTCCTGAAGGTGAGGCGAATGCGTCGGTGGAACGGGAACAATTTCAAGAAGAAGAAGAATTGTCAAAAAAAGGATGCAAATACCTCTCCTGGGCATCGCCCTTGTCATTGATGTACGGCTGCCAAAAACCTGCCGCTCCATCGCTGGTGGTCAGCGGCGTGAAGCGGTCTGCGTACACCTCGATGATCAGCGGCTTGACAATGGAGTGGTACTGCTCGTATATGCTCTGAGCTGTGGACAGTCCAATGACGCCGGCGCCGATTACAGCCACACGCATGTCTGGAGGAACACGAAAAGCTGTTTGCTTTTCTCTGATACAGACAGATACAAAAGCCACGTCTCATTTATCCATCCGTCCAATTTCTTTGCCGCTTATCCTCACGAGGGACGCGGGGAGTGCCGGAGCCTACCCCGGCTGTCAACGGGCAGGAGGCGGGGTACACCCTGAACTGGTTGCCGGCCAATCGCACGGCACATGGAGACAAACGGCTGCACTCACAATCACACCTAGGGGCAATTTAGGCTGCCCAATTACTGTCATTTTTAGGACAAAATACAGTCACCATATTTTGCTGGCCAGTAAGATCTCCTGGGCACATTCTACGGTGTCTACCTGGTGGGCGCCTCAGAACTGGTCCTCCAAATGTGATACAATCTTACAAGAAAAAAAAAAAAAAATCCCACAAAGTTGAGAGCATTAAGATACAATTGAATGGTCCAAAACGTATCTATCCATCCATTTTCTTTGCCGCTTATCCTCACGATGATCACGTTGAGTGCCGGAACCTATCCCAGTTGTCAACGGGCAGGAGGCAGGGTACACTCTGAAATGGTTGCCAGCCACGGAGACAACCAGTCGCACTCACAATCACACCTAGGGGCAATTTAGAGCGTCCAATTAATGTTGCATGTTTTTGGGATGTGGGAAGAAACCGGAGTGCCCGGAGAAAACTCGCGCAGGCACGGGGAGAACATGCAAACTCCACACAGGCGAGGCAGGGATCGAATCCGGGTCCTCAGAACTGTGAGCCCGACGCTTTACCATCGTGCGAGGTCACATTGAATTGATCATTATTGATGTCAAAGGACACAAAATTGAATGTTTGCATTTGTGAAATATCATGGTACGAACTAACTTTAGTCACACCAGTAGATTTATATTATATTTGATTCATTTCTTTTAAACTTTATTATAGCACCGCAGGTCTGAGAGCAATGCTATTTCAGATATGTTGTATGACATGTGACTGACAATAAAGTTACTTTAACTAATTTAAAAAAAAAAAAGGTGTAACTTGATGAAACAAAAGAAAAGTAGATCAGCAAGACAACAAAGCAATCAATATTATTCGCAGTAGTTAAGCTGTTGGCCACGCAAGAATGAACATAAAACGTAGTTTGAAATGCAGCTCGAGTAAAAACGATTTATAGATTTTGGCACATCGCCCCTGCTTTGAAGCACCAGTATGCCACTCAACAGTTTCGAAATACTCCACTGCAACTAAACTGGAGCCAAAGTATTTGATCCACTTCGTCAAATTCGCAGCGAGAACAAACAAGAGACGTGCACCGCGGCCAAGGGCGGAACTTATTAGCATAGACAGTCCGGTACTTCGAGTCTCCGCGACTGCGAGTGTCGCTTGGTCGCAAGTTTCGGTTTCCGGCGTCAAGTCTGCGAAAGAGAGCCGTCAAAAGTGAGCGCGGAGAATCGCACGGTGCGTCGAAACGGGTCAGTGTACCGTTAGGAGCAGCAAAATTCGATCGATGTCTGCGACTTGGAGGAGAACAAGTGCGGCTGCGGTGCACGAGCGAGAGGCGGAGTCTCTATCAAGCCAGCTGAGGTGTCAAATTCTTCTTTTTCTTTTTTTCAGCGGGATCGGACTGCAGTTACGATTTTCCTGAAGACTGTGCAACCAAATAAGGATGAAAGATTAGTATATTATTAGATACACAACACCGCAAATTGGTGGATAACCAGTCAAGGATCAAATTTGAACTATGGTATACGTTGGCAATAAAAAGAAATTAAGCTTGCACGATTACATCAATCCATCCATTTTCTTAGCCGCTTATCTTCACAAGTGTCGCGGGGAGTGGCTGGAGCCTATCCCAGGTGTCAACGGAAAGGGGGCGGGATACACCCTGAACTGGTCGCCAGCCAATTGCAGGGCACATCGAGACAAACAGCCCCACTCACAATCACACCTCGGCGCAATTGTCCAAATAATGAACCCTGGACCTCAGAACTGTGAGGCCAACACTTTCCACATTTGTGCAATTATTTAGTTGATTTTTTTCCCCCACAGATATTAATTCTCATGCATGAAAATTGGTATTTTTTAGTGCATTGCTTCAAGGAAGACTCTCCCCAGAATTATAGGAATGGGAGCACACATTAAAAGTTAGTAGATGAGGGTGCAATGTTTCTTTTGATGCCAGAGTTATCCACAGCTTATCCTCACAAGGGTTGCGGGAGTAAGGAGCCTATCCCAGCTATCAACGGGCAAGGGGCGGGATACACCCTGAACTGGTCGCCAGCCAATTGCAGGGCACATCGAGACAAACAGCCCCACTCACAATCACACCTCGGCGCAATTGTCCAAATAATGAACCCTGGACCTCAGAACTGTGAGGCCAACACTTTCCACATTTGTGCAATTATTTAGTTGATTTTTTTCCCCCACAGATATTAATTCTCATGCATGAAAATTGGTATTTTTTAGTGCATTGCTTCAAGGAAGACTCTCCCCAGAATTATAGGAATGGGAGCACACATTAAAAGTTAGTAGATGAGGGTGCAATGTTTCTTTTGATGCCAGAGTTATCCACAGCTTATCCTCACAAGGGTTGCGGGAGTAAGGAGCCTATCCCAGCTATCAACGGGCAAGAGGCGGGGTACACCCTGAACTGGTCGCCAGCCAATCACAGGGCACATCGAGACAAACAGCCCCACTCACAATCACACCAAGGGGCAATTGTCCAAATAATGAACCCTGGATTTCAGAACTGTGAGGCCAACACTTTCTATATTTGTGTAATTATTTAGTTGATTTTTTTCCCCCACAGATATTAATTCTCATGCATGAAAATAGGTATTTTTAGTGCATTGCTTAAAGGAAGACTCTCCTCAAAATTATAGGAATGGGAGCACACATTAAAAGGCGTGAACATGCAAACTCCACACAGTTGGGTCGGGGATCCAACCCGGGACCGCAGAACTGTGAGGCCAACGCTTTCCAGCTGCACCACAAACGTTAATATTTCTTACACACGCCAATTGGAAATTTAGGACAGATTTTTGCAAGTTTCATGCAAGTTGACACACATGGAGTGATGTCACGGCCAGATCTGGCTCCTAGGACACATGTGATCACAGCCTTGAATGATTTTTATTTAAATTATGGCAGATTGAGCTAAATATCGACAACAATGATGAAATCCATACTTTGTATTTATGACTTTTTCATTTCTGTGCAATCTTGCACATTGACTACTACGTGCTACTAATACTTAGTATGACAGTAGTACTACTCTCCTAATCACTGGAAAGTGCCATGACGCGAGGTCCGTGAAGTGGGCCGTCTACCGCCCTCCGTCCATCTGTTCATTCACCAGGCGCCAGGCTGATCGCTAGCCGGCCAGCTAGCACTAGCAGTGCAGCTCAGCAGGCCACAACGGCCGCCGGTGCGTCTTCAGCTTCCAGCCATGGCGTTAGTCACCCTGCAGCGGTCCCCGACCCCCAGCGCCGCGTCCACCGCCAGCAACGCGACCACCACCGCGGGCGAGGTCTGTGTGCTCTCGAGGCGTGGATGAACAAATACGTCGTGGCGGTTTTTTTGTTTTGTTTTTTTGGGGCGGTGGTGATGTTGCCGTAGAAAGGCCGTTCTTGCATGAAGCTAGCGCAAGCTAGCGTTTGTTACGTGTTAGCGAACCGGTGCGTCTCTATATTGTCCAAACATTGCAGCAACCCTTTGCACTCGTTGGGCTGACGTTGAATGAATTCATTTTTTTACACACTAAAATATTACAAAATAAAAAATGCACATTTGCTGAAACTGTTTTAAAGCTAAAATTACACAAAGTTTAGCCTGCGCTAGACTTAGTAGCAATCTAGCTAACGTTAGCCAGTTCATGACGTGACTGGGTAGCAGTCATTATGACGCTTTTAATTTAAATTAAATTGATTAAACAGGATGTCTGGCACATTATTATTAACAGACGAAAACCACGCAGCTCCACCTCCAAGCAGACCTTCATCCCCTGTTTTGACATTTGATAGAGCAAGTGAGACGTTCGTGTTTTATTGGATGGCTTGTCATATTCCCGTTTGAATTCAAGAATGACAGATGTAAACCAGACACTTGCCGAGTGACAGACTTATTATTTCCCCTCATGGGGGATATATTTGATCAATTTTGACATGTTGACCTAACATTTATGTTTGTCTGAGAATGACAGCAAGTTCCCTTTTCAATTTCAAACACTGTCTTTACCCACGCATGGGGGCGCTAGCTATCAAGTTTAACAACCACCCATGTAAAAAGTCTGCAACTGCACTATCTTGTACTGAGGTGTTTATTTTGCTTACATATAAACACGACGTACCTTTGTAAGCGACAACTACAGTCATAAACATTAAGATAATTTCTGAGATCTGTTTTTTCAGTGGTCATTCATAGTGTAAATGAGTGATAGTAATAATAGCTGCTTTTTTAAATTTATGTTTTGACCACAGCTATCTTAAATGAACTCAAAGGGGTGTTAAAATAACCGTATACAAATACCATTGGGTGAAGTATGCAGGATACTGCGATTACGCAGTAATTGTTTGCATTTGTGCAGTAGTTGTTAGTTTTCTATTTTTTTTCCATAAATTTGGCAATGCATCTGTAGCGGTTGGCCCAGCCCGCAGATGTCTGGTGACACGGAGCCGTTAAAGCTGCTGCAGCTATGATGTCATCGACTCAGGGAAGAGTGGGTGCAGTGATGGAGTTACTACGACTGTGAGAAAAGAGAGCTCACGTCGGAATTATGATAATGTTGAGTAGCTCGTATTTTAAGCTCGATTCACCCTTTTTACAGTAGAGTGTAAGATGGAAAATGAAATCTCGTGCGGAATAACTGATCATAAATGAACATACTCCATCTGCATATCCCCTCACCAACCACTTCATTAGTTGCACTTTTAATGTAAAAAGAGTCAGCACTTAAATCCTTAGTATATTTTTGTGTGCTCCACATTTGTAACGCAAGTATTTTTCACGGTTATTTCAATGGTCAATAAGATATAATGTGGCGCTTTCCTAAAGTCGCTGCTCTCTTATTTGGGAATTAATTCATTTTCTACTGAATATTTGTGAGGATACCAAAAATAAACCAGTCAACAGTTAGTGATAGTTTAGCAATGATTTCCTGATCTATATTAATGTAAAATGGCACAACACATGAGTCCTGTTAACATCAAATAGCACTTTTTTGGCTCACTTTCTTTGTGTAAATCTAAATTTAAGTTTGCCTGTATTCTCCTATTAAAAATCCATCTTGTAATCACGACACTCTCTATTTCAGGATTTTGGGAGCGAAGATGAACGGCGGATAAATCAAAGGTAAGCTGCGTCTCCAGCCGACAAACATAACTGCAAAATAGACACATCACAGTTAGTCAGCTATATAGCGGTTATTCTAGCTGTGCAGAGGTAAAAATTGCAATGGTTGATGAGATTTGTTGGCAGTGTAAAAGGTGTGTGAGTGCATGTTTAGTGTCGCGCTTCTGTGAGCTGATACATGTTGGCTGTTAATGACTCTGTGGTGAAATTGGTCTGTGAGGCATCTGCTGTGCTGTGACCGCCGCAATGCTAGTCGAAGCTTTGGCACCAGGAAGGAGAAATTAGTGTCACCTTGAAGACATTTCTGAATGTTTTTTTCATCACGCGAACTTTGGACATAACGCGGTTAAGACAGACCACCCTGGCGTTGCTTACGTTGAGCAGGAGTAAGAGATGTGATACAAGTGAAGTGTGTGTGTGTGTGTGTGTGTGTGTGTGTGTGTGTGTGTGTGTGGTGTGTGTGTGTGTGTGGCTATGCTGTACTTTGTTTTAAGGCAAGTGTTTTCAGGTTGAAAATTCAAAAATCACATGTTTTTGCAATTTCCAACCATCCTGGTAAAGAAAAACTGTGGAGCTCTTTGTCCATCAAGTATGCTTTCTTTACTACATCACCGTACAATATTTTTATTGTCTGCCAGAGCTCAAGACACTGGGCAGTTGTGTGGAGTTTGCACGTTTTCCCTGTGCCTGTGTGGGTTTTTTCCGGGGACTCCGGTTTCCTCCCGCATTCCAAAAACATCCAACATTAATTGGACACTAAATTGCGGCAAGGTGTGATTGTGAGTGCAACTGTTTGTCTCTATGTGCCCAGCAATTGGCTGGCAACCAGTTCAAGGTGTACTCCACCTCCTGCCCGTTGACAGCTGGGATAGGCTGCAGCACTTCCCGTGACCCTTTTGAGGATAAGCGGCTAAGAAAATGGATGGATGGATGTTTCCAATGTACACCTATGCCAAAACATCTTGCTTCTGTTACTCTGAAAACCACTGTGCCATAATCTGATGAAAGGGGCCTTAAACATTCGCAAAAGTAAGTCATCATTGATCTATCTATCCATTTGCTGAGCCACTTATCCTCACAAGGGTCACGGGAGGGCTGGAGCCTATCCGAGCTATCATCGGGCAGGAGGCGGGGTACACCCTGGACTGGTTGCCTGCCAAGCGCAGGGCACATTGAGACAAACAGCCACACTCACAATCACACCTTGGGGCAATTTAAAGTCTTGAATCAATGCATGTTTTTGGTATGTAGGAGGAAACCGGAGTGCCCGGAGAAAACCCACGCAGGCACAGGGAGAACACAAAAACCCGACACAAGCGGCGCTGAGATTTGAACCCCGGTCCTCAGAACTGCAAGGGCAACCCCCTAAACAGTTGCGCTGGTGCTGCCCTCATCATTGATATAACATGATCTTACCATTTACCTGTTAAAATCAGGCCAAAATTAAACACAAAATGTAGCATTTTCACTCAAAAAATACTTTTCTCTCTTTTATTTTTTTTAAGGACTTTGCAGTACTGTTGTGAAAACGTTGCAATTTTCCCCCTTAAATATTTTCAAAAAATAGGTCAATTCTTTTGTCAAGTCAAATCAATAAATTGGTTTCTTTAAAAAAAACAAACAAAAAAATATATATATATATAATAATATATAATTTTATATATAAATTATGTATATATAATTTATTTTTTGGGGGTGGAGTGAGGAGAATGTAAGAAGGTAGTATTATTCTTATTCTTGGGAAATTCGTGCCAAACACATAATTGTGTTGTGCTGGTCCGATTACACTATGCAACGGATCAGTCACGTAGTCAAAGTACATATAAGCCCCTCTTTGTAAAGATATGTTCCATTTTGTAGTAGTTCTTGACTTTCTAGGCTTTTTTTTTTGTATTTTCAAGACTGAAGTTTAAATGGTTTTCGTTGTATGATTATCAGGAGTTTGAATTTGCAGCTTTAGGCAACATGTAAAATTCTTAGTATAAAAGATTCATTCTTAGTGATTGTTGGACTTTAACCCATTCCGGGCAAGGGGTTGCAAATTTCCAAGAGGTTTAATATCATCAAATTTTTTCAAGTCCAGAGTATCATTTTATGAAAGTGTCAGATTTTTCTCTCTACAAAATTTGATTTGGTCCAGAGAGGGTTAAAAACGAAAAATAAGTTAAAAAAATGGAGCCTAGCATAGGATGGTAAACGAGCTAACTGTGGCACAGAGGTTGTGTACTGAAAAGATTTGCAGTTCACGCTAATTTAAAATAATAATGACAATGTGATTTTTTTTTTTTTTAACGGTTGTATCATGTCTCAGAACTGTTTGGGAAAATCACAAGTTTTGCAGCAGCCTCTGCACTGACCCAAAGAAGTGCAAGCAGTCATCTGTGCATGAGGCAAGTCACGTCTCGCCTCAAGATTGCACACATTGCTCACATACTGTTGCGCTCACACATGAAATGAAAACAGTTAATGTCTGTTTGATAGGATGACTTCTTTTTTTTCGTTTTTTTTTTTTTTTTAAATCAGACTGACTTGTATAATACAGTTGTAATTTATGGTTCTAACTTGACACAGAAGTTTTGTTTAGACCAAGCTCATAAACAAATTTTTTCTAATTTATCACATTAGTTTTCCCCTTTTAAAAAAAAACAAAGAATTGGACAGTGACTTCAGTTTTCGCGTCTGCTGCTTGCAAGGAAGCGGGACTAGCAGTCATTTCAGCAAATGTCCATCCATTTCCCGTACGGCTTATCCTCACACGGGTCATGGGTATGCTGGACCCTCTCGCAGCGCGAGAGGTGGGGTACACCCTGAACTGGTCGCCAGGTAATCGCAGGGCACGTACAAACACAACCATTCACACTCACACCTAGGGGGAATTTACAGTCTTCAACTACTATGCGTGTTTTTGGAATGTGGGCGGAAACCGGATTACCTGGAGAAAACCCAAGTAAGTGCGGGGAGAACATGCAAACTCCACACAAGTGAGGGTGGATTTGAACATGGGTCCTCAAAACAGTGAGGAAGATGTGCGATCCAGTCAAGCACCATGCTGGCTTCAGCAAATTTGTTAGTAAAGTGATTATTACTTGAGTATACTTTCTGTATTATTTGGGTTATGTGCACTGTTCCCTCTAATTTTTGACGTGTCTAAGCAAACACACTAAGCCCGTGAGCGCCCCCTTTGACCACTGTGAGCAACATCAGACGTACGCACTGTGGTCAGTTACTGTCATCCATTGAAGTTACATGGCTCATTAAAAGGTTCAGATTACATTCCCATCAGAACATTTTTAAGAACAATTTTTGTAGTTTTTGCAAACTTACACTGAAAATGTCAACAACAACAAAATACATTGCTAACCAAGCCAACTATGAACTATAAATTTGAAATGTAGCTTCCAACTTTGTTTCATTTATTTATTTTTTTAACACACAATAATATCCCTGTCATTTTTTCTTGGTGTAAAACTGAATTATTGCTTGCAGAATATCTTTCACAATGCATGTTGAAAGCTGAATGATGCTCCCAAACAGTTTTAGGGTTAATGTTATGTTGCCTCCTATATTTAAAATACAGAATTAGCTTTTTGGGCAATGTATAGTCTGTGCTTTCATCCTCAGTCAGGCTGTGCGAGAGTGGAATTTTAACATTATACACCATCTCATCCTGCACTTTCTACTTTGGCTTCAGACCAGACCTTTTTACTCAAAAAAGAGAAAATTTCATCCAGTTTCAACACTTTTTCTTCCATCATTCGCATTGTCCGACATTCATTAAAGCAACAGCATTTCTTTTTTTTTCTTTTTTTTTTTTTTACTTTTACCATTATTATCGAGAGTAAACTTAAGCAGTATGTCTCCGTTGCCCAGACTGGTGGCGGGCCGTGTTTGTAATTGTCAGCGTACCCCTTTAAGAGCGGAGGTGGGCGGGGTCAGGTGAAGTAGGAAGTAAAGTGTGTGGCCCAGTGTGGCCGTTGTGAGAGGCAGTGTGTTGCCATGTAAAAAAAAAACAAAAAAACGTCATACTGTACTTCACTGCATTGGATCTGTTTTCATTTGCGCTGAGAGTGTGCGGCAAGTGCGCAAATGCACAGTTGCGGAGCATGTAGTATTCCATTGAATCCAACTGAATATGTGGCTTGGCTTAATCAAGGTTAGGAAACTATAGACTGAAAGACAAGAGCCTGTAAGTGGATATTTTTTGCGCTGTCAGACAATGTGCTAATTCCATTGGAGGAACGAGCCACATATTTTCAGCTCAAGGGGAAAGAAACATCCCGTAACACCAAGAGTGCTATCTGCAGCAAGAGAACGCTTATGAACTGCAATTAGACAAGCACGGCTGTGTTAGTTTCAGGTGTCAGGTGGAGACTGCGGCGTGTCCATCCAGTCTGAGAGGCACACACACACAGACTCAGAGGGAGGTGGCACCAGAAGGAGCGCAGTCTTAAACGGCGCCCAGCAGCGCGGAGGAGTCCAGGCTGTCTATCAGTCTGTCACTCAGTCGCGCGGTCGGGCGGAGACTCGGAACCGGCGGTTTTGTCTGGTCTCTTGTTTCTGAAGACCGGCGAAGAGGGAGCGGGTTGCCGATTCGACAGGATGCATCTGTTTGTGGAAGCCATTCAGGAGGCTGTGATGGCGCTACCGTATTTTGTGGAGAACGCTATGTTGACTCATAGTGAGATGCAGCGCATGTGAGTGAAGTCATCAAACTAACACCACTGAACTAATTTCTGACAACAGCTAATATACTACGAAGAGTTCTTATATTCGCTTAAATTTCATTCCCTGTTTGGAAATTTTAAATCAGTAATCAATCTTGAAAACTAATAATTAATCAATGAGCTAACATGGGACAAATGTCACAGATCTACATCAGAAAACCACGAGGATTTTCTGTTTAGACTTTTGGCGCCTCGTCAGTCAGTCAAACACACAAAAAGCTTGGCTACACACGGCTTCACTTTCACCACTGGGATATTTATGGTCCTGCATTTGTATAAACAAATAAGTGGCATTATTTCCGCAAACTGATCGAGAGTCGTTAGGAAGGGATGAGTCGAAAGAGGCTGTTGTGGAGTCCCGGCGAAGCTTTTCGCACAGTCCGATATTTGCTTTGCTTTTTTTTTTTTTTTTTTTTTTTTTTTTTCCCAATAATTTTATGGATGAGTTGAAGTTACCCTTGTTTAAGTCCTTTGACCTTTTGTGCGGAGTTCGTTGTTGAAATGAGCAGCCGGAATTTGTCCACCCTGCCGAGCAGCGAGCAAGGGTCTGTTTCCTTTTCTGCTCCGGCTGTTTGCTGCTTTAGCCTCATATCCATTATTGTCTGAACCCTCCTGACACTTGTAAACCTCGCAAATCCGACAAACTAAAACTAAATCCACCGCAGTGAGACAAAAGCCCTCATTTGAAAAGTGTCCACCCACATACTTTGTTTCTGTGGAACTTTTTTTTTTTTTTCCCTATGGTGCCGAGGGTGGAGGGAATGTATTGTGAGGCTTACAAAAGGGAAATCCATTGTTCTTGTAAAATGCTCTGTTTGGCGCTGGCCTGCTCTTCAGAATGTTTAGGCACTAAACTAATATGCAGAGCAGTATTTGTGTAAAATTTTCATATTGTATTTAAACTCAAAATGTAAATCTCACATAGTAACAGGTTGACGGCTAGTGAACGCGGAAGTGTGTTCGGCCACACGTTAACCTTTGCCGGGATCCATCGATCTTTTCAGCTAGTATTCAATTCAAATACTAATAACAAATACTCATATTTAAATAAATGACCACTGGTTTTACACAAACTCGCATTCATTATCTATGATTGGAAAAAAAAAACAGAGGATGGAGTCGTCTCCACGGAACGTACACGGAAGGGATTGCGGCCACACTTAACCTCCGTAAACCTCTGCGACAGACAGGTTTTTTTTAAAACACGCATTGTTCTCAAAAGAGCCAACTTGGCATTATAAATACTTGTTGATAATTTGAGATTGAAAAGAATAATTCATGCCTGAAGTGAAGTGATCGCTACACAGTTGTGTATTTTGGTTGGGCACCATCCATCACGTTTAATTGCCGAAATCCATCGATATTTTCTGGTCTTTTCAGCTGGTATTCTATAGAATGATCTCTTTGAAGATCTGTCTCGTCTGTTGTGACAACCAACAGCACAACAGGTCTCGGGTATTGTAAATATTGTCCTCCGGTTCAATGTCTCCTACAATGTCGAGCAGCTCTGTGTGACCAGCAATATGGCGCCGTGAAAATGGTGACGTCACGAGCACGAGCTCTATACAGACGGATTAAAGTAACACACTAATCAATCAGTAAGTCAGTGGTTTGGTCAGGCCTAATTTAAGGCCTAACTTAATTTCTGTAGTAATGGCCTGTTGTCCCAGTATTTCGGTTCGATAATATTCCATTTTACTGTGAGGTAATACTACATTGAAGATACTGGACGTGAAGTCATTGTATTGCATTGTGTTGCCCACCGTCTCAGCAATTGCACGGTATGAATTCTGGAAAGACCACGACAAAGGGGACAATAATGTCTTTCACGTGATGTTTGATTAATAGACATTCTGGCATGAATATTTGCACTTTTCAACGCTGTTTACGGAAATGGTTATATTATTCTTCGGCTTTCGTAACGTCCTGAATTGGAGCGTGTACCTTTCGTTGAGCAGTTTTGAACTTTCCAAATGATGTCATCCTCCTGCCAAGTCAAAGGATGAATGGGCTCACATTGATTTTTCAAATGAACGGAATAACCGGAGTCAGCCTGGACGAATCACTTCGCTATTTTGCTATTCACCGATGTCATCATGTTGACAACTATTGAGTCAAAGCTAAAAATACATGAATTTTATAGGCGGGTGTGAATATTTAATTGCACTTATTCAGTTATGGTGGATCTTGGAACATGTGATGTCACTCTGTGTTGTACTGCATCCAACTAACCAGAACAAGTAAACAAGAGTTGTAGTAGTTGTAAGGCTTCGTCACTCACCTCAGTGTAAAAATATATATATATTTTTTTTTTACATTGGCGTTAACTGAACTGAAGCCTTCATTTAAGTATGAAATTTTTCAAGTGACTCATGCACTAGTCTTGAGTCTCAGTAGCCCATTTCTTGAAAAGGCTAGAATTTTTGTTGTTGTTTCCATCTTTGGAATCTGCTTTAATTTCTGATAAAATGCTTGAACTACTTGACATTCACACAATGTTTTAAGAACTCCCCCTGGCAGAAAAATTAAACATAATTTTGAATCATAAAACTTGGTGAATGCAGATCTTTGAATGTCTTGTATTGTGCTCTACAGTAACCTTTCCAAAACCTTCAGAGCTCACTACTCAAGCTAGAAATTTACAAAGATACATAGATAATGTATGATCATTAAGTGCTTATATAATGTGCTATACAAATGTATTGGGTCACACCCAATCTAAGGTTTATGATTTTCCACAGGTGATAATTAGCAATATTTGTTGCTTCTGTGATGGTTATTACACAGTATATAGGTCTTCAACTTCATAATTATTAACCCTGTATGGACCAAATAAAATTTTGCAGAGAGAAAAATCTGATACTTTCACAAAATGATACTCTGGACTTAAAATTTTCGATTATATTAAACCTGTTGCAAATTTGCAACCCCTGCCCGGAAAGGGTTAATATTAAAATGTATCATTCTTATCTGTAAAATTTTGAATGTATTGTTTTGCAAGAAAAAAACTACTAAGGCACATCATTAGTTCTTCATTCGTTAAATTACAATAGTGTTGAAGGTAACAGGGAAAAAAGTTCCTATTTGATTGATTTGGTTAATGAATTCAATAGAATTTCTTGATTCAGAGAAGCTCATTGAGCTTAGTCAAATGTTGCCATAAAAAGTTGGATTCAGTTTTAAATTCCTCATTCCTGTTCCAAATTGGTAAATAATTGGGAACTCGCTGAAAATGAGAGTCCACATTAAATTTGATAAAACAAACATGCATCAAAAAAGACCTTGAGTGTTGTAAAAGGCTGGTCAAAAGCATAATAAAAGGGGGGATAGTAATGGTGTGTATTACGAATACTCCGCGCTATTTGATCTGATGCATCTCTCTTTGTCTTTTCCAGCCTGAGTGAGAGCTTCTTTATGGTGAAGGGCGCTGCGCTCTTCCTACAGCAAGGGAGCTCTCAGCAGGGCCAGAAAGTGCATCCTCATCATAAACATGCAGGTGAGAACCACGACAAATACCCAACAGTAGCTTTTCCTACAACCAACCTGAACCATCAGATTTTGTCAACAATGTACAATCTTAAAACTGCACAAACCAAGACATAGTGTATTACAATTTGACATCCACAAAAGATAGAATGACAGAGTTGGGGATTATGATTTCAGAATTTATAACCTGTCATGCGCACCGCACTGAAAAGCAAGTGCATCGATGTGCCCGGACTGAAGTTGTAAAATTAAAATTGGAACAGTGGCACATTATCAAAGAAATGTAAAACTTCAAATATTAGAGAAATACAAGCAAAGTGGCGAGTTCATGCAAATATAGTGAAGTGGATAATTTCTTAGCTGAGCTACCGTAATTCCCGTCCTACAGAGTGCACCTGGTTATAAGCCTCACCCAGTACATTTGTAAAGGAAATACCATACGGTACATACATACGCCGCAGCTGTGTAAAAGTCGCAAGTGCCCACAGTGAAATCCACGTTGAAACACGAGATATTTACAAAGAAAGACAATACACTGAGTTTAACACTAGCGCCGCTGCGCTAACGCTAAACGTTAAAAATAAACATACCGGTAAAAATCACTGAGACACGGCAGTAAGACGCTAGAACAGCGCTAACAGGGCCGGTCCGGTAAAAGTCTCTTCCTCGGCATATATATTCCACCGGTCTCACTCTTACCTTTTCCGCTCGAGTGCCCCCCCTTGCGGCCGTTACAGAAAACGCACAAATTAGCCGCATCACCACATAAACCACAGGGTTACGGAAATTACGGTGTTATGTTTTTATGAATTATTATGGCAGATTTTTTTTTCTTTTCAGTTGTTGATTAGAATTGTTTGTGTTTGATTATAAAATTCTATTCAATAACTGGTCCAATTGTACTCATTGTGGAAGACGTGAGATGTAACCAGATTTATGTTATCAACCCTTGAACTGCTAAAACTACTTTATTTTTAGTGTGATTGTTGAATCAGTCCTACGTAGTCACGTCGATTTGGAAACTATAGGTGTCAGTTAGGTGGAGCCTTACCTGGTAAATATTTAGGAGGAAATAGACTGTACAAGAACATGCATGCGTGCCGGGATGTACATTATTGTGTGTACCTTTTGGCTTTGACATGATTATTTTGATTCATTCAGGTTATTACACGTTTACGATGTCATGCAATTATCACGGTGAACTAAATTGCATTGTCAATCAGTCATGGTCGTAGGTGACAGGTTTTTCCACCCTGCTTGACGCCTTGCACTCGTTCAGCTTGTCTGAACCTCTCCTACAAAAAAATACTGCAAACGTAATACATACTTCTTAGAATTCTATGCTTATGTTTTGGATTCTGACTGGTTGACGCTTACTGAATGGGCGCCACGCCAACTTGGCTGCCTTTGAGCTACGCGAACTCGGGCCACGAATTGCCTTTCACGCGCAACTGTCTGATCCACTCGAGTTTATCCGAAACACACGAAAAGAGTGTGCACCAGATCACATTAATCAAAAACATGGAATGGAACAGTGAATGGAAACTATTTCATGATTTTCTATTTAGAATGTAACCTCAACGTGATGAGAAATGAAGAGTAAAACTTTGATACTGCTCTCATTGGCACCTAAACGCACTGATGCGTCACGCAAATTCTTATTCGGGTTTTGTCAAGACTTGAGGCTAGAAATGACGTTATGTTGCTGCGTATGTTAAAAAAAAACAGCGTACTTTCCGTTTTATGCCAAAGGTTGTAATTAAAACCTGTCTAGCTGTGACTGACTGTTTGCTCACCAGTTAACATTTTTAAACAGTGCTGGGCTGTCTGTCATCGCAGTTGATCCTGCACACCCTGTTTCACAATCCGCTTTAACTGAATCTTACGGACGGATGTAACAATGAGGATGATTTATTGTGGCTTTGTTGTTCATGTTAAAAATAGGGAAACCAAGTTTAAATAAAAAAAAAAAAGTATCTGGAAATTAACCGTTTGTATTTGAAAGTACAGTCAAGGGTCGTTAGCACTCCTTAGAAACATTTAACCTTGAAATTAAATCACTAACATTTGTTTTCATTTTCTTTACTTACTTATTTTTTTACAGGGGACTTACCTCAACACCTACAGGTGATGATAAATATTCTTCGCTCAGAGGACCGAATCAAACTGGTGAGAAACATGTCCATCCGTAAAGTATTCACAGCACTTCACCTTTTCCACATACAGTATGGTTATGCTACGGCTTTCTTCCAAAATTTAATAAATTATTTTGCCCTTCAAATCCTACACACAACCACCCATTAATGACAACATTAACCAAATTTTATTTTATTAGAAATAAAAGACTAAGAAATCACACGTACATAAGTAATCACAGCCTCTGCTCCATACTTTGTTGATGCCCACTTGGTAGCAATTACAGCCTCAAGTTTTTGAATATGGTGCCACAAGTTTGCCATCCCTGTTTTTGGCCAGTTTTGCCCATTGCTCTTCGCAGCATCTTTCAAACTCCAATCAAGTTAGATGGCGAGCGTTGGTACACTGCCACATTCAGAACTCTTGTCTGTCTTTGCTCTCATTGGTACCTTCAAAGCAGCAGATTTGTGTTTCTACTCTGCCCTGATTTGTGCCTCTGCTGGAAAGGGACCTTTCCGACTGGCCATCTTAAGCTCCGCCCCCTTAGCTACAGTTGCCATGTCCCACAAGCGTCCAAAATGGCGACTGAACAGAACAGGTTTGAAGTTGATTCTCTATCGCGTATTCCAGATAATATTGCTGTATGTTTTTTTGCCAAATGCGTCAGGCTTGTCCAAGAGAGTTCTACAGAGATGTCTCAACTATTTAACGCAAGGATATGTACACGGAATTAAGATTTTGGACGGAGCAGGACGCAATGTCAGAGTTACAGTGAAACGTTGGCAATCGATGTAAAATATTTTGACGCCTCACAAACTTAATATTGAAAGCTAAGAGGATGAAATAGTGGAATCGTACTGTACATGTAAAGCAGGATGAGTACTTTTTACTTGGAAAGATCACGAGTAATATCATTATAGCCTTTATAAGTGAGTGGGTGTATTCATTTGACTTTGCTCGTAATCGAACCCAGAGCTCTGTCTTAAAAGTCCGATGTGATGCAAATGGGCATTTCTCTTGCATGACATGGCGCATTTACGTATCCCTAACGCCGACTCTTCAGCATAAAACATGACACTTCATTCAGCAGGTCAGTGATACACTAACTAAGTGAAAGTTGTTCTCCTGCAATGTATAAACCACTGATAATAACTCAATCAAACTCCGAGAAGATACTTCTCCCTCACTTACCTTCGAACATACAGCCTTGTGTTTGTTGATATTGTTCACATTTAGTTGTACATGCGGTTGTCCGCGAGCCTTAATTCATTGTAGACACTTCGTCAAATGTGTTTTAGGCTTTGGAAAATGAATCAACCGGGCCCCTTGTAAACTATCATTAGAACTGCACGTTCCCGAGCGCATCTGAGGACCATTTTCTTCGTAACATTAACTTTTTCAAGCGCCCGCTACTGACAACCAGCATTGCTTGTGGGACAACGTGGTGGCAGGGGCGTGTCAAGGCAGGGGTTTAGACAATGCGGCTATCTGATTGGCTATTATTGTACGAGTGATTGAGAGGTCAGAAAGGTCCATTCCTTTGACTTCATGCTTGGTGTGTGCGCTGACATGCACTGTCAACATTTGGACCCGATAGATGCAGGTGTTTGCTTTTCCAAGTCATGTCCAGTCAAATGAATTCACCTCAGCTGCAGAAGCATCGCAAGAATGATCAGTGGAAACAGGATGCACCAGATGTATAATTTCTTATTGTTCACACATTTGCAAAAAATCCCCCCCCCCCAAAAAAAAAAAAAATCTTTGAGCTTTTCACATTGTCATATGCAATGTTGCGCGTTGTGAATCGTTTCCACATGGACTACAAGTATACCAACGCTTATAAACAATAATTTACACACACAATCCAGTACATGCCAGTGGCTTACCTGGCACAGTTAACCCTGTAGAATGCCTTTTATTGTGTTGTAAAGATACTCGACTTGTTCTTAGTAATTATCAGTTTTGAGAGGCGGTTTTAAGAGCATTACCAAATGTTTCCTTTGTGTGCAACGGTTGGTTAGAAGCCTGACAATATCAAACAAACGTGCGCTGGTTAGATTGCCCGTTACCAACGCGCAATTAATAACACTGCCATTTTTCTCCACGGAGGTTGCATGTAAAATGGTGTGGCTGCTTTCTCATCAAGAGCACGAATACAGCTGTAACGTGACTTTGACACGCACGTCCATTGTGTGTCCCCGAGTAGGCCGTGCGGCTGGAGAGTGCATGGTTAGATCGTGTCCGATACATGGTGGTTGTGTACACCAGTGGACGGCAGGACACAGAGGAGAACATCCTGCTGGGAATCGACTTTACTAACAAAGACTGGTGAGAATGCAGATTTGATACTGTGTTTTTATGAATAACACCCAGATTGCCGTGTGGTTATATGGCTAAGATTGAGTTGTCATTGATCTGATTTGTGTTTTGCACTCTGTCACACGCATCTTTGGCTCTTCTGATAGTGTACTATGACATATTCGCTGATTTGATAACATTTTCCGATTCCTTTCAGCAAAAGCTGCTCGATTGGCATGGTGTTGCCTCTATGGAGTGACAGTAAAATCCATCTGGATGGAGATGGGTGAGCGCCACAATAATATTTCCCCACATATATGTCATTCCAGCGCGTGGAGTGACTGTTTGTTTTGTTTTCACCTCAGGGGCTTTACTGTGAACACGGCAGGGCGGACTCATGTCTTCAAGCCTGTGTCAGTGCAGGCGATGTGGTGAGTATTCCTCTGCAGCCACACGGCACAACAAATCTCTTTAGCAGCCAATTGGCCCGAAAAACGGGGTTTATTTATTTATTTATTTCTTGCTTGCTTGCTTGCTGTGCCACCTGGTGGAAATAAGAGTTTTGCATTTTAATTGAGTTGTAATGAAAAACAGCATATTTACGGGTTAACCCAGGGGTCGGGAACCTATGGCTCGCGAGCAAATCTGGCTCTTTTGGTGGTTGCAAATGGCTCGCGGAGCGCTTATAACGACACACTGTACATGTGATTTCTGCCGTGCAGAGAAGGTTTGTCCAAGTGGGGTTGCTGTAGTTTGGTGTTGGAGGCAACCCAAATGATACAGAGACAGTTTGTCCTAGTGGTGTTTGCCATAGTTTGGTGTTGGAAGTAGATGTGCGCAGGCGCAGAAGGGTTGAACGCCGACCGTGTCGGAACAAGTAATTATGGAAACGCTTTTGACAAAGGTTGCTCAAAGGAAAAAATAGGAGTACTGACGTTTTCATCAAGAATGGACAGCCTTTGTCGAGAGGGAGGATTCTGTCATGTGTTTAAATTCACGGACGGGGAGTATGCCAAATCATTCGTACTCGACCTCGCCAATAAACATTTTGCCAACTTCGCATAAAGACAAGATAATCAAACGGATGAAAGACGTGCCTATGTCGGCAAGAACTGTTCACCATCGTACAAGCATGACGGCAAATCAAATTGAATTGCATTCACGATGAACAGATGGAAGTCTCAATGCTTGCGTTAAGATTAATATGATGATGTATGAAACAGAGTATCAAGCCATTAGCAAAACCAGGAAGCACCTGACGTTGCATTAATGGTGTGAAGTACTTTTGTCATCATTGGTTAGCAACATCAGACAGACTTTATTGTACTCTAAATGTTTTGGTTCTACATAAATGCGCAAATACACCTGTATTTATTTTTTAAAATACTGGCTCTTTTGAAATTAAATTTTAAAATATTTGGCCTTTATGGCTCTCTCAGTCGAAAAGTTTCCCGACCCCTGGGTTAACTTGTATCTCTGCGACAATACAGTACGCATTTAAATGACGGTCACAATCTTTACTTCAAACTAGGTCAGCTCTTCAGGTGCTCCACAAAGCCTGCGAGGTGTCCCGCAGATACAACTATTTCCCCGGGGGCATGGCCCTCACTTGGATGGGTTACTACGAAAGCTGCATTGCTTCGGAGCAGAGTTGCATCAATGAATGGAATACCATGAAGGACTTGGAATCCACACGTCCAGACTCGCCCACTATGTTTGTCGACAAGTGAGTCATCATAAATTCCATAAAAACCTGAAAGTTATGTAAGATGCTTTTGTTCAAAACTTGGTGTTGAAAGTCTGTAATTTAGAATTTGCAATGGTGTTACTTCCTAAGTGTCAAGATGTAAATAAAACTCTGACAGGCCTTCAGAGAGAGAGAGGACCGAGTGCCTTATAAGAGCCAAACTCCGAAGCATCATGACATGCCAGGATCTTGAGAATGTCACATGCAAACAGGTAAATACAACTCACTTGATTCCATTTTGTGTTTTTTCATTTACTGTAATTCCCGGCCTACAGAGCGCACCTGGTTACAAGCCTCAATGAGTACATTTGTTAAGGAAATACCATTTGTTACATACATACGCAGTAGCTGCGTAAAAGCCGCAAGTGCCAACATTGAAACACGAGATATTTACAAAGAAAGACGGTACACAGAAAGAGTTTAACGCGAACGCTAGTGCTAACGCTAATGGGGCGCTAACGCTAACAAGGTCAGTTAAAATAAAACTTACCGGTAAATATCACTGAGACACGCTTGTAACACCGCAACAACACTCCAGCACAGCGCTAACGCTAGCCCAGCGCTAACAGGGCCGGTAAAAGTCACTTCCTCGGTACATATATTTCACCGGTCCCACTCTTGCCTTTTCCGCTCCAGTGCCCCCTTGCGGCCGTTGGAAAAAATGCACAAATTAGCCACATCACTGCATAAACCGCAGGGTTGAAAGTGTGTGAAAACAGTCGCGGCTTGGAGGCCGGAAATTACGGTACTTACATTATTATACTTACTTATTATTCGGCTCGTGGACATTTTTATTCTTTATTGCTTGGTTATTGCTCGTGCTCTCGCTTTGCTATTTGCTGTTTTAGAAGAGTAGTAACCTTCTCTCCTGTTTGGCAAATATTACTTTTGCTTTTTTTTTTCAATCTGTTCATCAAGGGCTCATTTGACTTCAGACGACTCAATTCAGTTTGACAACAATTTTTTTTCTCAACCAAAGCAGCTAAAAACCAATCTACACAAATGTTTGTACATTTTCTGAACAATTTAAAAGTCAGATTGTTATAAATATACGTTGTGGTCATGGAGACGATGCACACTGTCTTGTTCATGAGTTATTTGGTATTACTTTTTTGCTAGATCCGCACTGAGTTGGAGCAGCACATGAGCTGCAACCTGAAGGAATTCAAAGAGTTCATCGACAACGAGATGCTGTTGATTTTGGGCCAGATGGACAAAGCTACACTCATTTTTGACCACGTCTACCTGGTAGCACAGCTTATACTGGATCACGGAGTCGTCTGAAAGGATAATAATAATGTACTTCATCTTGCCAATATATTTTTTGGTTCTTTGTAGGGCTCGGAGTGGAATGCATCAAATTTGGAAGAACTGCAAGAGACAGGGTGATTTATTTAACGTTCTGGAAGGGCTGCGGTAGTCAACACGCAGGCAAAATTTATTGACACAGGAATCTGGTCCAAGACAGAACGATCTTTATCTCTTTTTCAGAGTGGGATACATCCTTAATGTTACCAGGGAGATAGACAACTTTTTTCCAGGGACATTCAGTTATCACAACATACGCGTGTATGACGAAGAGGCCACCGACCTGCTGGCTCACTGGAACGATACGTACAACTTCATTGTGAAAGCAAAGTGAGTCTCGCTGTAAATGAAAAACATTTTGCCCAACTATGTAATCAGTTATTCATATGTGGATTGTCTACATGGATTGGGGTGCTTCCGTGTGATTGTCCGGTTTGATATTAACACTGACAGGCGGTTGAAGTGGCCAGTCATACTAAATACAAAGAATCAGGGATATTCGACTTTCGCGTTAAATTTCACGATGGACATAAAATGCTCTATGACCTAAAGTTTTGAATGCGTATACCCAACTGTGTGTCGATATTTGTTGCACAACTGACTTTCCTCCAACAAGGGGCTGATTGCCAAAACTCCCAACAAATGTTTGATCTATGAATTGACCGATAAATTTCTACCAGTGTTTTCTGTATATCTGTTGCAACCTGGTGAGGAAACACAAAAACAGTCTGGCAGTTGTGAGGTGTCACGTTGCTCTCGTGATATCAAAATGTGAGCAACATGACGAAGTACCGATTCTAATAGAACCGAGAAATGTATTAGTTGATTCATGGATCAAGCACACCACTTGAGAATTTTGCCGTTCGATTCCTTTTTCGAGAACTTGAAATGGACCTTTCCGATAGCGATCTCAAGCTCCGCCCCCCTTACGTCCTACGAGCTTTCAAAATGGCGATTGAACAGAACATGTTTGAAGTTGATACTCTATCGTGTATTCCAGATAATTTTGGGGTATGTTTTTTTGCCAAATGGGTCAGACTTGGCCAAGAGAGTTCTACAGAGAGATCTCAACTATTTCAGGCAAGGATATGTACACGGAATTAAGATTACGGACGGACCAGTACGCAATGTCAGAGTTACAGCAAAATGTTGGCGATCGATACAAAAAAGTTTGTCGCCTCACACACTTCATATTGAAATCCAACAGGATAAGATCGTGGAATCGTACTGCGCATGTAAAGCAGGGTGAGTACTTTTTACTTGGAAAGATCACGGATAATATCATTATAGCCTTTATAAGTGAGTGGGTATATTCATTTGACTTGGCTCGTAACGGAACCCAGTGCTGTGTCTTAAAAGTCAGATGGGATACAAATAGGCAAATAGACATTTCTCTTGCACAACATCGTACATTTACGTATCACTAACCCGACTCTTCGCCATAAAACATGACACACTTCATTCAGCAGGTCTGTGATACGCTAACAAAGTGAAAATTTTTCTCCTGCAATGTGTAAAGTACTGATAATAATTCAATCAAACTCAGAGAAGATACTTCTCCCTCACCTTCGAACATACAGCCTTGTGTTTGTTGATATTGTCCACTTTTAGTTGTACGCGCGCTCTTCCTCGAGGCTTAATCCATCGTAGACACTTCGTCAACTCTGTTTTAGGCTTTGGAAAATGAACAAAGCGGGCCCCTTGTTACCTAGCAAGATATCTTTCATCAGAATTGCACGTTCCCCAAGCGCATCTGAAGACCATTTTCTTCGTAACGTTAACTTTTCCAAGCGCCCGCTACTGACAACCAGCATGGGACAAATAGGGCGGCAGGGGCGTGTCAAGCCAGGGGGTTAAGACAATGCGGCTATCTGATTGGCTATTATTGTACGAGTGATTGACAGGTCGGAAAGGTCCATTGTGCACAAAGTAGTGAAACATTGGAACAGTTGGACGTGCATTCAACAGTTTCAAGGTCATTTTAAGTTCAACGCCAAAGGTTTTATTGCATTTTCGGTTCATCCTGAAACGTCACCCAAAAGATGAACATCTCTTAACGTTTCCGTCAGTGATGAACATACATTCAGGAAATGTTAGCTAACGACTTTGACCTTCTTCCCCCTACAGAAAAAACTACTCCAAGTGTCTCGTTCATTGCAAGATGGGCGTCAGCCGATCTGCCTCCACCGTCATTGCGTATGCCATGAAAGAGTACGGCTGGTCGCTGGAGAAGGCGTACAACTTCGTCAAGGAAAAGAGGAGCATCACCCGACCGAACCCAAGTTTCATGAGACAGCTGGCAGAGTACGAGGGCATCCTTGACGCGAGGTGCGGTGCGTCGCTTACGATATAATGTGCACATTGTTTTCTAAATGTCAGACGGTGACTCGACTTTTGCGTCCATGTTCAGCAAACAGCGTCACAACAAGCTGTGGCATCCAGGCGCCGACTGTGAGATGGCCGAGGGCCAGCAGGTTTTGGCCCAGTACTGCGGCGAGGAAGAAGGAGACCACCTGACGCCAGAGCCGACCATGTCTCCCTGCTGTGAAGATATGCTGCCCGATAGAGGTGCCGCGTGCCCCTCCCCTTGCCGAAAAGTGGCGCTGGAGATCGACCCCGCCTACAACAACTATTATTTCCGGAGGCTGTCTGACTCTGCGCTGGACAGCGAGCCCTCGACACCGGTACGCGGCCCTCCGCTTCTTGGCATGGAGAAAGTCTTCATCGAAATTGAGGACGTGGAGCGAGACGCTCTCCTGGACGACGAGGCCTTCGATGGCCGGGAGGGCCTGGGGCTTCCCCATTTCGGGTCTACGGCGAAGGGCACCGCAGCCCAGACCTGCAATCGCGGCCCGGAGCCCCTGGAGGAGCTGCGCCTGCGACTGGAGTTTAGCACTGTGGAGGAAGAGGATGAAGAAGACGTGCAAAAGGAGGAAGCGGACATGGAGGTGCTGATGCAGCCAGATGACGGAGGGGGCGGGGACGGAGGTGGCGGCGCGGAGGAAACGCAGGACGTGGAGGTCGAAGGCGACGCGGACGGCAACGGAATGGACCTGGCAACTCTGAATGAAAATTCCAACAACAACAACTGTTTTACCTCTCACCAGAACTTTAATGTGAGCTCGTATTTGGAAATGTGAAATTGAGACTTGGTGTTGTTATACGTCATGCTAACGTTTTCACTTTCTTCTATTTAGGGAAAAGCTGCCCCTCTGGCTGCTGACGTGTCTTTATTTTCGCAGAGGGATTGTGATTCCAAGCGGAAGGACATTACGACCACCTTTGTTTCAGACCCTTGCCTTAAGCTCAGTCCTCTTGAAGTCCCAAGTGCTCCGTTTCTGCCACCCCAGACCTCTTCTGAAGACCTCCAGTGTTCAACGTTGTCCCTGTCCAACTGTGCCAACAGCGCTTCCTTCGCCTCTCCGGCTCTCCCCGATTTAGCGCAGCAGCTGCCAGTGGACTCCCTTCACGTTTTAGGGGTGCAGGACTGTGGTGATATGTTGCGTGTGAATATAGAATGTGAAAATCGGCTGTCTGTAACCTCTCCGGAGGCTCTCCCCGAGCTGCTGTCGATGGAGTTTCAAAGAGGTAGCCCCGCCACGGCTTGCTGCCTAAACCGGCAGGAGACCTTTGTGGAACTGCAGAGGTCAGGTGTGGTGCGCCGCCACGCGGAGAGACTGGAGAGACTTTCAGGTTTGGCCCAAGAGAGAATGCATTCCTTGAAGCCTTTGCACGAATGTCAAGTGTCCAAGAAGAACTTTCAACACAAAGAGGAAGAGAATGAGTTCCCCGGATTTAGGGACTTGATGAAATCCTCTACACCGTGCCAAGTAAGGTTAGAGCCCCTGGTCGTTCCGCTCACCAACGAAGCCTTGTTGGGGGTGGTGGGGTCGGGGATGCTCACGCCCACCTCCTCGCCTCACGGCACCACCCTGACACGCAGCTCCAGCAGCGACAGCCTGCGCAGCGTGAGAGGAAAGCCCGGCCTGGTACGTCAGAGGGCGCAGGAGATTGAGACACGGATGCGTCTGGCGGGCCTCACCGTGTCGTCCAGGCTCAAGCGGTCCAACTCGCTGGCCAAGTTGGACAGCCTCAATCTCTCTTCCGAGGACCTGTGCTCCGCCTGCTCTTCGGATGCAGGAACGCTCCTGCTTCTCTCGCTGTCCCCGGAGCCGGCTCCCGGGATGGAATGGGAGTCCCGTGCCGCCCCCGCTCAATCCCGACCCTGCAAGGACCCGCACAGTCCAGAGAGAGCTCTAGCGGGGCAGCCTATAAGCTGACACGCACGGTGGTACTCCACGTCCCCCTCATCATCACCACGTAGCGCTGTAGTGTTCACAGACAAAAAAATATATCGACAAAGTATTCACTTATTTGCCACATCGTTTGTCAATCTGCTTTGACGGTGGAAGTCATATTGCTGTATCTGACAAGGAAAGCCATCGGCTCACCTCTGACTTGGTTGGGATGAACAAGTGCCTTACGTCTGAGACCAGAGAGGCACAACGTTTGAGGCAGAAGGATAAGAGGATAAGAACCTTTAACCCATACCCCATCCATACATTGAAGAAAATAAGTATTTGAACACCCTGCTATATTGCAAGTTCACTTAGAAATCATGGAGGCCTCTAAAATTGTGTGATACAGCTTCAAATAAGTATTTGAACACCTGAGAAAACCAATGTTAATGCTTGGTACAGTGGCCTTTGTTTGCAATTACAGAGGTTAAACGTTTCCTGTAGTTGTTCACCAGGTTTGCACACACAGCAGGAGGAGTTTTGGCCAAGTCCTCCACACAGATCTTCTCTACATCTGACAGGTTTCTGGGCTGTTGCTGAGAAACAGGGAGTTTCAGCTCCCTCCAAAGATTTTCCATTGGGTTTAGGTCTGGAGACTGGCTCGGCCACGCCAGAACCTTGATATGCTGCATACGGAGCCACTCCTTGGTTTTCCTGGCTGTGTGCTTCGGGTCATCGTCATGTTGAAAGACCCAGCCACGACCCATCTTCAATGCTCTGACTGAGGGAAAGAGGTTTGTTCCCCAAAATCTCACAATACATGGGCGCCGTCATCCTCTCCTTAATACAGTGCAGCCGTCCTGTCCCAAGTCCAGAAAAACACCCCCAAAGCATGATGCTACCATTTCCATGCTTCACAGTAGGGATGGTGTTCTTGGGATGGAACTCAATCATTTGTCTTCCTCCAAACACGTTTAGTGGAATTATGACCGAAAAGTTCCATTTTGGTCTCATCTGACCATAAAACCTTTTCCCATGACTCCTCAGTATCATCCAAATGGTCATTGGCATGGGGCTCTACTCCGATTGAGATCGAGGTAATGTTTAGCATCATCCATTTTCTAATGACTGCTCCAACAGTGGAACTTTTTTCACCAAGCAGCTTGGCAATTTCTCCATAGCCCTTTCCAGCTGTGTGGAGTTGTACAATTTTGTCCCTGGCGTCTTTGGACAGCTCTTTGGTGTTGGCCGTGTTACAAGTTTGAGTCGTACTCATTGTATGGGGTGGACAGGTGTCTTTATGCAGCTAGTGGCCTTACACAGGTGCATCTGATTCAGGATAATACTTGGAGTGGAGGTGGACTTTTAAAGGCGGACTAACAGGTCTTTGAGGGTCAGAATTCTAGCTGATAAAACAGGTGTTCAAATACTTATTTGCAGCTGTATCACACAAATCGTTAAAAAAATCAAACATTGTGATTTCTAGATTTTCTCTCTCACAGTGGACAAGGACCTACGATGAAAATTTCAGGCCCCTCCATGATTTCTAAGTGGGAGAACTTGCAATATAGCAGGGCGTTCAAATACTTATTTTCTTCACTGTAGTTTCTGGTATGTACTGAAAAACGGTACTGTGCCCATCTGCAATTTTTTTTTTTTTTTTTTGGGGGGGGGGGGGTTGTTTTTGTTTCCAGTTCGGTACAAAGACGTTGCGACTCAAAAGACCTTTTTCCAGTCAGAAAGCATTGTTATCGAAAGTGTTCATAATTGTAGTTGTTTACTACACTGTCATTTGTTTTGGATGCCATAGGCCTTCATGTGGAATTCATGGAGCGCCCTTTCTCGCTGAAGTAGGTGGAATTGACGCGCGACGACGCACCATCTTGAATGAATGAATGAATGAGTGAGTGAGTGAAAGGAAAAGTTTTCAACAAATGTCAGAATAATTTCTGAGGATGTTGTTCCTTTGCACTGCTGTTGTTGTTTTTTAAATTATGTATAATGGTACACAACAAGCTATCTTCCAAAATAACAATGTTACCCCCAATCATTCCCTTCAGTGAACTTTTGCAAAAACGGGGAGCCAGTCACGCCGTGCGCATTTGAAGTCTGTGGATAATAACACGGATCAAGGAATTCATATCAAAAAATGTCTTTTCCCTTGTAGTTCTGTGAAGATGTTTGACAAGCTGTAAATGGGGGAAAAACGTCATCCGAGAGGATCGCCAATATTACGGTCGTTATTTTTGAAATGTGAAAAAAAAAAAAAAACAACCAAAGCTCCGTGGCTGTCTCATCAAATGGGAGCTGTACAATAGAGTCGTCGTGTCAATCAAGTCTTGAAACGTCACTGCTGTTCATCATTTTTGCACATCCGGGAGAAACAAGAAGAGAAAACTTGAGGGAGTTGTCGGCCTTGTTGCCGTCGGGCTTTTACGCTCATATTCACTATTTAAAACTACGATCACGATGGGTTACGTCATTTTTTTGGTAACCATGATTTTTTTTTTTTATACTTATGCAGTAACTTTTTGTACTGTATGTCTCTGTAGTTAAAATGCATATTGCACTTTTTATGTTCATGTACTGTATGTGTTATGAAAATAAAGTTGCTGTTTTTTACAATAATGGTAGATGTGGATATTATTATCATTTGATGTTGATGCTGTTATTTAGATTAAACTCATTTTTGTCAGAGGCCACATTGTAGTTAGTTTTTCCTCAGCGCTGTTATGACTAGAACCATGAAATTCTTTTGTCTCATCATCCACCCCATCCATTTTCTTTGCCGCTTATCCACACGAGGGTTGTGGGGAGTGCTGGAGCCTATCGCAGCTGTCAACAGACAGGAGGCAGGGTTACACCCTGAACTGGATGCCAGCCAATCGCAGGGCACATGGAGACAAACAGCCACGCTCACAATCACACCTATGGGCAATTTAGAGTGTCCAATTAATGTTGCATGTTTTTGGGATGTGGGAGAAAACAGGAGCACCCGGGGAAAACCCACGCAGGCACATGCAAAATGGACACAGGTGGGGCTGGTGTGACGGTCTGAGTGCTCCCCCAAGCTGAAAATTCTCCTTGTGATGAATGCGCATGCGTGACTAACGGGGGAACTCTGGGTACGTAGCAGACGCGAACTGGGAAACGGTCTCATAGTTCCCCTTCTTCTACATACAGGGACCTAAAAATCGTTATATCTGACCTTAAAACAAAAAGTTGATAAAAAAAAAATATATATATATATATACAGATATATGTACATTCACTCTGTTCGTTTTTCTAAGACGTCCATAGCGAACATGAACACTCGGCGACGAGTTGTCGAATGGCGCACGTCGAAGCACGGATGGGGATGTTTCAGAATGGCCGGAAGTTTACAAAATATACATGTGTGCGCATTAATATACGCGCATGTGCATTCATCACAAAGAGACATTGCGGCACCGGGAGCGCTCAGACCGTCACACCAGGATCGAACCCAGGTCCTCAGAACTGTGAGACAAATTTCTAGAGAACTTGTACAGGACAACTTGTTCTATCGAACTTTGGCTGTGATTTTCTGTAGAATTTCTACAGAACACCAGAATTTCTATAGAAATTCTACAGGACTTGGGTCCTAAAGTTCTATAGTTCTTAAGAAATGTTCTATGGAGGATTTTTTTGCAGGGCTGATCCACCGTGCCGCCTTCAACTCATCATGTTTACACACAACATTTATAAATATGTTTTGGAATGAGAAATCAAAATTTGAGGGTGTTTCAACTATTGTTGATGTTTGGGCGCACTAAAAATGCTTGCAGTATCTCATCATCTTTTATGATATGAGAATTTGCTACAGATTTTGACCCCCCCCCCCAAAAAAAAAAAATCTGGGAAGTTGATCCACGTGATTTGCCTTTGCGGGCCACACAAATCACAGGGAGGGGCCGGATCTGGCCCCCGGGCCTTGAGTTTGACACCCGTGATCTAAAATGAGCTCAACTTGATCCTTTCCGGGAAGTCCGACTCGGAAGAGTGCAGGGCCGCACACACGTCCCGCAGCTGCGGGCCTTCAAGTATTTCTAAACCGGGAAAAGAGCCACAAACCTCCCCCAAATGTCTTGCCGGTGACTTTGATGGGTGTTCGCGTGCGTGTGTGACGTCATTACGTCACGGCGCTGTCATCATCTGTGTGCTTTGGCCGGAGCGACGTTGTTGCTCACAGGCAGCTTATATAACGTTCAGCTTCCGCTCTCTGTGTGCGTGACATCAATGAATGACTTAAAGTGAACGCGCTCGTGTGCGACCGCGCGCGCGTGCCTGTCTTCTGAATAATAGAATAACAATATAGCACGTGATGCCGAGCGCCGGAATTCTGCCGGCGTGCAGACACAAGCAGAAATATAGTTTTCATGTGTCGGCATTGTGATCTGTAGTAGATTTCCAGAATGTGGCTGCCGCGAAGAAAAGGCTTTCAATATTTCGGGAGGATAGACATACATAGATTTTTGTAAGTGCGGAATTTGTTATCTCAACTTTTCAAATCAATGCTACTCCACCCTGCTAAAACGTTTCCATGCAAATTCTATAGAACAACTTTTTCTATAGAACAAGTAGAAATTCTATAGAAAGTTTTGAAGAACAGAAAGTGGCACGGTACTTGATCTCAAATTTCTACAGAATTTCCCTACTGAATATTTTCTATAGTATATTTCTAAAGAATTTCTCTAGAACTTTAGGACCCAAGTCCTATAGAATTTCTATAGAAATTATTAGCAGAGTTGTACAGAAAATCATTTCTGGAGAACAATTTTCAAGCAACATCAGCGTTAATACACGTGCTGAAGTCACATAATAAAATGCGTCAAGTTTTTCCTTTCTTAAAAGAAATTCTATAGAACATTTATAAAGAACTATCGAACTTTTAGGACCCAAGTCCAGTAGAATTTCTATCAAAATTCTTTTGCTCTGTAGAGATTCTATAGAAAATGACAGCCAAAGTTCTATAGAACAAGTTGTTCTGGACAAATTCTACAGATTTTTGTAGAATTTCTCAAGAAATTATTAGCAGGATTGTACAGAAAATCATTTCATCCGATTTAATACACATGCTGAAGTCGCATAATAAAATGCATCAAGTTTTTTGTTACAATATATCATTACTGTCGTGACTGTGGAGATTAAAATTTGATTCATTTTGACCGAGAATGGATAGAATAATAATCACGAGGATATCGGTAAATGCGAGATTTATTTTTGGGGGGATCTTTTCTTTTCGAACAAAGAATAATAGACATTCGAAAGGACATAAAACTCGGAACACAGAATATGCTAGTGTTGTATAAAATATGTTTTTGAACCATGGTTTTTTGGAAATAACCAAAAGCCAAAATTCCAACAGAAGCCATTTAACTGCAGTTTTATGTACTGTTATTATATATTTTTGTAAAAACTAGGTTGTTGATTATCAAATGACCACCCTGCTAAAAAAAAAATCTATAGAACATTTCTAAAGAATTTCTAAAGAACTGTAGAACTTTAGAACCCAAGTCCTATAGAATTTCTATAGAAAATCACAGTCAAAGTTCTAGTTCTAGTAGAACAAGTTGTTCTGTACAAATTCTATTCTATAGAATTCTACAGATTTCTATAGAACTTCTATAGAAATTTTTTGCTGATCTGTGATGCATTTTTTATTATTATTATTTTTGCCACCAAACCTGTGTAATGTGTTGATTTGAAGCTGATCCTGCAGGCCTACGACACATTTCAACACACACAGTAAAAAAAACAATATATTTTTTTTAAAAACTGCATGTCTTCCAAGACTGTGCCTTTCAGTCTACAGTCAAGTAGGTGTGCTTTGGCCTCTCATCCTGTAATTTTTGGCTCCCCCTGACCACTTTTGTTTTGACGTTACTATGGTTACTAAGTGAAACAAATGAAAAAGGTTACTACACTTTTATAACACAAAACCTCCCATGGACACCTGAAGTGAACCTATCAAATTCACTCTTATTACAACATGTCACCTTTGTGCATTATTTAATCATGTTGGTTGCCAAATATTACATGGAATTTGTTAAAAAAATATGCAAGAATCATAGTGTTAGCCAAACAGGAGTAAAGCTGAGCCCAACAGATTATCAATGGTGATGTTTTTCAACATAGACAAAAAATTAAGTTTGCAAGTTTTCACCTCAGTTTTTTTTTTTTTTAACCAAATGAGCTGTGAGATCACATGTGCTATGGTATAAGACACCCCTCGCTCGCGTGTTTCAGGACAGACCATCTTCCAACCAGCAACAAAGAGCGCACTGTCGGTCCCGGCGGCGGATTCGAGCGAGGGGAAACGTACACGGATTCACGCCGCTACTTCTAACTGGTAAGTTGCAAGCCTTGACTGGCCGGCGCCTACGTGATCGGAGGTTCTTTTAGATCAGGATTATACTGGATCGGGCGAAGTTAAAGGTCAGAACGCTGATGTGGCACAAAAAAAAAAAAAGAGAAATGGTCTGCTTGCCAGTTTTGGAGACGGTTTATTGGTTGTACTTCCTGTGTATGTGCGAGTATGTTAATTTCTGCAAGGCGCATGGTGATCAAGTGAGCAGCCTCGGGCTAGACAGGGAGGATCGGACAGGATAACGGGCCACTTGTTAACGGGGGTCGGGCCACCTCCGAGGACGGGGTTCACCATGTTGACCACCATGCCTGGCTGAACTGGCAAAAACCGTAGTTCTCGCCCCTTCTGTTTCTTTTACTTCTTCACACCACATCTGTTCGGGCTTGTGTATTTCTGCTCTACGGTGCGACTTTGGAGATTCTGATGGTTTTTCTACTCTGGGCCATGTGTCAAGCCAACGTGCAGGCTTGTCAGATGACAAGGCAGCAAGCAGTCATATGTTGTCACGCCGAGGAGGGGACGGAAAACAAGACGCACGTCAGATTGTTGTCTGGTCATTGTTCATTGTGCGGCTGCATTTTCTCCGCGCATCAACTTTTGAGAACTCAAAAAAAAAAAAAAAAAGCACGCGGATGCCCACTCGCAGCTAATACGGTGAAGAAAAAAAAAAAGTATTTGAACACCTTGCCCCCAGGGGTCAGATATTTTCATCAAAGGTGCATGTCCACGGTGAGAGAGATCATCTAAAAAGAAAAATCCAGAAATCACAATGTATGATTCTTTTAATGATTTGTGTGATACAGCTGCAAATAAGTATTTGAACACATGTCCATCAGCTAGAATTCTGACCCTCAAAGACCTGTTAGTCCGCCTTTAAAAGTCCACCTCCACTCCATGTATTGTCCTGAATCAGATGGACCTGTGTGAGGTCGTTAGCTGCATAGAGACACTTGTCCACCCCACGCAATCAGTAAGACTCAAACTTGTAACATGGCCAAGACCAAAGAGCTGTCCAAAGACACCAGAGACAAAATTGTACAACTCCACACGGCTGGAAAGGGCTACGGAGAAATTGCCAAAAAGGTCCACTGTTGGAGCAATCATTAGAAAATGGAAGAAGCTAAACACGACGATCAATCTCAATCGGAGGGGAGCCCCGTGCGAGACATCACCTCGTCGGGTCTCAATGATCCTTAGAAAGCTGAGGAACCGGCCCAGGACGACACGACAGGACTTGGTCAATGACCTGAAAAGAGCTGGGACCACAGTTTCCAAGGTGACTGTCGGTAATACACTAAGACGTCGTGGTTTGAAATCACACATGGCACAGAAGGTTCCCCATCTCAAACCAGCACATGTCAAGGCCCGTCTTCAGTTTGCCAATGACCATTTGGATGATACAGAGGAGTCATGGGAGAAGTTTTTGTGGTCAGATGAGACCAAAATGGAACTTTTTCGCCATAATTCCACTAACAGTGTTTGGAGGAAGACGAATGATGAGTTCCATCCCAAGAACACCATCCCTACTGTGAACCAAGGGGGTGTTAGCATCATGCTTTGGGGGTGTTTTTCTGTACATGGGACAAGACGACTACGCTTTATTCAGGAGAGGATGATGGGGGCCATGTATTTTGAGATTTTGGGTAACAACCTCTTTCCCTCAGTCAGAGCATTGAAGATGGGTCGTGGCTGGGTCTTTCAACATGACAATGACCCGAAGCACACGGCCAGGAAAACCAAGAAGTGGCTTCGTAAGAAGCATATCAAGGTTCTGGCGTGGCCGAGCCAGTCTCCAGACCTAAACCCAGTATAAAATCTTTGGAGGGAGCTGAAACATGTTTGTCAGCGACAGCCAAGAAACTGGTCTGATCAAGAGAAGATCTGAGTGGAGGAGTGGGCCAAAATCCCCCCTGCAGTATGTGCAAACCTGGTGAACAGTTACAGGCTACTGTACCAAATATTAACATTGGTTTTCTCAGGTGTTCAAATACTTATTTGCACCTGTATCACACAAGTAAATCGTTAAAAAAAATCATACATTGTGATTTCTGGATTTTTCTTTTTAGATGATCTCTCTCACACTGGACATGCACCTACGATAAAAATTTCAGACCCCTCCATGATTTCTAAGTGGGAGAACTTGCAATATAGCAGGGTGTTCAAATACTTATTTTTTTCACTGAATGTCTCTAGTAACTGCTATTTTCTGCACCGCTTGTCCTCATCGGGGTCGTGGATGTGCTGGGGCCTATCCCAGCGGACTTTGGGCACACCGACGACTGGTCGGCAGTCAATAGACAAACACTCACACACTCATTCACAAATGAAGACAATTTCAAGTCCTCGGTGAAGCCAATATGCAACATGCAAACTCCACACAGGCGGGTCCGGGATTGAACCGTGACCTTAGAAATGTGAGGCCAACACTTTCCAGCTGAGTCACCGGGCCACCCTAACAAAGACCATCGTGTAAAAAAATTAACTAAAAAAATTAAATCCTTCATGTCAGTGAAAGGGTAGCGCGGTGGATCAGCTGGTAAAGCGTTGGCCTCACAGTTCTGAGGACCCGGGTTCGAACCCGGCCCCACCTGTGTGGAGTTTGCATGTTCTCCCCCGTGCCTGCGTGGGTTTCCTCCGGGTACTCCGGTTTCGTCCCACATCCCCAAAACATGCAACATTAATTGGACACTCTAAATTGACCGTAGGTGTGATTGTGAGTGCGTCTGTTTGTCTCGATGTGCCCTGCGATTGGTTGGCGACCAGTTCAGGCTGTACCCCGCCTTCTGCCCGTTGACAGCCGGGATAGGCTCCGGCACAGCCCGTGACCCTTGTGAGGATAAGCGGTGAAGAAAATGGACGAATGGAAGATTGTATCACATTTGGAGGACAACTTCTGAGGCGCCCACCAGGGAGACGCAGCAGAATGTGGCCAGGAGGTCTTTACTGGCCAGCAAAATCATGTGACTGTAATTTGTCATAAAAATGTGCGCAGAGAACAAATCTTGTCACGGCACATGCATAGATACCCAACACACGCAGTTATTGTAATACGACGCCGTGATTCAGCGCTTCCACAAAAGTGGCCACGGTGTGACGATGAATTGTCCGCCGCGTGATTCTGTCTTCACACTTAGTCAATTTCAATTGTTTAAACCGTGACAGTGACGGGATGTTATTATTATTATTTTTTTTAACAGCAGTTTCATTGATGAAAATTAGCGTTTATTTGGCATTCAAATATGTATATATATATATATATATATATATATATATATGTGCTATTTCATGCTTTTTAATCAACCTCACATTCCAAAAGGTGAGCTGGATAAATGATCTGTTTTAAGGAGAAGAGTTCACAAACAGATTCAGATTTGTGTAATATAGCTTTTGTGTTGTTAAAAAAAAAGCCTTTCATTTTTGTATTTTTTTTGTTCCGCATCAGCACCTATAAATTGAGAGCAAAAATATTGTTGGCTGTTTTTGCTCAGTGTATATTATATGTTAAACTGAGATTATCACCAGGAGCGAAATAGGCTACTTCAAAGAGTGTCCTTTGTCGGCTTTGAAGGTGCCCGTTTTGAAATAGAAAAATATCACTGCATACAGCCGCCACACAAATATGTCTTCGTCGCATGAATACTGAAATGATGATCTTGATATCGATTGTGTTTGCTGACGTGTTTGTGCGCCACACAGTGAGTGTCAACAATATTTGTGTTGCCTTGACAAGTCAAAATACTTTCATTAATCCATCCATTTTCTTTGCCGCTTATCCTTACGAAGGTCGCGGGGAGTGGTGGAGCCTATGCCAACTGTCAACAGGCAGGAGGCGGGGTACACCCTGAACTGCTTGCCAGCCAATCGCAGGGGAGACGGACAACAGTTGCACTCACGATCACACCTAGGGGCAATTTAGAGTGTCCAATTAATGTTGCATTATTTTTTAGTTAATTTTTTTACACTATTGTCTTTGTTAGGGTGGTACAGTGTATCAGCTGGAAAGCGTTGGCCTCACATTTCTGAGGTCCCGGGTTCAATCCCGGACCCGCCTGTGCGGGGTTTGCATGTTCTCCCCGCCCCTGCGTGGGTTTTCTCCGGGCACTCCGGTTTCCTCCCACATCCCAAAAACATGCAACATTAATTGGACACTCTAAATTGCCCCTAGGTGTGATTGCGAGTGCGTCTTTTTGTCTCAATGTCCCCTGCGATTGGCTGGCGACTAGTTCAGGGTGTACCCCGCCTAATGCCCGTTGACAGCTGGGATAGGCTGCGGCACTCCCCGCGAGCCTCGTGAGGATAAGCGGCAAAGAAAATGGATGGGTGGTCTTTGTTAGCAAGTCACGGCCGCTCTGGTCATAATGGTTGTCATTTACTGGATTGGCCCAGCAGTACGTTGGGGCGACGTCAACAGTCTCTTTTTGGATTGGACCAGTATTAGGGTATGTAACGCGTCGAATAATTCTTAATCCTTGAAGTATATTGACTAAAGTATGTCACAGACAAAACGCACTAGAACTGTTTCAACTGTTCCTTCACGTCCTTTGAAAAACAACTTTCCTCGTTCACTCGGAACAACGTGGCGCTGGCGTCTCCGTCGCGAGGTTAACGGCGTGTCTTTCTCCGTAGACCAGTATGGGACAGAACCAGGACAAACTAGAATCCGGAGAACAGACCCCCGCCGACGGATCGGAGGACGGCCGCCCCGAACGCGGAGGTTCAGACAGTGATGCGGATGATGTCATGAAGGCAGGAAGCGCCTGTGAAGAGGAGACCGGCGGCGGCGCGGCGGGGGGGAAATCGGCGGAGCGAGACGCGCAATGTTTGGAGGGGAGCCACGAGCGGCAGCCCATAATACCTTCCAGTGAGAAGCATGTCGGTTCGAGGCCGAGGCAGGTTGAGGCGAAGCAAGGCGGGGTGGCGGCAAGTCATCTAGAAGGAAAGGAAGGAGGGAAAGTTCCACCGGGGAAAAAACTAAACGGCAGCGGAACGACCGAGGGAAGAACTCGGACATACAAACTGTTCGGTAAAGATAGGATGGAGGAGAAGAAGAGTGAACGGAAGGAGTTTGGAGTCTGCTCCAAGATCCAAATGGAGGACCAGGGCGAAGGCAACCAAAACAAACGCGAGTCGCACGGCCACGTGTCGCATTCCTCGTGGGATTCAAACTCTCCGACTCGGCAAACGGACGAAAATGAAGCTCACCGAGCCACGGAGACGTCCGACCCGTCCGCGGACGCAGAACCGAGTTTTATCTTGGAGAAGCTGCTGAGGAGAAACCGAAAGGAGGTGTGTCCACCCCGAGAAGAAATACACGAGGTCAAAGCGGGTAAATCCGACGCTGAGCCCGGCGAGGAAATGAACCCGGCGGAATTCGTCGGCCGCGGCCTTTCGTCGTCGTCTTCTATCAAAGCGACGCAGGGTGACTTTGAAGCGGAAAATCCCGCCGACCGGGTGACCAAGAAATCCAACAATTGCAAAAGCGACAAGCCGATCGTGTCAAACGCGGCCGCCTCAAAGCCTCCACACCAAAGACGGTCATGTGACGTAAAGTGCGCGAACACCAAAGAGGCCGCGCCGTCCTCCGGGCCTCCACCCGCCGGGAGTCGTGACCCCCCGGTAGACTCGCAACGAGTTCTCCGCAGACCAGACGGGGAGGATGCGAGCGTCGTTTCAGCCGCGGCTACGACGGGAGAAACCCGCTCGAGGCCGGAAACCGAAACGCCCGAGCTGCCCGGTTGCAAATCCGTGCGGGAAAAGTCCCCGGAGAGGGCCGGGTCGAGGCCCGTCTGCGACCTCATCAAGGAAAACGTGCAGCTGCGCGAGAAGCCCCCGCACCACGACTGGCCCAAGCCCGGCGAGGTCAAAGGCGACGAGCAAAGCCCGTCCGCGGTGAAGGTCGCGCGGATGAAGGCCACCTTCGACTCGCCTCACAGATCCCCGGAGAAGGCCGTCGAGAGGAAGCCGTCCGTGAGGAAAGGTAAGACGGGAGTTGGCCGACGGGGGACTGCGCCGACCACGCAGTCGGACATTTTTACCCCAAGCACAGTCAAGAAAACGGAAAAGATGTATTAAATCAGGAGCGTCAAACACATTTTACTTACGCTTCCCCTCGGCGGGTGGTTATGACTGTGAAACCATAACAATCTTCGATCGCCTCGTCAAATTTACACGTGAAATTGATGAACTCGTTTTGGAATCAGAAATCGAGAGTAATGTTGTTTTTTTCGACTATCGTTGTTTCTTAACACAAAATTGCTTGTAATATCGCAACGTTATCATTTATGGCATGACAATTTGAAATTGTGGTACACATTTGAACAAAAATCATGAAAGCTGAGGGGCGAGGAGGATGTTTGCGGTCCGAGTCACCGGGTGGTTTTTGCGTACAAGGATCGAGGACAACCGCCACGTTGCACAACACATTCTTGTATGATTAGCAAAAGGACATGCATGTTGGTTAAATGTATAAGGTCATATTTAAGCAAATAATGAAAGTACAAATAAGTAAAATAGTCTTCAATATGATTTTGCCTTCGCGGGCCACATAAAATCATGCGGCGGGCCGGATCTGCCCCCCCCCCCTTAAGTTTGACACCTGTTTATTAAATGAAACCTGCAGCTTCTCTTACGCTGCGTCTCTGTGAAACAGCGCCCTCTTGTGATTATAAAAAATGTCACACTGAAACGTCATGACATATCAGAAACTAGATGTACATAAGTTATTGCATTTTTTTGGTGCCCTTTATTAGTACTGATTATTGATTCTTATGATTCTCACTGTTACAGTGCTTCAATTGCAACTCTGGCAGTGTTTTATTGTTTTTTTCCCTCGTGGGAAAAATACAATAACTTATGTACATCTATTTGTTTTTGTTGTCCTCCCCCCATTAATTATTGTCATGGCGGCACGGCGGCTCAGCTGGTAAAGCGCTGGCCTCACAGTTCTGAGGACCCAGGTTCGATCCCGGCGCCGCCTGTGTGGAGTTTGCATGCCTACGTGTGTTTCCTCCGGGAACGCCGGTTTCCTGCCACATTCCAAAAACGTGCATGAATTGGACACTAAATTGCCCGTAGGTGTTATTGTGAGTGCGACTATTTGTCTCTATGTGCCCTGCGATTGGCTGGCAACCAATTCAGGGTGTACCCCGCCTCCTGTCCGTTGACAGCCGGGGATAGGCTCCGGCACTCCTGTGACCCTTGTGAGGATGAGCGGCTAAGAAAATGGATGGATGGATAGTTATTGTCAGTCATGGCTTTACCCACGTGTGGTTTTTAACTCATAAAAAGTCGCACATCCAGCTGAACTAGCGGACTGAGGTTGATTTACACAAGATTCCAGCCAATAATGAAAATAAATAAAAATAAACGCAAATAAGAGAGTAAACGATGGATTTACTGCAAAAGTCATCCGGTTTACTGGTTTGGTCTCAAAAAAAAAAACGGCAACAGCAATATGCAAGATCAATGATAAAGCGCAACAGTGGCTTTATAAAAGAACAACTTAAAAAAGTATGAAAGCACAGTGTTGAGTTCAGCGATTATTAATTAATGGTCCAAATGAACAGCGGTACCTGAAACACAGCGACGCACGCGGTTTGAACAGCAAATATTACTGAATGAGTTGATATTTAAACTATATAAAATGGAAAAGCTTTAGTGGGGGAAAAAAATAAAGCTCCTGTAAAGTGAATTCAAGAAATTTGTTTCATTACTGGCATGTGAGCATTGAAAAATCCTTCAGGGAGTTTAACCATTTTTTAATTATTCAGCCTGTGGCTCATACTGAGAGATATTTGAGCATATATTATCTTTTGCGTCATCAACCCCACAATATTTACAAAAGAAGAAAAAATTGGGAATTTAAAGAATGTCACTCAAGTTGTTGTGTGAATTGTTGCATCCAGGGATTATGATTTTTTTTATTTTTTATTGTACCCATAGTTTACTAGCTAACTACATGCTGTGGTGGTGGTGGAAATGGATCTAGTCATAAAAATGTAAGTAACTCGTAATCCGCTATCTGCGGAACCTGACCCAACCCGGAAAACAGGTTAAGTGACTTCCTGTTTACGTTTTGTTCGCTATGGTCACGAACGTGACTGGTTTGATGAAATATTGTTTGAAGCCGAATTTATAAATATTGTTTTCTTGATGGCTGGTGTCTCCGTAGAGAGGTTAGGATTTTTTATTAATACAAATATGATATATGTCAACACGAACAATGCCTAATCACGGACTACTGTCATCTTTTGGTGTGGGTTTTTGAAAAAAATGTTTAATGTTACTGTTTTGTTAATTTTTTTAAGGGGCCCTCTTGTGGCTGTTATTAGGAGTTTAGTTCGCTTTTTCTTTTTTTTTTTTCTTTTTTTTTGCCTTAGGGCAGCTCCACAAGGAAGGGAAGAAAATCGCACACTTCCCAGAAAGTGGCTTGATCACAAAGCCCACGCTGATTGGTTTTTACGGATGTCAATCAAATCCGCCGCACCACTCAGCGACCGCCAAGACACGCCGGGGGGCGGGCCTCTCTCCCGACCAGGGAAAGCGGACAGAGAAGAAGACAACTTGACTCAGTCGCAGGGTGGAATCATTCGGGTTACAGTACGTCGTCTTTTAACACCCTCTTTTCGGGAATATTTTCATTTTCCTATATCCGAAGGTAGGCTATGTATCATTATGTTATTTTCGAAGTGGTTTTTACACCCCCCCACCCCCCCACCCCTTAAAGTGCACGCGTTGGCTAGAATGTACACCGAGTGGTTTCAAGCTAACATTAGCCAGCCGACTGTTAGTGGGAAAGGGAAATAAAATAGCCGCTCGTGGTCGAAAAACGAACCGTATTGTGGAGGTTCGCGTTCCCTTGCGTTTTCGGGGAATCCGCGCGAGGCGCCGACGTCGGGCGTGCAGCGGAAATTAACCTTGGTAAGGCTTGTATAAACTTGGGAGAGATGGAGCTGGCCAGGCGGAGGTGCGGGCGGGGAAGCCGCACCCTGGCCCCTGGCACCCCGCACCCGCTTCGGAGTTCGCACCTCACCTCTCTGGCCGCGGTACTCATTTTGAACACAGCTTGAAAAGTGGCCTCAAGCAAATTTGACCCTCTGTGACTTTAATCATTGCGACCTCCACGAACTAGTCACTGAAGGTGGCTGCTTTTAGTGTTTTATTTATTTTTTACCATTCCTGAAACGGATCCTTAATACAACTGAGGGATTTTACCATTTGGCACTAGAAAAATATCACAGCACACCATCATGCAAAAAAAAAAGTATGAGAAAGTGGATGATTATTCTACATCTTTTGCCATTTAAAGAAGCAGCTTTTAATTGTTCTTCCTGTCATGAGAAGCAACTGGAATACATATTTGAACCAAGATGCAGTATTTATAACCAGCCAAATTTTTTCTTCAGACCACTTTTGAGAATTTGGGTAATTTCCCACAGCACACCTGATGCTTTTTCTCGGAAAAACCGAGCTATATTTAGTGATTTTTTTCACTCGAAATATGACAGTGCTGTCTCCTGCCCTTTAGGACGCAAACTTTGCTCCCATCAATGTTATCGACTGACTCATTTTAAAGATTATCGACTCAATGGAGCTCACATTTCTTCTGCACGCCCTAGGAGAATGGCTAATGGTGACCAGCACTATAAAAATGTCAAGAGTGAGGCACGAATTGCAAATTTTGACCCACGCTTAAACTTGTTACTCAAGTGATTTTGTGAAGTTAGTCCTACGTTGAGTACTGAGTCACTGTCCTGAATGCTGGACAGTAGACAGCTGTGTTTAGTTAGGCTTGCGAACTGTCCCAGACGCGCTATTTTCTAGTGGTTGTGCTTCATGTGCGGGGTCTTTAGAAGGGCCTAGACTGCCTTCCAAGGCCGCGATCAAGAGGAAGTGGGTCAGGAAGAGAAGGGGGAACGAGAGATTCTTGGGACTCTTGAGTTCTTTTTTTTTTTAAGTAAGACAATTTTTGTCATTTCTAAGAAACAAACTGAGCCTGGATTGCATGACTAAAAGAAATCAATTATTGTTGACATGGTGACGAGCATATTTGCGTCATAGCACTGTGAACAACCTCACCTCTGTCGTATGATAATTTGCCAGACTCCTCATATTTATGTATACAGGGAACCGATGGAAGTAAATGTGTGCCACCAGGATTTGGTTTTGAAGTGCCACAGAAAACAGGTTTTGAATTTGGAATGTAAAGTGATCACATTTTTAATTGTTGCTGTCTGAAATTCACCGTATGTGCCACCAGCCAGGGTTACTTTAGGTCAGAACTGAACAGCCAGCCAATTCAGTTACGCTTTCTTAGTATGTGATGTCACGTGACAAAGAAAGCATAATTGTGATTGGCTGGGTGTACGGTTGTGACCTGAAGTAACCCTGCCTGGTAGCACAGACGGTTGAATTTCAGACAGCAAATTGTAGCCAGTTGAATTGTTAACATTGAAAAGTTACACTAAAATACAATTTTTGAAAATGTGATCACTTTACCTTTCAAATTCGAACCGCGTTTTCTGTGGCATTTCAAATTCAAATCCTGGTGGCACAGATTTACTTCCATAGGAACCTCCCTCATATTTGCGGTTCAGCGTTGCGAATTGCCGTATTTGCAGATATTTGCGGGGAGCCTAGCCTCTGGTGTTTGCTTATGTTTTTGTACTAATGTAATACTTTGTTACCATCGTGGAATTTTGGTTGTGTTTAGTTTAATTCATTGATAGTGGTTTTTGTCGGCGGTCCTTGAATGCACCTTGGGAAAAAGTAGATGTTCTGTTTTGCTCCTGATGCAGCTACTACCGTATTTTACGGACTGTAAGTCACACTTTTTTTCCCCATTGTTTGAGTGATCCTGCGTCTTTTACTCAGGAGTGACTTAACAGCACTGACACTGACAGCCTCAAGGGGGCGCTCAAGGCTTGTGTGCCAGTATCTGCTACTCTTATCACTCCTGTACCACTAAAACTATACCATTCAGGCTAAATATCAATCTATAAACACACCTGAGAAAGACAGAACACAAATGTCCCCAAAAAGAAAATTGTAATCTGCCGATTAGGAGCTACAAATAACAGATACTGTAATTGAAATTAAGAAAACTATCTCCGTTTTGCTATTAGTTTTTCTTTTCTTTCTAGATATAGTGTCTGGAGTTTTGTCTTCCCCCCCAAAATTGCGATTTATAGTCCAGTGCGAATTTTATATGATTTTTTTTTTCCATCTTCATTGTGCATTTAATGGCTTATGCGACATCTACTTAGAAGCGGAAATTACGCCAATGGCCCATCTCGTCAAATTTGGCAGTACAATATACCTGTATGCCTTTACATAATTGTGTGTCAATGGCAAAAGTTGAGTTTGACGACAATATAATGTACTGGTGTGCATTTTTGTTGCCAATGTGTGAAGTCATAAATTTGTGCTAGTGTGACATTTAAGCAAACAATACTAGTTAATGGGTTACTATTAATGCCCCCCCCCCATCATTTTACATAATGCAGTCATTTACGTAACATTAGTTCATGATTGATGGTCTGGTGCTGTATGATCCACTTCGTCTTAAGTGCGATATTGTGGCTTCTTTTCATAGGAGACGGGTTAGATGATTTATTTCTCTTCATTTGTCTCGTAATTGTTCTGTAATTTTTGTGCTTGACCTTCCAATAGGACAGATTTGTGTATGTGTCAAACCATCCTCCATGCGCTCAATCCTCCTTAATTCTACATTTTCTCGGTGTGAGTATTTCCTTTAGGATTTAAATTTAAAGTGGACTTTCCTCAATCTTAACCTTTAAGTCGGATAAGAAGTTTTAGGCTTTAGCGCTAAGACGCCTGGGATAGGAAAGTGATTAAGTGGATGTGGACGTTTAGTTCATTTCATTTTTAACACTTTTGAATTTGCTTTACCTTTATCCACAGGAGCCAAACTGTGAATACTTAATGTTTTGTTTCTTGTTTTTATTTTGGCAATAAATTTGTTGCAATTTTGCTTCACTTTTACCGGTGCAGGATTTCTTTATTTTTTCCCTGATCAAATTGCTTAAATTTCATACTACGTTAGTTGCTTGCCACTATTTCCCATGACTTCTCTTTTCAAATAATATTTGTTGTTAAGTGTTAGGTGATTATACATTTGTTTTTTTTAGCAATAACAGCCTTCTGAAAAAAATGGGTTTGCATTAATCTAATAAATACATCTACTTTCTCTCTTTCTACCGGTTTGTTACTCAGCATAGCGCTGAACTTTGAGCCCTTTTGGTCTTATGTCTGCAAATCTCATTTCCTCTTTAAAGTACAGCGATCCCTCATTCATCACGACAGTTTGGTTTCAGAATCTGCAATCGCTGACGTGACGGTCATGTTTTTGTGTTGTTGGCAGCAAAATGACTCAAATATGACAGAAAAGTCATTGTTTGTATTTCCAATCTTCCTCTTCACTCAAACCACTAAAGTCGGAGTTGAAGAGCTTCAGAGAGTCTCTTGTCACACATCATTTCATTCTGTGTCGCTCTCAATGTGATTTTCATCTCGTGGTACCACTGAAGTTGTTTGTTGTTCTCTTCCCGTAAGCAGTCCAGCCTTTTGAAATTCGTTGGTGATAGAAACAGATGACCTTCGGAAGCAGCCAGTTTTTGTGAAAGACTTTAAATTAATTCAGTTAAAAATATGTTTTGTTATCAGCACACCAAAAACAACTAGCGCCATCCTCTGTGCACGCTCAAGGTGGATTTGTCTTCTATGCACAGTTGAGGTAGATTATTCTTCTACGTGTGCTTGAAGTAAATTATTCTTCTGTGTGTGCTTAAGGTATATTCTTCCTCTTCTATGGACGCTAAAATTAAAGTCTTCTTTTACACATTTTTGGCATCTGATTATGCCCAAACCAATGTTCCCTCATGGCTGCGCAACTGCGCATTTGCGCACTTGTTGCGCACTCTCAGTGCTGATGAAAAGAGATCCAGCGCAGTGAACAACAGACTGACGTCCATTTTTTTTTTTTTTTTTTAATCACGGCAGCACACTGCCTCTCACAACGAGCTGCTGACAGGCGGTACAGAGCCCAGAAAGCTAATTCTGTATTTTAAATATAGGAGGCAACATAACATTAACCCTAAAACTATTTGGGAACATCATTCAGGTTTCAACATGCATTGCGAAAGATATTCTGGAATCAATAATTCAGTTTTACACCAAGAAAAAAAGATGGGGATATTTTTGTGGGTTAAAAAAAAATAAATGAAACAAAGTTGGAAGTGACATTTCAAATTTATAGTTCATAGTTAGCTTGATTTGGTTAGCAATGTATTTTTTTGTTTGTTGACATTTTCAGTGTAAGTTGGAAAAACAAAATTGCTCTTAAAAATGTTCTGATGGGAATGTAATCTGAACCTTTTAATGAGCCATGTAACTTCAATGGATGACAGTAACTGACCACAGTGCGTACGTCTGATGTTGCTCACAGTGGTCAAAGGGGGCGCCCACGGCCTTAGCGTGTTTGCTCACACGTCAAAAATTAGAGGGAACACTGGCCCACACCCGAGTGCATTGTCGGGAATGGCTACTTTTTAACCCATTACTTTCAAGTTTTTCTGTGTTTTTAAACTCAACACCCGTAGGTGACAAAAATAAATAAATCAATATTTCTTGCCACATCGTTAAATATGCCTCGGGGTTAGCATCGCTGGAAAAAAGTAGCGGAAAATACAGTAGATGAACTGCTATAGAGTGGCATATTTCTGAGAAATATTATGTGCTTGCGATGCATTGTTTTCCACTTTAAGATGGAAGGAGCAGAAGGCTGACTTGACCATATGGGTGCTGGGGGACACACACACACACATCTTATTTCATTGGTGCAAAAAGAATGGGAATGTTAATCACAATGGAGGTCCACGGCCTTGGATACATGAAGGAGATTTAGGTGGCGTCCCAAGTAGACTCTGGGACAAAAGACGTCCGTGAGTGTGAAAGGAATTATCATAACAACAGCAATCTCTCTGTGCTTTCATTATCTAGACATGGCATCAAAATTGTGCATATCTCCCCTTGTGTACTTTGCCTGTGGGTCATGAAGTTTTTGTTGTACGTGGTTAGGTTTCTCTGCCGCGTGGTCTGGTGGATCGAAATAGCAGATAAAAATGGGAAAAATACTAAACAATTATGAAAATTGAAACAAAACATCCAAAATCCCCCAAGAGATAAAATTTAAAATAAAATTTTTCATTGCATTTTTTTTCTGCCACCATTTACAAGCATGGCAGATGTAGACAAGTACTTTCAAAATACGCCAATTTCCCTCGTCACTATTTTCCAGGCCTGCTCTCCTTTTTTGTGATGTCACTATTAGTTGGAGTTGTTGATTTTTGGGTGCACGTTAACAATGACAAATCTTTTAATCCTCCATTGTTTAAGGATGTTGTGAGTGATGCAATCTATTCTCGACTCCAATTGGTTGTTGCAATAAATCATCACACGAATTAGTTTGAGCGGATGGGCGTATGCGTCCGTGCACCATCGCACTCCGAAATCTGCAGTCGAGCACGTAAAATCACGTGTAAAATTTGTTACGGGTAGAAATACACGGATATTGAAAGACGTCACTTATTTTGTGTAATCTTGACATTAATTTACATGCTTATTTCATAAATGGTAACAAAACAAGTCTGATCCTAAACAATCAGTATTCACCCAGAAACAGGAAATGCAAGTTAACCGTACTAAGCATGTTCGGAAGTTATCCCAAAACCACGTTCCGAGCTTCTTCACGTAATGCGGGCGAAATTCACTTACACTGAAAACATTTCTGGGATATACTGCAGGTATTGTTTCAGTATCTAACGGTTATAAGTAAGAGATTGTAATTTGCTTTGACTTGATCTAAGTTCTAGCATTAGACTAGTCTGTCCACATCTAAATGCAAACGGTCATTTTCCCCCCGTGGTACCACGTTATCTTGATGTTGAAAACTTTTCCCCTCTCCATGCTTTAGGAAGAGATAGATCATCGACTGCTAGCTCTGATTAATGGATTGACAATAGATACCGCCGTAAATTACGATAGATTATAACAATACAGCAGGATGAAATAGGATTATTTGATTATACGAATACTTAGTTTTGAAATTGAATTCCGATTGACCTCTTTAAAAATGTCTGTCTCAGTGCAATGTCAATGAATTATGATTATGGTATTAGGTAACAACTACATGCTTGTGTATAACAACTCAGTAAGTTATTTTATGGTCTTGAGATTCCATCCTTAATCATACCCGCAACTTTATATTTGTGGGCCACACACCTGTACATATTTCAAATGTGAGTGACTGGTACTACAGTTATTAGTTGCATATCTATGCTATAACACTCAATTCTAATCAGATTGTTTTTATCGTATTTTGACTTAATGTTATGCGTAAAATATTACGCAAAATGTAGTTAGCTGGAATGGGACATTTAACACTTATTTCAACAATAATAAATGCTTTGTTCACATGCTGTCAGTAAAAACTGAGAATTATCACTTTTTTTTTTAAATTAAACCTCCTACATGGTGACTGGTTGCTGTCCAATTGTAGTCAAACTGTTAATTGGTCTTTACTTGCCTCGTTTCAATTGTAAATGGCGCCACAATAATAAGTTTGCCTTGATTTTGTCTACACTCAAAAGTAACTCTTTCATATGTCCACGAAAACTGAAACGTTTTTATTTGACTTGTAAAATAGTGTGAGGAGAAGTTCCTTTCACACGCATGTTAGCGGATCCAAAAATTGAACACACCCAACTGGTTAAAATTTGAGTCTGCTTGTCTGAGTTACATTTAAACGTATTAGCTTAGTGCTAGCAAAGTGTGCTGTCCATATCATAGAGTAATAATGTTAAGTGAGCTGGCAAAAAACAAAAAGTCTTTCATTGCAAATTGAGGTTCCCCATTGATGTCTTAAAAAAAAAAAAAATTCTACGCCACGCATTTAAACAAGACTTCCAAAAATAAGAGCCGGCTTCGCGGGCCATGTGTTTGGCCACCCCTATACTAATATCTGCTGACAGAATGGGGTAGCCGTTGTTTTAATTGGACTTTGTCAAAGTAACTCAACATGGCACGGATAGTCCACATTAAAGGATGTGCGCCGTTCCCGTCTGTACGCTCGCTGCGTTATCCATCCGGATCGTCTGTAAAAGATCTCGCTTCGGTTTTGTTTAGTCAGCACTTCATGCTGTGGTGGGTGGAAATTTGTACGAGGAAAGTTGGTGAGTCTCCATTGTCCTTCCTGTAAATGCAATCAAGTGTACCATGCGGGTACACATTAGCGTAGCTTTGTCTTAACTTTCTTTTGAGGGCCCTTATATAAAGAACTCTGGGCTGTTCTTTAAAAATATGGACTCTCCTGCCCCCGTTAGCTTGTCAACAAGTGCTTGGTACAAATGGGACACCTCCAAACCACCAATTTTTGTGAGAATCTAAAGGAGGTAATTGTTGAACATAAACTGCAATCCAGAGAAGCCTGCTAAAATTGAGTCATACCAGTTTTCTCTCGGTCATTTCCTCAGGCTTCTGGGGTCCTCTTTCTGTCTCCGCCCATCAGGATCCACTCTGTTGGTTCAGGAGAAAATGCCTCTGCTAGCATCAGATTTGCACAAAAGATTCTTAAGACCAGATCCGAACTCTAAAAGCTACTTTAAGCTCACGTGGTCGACAATACCCGCACTGCATCATGTGACCTACGCCATTGCTTTGCGCATCACCCCTGCATAGCTTGTGCGTAGGCGGCCGCGTAGACGTCAAAAAAAGTTGTCTCTCTCGTGATTGGGCCGTTTTAGTCACATGCTGTGATGACCTACTCCTCGTTCCTTCCTGGCTCCAGATACCACCGACGCCGCCGCCTTCTCGATTGATTTTGCAGCATAATCAAAGGTATCATCTGATCATTTTACTCCCATTTGTTGAAGCAGACACTCTTCCGTCGACGGCATTGTTGTTTTGTTCCTTGTTATGGAAAGCAAAGTAAAAACAGCTATCAGGTATGACCAAAAATGTGCTGAGGGAACTCCGTGCTGTGTCATCCTAGCCAATTGCGACACCTTTGTCTTGGAGAATAACATTTTCAAAGATTCCTGCGTGGGTTGCGCTGGAGGATAAAGGGAAACTACGTGTGGGAAAGCCGCAGTGACGTCAGCGTGATCACCGCACTCAGTGTAAAGAGGCCTTAGGCCTCAGTAGTCTGTCACTGCGAAATCCGACAACTTCCCCAAGGTGTGTCTGGTCTCCGATAATATACGTCACAACCTGTCAAACTGGTGCTCAACCACGTCGGAGCTGACATTTTCCTGGACGTATTACTGCTTATCACGTGGATATTAAAGGTGACCTATGTGTTATTTTTGTAAAAAAGTATACAAAGGGTCAAGAATTACTGTCCCATTTCTTGTCTGGCTGATCTCAACCAGTTTTAAGTTGACCCTGACCACGTATACTGCTGGGCTAATGCTAAGTTTTGCGTCCCACAAAGCTCATTGCTTTACTCTTCGGCTCTGACGTAATGTTTCCGATTTTGACGTCTTGAAGTCTTAGGTAAAGAAAATGAGGGTGAGGACGGGTAAATAATTGAAGCACAGGTGGTACCATTTGGGTCAATCGCACAAATATGTTGCTGACTCAAACAAACATTCACTGTGATGGATTTCCTTTACATTTTTATTCTTGTGACAATTAAATTACAGAATTCAAATTGCAACCATCAATAAATACGCACAGCCCAAGCAAGCACTTGCAAAAGTGTCAACCTCGTAGCTTGTGTGGTCTGGCCACTTTTCCTTGAGACAGTCTCAGATTATTTTGAATCAGCCTTCCAGACCTCTGTGGTCTGTGGCCATCTGTGCAGTTTTGTCAGCCCACAGTGTTCTCCCTAGAAAGTAAATGTTTTTTTTTGTAACTTTTAAAGTCAGAGTTTTTATGTGCTTCCTTCTTTGATGCATTATAAAAAAAAATTCTTTCGCCGTCGTATTACCAGTCGTTCCTACCCTCAACTATGGGCACGAGCTGGAGGTCGTGACCGAAAGAACAAAATCCCGGATACAAGCGGACGAAATGAGTTTCCGCCGCAGGGTATCCGGGCTCTCCCTTAGAGAATTGTGAGAAGCTCGGTCATCCGGGAGGGGCTCAGTGTCGAGCCGCTGCTCCTCCGCATCGAGAGGAGCCAGATGAGGTGGCGGGGGCATCTTATTTGGATGTCTCCTGGAAACCTCCCTGGTGAGGAGGTCCGGCCACGTCCCACCGGAAAGAGACCCCGAGGACGACCCAGGACACGCTGGAGAGACTGTTTCTCTGCTTTCTTGGGAACGCCTCGGGATCCTTCCGGACGACCTGGAAGTAGTGGAAGGGAGAAGGAAGTCTTGAGTATCCCTGCTGAAACTTCTTCCCCCGCGACCTGACCCAGAAAAGCGGTAGATAATGGATGGATGGATAGTTGTCATCTAATTGATGGCTAATGGCAGTCTCACAAGAGCAACAAGTGACTGCTGCATGGGCCACAATTCATCGTGCATATCTTTAAAAGTTTTGCTTTCCTTAGACTGAGACAGGTAAATATTTCCGGCAGTGACTATGAATGTTTGGGAAACCTGAGAGACAAGGAAAAGGTGAATGAAGTGAAAATCAAGTTGCATTAAAATATGACTTTACATCTTCTCTACTGTAGAAAAACTTCTCAGATGTGTCTTTGTCTCCATGTGTTCTCGTCTCTTCACTGGTCGATTCTATTTCTTGAGGCGCACGACTTTCAGACCTGAGAAATGATCTCATCAGTGTTACAAATTCAAACTTTTTGATAGCCCTCAATTATCTTTCACTCCACTCATAACTCTCATCATCCCCTTGAAAAATGTTAACGTGTTAATACACGTTAGCATTTTAATTCAGACGGTGTTGATAAATGATAGGTTTGGATTGTCAGGACAGCCCCCATATCCCTTCAGGAAGAGCTTTCTGCTTATGTTGTAATCCTTGTTCTACAGAACCAAACTTGCCCTTTCCCCATACCGATTTACTTTATCTCTGGCTTTGGGAAACCATCTTAGAAAACGAGTCTCACATCTTGTCCTATGGTCATGCAGGTTTCACATTTGCTTTGGCAAAGAATGAAATGAGTCAACCAATCTTTGATTATGGGCAACCTATACTTTGTTGGTAACAGCCTGTGGCAAGAATGTGTGCTCAGATTGTAGCATATAAATCGTCTTTTTTTAACCATAAAAAAAACTTTAATCCTCGTGACAAATTAAATTAGCACAAGTTTGTTGCATTTTGGTTAGAAAAAGAAGTTTTTATTTACCACCTTGGCCCATACGGATTTCTACGTTTGTGTGGATTTTAAATTCAAACCAATGCCTGAATGGTTTGCCGACTAATGCTGTCTTGTCTTTTGCAGATATGAAAGGAGTGGTACGGAAGAGCAAATTCCGTCACGTCTTTGGCCAGGCGGCGAAAAACGATCAGTGTTACGATGATATCCGGGTCTCCAGGGTCACCTGGGACAGCGCATTCTGTGCCGTCAATCCCAAGTTTGTCGCCATAATTATTGAAGCCAGCGGTGGCGGAGCTTTCCTCGTTCTTCCTCTTCATAAGGTAAGCACACTGTACTGTGTAAATTTTATGGAGAATGTGTTTTCTGTGAGCATACAATTTGATTCGTCACTTTGTTAGAATCTGTTTGGGTTAGGTGGGATAGTTTCAGATGCAAAGGAAGTTGCCGGTCCAGTTTGCATTTACATGCAAAACAAAACCAAACTATTAAATCAAGCTACAACATACAGTAGCACTGCTGTAATTTCTGGATTATAAACCACTACTTTTTTCACACGCTTTCAACCCTGCGGCCAATGCGGTGACGCGGCTAATTTGTGCATTTTTTTCTAATGCCCGCAAGGGGCCACTCGAGCGGAAAAGGCAAGAGTGAGACCGGCGGAATGTATGTGCAGAGGAAGTTTCTTTTACCGGTTTGTTTGTTTTTTAATTGGCCCCGTTAGCGCTGTGCTTGCGTGTTAGGGCTGTGTTACTGCTGCGTCTAATTGATTATTACTGTTTTTTTTTTTTTTTTTAAACAGCCCTATTAGCGCTGTGCTGGTATGTTGCTGCTGTGTTACTGCCGTGTCTCAGTAACTTTTATCGGTATGTTTTTTTGTTTTTTTTTAAATCCGTCCCTGTTAGCGGTGAGCTAGCGCGTTGCTGCTGTGTTACTGCCGAGTCACAGGCACTGTTTGGAAAGAAAAGCTAAGTGATATTATTAAAACTTTGAAAACTCTTTCTGTGTACCATCTTTCTTTGCATATATCTCACGTTTGAACGTGGGCACATGCAGCTTTTAATCAGCTGCGGCTTTTGTATGTACAAAATGCTTTTTCCTTTAAAAATCTAGTGGGTGCGGCTTATAATCGGGTGCGGTCTATGGTCCGGAAATTACGGAAATTTGTTTTTTATGATTGGGTTTGGTTTTGGCGTTCCAAAATAAGGCCTTATGTAACCTCTGGCGCAAACGCAATACTTGTGCCCACTTCAATGACCAAGGTGCTCATGGAATGATTGGCCAACTTTCTTCCACAGAGGAGCATGGGCAGAAATCCAGCTCAATAAGGGACGGATGGAAGTGTAAAAGGAATTTGGGTTCCAATCGAATAGTCTTTGGGCAGTTGACCCAACATTTTAAAAAAAAATAAGCAAGGTCATATTAAAGTGCTATGCATTTTGAAGGCAATATTGACAGAGCTCAGAGCTGGGATCACAGTGCCTGTCAACATACAACTTAATATTTCAGCACCTCATACGTCACATACCTTGTCCGGAACTTCAGTTCAACCGGTTTTACACTCCTCCTGTCCTCTTCTGTTAAAATGTGCAGCTATTGCATGCCTTCTGCCAGTGGTACTAAATATTCCACTGCTGAATTAAGTTAGTCACATATCTGTGTGCATACCAATTACCTCAAGTTAGGGGGGAAAAAAAATCATGTCCATCTCCACCAAATGTGTTTGCATGTTAGCATATTTGAGGTCAGTTGTTTGGTTATGAAAGAATCTGATTTGACCATTTCAAATGGTCCAATTCCGTTAGAATTTTTGTCCTTTTGCCCTTTATCACTAGGGTTGGTAATCTGAACTCGCCACACGATGTGACCATCGGGAGGCCAACTGAGAATTTTTTTTTTTTTTTTTACATGTAAGGAAAATATTTAAAGATCCTTATTACATTCCTATTGTTCCATCTGCCATTTGAGTGTAGCGTCAGACAGCAGTGTAGGTTTGAAAAATATATCATGAAATAAAAATGAAAGGTTGTGCAGGGTTTTCACTATTGGATTGTATAATATATATCCGACCGAGTGTTCCATTTCCTTACCGAGCGTCGGTGTTCTATTCTGGAAAGGTCAGTGGACAGTAGTGGCTTCATTCAGTTTTTCGGTTTTATTTTACACATTTATATGATATCTTTTCAAGGAGATGCACCCCATGTTACCCGTGTTCCTTATGTGAGGTTGCATGTGTCTGCCACGCCCATCTGCCCGTTCCGTCTGCATGGAGCCAGCTGCTCAGGGTCTTTGTCCTTTGCTTTCTCACAGTATGACCCTTTGTCATGACTGCACTTCAGATGGGGCGGGGGGAGTCTCGAGGTGTGATGATGGTCCTTCTGCCTTCTTAGCGAGGCAACATGCAATTGCTTTGTTGTAAAATGGGGGCAGGGGAGTCATAATGAATTTGTTAAATTTACGAAAATGTTTCGAGAATACGTTCCATGATGCAAAAATCTGACGAGAGTCTTCAATGTGACAAATAAAAAGCGTGAAGCTTTTTCGATGGACGACGGAGGTTTGCTACAGGAGAGGTGTCTGAATCAGAGTCGCTGTGTGGATCGTTTCCTCCTGTCGGAACACAGTTGAACACGCAATTCCTTTCCCTCACGCCTTCAATCTCACCCTTTGTTTCATTTAGCAGGATGTCTCCTAATTTATTCCCTGATTTCCATATGAAGGAAGCTGTGGGAGCGAACGCAGCTAAGCAAAGGGAAACATTCCTGACGATTGTGCTCGCAGTTTGGCTCGGCGTACAGAGCAGTATGTTGATACTATATCATTACATTAATTTAGCTTTGGAATAAGAGGAACATCTTGTCCTACCAGTCCTGTATAAGCCATCTGCATCTTTGTTCCATTGAAGTTGTCTGTCAGTTTATAAAATAGCGTAAAAAAAATCCTGCCCTGAGGCCCGACACCACAGCGTGAACACTATTTGTGTGTGTGTGTGTATATATGCATTGGTGTGGTATGATATGGTAGCATTTATTGTCAATCCTCAATATACAGTAAATAGTCCGTTCTCGAACAAATAGCTACCCTGAGAACGCCCGATCTCGGAAGCTAAGCGGGTTTGGCCCTGGTTAGTACTTGGATGGGAGACCCCTTGAGAATACCAGGTGCTGTAAGCTTCTCTCCCCGGCTAAATGCAGAGGGGTTGCGTCAGGAAGAGCGCCCGGTATAAAACTGCCAAACATATGTGCGTTCATCTGAAATGACACGCTGTGGCGACCGCTAATGGGACAAACCGAAAGGAAAAGGAGACTCCGTTCTCGAACAAATCGGTTTTCTAACGAAAATTTTGAGATTTTTTTTTTTTTTTTGCTTTTGTTTTCAAATGAGAACGCCTCTGACAAAGCCGGAAATAAGATAAAGCGCGCGGCCGGACCAGCTGACCCACGACGCGCATTGTTATTGTGAATTCGAACGCACCGCGAAAAAACCCGGAAATAACATAACGTGCGCGGCCCGACATAGCTGAACCACGATGCGCGTTGTGATTGTGTATCAACGCCTGTGTACACAGACGTGGGAAATATCGACTCGGTTATTGAACAAATCGGCTCTTGAACGGCCTTCTGGAATGGATTGTGGTCGAGAAGCGAGGTTGTACTGTATTTGAAACATAAAGAGGGCTGAAATTACTTTTACAATATGCAACTAATACGAAAATGAAATTGCAAGGCATATCTGTGTCAGTTTTTGTTTTTTTTTTTTTTTAAACTTGGTGATTGGTGATGGGCCCCAAAAATCCTGATCGTGTAGAACCCAACAGTCCCTTCCTTATTATGTCACTGACCTAAACTGAAGCAAAGGGAAGCCAGCAGTTCTTTAGAAGTTTTCCCGAGTTCCTTTTTGGCGTCCTGGATGAGTCATTGCCGCTCTCTTTTTAGGCCGGCAACTCCTGGGACGGTTCACCACTGTTCCATGTTTTCTCCACGTGAGGATGATTTGCTTTCGCTGTTTTATGCTGCAATTCTGAAGCATTAGAAATGCCCCTCGTAATCCTTTCCAGATAGATTTATAGATACCAATTACTTTATTTCTCAAATGTTCTGGAGTTTGTTTGGATCATGCCATTTTGTTGCAGCTTTGGTTTTTTTTTTTTTTTTTTTTCTCCCCCCTCCCCGGAACAGATTGCGTTTGTGATTTCATCGCTGAACAGGTCTGGAGCTAATCAGATTTGGGCGTGATCAGACCAGTGAAAGTTAACCGAAAACGTCTGCCTTTGCCACTTCTGCCACTCAGTCCTGCTGAGTGCAAAATTGACCATATATGGTCAAATCTGCTGCCTAGCCGACAGCCTTCCAAGAGCATTTCCTCTCTGCCTGCGATTGGCTGCTCCATGCGTGTCACTCCACACGTGAATTGGTTGAAATACTTTAGAATCTGCAGTTTGAGATGTGAATTTGTGGGAAGAAGTCGGATGCTTTATCTGACATCCCCATAAAACCCATGTACATATAGTAGTAATGTTGTAGCCCACGGTTATGTCACTACTTATTTATTAATATGGCACTTTTGTAATAATTATCCAACAGACTTATGAAAATGCTCTAGTTCACAATGAGGCAACAGAGGCAATCATTTTTTCATAACAAATTGTTTTGGATTAAAATGTTCTGCGTTTTACTTGCCTTGCGTGCCTTTTTTTTTTTTTTTAAATCTATACCAACTGTAGATCATCCCAATTTCTGTCCATACATGGAGCTCTTGTTGCTATATTTCGTCCCAATCATGTAAATCTTTCCACTTGTACCGATACAGCTTCTGCTCCACTCTGTTTGTCTCCAGACATGTAAAAGAGGGAATTTTTCCATTGCACCAGAACTGGACAGAATCTCCATTCAAGAGACATCATGTGTGAATCATACCTTAGGCTGCAAGAGGAGGAAGTGTGCAGGCCTTTTGTGTCAGTGAAAGGAATGTCCTGTCCTGCCTTAAGGGAATGCTGTTCAGTTTTTTTTTTTTGGTTTTGTTTTGTGTTTTTTCACTGCTGTGCTGCTTTGAGCATGTGCGTGCATGTGTGTGTGAGAGAGTTCACCTTTTATTTTCTGCTTTCCTACTGGTTGCTGTGCAACTGGTTGTTCTCCAGGTTTCATGCCGAGTGTGGTTATGAATGTTATGTAATCGTCTGCTGGATTTAGCTCCTTGATGTGGGCGTTTTAACGCAAGCATACGGAACTCGCGTTAATTCTTTCATAGATGGATTTCTTTTCTATTCCTTCTGTTTCTTGCTGCTCCCCCATTCAGAACAGTTTTTATTGACGTGGTCTGTACCACAGAGTTAGGATTTGTAAAGCTCAAGTTACTATTAATGAACATTTCAGGACAGCCAATAAATTAGCGTAACGAATACTGGTCCCAGACAAAAAGTGCATTGTTCTTTGTGTTTTTGGGAGAACCGGTGTCATCCAAGGTGATTGTATCATTGTTACATTTTTTTTAATTGACCAAAACACCCCAACAGTGTAGATCAGGGGTGCCTAGACTTTTTTTTTAACCCAAGATCTACTTTTCAAGTAGCCAGCCTCTCGCGAGGTATCGACTACAGGGGTTGGGTGGTGATGATGCTCCCAAACCTTTTTAAGGTTAATGTTATGTTGCCTCCTATAATTAAAATACAGAATTTGATTTTTGTACACTGTATTGTCTGTGCTTTCATCCTGGATCAGGCTGTGCCAAGGTGGAATTTTCAAATGACACACCATCTCATCCTGCACTTTCTATTTTGCCTTCAGACCAGACCATTCCCACTCCAAAAAGAGAAAATCTCGTCCAGTTTAACCACTTTTTCTTCGATTATTCACATACTCCGACAGTCATTGCATCTTAGAACAACAGCATTTCTTTTTTTTTTTCAACTTTCTCCATTGATGTCGAAAGTAAACATGAGCAGCATGTCTAGCTAGTCTTTGCTCTACGTTGCCCAGACTGTGTTGCTAACTAAAGCAGGGTTGGTGGACACCGTCATTATAAAACACATTAATGGGCTGCGTAAGTACTGCAACATTTGTAATTATGAGTGTACGTCTTAAGAGCGGGGGTGGAGGGTGGTAAGGTAAACTAGGAAAAAGAGAGCGTGTCGGAGCAGCAGTCGTGACAGAAATTTCCGTGTGCTGCCTAAAAGAAACCAGTGGCTTCTTCTTTTCATTTTTTACAGTGGCTATTTGTGCCATTGGATGTAACAACCAGTCATCCCTCACTCATTGAATCACATTGCAAAATGCCACAATGTTATACTTTATATTTGCATTGGATTTTTTTTTTTTTTTGGGGCGCAACTCAAAATATCTGCGAAAAGACTGCATCAGCGGTGAACAATTGCGCACGTGCGCAATTTAGAGGGAACATCTGCTGATGTCTTTTTTTTTTTTGGAGGGTGGAGGGGGCACGCCATCCCGCGATCGACTGGATCGACGCATTGAGCACCCCTGGTGAAGATGTTCAAAACACGTCTTGGCCAAAGTAGTTTGTAGCTCATGCGAGGGCCGCTAGCAACCTTGGGGCCGGATGCACCCCTGAGGAGTGTCGACGCGCCGTACTTGTCCCCCCCTTCCAATCGTCTTTGTGCACAGCAGAAAGAAACACATTAAACCAGTTAGTATTACTTTTAATTGAAATCGGAGACAGATGAAATCAATTTCCATAGACGAAGTTTAGCGGGCGTTTGCATGGGCAATATTTAGTGTGTGTGGGTAGGCTCGGTGCAGCACATGGTTACTTCGTCTCTGTCCCAGTCATGAGTGTTTAAATCTCAATTTAGGCTGTTCTGTATATAGTCTATATTCTCCAGGTTTCTCCCACATTACAAACGTGTGGTTGATTAATTCAAGATTAAATTGTGCTAAAGTGTGAATGTATGAATAGTTTGCGTGTCTCTGTGACTAATCCCTTTCCCAAAGTCAGCTGGGATAGGTTTCATTGGATGTTAGCTTAGGTCTTGTGGTCAATGGTATGAAAACTGAATGTTTGATGGCTTCAGCTTTCTCACCACAAGCAAACTGCTCTAGAACTGTAATGAGACCACCTCTTGCAGGAGTCCTCAGACCAGTTCATCTTGTCCGCAGCAGTTTGTTTCCTGTGTACACACCTGTCCAACTGAACTAAAGCAAAGGGGGAAATTAATTTCAGTGCTCTAGTATGCAAACATTCTCAGTGTTTCCCGGCCGTCTGTGGGGCGGGGCGGTGGGTGAGCGATATTACTCGTACATCTGCTTTTCCTGCGGAATGATCAAAGTCGTGAGAAAAGATTAACACAAGTTTTCTGGACACAATGGAATTCTGTAGTGTATTGTTAGACCCGAACGCCATTAATCTCTGTGTTATATTTGACACCGTAGATGCCCCACAGCTCTCATTTGTCAGAACCAATACCGGGCTGCCTGAGGCCCGAGTGCGGAATTTGAAAAATGCACGAGTCTAGCTGAACTGTCGGTCTGCTCCCGTCTGCCCGGGTTGATCATTCTGTAGTGCCTCAACGCGTCTACATGAGTCAACCATATTCAATATTCTACGTAACTGTGTAATTTATTTTGTCTAAATTGTCAGGAGGATTGACTACGATTGATGTCATTTGTTTTACATTCTGCCCGTGTGTCTGAGTGTGTGCGTGTGTGAGAGTGTAGTCTGTGTCTAATCAGAATTAGTCAAATAGTTTACGCACTGGACTTTGATCACCACAGTTGGAGACTGGCACAACCGAACTGTGTCCATCAGGTATCATTACAAGAGCTGATCATCATGCCTTGCCAAGTCCAATGCCTTGTCATTTTCAGGCGTATTGGGACTTAGAGAAATCCGATGCTTGTCACCACTCTAGCAGCTACTTAAGCTGCATTTACACACGCACTTGTCCAGAAAATACTCAGAGGAGCAGCGTGCACCATTGTGGATTCCCTAATCAGTTGCACAGGACATTTAACAGACTTGACCCTCCCTTGTACAAAGTCCGCATCCAATTGGCCTTGTGTAAATAGAGGAGTTGGTTGCTCACATAGTTTACAACAAACTGATAGCGTACATAGTCCTTACTTGGACTGTGCTGTCCGTAGCTTCTTGCCCCAATGATTGTTGCTCCTGCTTTACAATCAACGTGTGTGGCCTGAACAGAGGCTGTCAATAAATTAAGGAAATAGGAAAACACCTCAGATTTTTGCAGGTGGTCTGCACTGACCCCTCTCCATCACAACTACCATGTCTTTTTTAACCATTTGATTCTAGACTTCACTGTTAGAGTGTAATGTAGTGTTTGTTGTACACTCGATCCGTTTCAGGTGTGTTGTATTTATGCAAAATAGGTTGCGCTGTCAAACGTCAGCATGCACGGGGGATTGGGTGTTTTTAATGTGAGCAGATATTAGTTTTGAGTCACTTAGATATGCTATTTTGTCAAAGAGATAGCTTGTACAGATTGTTGCATTTATTCCATGGATGCAGCTTTGAATTTGTTTATTCCACATTTTTATATACATAGGAAGAAAGTGAAAAAAAGAAAAAGGGGAGGAAAAAAAACACAATTTAGATTACAAAAAACCTTAAAGGGAAAACAATAATAATCGTAGTCGTCAAAAAAAGAAAAATGATACAACGTCAAAGCGCCTTACAACAAATGCTCCAAAAATAATGTATAATGATTTACATATTCGCTTCAAGTAAAAAAAAAAAAAATTGGTTTCTAATTTTCTTGGTATCGCAACCCTTGAGTGATACTGGTTCTGACAAGAAGAAAAGATGCTATACTTATGAGTTTAAAAAAAATAAAAATACACTGCACTACCCGCTAAGAAAAAAAAAAAAAGAATGACAGCAAAAGGAATAAGTAGTGGGAACCAATGAACAAAATTAAGATAAACTTGATTTCACATTATGTAGTAACATTTTTCCCCCCACATTTTTATATACAAACAAAGAAAGAAAAGAAAAAAAGGGAGAGAAAAAATAATTAATATGCATTCATTAACAGTGGGATAATAATCCCTTTTTAAATGACAGAATCGGAGGGTCTCTCTCATGTCCAATTATCTGATCTAGTAGGTCATCGTCAACCAAGTTCATACCCGTAAGTGAGCAACAAAAAATTTACTTCAAAGGGAAAACAATTATCATAGTAGTCAATAAAAATGATACCTCCTCAAAGCGCCTTACAAGAAATGTTCCAAAAAGAATGTACAATGATTTACATATTTGCTTCAAGTAAAAAAAAAATTAGGTTTCTAATTTTCTTGGTATCGGAACCCTTGGGTGATACCGGTTCTGACAACTAAACAAGATGCAATACTTATGAGTTGAAAAAAATACACTGCACAACACGGTAAGAAAAAAAAAAGATACTAATAATGACAACAACAAAAGGAATAAGTGGTGGGAACCAATGAACAAAATTAAGATAAAGTTGATTTCACATCTTTTGACGTTATGGCATATTTTGTCCAGTTTTCCCAATGTCCCTCAAACTTGTCTTGTTCTTGCCTCAAAATGAAAGTTAACTTCTCCATTTTAAAGACATCTTGAACTACTTCAATCCAATCCTCAACTGTGGGAGGATTCTTTATCAACCATTTCCTTGTTATAACTTTTTTGCTTGCTAGTGACAAAATACTGCATACATATTCATTTTCTGGACCCTTGACAGTGTCCGGTATTAATCCCAAGCGTAAAAGTTTCAAATTTTAAAAGAATCCTGACTTTCATAGCTATCTCCATATTTTTGTTCAATGTCTTTCCAATATTTTCAAGTGATTGGACAGTCCCAGAACACATGAAAATGTCGCCTTGTTCTCTCCGCAATCTCTCCAACAGGAGGTACTTGCATCCGGCGAGATCCTCTGAGCTGGAACTTTAAAAAACTACATTTTTCCAACCAAATTCTCTCCAGGATAGAATTTCTAATGGATCACGTTCACTGCCATTGACTGGTATAAAAGTCAAATATCCATCTTAACTGGGAGGACTGACATTGAATAAATGTGCTAAAACTGGATTTTGTCTGCAGTGCACGACATATCTGAATAGAACAATGTGGCTGTTTAATAAATAATTGGTACGTCATATTGTAAATATTTGAATAACCAATCCCAATACAAGTTGCGTTCTTGTTTATTAAAGTGCTCTTAGTCATCAAGGAATGTACTTTTCGATGATTTTTGTAGTGTTTGAACATGAGGCTGCAGCTCGTGAACAATTGTTGTCTTAAGTGGGAAGCCATCTTCCTTCTGTCACTTGTGTCATCTCACTCCTGTTTTTTTTTTTTTGACATGTTCTCAGGTTAAGCAAAGTCAACATATTTGCTTCTAAGAAATCCCCCCGCCCCCGCCAATCATTTTGTGTGATTTGGCTTAATGTAAAGGGTGTAGGATGTTATTTTGTGAAGACTGATGTGGAGATGTAACGACTGCGGGTCTTTACTGTATCGCGACGTCACTAGTAACTCCCTAAGTATGTGTGTGGTTAAACGGTGGTGTAGCTCTAATCATGCTTTGCCCCTGTACAGCGACGGTAAAGCCCTCAAATCCTTTTTGGCTTCAAATACTTGCACAGTTCCAGGAGATATGCTTGTAAGACTTTTGGGGCAGCTTGGCCAGGTTGAAAAAACATTCAATTCTTAGCTCCCCTTGTCTGTTAAGTCAAAGAACTCTGGATGAACTGTCCAGTGTGTGCAAGTGGGTGAGACGTAACATGGAAAGGCAGTCGCAGTATCATTATTTACTTATTTGTTTATATTTAGGTAGGGTTGTTTATTTCTTGTCGTAACGTACAATTGGTAATGAAACTCGTCACGGTGTACTGTTTTTATCTTTGTTTAGCTAGCTGAAGGGAATGCGGCCGTTTTCCTTAGTTCACTGGTGGCTTTCTTCTCATTTTCTACCATGCCGAGAGCCGTTTTGAACACTTTTTTTTTTTTAACTATTTTAATGTTTGTACTCTCGTTTACACACAGTAAAGAAAATAAGTATTTGAATACCCAGCTTTATTGCAAGTTTTCCCATTTAGAAATCATCGTAGGTGCATGCCCACTGTGAGAGAGATTATCCGATAAGAAAAATCCAGAAATGACAATGTATGACTTTTTTAAAGATTTATTTGTATGATACAGCTGCAAATAAGTATTTGAACACCTGTCTATCATTCTGACCCTCAAAGACCTATTAGTCCGCCTTTAAAGGTCCACCTCCGCTCCAGGTATGATCCCGAATCAGATGGACCTGTGTGAGGTCGTTAGCTTGCATAAACAGACCTGTCCAACCCATACAATCAGTAAAACTCAAACTTGTAACATGGCCAAGACCAAAGAACTGTCCAAAGACACCAGAGACAAAATTGTACAAGTCCACACGGCTGGACAGGGCTACAGAGAAATTGCCAAAAAGGTCCACTGTTGGAGCAATCATTAGAAAATGGAAGAAGCTAAACATGACGGTCAATCTCAAATCAGAGTGGAGCCCCAAGCAAGATATCACCTCATGGGGTCTCAATGATCCATAGAAAGGTGAGGAATCAGCCCAGGACCATCACGACCGGACTTGGTCAAGGACCTGAAAAGAGCTAGAACCACCGTTTCAGAGGTGACTGTTGGGAATACACTAAGACGTCATGGCTTGAAATCATGCATGGCACGGAAGGTTCCCCTGCTTAAACCAGCACATGTCAAGGCCCGTCTTCAGTTTGCCAATGACCATTTGGATGAGACAGAGGAGTCATGGGATAAGGTTTTGTGGTAAGATGAGACAAAAATTGAACTTTTTGGTCATAATTCCACTAGCCGTGTTTGGAGGAAGACGAAAAATGAGTTCCATCCCAAGAACACCATCCCTGCTGTGAAGCACGGGGGTGGTAGCATCATGCTTTGGGAGTGTTTTTCTGCACATGGGACAGGACGACTGCACTGTATTAAGGAGAAGAGATTTGGGGAGCAACCTCTTTCCCTCAGTCAGAGCATTGAAGATGGGTTGTGGCTGGGTCTTTCAACATGACAATGATCTAAGATGAAAATTTCAGACCTCCATGATTTCTAAGTGGGAGAACTTGCAATATAGCAGCGTGTTCAATACTTTTTTTCTTCGCTGTATGTCTAAACATGCTCAGTCATAATGTGCAATCGAGAAGTGGACTGACTTCATCAGCCCCTTGTCTTTCCAGACGGGACGCATCGACAAAGCCTACCCAACAGTGTGCGGTCACACCGGTCCAGTGTTAGACATCGACTGGTGCCCACACAACGACCAGGTCATCGCCAGCAGTTCCGAGGACTGCTCAGTGATGGTGAGTTAAGTTCTGCTCCGTACGTTTACCTCTGTCTTTTTAACTGTGGAGAAACATCAACACGCAGTGTTTTGCCAACAAGTGCCAAGAAATTCCATGCTTTTATTGCGAAAGACGGGCCTGTTGTAACTCATACTTGGGTGTGGACTTCACCAGTTGGATTAGATAAGACCCAGAAATGTTTTAGAGAAATCAAGAGTTGGGGGGATTATTTAGTCAAGTTTTTCATCTGAGGTCATTATCTAAACAATAGCTGTTTTTTTTTTTTCCTGGATAATTCCTTATTTGTCCAATGGATGTGAGAAGCAACTGTATGACATTTAATTCATTTATTAGTCTTTATAGGCTAGTAAAAACGTTGTTTTTAAGAGCCAGGGTATCAATCTATTTTGGCTCTTTCACCAAATTACATCAGATTATGATATCAGTCGCCACTAGGTCACACACACCTCAAATTGTGTAATATTCTGCCCTTCATATTACACTAAAGCGATTTATTGCTTTCAGTCACGTCATCTTGGTCGCTGCTTCCCTCTTGTGGTCGTTTTTATAATCACTTTTAATGGTTTTCTTCACACAGTCCTGCAGTCAGTAGTAACAATGAGCTCTTTCGGTTTATATCAATTAAGGACACTCAATCGTCTCAAATTATCTTTGCTGTAGTTCGTTTTATCTCAAGTTTTATATCTTTTTCAGGTTTGGCAAATTCCTGAGAATGGCCTCGTCACTCCCATGTCGGAGCCAGCCGTGGAACTAAAGGGTCACTCCAAGCGAGTGGGCGTAATCACATGGCACCCGACAGCTCGTAATGTTCTTCTCAGTGCAGGTGAGAATAGAATAATTGAAAACATAACACTGCAGATTTCTGAGCTGTAAAATGTTGTCTTGGGACGGTTGGTTGCATTCCCGCTCAATGACGACTTCCCCTGCTGCCAGGTTGTGACAACATAATCATGATCTGGAACGTGGGCACCGGCGAGGCCATGATCATCTTGGAAGACATGCATCCAGATATGATTTACAACGTTTGCTGGAACCGCAACGGCAGTCTCATCTGCACGGCCTGCAAGGACAAGTCGGTCCGTGTTATTGACCCCCGCAAGGAAGAAATTGTTGCTGTAAGAAAATGGGGGGGGAGGGGGGGAATCATCTTTTTTTTTTTTTTTAAAGTGTTACAATTATCTTAAAATGGCATATGAACGATTTTTGCAGGAGAAAGAAAAGGCCCACGATGGCGCTCGTCCCATGCGGGCTATTTTCATGAAGGATGGCAAAGTCCTCACCACTGGTTTCAATCGTAGGAGCGAGAGGCAGATCGCCCTCTGGGACCCGGTACCATCTTTGATTTACCCGGCTGTCGTATTTTACTCTGAGTTGTCAGAAACTTTAAGCGCACTTGTACTGTCAACATTGAGAGGATATATATAAATATTAAAAGGAGAATGCTCTTAATTTTACCGTGCACAGTCACAGGTATTATTACTGTATGGTTGTCATTTGTATTTTGCAAAATCTGATCATTTGTTTAGCTGTAAAAACACCTCTTTGTGAGACAGAAAGGGCACGTCGCTACCGAGTTGCTAAACTTAAAGTTAAGTTAAACCGGTGGTTTGGAGTAACAATGAATCCAATCGGTCATGTAATAAGTACTCCATCTTGATGATGTGATGTTAAATCCGTTCTCATTTAATAGTGTTTTGAGAAGATTTTTATCGACAATTACGAATTTTCAGGTGTGCCGCCATTTTGGGGAGTCACATGACCTACGTGGGCGGATGTGACGTGTTACGTGCCGTTCCAAACGCTCGATTACATGGGACACCATTGTGCCCGTCGCTGATTTTGTCGGATTTATCCTCATCTGATGAAGAAATAGCAGTATCGTTTGATCGGGAAGACGGAGGAATACTTCCATACAGATTTGAACCTGTAGCTGTAATTAATATTGAATATTCGGATGGTTCTTCGGATGAGAATGGCACGGAGCCTGACGAGCGAGCTCCACCGACCGGCGGGGCCGCGAGCGACATCTGGCTGTAAATAATGTTGACTGTTCGGATGGTTCTTCGGGCGGAATGACGCTGAGTCTGACGAGCAAGCTGTGCCGAGCTAACGCTAGCACTCGCTCGTCAGACTCCGCGTCATTCCAATCCAAAGAACCATCCACATATTGAACAATATTTACAGCCGGAGCTGGCTTGTGGCTCAGCCGCTCGGCGGAGCTCGCTCGTCAGCCACTGCGTCATTCCCATCTGAAGAACCATCCGAACATTCAACATTATTTACAGCCACAGGTTCAAATCTATATGGACGTATTCCTCCGTCTTCCCGATCAACCGATAGTGCTATTTCTTCATCAGATGAGGGTAAATCCGACAAAATCAGCGTTTGGAACGGCACGTAACACGTCACATCCGCCCACGTAGGTCATGTGACTCCCAAAAATGGCGGCACACTGTCGATAAAAATCTTCTCAAAACACTATTAAATGAGAACGGATTTAACATCACATCATCAAGATGGAGTACTTATTACACGACCGATTGGATTCATTGTTACTCCAAACCACCGGTTTAACTTAACTTTAAGTTTAGCAACTCTGTAGCGACGTGCCCTTTCTGTCTCACAAAGAGGTGTTTTTACAGCTAAACAAATGTAAATAATAAATAAACGTATTCCTCCATCTTCCCGATCAACCGATAGTGCTATTTCTTCATCAGATGAGGGTAAATCTTAGAAATCAGCACTGGGCATAAAGGTGTCCCGTGTAATCGAGGATTTAAAACGGCACGTAACACCTCACATCCACGCACCTGAAAATTCGTAATTGTTGGTAAAAATCTTTTCAAAACACCATTAAATGAGACAGGATTTAACATAACATTTTCAAGATAGAGTACATATTACATGACCTATTGCATAGATTGTTACTCCTTTCATCCGGAATTTTCCGTTAAGCAATTTCCTCTCATCATATTAGAATGTGAAGGTATTGCTAATATAGCTAACCCATTTCTCGCCGCCAATCTACAAGTTAGTCAAGTCTGCTTTGCGGGAGATTTACCAGTTTACGTCACACATTCTCATTCTTCCTCGGCTTTCACGTAGAACCTGTAATGACGTGCCGCTGTTATTTCCAGAAAAACATGGAAGAGCCCATGAGCATGACTTGCATGGATGCCAGCAATGGCGTGCTCCTGCCCTTCTACGACCCCGACACCAACATGGTTTACCTTTGTGGGAAGGTACGTTCGAAGAAGTCGTCTTGCAAATATGAACTGTATAGTTTAAAAAAAAAAATGTTTCTGACAGGGTGACAGCAGTATCCGCTACTTTGAAGTCACGGACGAGGATCCATATGTTCACTTCCTTAGCACTTATGTCACCAAGGAATCTCAGCGGGGCATGGGCTGCATGCCAAAGAGGGGCCTTGACGTCAACAAGTGTGAAATTGCAAGGTAGGGCCTGAGTGGAATTTTTATTTTTTTTTTTTTACGCTCACCAGTAGAGGGCAATATATGGCCACAAAACTGTCTTTTTCGTTAAACTCCTGAACTGTGGGTAAGAGTTAACGCTGTTATTTTCCAGGTACTATAAACTGCTTGAAAGGAAGTGTGAGCCCATTGTGATGACTGTACCGAGGAAGGTGAGCGTTCATCCGTACTAGGTACTCGACACGAAGCCGTGCACACTTAACACGCGGACTCTGCTGTCAGTCTGACCTGTTTCAGGACGACCTGTACCCTGACACCGCTGGGCCGGACTCAGCCCTGGAGGCCGAGGAGTGGTTTGAAGGCAAGAATGGCGACCCTGTCCTGATCTCTCTCAAGAACGGCTACGTTCCAGCCAAGAGCCGGGAATTCAAGGTTGTCAAAAAGAACATTTTAGACGCCAAGGTGACCAAGAACACCGAGAACTCGACCCCGGCCTCCCAGAATACGTCACCCGTGAGTTTTGCTGGATTACGCTTGCATTCATTTTCATTTGTAAACTGCGTACTTTTATTTAATTTGGAAGGAATCACGACAAGACGGTTTACATTGTGCTCTGCATTTCGATCTTGACTCTGAACTTTTTTGTGAAGAGTTTGGTATACTTCCTGCCATATCGTAATTCATGGCCTACAGAGCGCACCTGAGTATAAGCCTCACCCAGTACATTTGTAAAAGAAATTCCATTTGGTACATACATAGGTCGCAGCCGTGTAAAAGCCGCATTGAAACGAGATATTTACAAAGAAAGACGGTACACAGAGAGCTTAGTGCTAGTGCTGCCGGGCTAATGCTAACGGTAGCACCGCCACGCTACAGGGCCGGTTAAAATAAAAAAACATACCGGTAAAAATCAATCAGACACGGCAGTAACACGCTAGCGCAGCGCTAACAGAACCGGACCGGTAAAAGTTTAAAAATTTTCCCAAAATATTTTCAAAAAGTTAATAGTGCGCATTATATTTAGGTATGGGTGAAAAATTAAAAAATACAATCACATTGTATCTGTGTATACAGGTACATAGTTTTTTTTTTTTTTTTTAAAAAAAAAAAAGGTATACATATACATTTTGATATATTCGACGTCTTATGTTACACATTTATATTTATTACGGTAATATGCGCCCTCAACCTGAACTCTATGACCTCCTCGGGGAGCTTGCATGTTTGCATTTGCATTGCGTTAGCGTAGAATACTTGTTGCTACTGCACCAAAGATCAGAAACGACTGGCCGTGAGTATGTTTTAACTTAAACTAAGACAAAAAATGTCGACTTCAACGGCTAGTTGTGCAGCCGCTTTAAAAAGAAATGTCATCAATCGTGCCGATGACGCCGCCAACGCGGAAGTAGCGCGGCAGTCCGAAACAACGATAGCTCGCTGTGGGAGCAAAATAGGATCACTTTTCATGAATTCAGGAGGCACCAGAACTGGACCAAGTCACCAAATGGATATTTTTCTGATTGGAGATGACCCAGATGTTGCTTTTGAAGTCTCGGTCAAGGATGTGTAATGTAGAGGATAAAATGCGCTTTGCACAAACGTTTTATGCACAAATATTTCATGCAAATAATGTTCAAGTCAAATAGTGTGAAATATTTATTGAAGACTGCAATATGTGTTATCAACAGTATTCATCAAATTTTGAGCAAATATTTTAGTCGATTGAGGGATTCTGTTCTGCCACTTTCAGGGACCAGGACAACTGTGTCCTGTGGCCTGTCCCAAGATTATATTACCGCTACGTCAGCACATGCACAATGATTATTATTAATGATTGTTCTACGGACAGTTTTTTTAAAAAAACAATACAAGTACAAACCTAAAAAAATATAAATACAGATAATTCCCAATATTTTGACCGAATGGGTAGCAGCAAATTAATGCTGCGCATTGTACATAGGTAGAAGGGTTTGCCATATTTTTTTTTTGGGTGGGGGGGTGGTCAATTTTGGGGTGCCTATTATACTTGACAAATTACAGGATTTGTTTTCTATACAAAATATTTTTCTGTAAATGTGGACTTTAATGGTGGAATCCGAATTAAATCGAAATTTAAGTTAAGTCGCTACTCTACAAACGGATTTCAGTCGTAGACCGAGAGGACTCCCTGTAGTGCATTTCAGGTTCATTTTACGTATTGCTAACTTTTTGGGTGTAGCGGTTCGTGTATTTCTATTCCTCCTCTATCCAAGCAACGAGCGGCGTGTTTTGCTGCTGGCGCTCAACCGCAGAGACGGCCACCCACGAGGACCCGGGCCCTCGTGCCTGCCTGTAATTGCAACCACTTTGCTGCAGTGGCACTTAAGTGCCAAGTGCCAGGAGCACTTGTATGACGCATTAAGCCGTCAGTAACGTTCTGCCGCATTTTGAAATGGTTTGATTTATAAGAGAAGCAAAAAGAGATGCATCTGCCCTCCTCACTTGGTTTTATCGTAATTATTCGGCGCGTGTTATTGTTGGTTTGTCTGGACACTTTCTAGTCACGTGGTTTCTTTTCACTGCAATCAATATCCCATGTTTTTGCACCCGCAGAAATCCGACGGCAAGCTGGAAGAGATCTTGAAAGAAATCAAATCCCTCAGAGACCTGGTCAGCAGTCAGGAGAAGCGACTGGTCACACTTGAAGAGCAAATGTCCAAAATCGCTATTTAGGGACCCCTTTGCCCCGCCCCGCCCCGACCTGCGCCAATTCACCACGTTTCCTTCCGTTGGCCGGGAGGAGGACGCAAACAGTCGCCCCCTCCCCTCTCCGAGCCCTGCCAGTCATCATCCCTCGCAACATTCCAGATGAACCTTTCCTAGTCAGCCCCAAACCGTCTGCATAATACAGTTGGAATGAGGACAACTTTCGCGGGGAAGCTTTCTTCCTTTTTTGGGGGTAACAAAGAACTGTTTCCCTCTCATTCTGTGGCAGTGTCTTTTTTTTTTATATATATATATATATATATATATATATATAACGTCTTACACTTTCCATGTTTTTTTTTTTTTTTTTTTTTTTGACAAAAGGGCCAAATAATTTCCAATACGAGCATTTATTTCTGTTTTCTTTTTCGTTTTTTTACTGTTCTATTGCCATTTTCCAAAGTTGTAACATGGGCAAATTGTGTGGTTTTTTTTGTTTTTTTTTTTTTTGTCTGTCTCTCTTTCTTGATGATAGAGGTTGAACGAATTAGCATCAACCTATTTTCTGTCTCCTTCCTTCCTTCCTTCCATCATTCTTACACTCGTGCACACATGCATTCCTTTTACTTACTCTGTGCGCTTGCTGCGGTAAAGCAAACTTCCTCCTTCCTTCCTTTTTTTGTGAGGCCCCGAGAAATGACAAACTTTTGAATCTCCTTTGATTCCAGGAGATGTTCGGGCACATTCCACTCGCAACTATCGTCAGGTCGTCTTAGGATCATTTTGGTTGCCTTTTAATAGATTATTTCGAACGATCGAGGGAAAAAACGGTCAACTGGCTGTCGGTGATCAAATTGGAAGGTTCGTGCAGAAAAATGCTCCAGGTAGATTTAAAATTAAAAAAATAATAATAACAAAAAACGCTTGTGTGCCTCATGTTTTTGGCCTTCTCAATGTCTTGTCGACTTGGACATTCCTTTTTTTTTTTTTTTTTTTGCTTCACTGTTTATTTTTAGCCTATTTGTTGTTCCAGCAGTTCTTATGTCCCTCTTGGCACTTCCACTATAAGAAATCTCAGATTTTCTCATGTGTGTTTATGCAAGACCAATTTTCATCATTTTTTGAAAAAAAAAAAAAAATCTGCTTCTTAGTAAGGGGGAAAAAAGATGGGGGTAAAAGTGTCTTTCTTTCACTTACAATATCTGATTCTACTGTAAAGCGCTGCACGTGCCATATGGCGCCATTGTACAAGTGTGTGTAGAAGTTTTTTGTGTGGTTCAAGCCATGTCGTAAAATGAAGATATGAAAATCACTTGAGGGTGCCAAAACATGCAAGGTTGACACTTTGTAAATATTCTTATTGGATGACATCGAACATCTGAAAAATCCTCTAGCAACCAGCATTAAGTTGGGAATTTCAAAAGCCATTTAAGAAAAAAAATAATAATAATAAAAGGTGTGAAACCAAGCCAATATAGACGGATAGATTATAATAATGGGACATGTCAGATTTATATGTGGTGCTCTGCTTTGCGCTAGGTTTAGAAATGTATCGTAAGAACTAACCTAAAGGGACACCGTAGGTTGGAAAGCGTGCACGGTCGAAAGATGTTTGTGCCGAGTCTTAACAATTGAGTGGAAATGACCAATTTTTTTTTTTTTGTATTCTTTTATTTTGTCGTCGTGGCTGTGCCGAAGAGGGAGTTTGTACGGTGGCCAGGTTTTTAAATGTTTCTCCTCGTCTTGTGTTTTCCCGCACCTTGCCATAACGCAACAGCTGAAACCTCTTGTTAGACTGGAGCGTGTCTGAAAATCAAAGAAAAAAAAAATCAACTGAAAACAAACCAAGTTGAAGCCTCGTGTGGAGGTGTGCGCAACATTTTTTTTTTTAAATGTATTTTTCCTGCTTCAAGTATCAAACAATGATTACAAAAATAAAAAACTTTAAAATGTGCTTGAATTGAATGGTTAATTTAATGATTTTTTTTTTTTATTTTATTAAGAGTGGGCGACCTCCTTTGCTCTCAACACTTCGGGGAATTAATCTTGTAAGATTTTTTTTTTTTTTTTTAATTGACTCAATACACAAGCAGAGGAAAGGCGGCAGCATTTGAAATGTTTTTTTTTTTTTTTAAGGAAAGCACTGCTATAGAATTAAAAATCATTTATTCATGTTATGGGTAAAAAAATAAAATAGTTGTATTAAGTAAACTACAATTTGCAACTAAAATTCACCGGTTGTGCCACCAGGCAGGGTTACAGGCGAACACCCAGCCAATCGCAGTTATGCTTTCTTAGTCACGTGACGTCACATACTAAGAAAGCGGAACTGGATTGGCTGTCTGTTCGGTTCTGTCCCGAAGTAACCCTGCCTGGTGGCACAGACGGTGAATTTTAGACACTGAATTGTAGCTGGTTGAATTTCAGACAGCGAATTGTAGCAACTCTTGAAAATGTGATCACTTGACATTTCAAATTCAAATCCTGTTTTCTGTGGCATTTCGAATTAAAATCATGGTGGCACTAATTTAGTTCCATATTGGTGTCTTCAGCTATTCGGTTATTAACTTTTTTTATTTTATTTTTTTTTTTTATGACCGAACAATTTTTTATTCTCTGGGGTGACCCAGAAATATAAATATTTTGTGGTGTGGTTGAAATGGTTATATTGATGCTAATCATGACTTGAATTTTTAAACGCGAACACATTTGATTTATTGCAGGAACAATATTTGTTGTTGTGGGCAGCTGGAAAGTGTTGGCCTCACAATTTTGAGGTCCCGGGTTCAATCCCAGCCCCGCCTGTGTGGAGTTTGCACATTCTCCCCCGTGCCTGCGTGGTTTTTCTCCGGGTGGGTACTCCGGTTTCCTCCCAACATTCCAAAAACATGCAACATTAATTGGACACTCTAAATTGCCCCGAAGTGTGATTATGAGACAGACTATGTACCCTGCGATTGGCTGGCGACCAGTTCAGGGTGTAACCCGCCTCCTCCTGCCCGTTGACAGCTGGGATAGGCTCCGGCACGCCTCGTGACCCTTGTGAGGATAAGCGGCTAACAAAATGGATGGATGGATATGTGTTGTACTGCACAGGGTTCAGTCACCCATCAAATGCTGCAGATATTTTTATGAGATTTTATTTACATCATCTATTTCACTTGTTCTTAACAGTTCAGCATTGGTGTGTGTCTCTCCCCCCCCCCCCCCCCCATACCCCCCTTGGTTTAACCTCATACCTTCTCCATTTTGTCCACACTGGTATTAGCCTTTTTTTCCCCCAAACTAATGTGATTTTGGTGACACTTTCTCGCCGAATTTAGAAGTGAATTCAACTGTAATAACCATTGCATGCCTCAACTTTTACCCAATTGCCACCTCGACTCTCAAACCAGCCTTCACCGGCTTCTATTAAGTAAGAAACGCCCCAAGAGGCACGCTTCATTTGTTGCAACGAGCGCTTTCTTTCCCCCACCGCTTGGCCCAGTTACACGTGTTCTGGGACGAGAAACTCGCTTTCTCCCTGTCCTGGTCGTGTACGTTCGGCACGGGCAGGCTGTAATCAAGGGCGCGTAATTAGAGAGGCGCTGAAGATTTTGGGAGTCGCCCCCGCCGAGGACGGAAATATCCTAAAACATGGGCCTCGCGTACACCGAATGCAACGTGGTCAGTGGAAGATGAACCATCGTCAGCTCATTAGTTGGATTCGTGAGGGAGTCCGTGTAAAATACAGGTGTCGAACGCAAGGCCCGGGGGCCAGATTTGGCCCCGCTGCATGATTTTATGCGGCCCGCCGAGGTAAATCATGTGTCTCAACTTCCTTGATTTTTTTTTTTTTTCAAATCTGTAGCAAAAGTTCAAATTATCTTATCATAAATGTTAACATTGAGATATTACAAGCATTTTTGTGTTACCAAATTTCCCGGCCTATAAACCGCAACTTTTTTCACATGCTTTCAACCCTGCAGTTTTTGCAGTGATGCGGCTAATTTGTGCATTATTTCTAACGGTCACAAGGGGGGCACTCGAGCGGAAAAGGAGTGAGACGGTGGAATATATGTGCCGAGGAAGTGACTTCCCGGTGTGGCCCTGTTAGCGCTCCGCTAGCATGTTACTGCCGTGTCTGTGATTTTTACCAGTATGTTGTTATTTTTTTTTAAACGGCCCTGTTAGCGCAGTGGCGCTAGCATTAGTGTTGAATTATGTTCTCGTATTTTGTTTTATGGATTTTATTTTGAAACTTATGTAGTGGGGGGGGTCACGTGATTGACTAACACCAACAAGCTGTAAGGGTGAGTTTTTCTGTTCTGTTCTGTTCATTATGGGATGCATGTTGATACCGAAAACAACGTCACTCAGTTGACTGTGTGACATCAATCAGTCAAGTATTATATAACTATATAACTTATAACTATGGACGAGCCTGGAAGTACAAATGCAACAATTAGCGTTAGCCCGACGGCGTTAGCGTTAGCGCAGTGGGGCTAGCGTTAGCGTGGCGGCGCCAGCGTTAGCGCGGCTGTGCTAGCGGTAAACTCTTTCTGTGTACTGTCTTTCTTGTAAATATCTCATGTTTCAATGTGGGGAATTGCGGCATATGTATGTACCAAATGGTATTTCCTTTCCAAATGTACTGGGTGAGGCTTATAGCCAGGTGCGATTTGTAGGCCAGGAATTACGGTCGTTGGAAAAACCCATTCCCCTTGATTTCTGATTCCAAAACTAGTTCTTAAATTTCACGTGTAAATATGATGAGGCGGTTAATGATTTTTAGCGTTTCACAGCCACAACGGGGAAGCGTGAGTACAATGTGACTCGCGACAAAAGTGAGTTTGAAACCCCTGGCGTAAAACAAGTGCTACTCAATTCTTCTTCTTCTTCTACCGCTACTCAAGATTAGTGCTGTGTTTTATATGTGCAGAAATATTATTTTCTAGGTTTTGGCCCTATTGTGAACTGATCCCACTTCGGCCCAGGTTGACTTCAACAGCTGAAAACTGAAAACGAAGTTTTCTCGAGCACGTTTCATAATCGTGATCATTTTTTTTTTAAATCATCCTCACGGCGCCCCTGCGTCGAAATCATGTCCCGAAAACGAGGGAGGAGAAGCTGAACATGGAGGGATGGACATCACTTTCCAGGGAGCGGTTTAAAAAAAAAAACAAAAAACAAAAAAAAAAAATCTGTATAACAGGGACGGGAACGCTCGGAAACTCTCCTCCTCTCGCCCTCCGCTTTCGACTCTGATTTTTTTTTTTTTTTTCCGCCATCCGCTCTGTCCTCAACCGGCTGTGCAGCCGCTCACGACGTTGACCAGCATAACCTGTAAGTATGATCTCTTTAAGATTATTTTCAGTTTTGATTTGTGCTTTTCACACGTGACCTGACTCGACCTTTCTACAATTTTGATGCTATTTTCGCAAGTAGGCCCCTGTATATAAACACAAACTTTACCTGCTATGGCAGATATTATTTTTGTTTTGTATCTTCCATACCTTCTCATGCTTATACTCATGTATAATTACAATCATTTTCCATGAAAATGTACCTCTTTCTATCGAAACAGTCGCGACGTCATCTAAACAAAACGAATACCAGATACTAGTTTAAGCCACTTGTTGATTTCACGGCCTCGTGTAAGTTTATTTTTGACCCCACAAAGTGAGCGAACGATCCAATTCTGTCCAAATAACCATCATGTAAATGATATAAATTGCATTTTATCGATTCAAAGCTTGATGTAAAGTATCTCACTGCGAGCTTGTGTGTGCCTCCGCCATTATGGTGTCTCTGGTCCTAATTACGGGGATGGAATGGGTAGCGCGGTTTCTTCAGCTGAACATGCGACCCGTCTGGCCGAGCGGGTCGGCCCATTTAGAAAGAGCTGCGAAAGCTGCCGTTACGCCCATCTAGTCTAAAAATGCGCACATGTTGACGAGATTCCCACTTTTCTCTGCAGCACCGGCGCCGTGACGATAGCGAGCGCGAGAAAAGTCACATTTGCAAAATCATACTTAGTTGGGATTTTTTTTTTCTTTTTTTTTTTAGCTAGTCAACATATTTCTCCATGTGCAGCAGGCCACAGCAGCCGGTGCCCAGAGTAAATATAGAGGCCGCAGCCACTGGCGTCACACGCCTCTGCGCGCAATCTGGACTCTCAACTTCCTGCCGGCTTTCGTGTGGTGGCCGGGCGGCGTCTCCCTCCCCTCCAAATTATAAGGCCCGCAGCGCCGAACGGACTGTCTCCACCCCAAATAAGTAATGGCTCCGCTGCCTGTTAAAATAGATCTGCTGCAGGGGGGGGGGGGGGGGGGGGAGTAGGAGAAAACCTGAATCGAGGTGGAAATGTGTAGTTATGATGAGAGATGGGGGACTGGTTTGTTGTTTTTTTTCGGCTCGGGAAGAGACCCACCAAGGCGTCACGGAATAAGTTTGATCCGATGCGCGATGAGATTCTATAAAATATGTTCGAGAAGGCCCGTTTCTGGCTTTGGAGATAAACTAACAACCACCAAGCAGTTTTGGATTTATAGTGAAGAAAATAAGTATTTGAACAGCCTGCTGTATTGCAAGTTCTCCCACTTAGAAATCAAGGAGGGGTCTGAAATTTTCATCGTAGGTGAATGAATGTCCACTGTGAGAGGGATCATCTAAAAAGAAAAATCCAGAGATAACAATGTATGTTTTTTTATCAGTGTATTTGTGGGATACAGCTGCAAATAGGTATTTGAACACCTGAGAAAAAACAATGTTGATATTTGGTACAGTAGCCTTTGTTTTCAATTGCCGAGGTCAAACGTTTCCTGTAGTTGTTCACCAGGTTTGCACACACTGCGGGAGGGATTTTGGCCCACTCTTTCACGCAGATCTTCTCTCGATCAGACAGGTTTCTGGGCTGTCGCTGAGAAAAACTGACTTTCAGCTCCCTCCAAAGACTTTCTGTTGGGTTTAGGTCTGGAGACTGGCTAGGCCACACCAGAACCTTGATATGCTTCTTACGGAGCCACTCCTTGGTTTTCCTGGCTGTGTGCTTCGGGTCATTGTCATGTTGAAAGACCCAGCCACAAGGTTGCTCACCAAAATCTCACAATACATGGCCGCGGTCATCGTCTCCTTAATATAGTGCAGTCGTCCTGTCCCATGTGCAGAAAAACACCCCCAAAGCATGATGCTACCACCCCCATGCTTCACAGTAGGGATGGTGTTCTCATCATTTGTCTTCCTCCAAACACGGTTAGTGGAATTCTGACCAAAAAGTGTTCCTTGTCCCATGACTCCTCTGTATCATCCAAATGGTCATTGGCAAACTCAAGACGGGCCTTGACATGTGTTGGTTCAAGCAGGGGAACCTTCCGTGCCATGCATGATTTCAAACCATGACATCTTTGGGTATTACCAACAGTCACCTTGTAAACGGTGGTCCCAGCTCTTTTCAGGTCATTGACCAAGTCCTGCTGTGTAGTCCTGGGCTGACTTTTAAATGGTCTTTGAGGGTCAGAATTCTAGCTGATGGACAGGTGTTCAACTACTTATTTGCAGATGTTTCACACAAGTAAATCATTAAAAACATCAGACATTGTGATTTCTGGATTTTTCTTTTTAGATGATCTCTCTATGGAGATCAATGGACATGCACCTACGATGAAAATTTCAGACCCCTCCATGATGTCCAAGTGGGAGAATTTGCAATGTAGCAGGGTGTTCAAATACTTATTTTGTTCACTGTAATAACAAAAAAGCAAGAATGTGGATCTTTTTTTTTTTAAATACAATTTCTTGTGGTCGCATGATTTTGCAGAAAAGATGTCACCCCGCTCGCTTTTCCGCCTGGCCTGCGTGGGCCTCCTGTCGCTGTGCTGCGGCGTGGCTCGCGGCGCGCCGATGTTCTACAACGTCTCCATGGACGCAAGCGGTGACGACGGGCTGGAGTTCCTCTTCCCCAGGTCCTTCTCCACCCGAGAACCGGTTCAAGTCAGCGCCGCCACCCTTTCCCCGGAGGCTTCCGACACCCCGACCCTCACCAACTCCATCACCACCACCATCATCCGTCTGAAGGACTTCGTCCTGACCCGAGTGGTGGACTTCCTGGAGGAGAACCTTCTCATCATCGTCGTGGTGACCTCGCTTCTCATCGTCATGGTCTTCATCATCTGCTGCGCCTCCGCCATGAGTCAGAAGCGCAAACTGGAGGCCTACAAGGCCCCGACTCAGCCTTCCAAGAAGCACCCGACCAATAAAAGCGGCGGACGCAGAGTTTCCGACGAGGTCCCCGAGAGGCCGTATGCCGTGGACCACGTCAAGAGGGTCCACACGCAAGGCGGCGCCTCCTCGCCCAAGAACCTCCGCGTACCCTCCAAGGGGCTGATCGGAGAGAGGGGCAGGGACGTCAGGTCGTCGCCCCGCCAGGTCAGGGAGGCGGAGGAAGCGGAGAAGCGGCGAGAGGAGCCCAGACGCAAAGAGCAGCCCAAGCGCGGGGAGGAGGCCCAGCACGCCTCCGCTGCCCCCGTCTGCACCTGCCACCTGAAGAAGGGCCACCACTAGAGCGGGCGAAGCCGAGCCGAGCCCGTGCAAATCGGCTCCAGCGTTTACTCCGGCTTAAGTCCACGTACTACTACGTAGTTTGTCCTCATTAGTAAGACACAAATACAGCAGAGAGGCTGCACTAGTGGAACTTGTTCCTAGTTGGGCAAATCTGCATGCGAGCTGACTTGTACGCTACTAGTGAGGGTAAAATTCTAGTTAACATCTAGCACTTCACTAGTGCTAGTAGCTTGCGGGTTTTTCTGTAGTTTTAGCTGTCCTGCGAGAAATTTGTAATAGTTCAGATATGACAAAATTATTATTATTTTTGGGGGGTTCCACGAGTAAGACACAACTCTCGTACTAGTGTGGTGAGTTTAAAAAAAAATTATATTAGTATGCTGAAACTTAATAATGAGGACTACGAGTATACTAGTGCATGGACCTTAATCTGGATCCAAAAATAAATGCTCAATTGGGTTTCATTTTTAGAAAATAACAGCACAGTTGGTGGCACAGAAAGAAATCAATTCATGCCATAGCAGTCCTGTCATTTTCCCAAAAAATAATATATACACTCTGTTTACAAGTGGTTATTATGATATGTTTTGCGTAATATTAATGCCAAAAATAGTGTTTACGTGCAAACACATGCCTGCCAAGACAGAGGAATCTCCTCATAATGTCCTGCTGTAAATGCGATCAAGACAATTCTGCTTGAGAGTGAATTTTTCTTTTTTTTTTTTTTTGTAATTTTTGGGCGCCGCGGTTTGCCATCAGACGTCACGTCTTGATTATATTCAATACATATCTTTAGAGGCACTTGCATTACACGTTCAACGTGTACATGCTCACTCTTTGCCAATAATATTTGCATTTATCGTATTTTCCACTACAAAAAAATAATAGTAATAAAAAAAATATATAACTTGTTACTTGATATGTTCCCCATTGAATATGTTATGTTGTTTGGACTACAAAGGAAAATGTTAATATTCGTTGCCAAAAATGACAAATGCATTTGGGGACTCAAGTTACATTTATTTTTTGTGTAAAAATGTTATGATTAATTTGTGTTGGCTCCTTTATGCATACAGTAAATTATCAAAGTAATACTACCGTATTATATAATATTGCGAGAGTATAGACCGTTTTCGATGACGTCACGTAACTTCCGGTTTAGGACACGATCGCCATTTTGGTTTGGTGATTTGGTGTCAACAAATCGTAACTAAGCAGAAATCATTTCAAAAACGCGTTGTTATGTTTTCGGTTGCGCAAACGAAAGTGGGCGTTGTAAAGCGTCTTTCTTCCCACTGCCAGCTGTGATCAAGAACCAATGCGAGAAAACGCAGCAGTTAGCAACCAAAATGCGACAACTGTGGCTGTCATATTAGCATAGCTAATACGCTAGCTAAGAGTTTGCTCGGAGCATTTTGTTCTTGGTAAGTATTGGATACCTTTTAGAATTTCACACCTACTTAGCGGTAACTAAGTTCTGTTAAGGAGAAGTATTCTTTCGGGCCAAGGGCCTACGTAAATGGGTTGTTTTCACGTGACGTCACCCGTTGGGCTGCCTAGAACGGCGGCCATTTTCGATCCCTGAGCTCCCGTTACTCATACATAGGCAAGGTGGACGACGTTATATTTCTCACCGCATTTATTGAAGATGAGACCGACAGCATATCAAGCCCAGACTGACTATTAGGCTACCTGGCGTCCACACATCATGGGACTCAGGACTCCGTCACAAAGGCGCAGTATTGTGCCCTCGATCTTTTACTATGTGACAGAAATCACGAAGGAAGCGCACTTAGCTGCATGCTAACACGTAAAACGAAAGCCGGTGGAATATTATCTTCTTTAATATTTTTTTATTATTTGTTTAAAATTTGATGACAATGGCAGAAAGACAAAAAGAGCTTAGCTTGCCGACATCAATATGATGGAGGTTGAAGCCGGGGAGCATGATGGCAGCGTCGGGCAATAGTCCACAAAGACAAGTCTACGTGAAGCGCAGAGCCGCAGAATTTCCAAAGTCTTTCGTCGGAGGCGTTAGACGATTTCCCCGCTTACGCAGCCAGACTTATGTACCGGTAGCGAGGCTTTGAATAGCGCGCCGACTAGCAACTCTGGAAAAAGCTTCAGCGAATTGGCGAGATTTGTCGAAAAAAAGTCAGAAGAAGGGTCTCTGACGGGTAGCAAGTGCTCTCTTGTGTACTTGAGTCCTGAGATGCTCGTGAAACACAAACAGTAACCGAAAGTATTCAGTGGACTTCCGCATTGTGTACGCGTTCGGTAGGGAGGTTAAATAGCGGCGCGCAGTGGTTCAGCAAAAAAACGCGACGTCAGTGAAAACAACCCATACTCGTGTGTGAATGGAATCCATGTCTCCAAATACTATATTTTCTGTTTTACTATTATGTGTTTGCAAAAACGAGTTAGCGCACCGCTAGCTGTTTCGTGAGTAGAGTTAAAAATGTAGCCAAGAAAGAGGTGTGGGCTCCACTTGGTACTCGTCAAAGTTGAACCTCTCTCTATCTCTCTCTCTCTCTCTCTCTCTCTCTCTCTCGGTAACAAAAATGAATATAATAATCTACACCTCTTTTCTTGGTATAAGCAACATAATTTAACAACGCTGACTGTAATCACGCGCTACATATTTAAATTGCATTGTGCGGTACACGAGCCTTAGCAGTGTGCTTACAATGGATACCGCCGCATCACGAACTTAGCCATTGATGAATTGCTTGTAGGCCTCCAGACCTTTGTAATTGTTTAGTTGGTCCATGGTATAAGCGCTTGTCGAGAAGAAGAGATAGTGGACGATGTGTGGATAGGTTGCCGAGCCCACATTTGTGTTTCTCCAAAACATGAGTCGATATTCAAATCAAAGCACATTTCTTGTCGTAAAGGTTTCTTGAAACAACACCTGATAAGCGATAACGTTCCAAAATCTTTTTCGAATATTTGTGTAACTCCGGTCTGCATGCAAAAGCGATAGCGTGAACGACGCGTCACAAGAGTGAACCCATCCAACATGGCCGCGTGCCCCGGATGTAGTCACGTGGTCGAAAACAGCCTATTGATGAATGGACCGTGGTTTTGTTCCAGCAGTGCCAAAATATTTGAGTGTTGAGCTTAGGAAGATTCTTGGAACACAAGATCATCGGAGTGCATCCCGGGCTCCCTTCGGTACAACTCAAAAGTATCTCACGCAAATGTGAAAAGTTCAGTTTGTACAATTTTTGGGATCGAATTTTGACAATTTGTATTTGTCTCTGTGGAGTTGTGCATTTTGTTGTTCTCTTTCCTGTTCTTTCCTTCGCTCCTGTTGAATAAAACCATGGACATTGGGGTTTGCGTCACGTTTATTATACTAATATATACATTTCTTGGGACGGTTGTACAATTATGAACCAAAATAATCAAAACTATTAGTTACACTTGCGTGCATCGAATGCAATCCTTATACTGTGGTACGTATTCCACGAAGTAGATGATGGGACTGGATCTGGACGTGAACCGCATCTGTGCCACACTGCCAGGGGGTGGGCTTCAGGCACTGGTTCCAGGTCCTGGTGCTGAAGTTCCTCCAAAGCTGCCCCCCTCCCCTCCGCTTTGACCCACTTGGCTAACTGCATCTCAGCCCTGGGTCTGCCTTCTCTGCCCCCCCTTTGGTCCACCGGCTTGTGCTCCAAATCAGGAGCAACCGCTCGAGTTCGTTCGGGGACAGCAGAACTGACCGACCACCTCCATTTTGTATCCCTCCCGCCGGACCCTCGACACCAGGTCGAGGACGACCGGCTCGGACTTGCTGTGCGCCGAGTCGGGCAATTTCTCGTTCCCAGTCCGCTTCTAAACCTCTCGATCGCTACAATCGGTCCTGGCGTCCATAAGCCAGATGATGGCGAATCCCGCGGCATCTCAGATCTCACGTTTACTACGAAAGACGAAACGGAAATGCGGGTCAACGCAGAAAATGGCACAAAGCGCCACTGCTGGACATCTTCAAAAATGCGAAAACCTCTCTGGGGAACCGTCCTGGAGGGGCACTTATCTTTGGACACTTTAACTTGTGAGGATTGAGGTTTGCCCCTGAAGAGAAGCCCAAGTGTGACACTGCCCAATTCAACTGCGAGCCCTCATAACGACCACAAAAGTACAACGAAGACATGACATACCGCCATGTGCTCCTCCCAGATGATTACGACGCGTCCTACGTAGGCACAATCTTTGTTTTCCACAAACAAAAGACGCCACCTCGTCCAGCTCCATCCCGGTTCGTTCAGAACTGGATTGGCCGCCGGCGGTCTTTTGCGTAAATCCGCCCGTCATCGCGCCGCTGTCTTTACTAGTGCGGAAAAAAGCTTCTTCGCCGCCAACAAAGAGGCTCCAGTCGACGAGCTTCTGAGGGCGTGATGTCACAACTAGCTAGCTTCAAATATCACATTCATGTTTATACAGTACCGTAATTTCCGGACTATAAGACGCGACTTTTGTCACACGCTTTCAACGCTGCCGTTTAAGCAGTGATGCGGCTAATTTGTGCATTCTTTCTAACAGCCGCAAGGGGGCACTCAAGCGGAAAAGGTAAGAGTGAGAGCAGTGGATTATATGTGCCGAGGAAGTGACTTTTACCATATTTTTTTTTTTTCAGAACCGGCCCTGTTAGCGCTGCACTAGCAGGTTGCTGCTGTGTTAATGCAGTGTCTCAGTGATTTTTACAGGTGTTTTTTTTTTTTTTTTTACCGGCCCTGTTAGCGCCGCGCTTCCGTGTTGCTGGTGTTACTCCCGTGTCTCAGTGATTTTTACCGGTATGGTTTTTTTAACCGGCCCTGTTATCACTGCGCTAGCGTGTTGCTGCTGTGTTGCTCCCGTGTCTCAGTGATTTTTACCAGTATGTTTTTTTTTTTAACCGGCCCTGTTCCTGCTACCGTGTTGTTGCTATTTTAAGCTAAGCTACAGTATTAAAACTTTGAAAGCTCTTTCTGTGTATCATCTTTCTTTGTAAATATCTCGTCTTTCAATGTGGGCACTTGTGGCTTTTACACAGATGTGGCTTATGTATGTACCAAATAGTATTTCCTTTCCAAATGTACTGGTTGAGGCTTATAATCAGGTGTGCTCTGTAGGGCAGAAATTTCGGTACGTGTATTCCGTTAATCAATTTTCTACTCAGGGTCACAGGTAACTGGATCTGATATCAGAGCAACATAAATATTGTTAGGTCGTGAATTGCTAGCTATTTACCACGTTGCTTATCATCACAAGGGTATTCTACGGAAATGATCTACAAAAACTGTCCAGATTTTGTTTTTACGACCACATTGTGTGTTGTTCTTACTTCCCATCTTGAAAATATTTTCTTTTCCCAATCCACTTTTGTATAGGTTAGCGGTAACATTCATGGGGGGGTGGGGATTTTTTTTTTCCCTTTATTTTTTCCACAATATATCCTGGAATTTGAATTAATCTATTGCATACTCATGTATATCTAAGCACCTTATTTCTGTTCTTTATGGTGCATGTTCAAGTTTTGTAGTAGCAAAAAACAACACAAGTGAACTATTGTGATATTGACCTTTAATTTCCAGTTGCAAAACCTCCTTAACACCGATCCATAGCAAATGTGAAGAAAATTGATATACAGCGATATATATATATATATATATTTTTTATGCTATGCTTACTATCCTAGCATCACAAATGCAAATATTTTATTAAGAAATAGGCTTGTTGCATTATTAGCAGAAGATGAAGAGATGGAACGATCCATAATCTCTTAAGAAAGAAAGCTTCCTGTACATGACACACATCCCTGAGGTACACCGACCCATTGTGGATATTTAGTGACGGGAAATCAATTGCTGGCTTTGACGCCTTGCTCGTCCTTGTTCTGTTTTATTCTGTAGTCCGACAGGGCCGCTCTGATGGCGTCTTCTGCGAGCACTGAAACACGGAAAGAGAATTTTAAGCGCATTTCTGGCAGAAACGTCACGTTAAGACACGGGTGTCAAACTCGAGGCCCGGGGGCCAGATCTGGCCCACCGGATGATTTTATGCGACCCGCAAAGCCAAATCACGCGCGTCAACATCCACGATTCTTGGTCGAATCTGGACCAAAATTTCAAATTGTCATATCATAAATGCTAATGTCGAGATATCGCAATCATTTTTTCATTACCAAACATCAACAATGGTTGAAAACCCCATTACCCTTGATTTCTGACGCCAAACTTAGTTTGTGAATTTCTGGTGTAAATATGATGAAGCAATTAAAGGTTTTTTATGGTTTTAACATCCCTCCGAGGGACACGGGGACTCCAATGTGGCCGGCGACAAAAAAAAAAAGAGTTTGACAACCCCCCGTTTTAACACATTCTGAGGTACGGCAAAAACGTGTTTTGTACTGGTTGGGACAAAAAGTACAGGATTGCTTTTAAACGTGCGAAGATAAGAAGTTTGTCGCTTTTGGCCTGAGATCTTTTCCAAAAAGTGGCTAAACCGGCATTGAAATATGCAGTATTGCATAATTCAACACCCCCCCCCTTTATTTCCATTGTAGCCTACGTTAACACGTTATAAAGGTGCGTCGCTTAATGATTCTTTAAAAAAATATAATAATACTGTTACTGCTCACTAGAACAATGAAGCTTGACAGGCGGAAGGCAGAGTTCTTTTGCGATGTCTGTGTTCTTGATCCTCAAAGCTTCATCGACCTGCAGGGAAGGGTAAAAGATGAAAGCGATGTCAATCGGTCCGAGTAAAAGTTTTTCAGAACCGTTTGACGCGCCGCAAACTCACCGACTTCCCTTTGACCCACTCAGTTGCCAGAGAGCTGGAAGCGATTGCTGATCCGCAGCCGAACGTCTTGAACTTGGCGTCCACGATTTTACCGTTTTCATCCACTTCCACCTTGGGATCAAACACAGCGCTTGAGCCGCTTGTCATTTTTTGAAAAAAAAAAAAAAGCACGTCAGATTCGGACCGCCGACCTGGAGTTTCATGACGTCGCCGCAGGCCGGTGCGCCCACTAAGCCGGTGCCCACGTTCTTGGCGTTTTTATCCAGAGAGCCCACATTTCTCGGGTTTTCGTAGTGGTCCACCACCTTCAAAACGCGACAGGTCAGTTTCACAACACACCATTTGGAAATCACAACTTAACGGCACAGATGTTTGTTTAGCCATTTTAGCATTTATTTGATATCAAGCATAATGCTACAATTATGTCTCATTATGTCCTCACTAGCACAGTGGATCAGCTGGTAAAGCGATGGCCTCACAGTTCTGAGGTCCCATGTTAAATCCCCAACCTGCCTGTGTGGAATTTGCATGTTTCCCGTGCCCGCGTGGGTTTCCTCCGGGCACTCCGGTTTCCTCCCACATCCCCCAAAAAATGCAACATGAACTGGACACTCTAAATTGTCCCTCGGTGTGATCGTGAGTGCGGTTGTTTGTCTCCATGTGCCCTGTGATTGGCTGGCGACCAGTTCAGGGTGTACCCCCGCCGACAGCTGACATAGGCTCCCCCTCTGACCCTTGTGAGGATAAGCGGCTAAGAAAATGGATGGAAATTGCCCATAGGTGTGATTGTGAGTTTGGCTGTTTGTGTCTATGTGCCCTGCGACTGGCTGGCAACCAGTTCAGGGTGTACACATGCCTCCTGCCCGTCGACAGCTGGGATAGGATCTAGCACTCCCCGTGACCCTTGTGAGGATAAGTGGCTAAGAAAATGGATGGATAAAATTGCCCAGAAGTGTGATTGTGAGTGTGGCAGTTTGTGTCTATGTGCCCTGCGATTGGCTGGCGACCAGTTCAGGGAGTACCCCCGCCTCCTGTCCTTCGATAGCTGAGATAGGCTCCACCCCCCCCCTGCGACCCTTGTAAGGATAAGCGGCTAAGAAAATGGATGTCGTCAGTAGTACACGAGTAGAACAACCGTGTGCAAGCAGTAAACCACTAGTGCCAAATTTGAGCGACTAGAATAAAATCAAACTTTGTCAATAAACTACTGTTCTCAACTGGTAACATTACTACTTGTAGGGATGTGTCACGCTTTAGGAGCCATCTGTAACCCACTACTAGCACCAAATTGCCCTCTAGTAACAAATAGTTATGCTAATAGTATGCTAAAGTTGTCCTGTTGGTGTGCAGAAATGTCAGTAATGTAGAGTAATGGTGATGGGGGGAAAAAAACGGAGTTAGAACAGACATTGTTACGAGTAAGGGCAAAAAAAAAAAACATTAAATGCTAAAAACAGCTGCACGGTTACCGGGCCAAACGGGTGGCACACACATGTACAGCCCACTCGACGAATATTATGTAGTTTCGCTGCAAAAATGACAAAATGTGTTGTAAAGATCCATTTTGGTTACCTTCTTGTGATAGGAGCAGAGGATTTTGAGCTCCGGACGGAGCAACCTCGCGTCGAACAACAACGCAGACTTTCGTAAGGCCATCGCCATGTTTGCAAGCCGACCACTTCCGGAAATGTACGAGCGAACACGAGCGCAGCCCGTTTGTTGATAAACAACCGAGGGCTCGGCGGAAGGAGAAGTCGCAGCGCCCGCTAGAGGCCACAGTTCGGTATTACAGCTCGTCACCGTTGGGGGGTGTTCGGGCTTGTTACCAGGCAGAGAGCCTTTCCAACATGGCGGCGGCGAGCAACGCAGAGCCTACGCATTTGCAAGAGATGGAAGACGACGACGACGCGGAGGAGATGGACGAGCAGGGAATGGACTCGGAGAGCGACGGCGAGGAGGAGGGCATGGGGGTGGACGACTCGGACGACGAAGAGGACGACACGTCGGAGGACGAGAAGGAAAACGAAGCGGAAATCCAGCGACTGGAGGAGCAGGTAACTCCCGCCGCGGTGAAAAAGGGCGAATGAATGAGTGCGAAAACAGTCGCCGACCAACTCCGAGTTTGTCTCCACAAAGGTTGCTGGCTCAAATTGTCTGGAACTGATGTTTGCGAGGTTGTCGTCGTGACGTGAGATCACGCGCGGTTTGACAAAAAAAAACAAAAAAACCAACGTAATATAATACGAATTTCACGACTAAAATGCGCCAAGTGTAAGTTGTGCTCGGGTCAGTGTCCTTAAATGTTGTCGAGCAGCAAAGTTCGTGTTCTGCGCTCGTTTCAAACCTTAAGCAGAAAACTATTCAAAGAAGAGAATAGAATGGAAAAACCTTTTATTTCAATGTACTCACGAAGTGAAAGTTGGGAGTTTTTAAGTTAGGTGAACATAAGCTGTGTATTCGGACCTTGAGCATTTACATTAAAAATACATTTAGCTGCGTTCCCTAAACATTCACAATTAATTAGTACTTATTTCATTTTATTACTCTGCATTGGTCTCATTCGTCACTTGTTTAATTGCGTTAAATACTGCAATATAAATGTCTGAATTACATACAAATGTTTTATTCATTTTATTCAGTGTCTTAATTCCTTCAGTTTATTCTAAATAGCAAACTATTTTACATACACGTTTTCCTTTATCACATCGGGCAGTTATCCATCCATTTTCTTCGCCGCTTGTCCTCACGAGGGTCGCGGGAAGTGCTGCAGCCTATCCCAGCTGTCAACGGGCAGGAAGCAGGGTACACCCTGACCTGGTTGCCAGCCAATCGCAGGGCACATCGAGACAGATGCACTCACAATCACACCTCGGGGCAATTTAGAGTGTCCAATTAATGTTGCATGTTTTTGGAATGTGGGAGGAAACCCACGCAGAGACGGGGAGAACATGCAAACGCCACACAGGCGGATCCGGGATTGAACCCAGGTCCTCAGAACTGTGTGGCCAACGCTTTACCAGCTGAATGACATATGGAGAGCGCTTATGTAGTGACTCACGTTCACCCATTCACGTGGACATTCTTTCACTGATAGGTGGGCATGGAAGCAATTCGGGGTTCAGTGTCTTGCCCAAAGATTCCTCTCCAGCAGAGTGTGGGAGCTGGGATTTGAACCCGCAACCTCCAGTACCAACTGAATTACAGTCGCCCAACTGCTCATCTTGAAAGACTTTGGCTTTGCAGCATGAGGGCCACGGTTTAAGTCCCGCTTGTTGGAGAGATGTTCGTCTTGCTTTCTGGCTACTGCCGAGGTGCCCTTGAGCAGGGCACCATCCCCACGCCCCCAGCTCAAGCGGTGTGCAGCACCGTTTGCGTGCCTGCACGCGTGTGCTGAGCAACCCCAAAATGTATACTAGAGCAAGGGTGCTCAATGCGTCAATCTCGAGGCAGTCTTGGTCGATCGTGGGACGGCGCGCCCAAAAAAAAAAAAAAAAAAAGTCGGCCAATGTTCCCTCCAGACTGCACGCGTGCCCAATTGTGTACCGCTGATGCAGTCTCTTCGCAGATATTCTGCGTTGCGCGCCAAAAATATGTATAATCCAATGCAAATTGAAAGTATAACATCCAGCTATTCAGTTTGTGGCATTTTGCAATGCAATGAGTGAGGGATGACTGTTTGTTACATCCAATGGCACAATTCAAGTACCCACTGTAAAAAAATTAAAAGAATAAGCCACTGGTTTCTTTTAGGCAGCACACGGAACTTTACCCCCCCCCCCCCCCTCAATGCACTTAAAGATGTACACTCATAATTACAAATGTCACAGTACTTATGCAGCCTATCCATATTTTTTTTATAATGACAGCGTCCACCACCGCTGCTTTACTTAGCAACACAATCTGGGCAACAAAGACCAAAGACAAAAAAAAAAAAAAAAAGTCTGGGCACCCCGGCACTAGAGTGTGAGTTGAATTTCCATTTTTAGGGCTTTTGAGTGTATAAAATGTTGTTGTTTACCTCATCCAAGAATGGAGTGGCCCCTCTTTTGTGTTTTGTCTTGGAACACAAAAGTTTGCCCACCCTTGTCCGAGAGAATACACTTGTGTCCCTAACGGAGATCTGTACTCCGGAGGCAAGGGAGTCGTATGTCCGTGCCGTTGTAAACTGAGGAACCCTATTTAATTACCAAAAAGATAAGAAAGGAACTGAAATTGTCTCTCTATCATATTTGTAACCGCCGTTCATCCGAAGCATAAACCTGCCAGAAAGACCGAGATCTCGCATCCAACTGTACTGTTGCGTTTTCTAGCTCTCGATCAACGCCTTTGACTACAACTGCCACGTCGATCTCATCAAACTCCTGAAGCACGAGGGGGAGCTTCTCCATCTGCGAAAGGCCAGACAGAAGATGAGCGAACTTTTTCCTCTCACAGAAGGTCGGTGCGCTCTCTCACCGGACGGTCCCGTTGATCTGTCTGGATTGTTGACCCGAGCCCCCTCGTCTGCGTAATCCCACAGAGATCTGGCTCGACTGGCTCAAGGACGAAATCCGCCTGACCGAAGAAGAACCCAACCGAGAAAAAGTCATTGAACTTTTCGAGAGGGCGATAAAGGACTACATTTGTGAGCGCAAACCCAAGATCGGACATCACGCCGTTCCGCGATCCTGACATTCGGTCTCCTGTCATCCCACCCAGGCCCGGACATCTGGCTCGAGTACGCCCAGTACTCGATCGGCGGCATGGGCTCGCCCGGTGGCATCGAAAGGGTGAGATCTGTCTTCGAGAGGGCCATCACAGCTGTCGGGCTTCACATGACCAAGGGGCAAATGGTGTGGGAGGCCTACCGAGAATTTGAGAACGCCATCCTGGCCACGGTGCAGGTCAGTGTTACCTCCGAGGTTCATCTCGCCTTCCTCCGCCTCTTATCGCCGACATTCCTCTTTGCTAACGTATTTGGTTTGGCTCACTTCCCGCCTTGCCGTTTTGTTTTCGTTGTCGCGTTCATCCTCTCTCGATTGTCTTTTCCTTTTCAGCCTCCTCCTGGCAAGATTCCCAGCCACGATGAGCAAGAGCTGCTGAACAAGCAGCTTCAGCGCATCCATGCGCTGTTTCGCCGCCAGCTGGCCATCCCCTTAATGGGTAAGGATGGCGTGTCTCGCTCCAGATGGGCCGGTGTAAAACGAGCAGCAGGCTGCTGCGTGTGGGCTGGCCCCCGCCTGCAGAAATGCGCGTGACTCATGTTAAGAACTCACTTTGTCTGGTGTCACAATCTATGCTGAATCGCTAGTAAAATTCAATCAAGCAGGCAGGAAATCCCCCCCCCCCCCTCCTTACCCTTTTCTTTACTCACTTTTTGAAGGTCTATAACGAAGCTAACTTGAAAAATCTCTGTGGTATTAATCCCCCCCTGGGGCCCCCTAGACATGGAGGCCACTTACGCAGAGTACGAGGAATGGTCCGACCACGGGCCACCCGAGGAGGTCTTGCATCGGTACAAAAATGCTCTGCAGCAGCGGGAGAAGTACAAGCCTTTTGAAGAGTCACTAGTAAGCATCCACCAATGAAGATTCCGACCTGACGTAGCACCCGGTGGGACGGTCTGAGCGCTTCCCCGTGCTGAAAAGTCTCCTCGTGATTAATGCACATGCGTTACGAACAGGGGAACTCTGGGTATGTATCCGACGCTTACTGGGAAATCCCCCGCTCTCGTTCCTCGTCCTCCTTCTTCTACATAGAGGGAGCTCACATACGTTATATCCTAAGCTCACCTTCAAACAAAAGTTGATAAAAACATAAACACGTACGTACGTTCGCTGTGTTCGTCCATAATGTTACGTGTGAATTCAGAGTCACGTCCCCTTTGTTCAAGCCAGCAAAATGCGACAATGCCGTTGTATTGCGTTTCTGTCACTTCAGCTCACACACATCCAAACAACACAAACGCGATAAAATAACTAACACAAAATAGGCGTTCAAGAGCAGAGTAGTTGAGCCACAACGGCGAATAGCCACCGATGTTAAACGAGTGTTCCTAAACGAGCAAACGTTCGTCCCAGCGGGTAGTCCAAGTTAGCGAAAGTTCCAGCCGGTCCAAAAACCAAAGGCAGAAGGTGTCCGTGTTGTTTGTCTTCCAAGCAGCGTAGTTTCCCAGAGCAGCGGTGAGAAGAAGCCTCCTTGTCCGTCTTTCTCATCCTTCTGTAGGCACTCCTCGAAACATTTCACACAGACAACAGTAGCAAACAGGAACGCTCGGCGACAAGTTGTCCGATGGCACACGTTGAAGCATGGATGGGGACGTTTCAGACTAGCCACAAGTTTACAAAATATCACAAGAAGACTTTTCAGCACCGGGAGCGCTCAGACCATCACACCGGGTCACACGACTTTCGGCGCTGTTCTTTGGGTTTATTGAGTCGCCTCGTCGCAGCTGGTGGCAGAGACGCCGAAACTGGCCGAGTACCAGGCCTACATCGACTTTGAAATGAAGGAAGGGGACCCGGCCCGGATTCAGATGACGTTTGAACGGACTCTGGTCGAGAACTGCTTGGTGCCAGACATGTGGACCAAATACACCACATACCTTGTGAGTACTGTCTGAGAATCATACGCTCGTATGAAGACAGTGGAGGTCTTGACTTGTGACAGTGCCCCTGTTCAGTTGCTGTTTTCTCTTTGGGCTCTGTAGGACCGTCAGCTGAAAATCAAAGATCTGGTTCTCTCCACTCACGATCGTGCTGTCCGAAACTGCCCGTGGACTATGGGTCTGTGGAAGAGTTACTTGCAAGCCGTAGAGAGGCACGGGGGCACTCATCAAACCGTTTCAGGCAAACAGTTGGACTAATTGAGGCACGTTTTCCACGTCCGGGAGAACGATTAATTGAACGAGGCCGCTGTTTCCCACAGATTTGTTTGAAAAGGGGCTGAACGCGGGGTTCATTCAAGCTACGGATTATGTGGAGATCTGGCAGGTGTACCTGGACTACCTGAGGAGGCGTGTGGATTTCAGCCAAGGTGAGAGCGGCGCCGGATTGAAGTCTGTCCTCGTCTAGTTGTGTTTTGAAAAGTTCTCATTGGTGCGTCGCAGAGTCCAGTCAAGAGTTGGAGGAGCTACGAGGATCTTTCACCCGATGTCTGGACTACATGAAGCAAGATGTTGAAGAACGTAGGTGCATTCTCGTTCAGGAGTTCTAGTGGCGTTTCCGTTCTGACTCATTGTGCCATGACACCAGGCTTTGGGGAAAGTGGAGACCCTTCCTGTAACATAATGCAGATCTGGGCAAGGATAGAGGTAAGAACTGTAATCGAGGCAACTAGCCCTGCTTTGGGTTGGCCCTTGCATGTCAGTCCGCAACAGGGGTTCTAGTTTTTTGTGTGCCCATCCCAGGCCTTGCATTGTAAAAACATGCAAAAAGCCAGAGAATTGTGGGACAGCATCATGACAAAAGGGAACGCCAAGTACGCCAACATGTGGCTGGAATACTACAACCTCGAAAGGTGCGTCAGGGCACGTCACGTTAAACGAGCAATACCAAACAAACTCGACAGCATTTTGTACTTTGCCTCCAGAGCTCATGGGGATTCTGTCCATTGTCGGAAAGCCCTTCACAGAGCGGTGCAGTGCACCTCCGACTACCCGGAACACGTATGTGAGGTCCTGCTCACCTTTGAGAGAGTGGAAGGTGAGCCCCCCCTCTCGCGTGTGATAGTTTGAGGAGATTCTCATGACGTGTCCACGCATCCAGGCTCTTTGGAGGACTGGGATGTGGCAGTCCAGAAGACAGAGACGCGTCTGAACAGGGTTAATGAGCAACGGGCAAAGGTTTGGCGCGGAGAGCAGGATTTGTTTTGTCTTTGAGCGGCTTTTGACGCTCACGGGCATCCTCGGCTGTTCGTCTGTTAGGTGGCAGAGAAAGAAGCCATCCAGGCTCTACAGGAGGAGGAACAATTTGAGCAGAGGCGGAAAGCCAAGGCGGACAAGAAGTCTCAGAAGAAAGTTCAGAAGGGCGCTCGCTTTGGCGAGAAGAGGAAAGCGGATCACGGCCTTGATCGAGAGGAGTGGAAGGACCATACAGGTGAACACACCTTTCTTGAAATACCACTTTAAAAATAGATTTCCAAGAAATTTTTAGCCGAGTATAATTTGTTGTACGACCTGTGCTGTGAAACAGCCGTGAGTACCGTAATTCCCGGCCTACAGAGCGCACCTGGTGATAAGCCTCACCCAGTACCCAGTAAAGGAAATACCATTTGGTACATACCTACGCCGCAGCTGCGTAAAACCCGCAACTGCCCACATTGACACCCCCATTGTAACACGAGATATTTACAAAGAAAGATGGTACACAGAGAGTTTAACACTAGTGCCACCGCGCTATCAGGGCCGGTTAAAAAAAAAAACATACTGGAAAAAAATCACTGAGAGACAGGAGTCCCAGGGTAGTGCAGTGCTAACAGGGCCGAACCAGAAAAAACGTCACTTCCTTGGCACACAGAGTGTTTAATACTAGCGCTAGTGCCGCGCTAACACTAACATTACGCCACACTAACGCTATCACTGCGCTAATGCTAGCGCTCCGCTAACACAACGCCACGCTAGCGCCACGCTAACAGGGCCGGTTAAAAAAAAAAAAAAACATACCGATAAAAATGATCGAGACACGGCAGCTCTAACAGGGCCGGACCGGTAAAAGTCACTTCCTCGGCACTTATATTCCACGAGTCTCACTCTTAAATTTTCTGCTCGAGTGCCCCCGCGCGGCCGTCAGGAAAAAATGCACAAATTAGCCGCTTCACCGCATAAACCGCAGGGTTGAAAGTGTGTGAAAAAAGTTGCAACTTATAGGCCGGAAATTACGGTAGCTGGAATAAAAATGCTGCTCACTCAAAACTATGATGAACATAGAAAATGGATGGATGCTATGAAGCAAATAATAATAATATGCATCATTATTACAATAAACTTTTTACAAAAACCTAAAACGTCTTTTGCTTTCGGTAAAGCATTAATATTCTGCATTTTTTTTTGGCACGTCGACTTGATGACATTCCTTGCAAACGTATTTTAAAGGTAGCGAATTTTGGAGATATCTCCTGTCCACCTCACATCCATCCAACGTATTTTCCAGTTGCACTTCGGGTTACGCCGTCCCAAAAGCTTGCGATTTTGTTCCCGTCACGCCGCTGTACGGTCGACCCGAATGAACGCCGGAGGCCGTTGTCATGCACCGAGCGGAAATTTCCCTTCAAACGCACCATTTTTGCAGACCTCTGAAGGTTTTAGGCCGTCAGCGAGTGATTTGTTGTGGTCTGGAAAAACGCATTATTTGAACACGGGTGTGTTCACGGCTGTCCTTTCGACAGAACAAGCTCCGAAGCGACACAAAGGAAATGGTGAGCAGAGCAAAGAAGAGTACATGGAGACCGAGACGGGACCTTTTGGGAAGAAGGCGCCTCCCGGCTCAAAAGGTTCTGCGCCCGGATTCAACAAAGTCCAGCAGGCCAGTGCACAGAAGCAAAGCGATGATAAAAGCGAGCTTCGGAACAACGAAAACAGCGTGTTTGTTAGCAACCTGTCGTACACCCTGGAGGAGCCCGAGGCCAGACTCAGGACGGTCTTCGAGACGTGCGGACCCGTCAAACAGATCCGCCTCGTCTCCAGCAACAAAGGGACCTTCAAGGGCTTCGGATACGTGCAGTTTGAAAGCGCCTCGTCGGTCACGGAGGCCCTCAAACTGGACAGACGGGACGTGGAGGGCAGGCCCATGTATGTGTCACCGTGTGTAGACAAGAACAAGAATCCAGACTTTAAGGTAAGGACGAAATACTGTTCAGTGTACCCCCGTTTATTGGTTAGCCTTTGCTAAATTTGCCGATGCAAATTAGCGTGCTAGAGATGACCAAAAAACTCCACTAACCACTGTTTCTGCTGACTCATGTCAGGTTATATCTGTACACTACAAATCCTGATAGTGTCTTAAATATCACAGGTGCTTCTCTTTGTCGATTTGGTCAATTTTCTTTTTTTTTTTTTTTGTGTTTTACGTTCAATAACTAAACAAAGCAACAACATGGTAGTACGAACAGGGCTGGTAAAAAAAAAAAAAAACATAACGGTAAAAGTCACTTCCTTGGCACATATATTGCAGAGTTTTAATAGCTTAGACAGCAACAGCACGGTAGCACGAAAAACAGAAAAACAAAGAAAACAAACGTACCTAAATCACTGACACGTGGCAGTAACACAGCAGAAACACGCTAGCGCAGGGCTAATATTAGCGTGGGGCTAACGCTAGCGCGGTGCTGACAGAGACGGTTAAAAAAAAACATACCGGTAAAAATCACTGAGACTCGGCAGCAACACGCTAGCACAGCGCTAACAGGGCCAGTTGAAAAAAAAAAAAAACTGTAAAAATCACTGACGTGGCAATAACACAGCAACAACATGCTAGCACATTGCTAACAGGGCCAGTAAAAAAAACATACCGGTAAAAGTCACTTCCTCGACACATACATTCCAGCGATGTCACTCTTTACCATTTCCGCTTGAGTGCTCCCTTGCGGTCGTTAGAAAAAAAAATGCACAAATTAGCCGTGTCACCGCATGAGCCGCAGGGTTGAAAGTCGCGGCCCGTAGGCCGGAAATTACGGTCGTCAAACACATTTGGTTGAGGCGCAACCAGAAAACGTGTCAACTTTCACTCAAACGGATCCAACCGTTAGCGTAGCGACAATTTGTCATCAAGCAATGAATCGCCCCAGGAATGTTGTGGGGGGAAAAAAAATAAGAGGAACTCTTTCTGGCCCAGTTCTCCAAATAAGTGTCAAAGCATGCTTGCTCCAATACTTAGTCAGCGGCGTCTAAGTGAGTATTTCACACCTTTAGGTGTTCAGGTACAACACATCCATGGAGAAACACAAAATCTTCATCTCCGGGCTGCCGTTTTCCTGCACCAAAGAGCAACTGGAAGAGATCAGCAAGCGTCACGGCGCCATTAAAGACGTCCGTCTCGTGACCTTTCGCTCAGGAAAGCCCAAGGTGAGACGCAAAACCCGGGAAAGATCCGGACGCAGCCGGGTTAAGCGTTAAAACCTCTCACCGCGGGATTCCGCAGGGTTTGGCATACGTCGAGTTTGCAGATGAAGCCCAAGCGTCTCAGGCAGTCTTGAAAATGGACGGCATGGACGTAGAGGGGAACAAAATCTCCGTTGCCATTAGCAACCCTCCTCGCAGAAACGCGAGCAAGCCCGGTCCCAGTCAGCCCACGGCGAACCCGGCGCCTCACCACGCCCACGGCGCGTAAGTGTGCACCCGTCACCCTTTTGACTCCTAATTTTCCACCTTGAAACATTTGCTTTTTTTCCCGCCCCAGGAGAGGGAGAGGACGCACACAAGTGTCATTGCTCCCTCGCTCTTTGAACCGCCAAAGCGGGCCGGCGAGGAAAGTGGAGAACGGGTCCGCGTCGGAGGACGGCGCCGGAGACGCCAGGCCGCTGTCCAACGCGGACTTTGCGAAGATGCTTCTGAAGAAGTAAGTGAAAAGGGGACGCCGGCCGGAAGCCGTCACGCGATCCCGTCAGGAGTGTTTTCCGACTTGGGACTTTCCGCAAACGTCAGCCTTCTCGTCGTCGTCGCGAGGTCGCCTTAACTGCAGAGCCGTTGCCCTCCACCAGCCCCCCCTTCAACCGAGAACACCTTTGACCCCCCCCCCCGGTCACGTTTTACTTTTCCTTCTCTGGCCGTGCTTAAATGTTGCCGTCGGGTTTTACTAAATAAGTGTAAAGTACATGTGTGTAAATATGTTTGGAAAACTTGACATCTACCCCCCCCCCGGAGTTCTACCTTTTATTATTTCAGCGGGATATTGGACTGGCAACCCTGTGATAAAAAGTCTGTACAATAGTCCGTCTACACATACAAAATAAATACATAACTATCAGCTGTCTGTTAACAGAATTGTGCACAAATATTTTTTTTTGTTCGAAATTATGGCTAAAATGACAATTTCAACAGATGTATAAATCAGTCCAACAGTCTCCTTTAAGGAATTTCAATGTGATCCCCTCGTGTCGGGCAAATATTTTTGTTCATTTTAAAATTTAAGTCTGAGCCATGATAAATTTTAGTGACTGGGGCTGACTTTCTTCACATTCCGTTTCACATTCCGTTTCATTATCTGTGCAATTTTCCCCGCACGTGGTCAGTTCGAGCTGGGGGTCGAGAACCTTTTCGAGCGAGAGAGCCGTGAATGGCAAATATTTTAAAACGTGATTTCAAAAGAGCCGTGCAATAAAAAAAATCAAAGTAAATACATGTGGATCAGCTGGTAAAGTGTTGGCCAAAACCAATGCGGAATAGAGACATGCAGTGATTGGATATCACTTTTATTTGCATAGAATAAATAAATGAAAGTGCACATATTTCTAACTAAAGCCAAATATTGATGCTTCCCGAGTAAGTCCCAAAATTCTGACCACACAGAACCATTTTCAGCAGGTTAAAGACAAAGCCACCCCGAGCTGACGACCCATTTGGGGACAGACTTGCCGTCCGGTCGCCAGATCAGTTGTGAACCGGGATGGTGTGTTTGCAGTCGGGACAGGCCTGGTCCTGCCGCGACCCCGGGAGCCCCACGGGGTGCTCGGCGGTGGAGATCAGCAAGGTGTCCAGCGTGATCTCGGTGCATTTGGCGATGAAACGGATGAAGGGACGCACGTCGCCCTCGTTGGCCGTGTCCAGCGCCGCGTAGTACTCGGCCCGCTGCTCTTTGCGGATGGTGATGGGCGGGTACCGCGCTCGCATGAGGACGAGGTTCATCAAAAGCCGCGACGTGCGCCCGTTGCCGTCCACGAACGGGTGCACGTAGACCAGTTTGTAGTGAGCCAGGGCGGCGTACTCGACCGGGTGCAGCTGCAGCGCCTCGTCGGAGTTGAGCCACTGGACCAGCTCCTGCATGTGCTGCTGCAGGTCCCGAGGGTGGGGCGGGATGTGGTGGCCCACGAACACTTGGTTGGTGCGCAAGCGCCCCCCCTCCACGGGGTCCACGTAGCCCAGCACTCGTCTGTGGATCTCCAGGATGTCGCCGACGCCGATGGTTCCCGTCCTGGACAGCAGCGTGGTGTTGATGTACTTCATGGCCGCGTCCACGCCGATGGCCTCGTTCTGCTCCTGCAAGCTCTTGCCGGGGACGGCGTAACGCGTCTCCAGGATGTGGCGGATCTCCGACAAAGTGAGGGTGCTGCCTTCGATGGCCACCGTGTGGTAGATGTGGTGGTAGTAGGTCTCCTCCATCACCCGACGTAGCGCCGAATTCCCTTTGGGGATGGACATGAGCCTGCGGACTTTGCTGTCGATGACGCCGAAGTGGCGCTGGTCTATCTCCTCCACCAGGGGCAGGGTGCGGTCTCGGCTCATCAGGGCCCGCTCGTTACAAGGCGAGATGGCCAAAGCCTTGGTGTACAGGTGGTCCGCCTGCACCACGTCCTTGTCCTCCTCCAGAATAGTCCCCAGCTCGGTCAGGGCGTCCACGTAGTCCGGATTCAGACTGAGCGCGTGGGCCAGCAGCTTGTGGGCTTTCTCCCTCTTGCCGTGTTTCTTCATCTCCTGGGCCTGCTGCAGCGCCGCTCTGGCCTCAAAAATCATTTCTAAGAGACGGAATATAAAATATACTCATAAACAGACCGTATGGAGCTCGTGCACGGGACATCGCCGTTTTCACTGCGCCATATTTCCGGTCACACGGAGCTGCTCGACAGATATTCAAAGAGATCATTCTACGCAATACCAGCTGAAAAGACCAGAAAATACCGATGGATTTCGGCAATTAAACGTGTCGGATGGTGCCCGACCGAAATTCGCACACGGCCGTGCAGCGGTCGCTTCATTTCAGGTAGGAATTATTCCTTTCAATCTCAAATTACCAAGAAGTACTGTAATTTCTCGAGTATAATGCGCACCCCCAAAGATTACCTAAATAAAATCAGGAAAACCCTTCTACCAATGTATAATGCGCACCATTAATTTGCTGCTATCCATATGCTTAAAATATTGGGAATTATCTGTGTTTGTACTTTTATTGTTTTTTTTTTGAAAAAACTGTCTGTACAACAATCAATAATAATCATTGTGCACTTGCTGATGGAGCCGTAATATCATTTCGGGACAGGCCACAGGACACGCTTATAATGCCAAATTGGCTCATTTGAGAACAATGCGTATTTAAAAAAAACTCGCAGAGGTTTACGGAGGTTAATGTGTGGCCGCAATCACTTCCGTGTACGTTCCACGGAGACAACTCTGTCCCCCCCCCCCCCCATCAGTTAATGAATGCGACTTTGTGTAAAACCAGGGGTCATTTATTTAAATATTGGTATTTGTATTGAATACTAGCCGAAAAGATCGATGGATTCCGGGAAAGGTTAACATGTAGCCGAACACGCTTCCGCGTTCATGAGCCGTCAAAACCGTCACTGTGGGATTTATTCCTGATGAAAACAGATCCAGCAACAAAGTATTTGGATGCGTCCAGACTTTTATACGCTTTCAAACTTTTCCGTGTAAATCTCGACAATTTTCGCAATCGACTTCGGCATCTCTATGCCAAGTTTATCTAATTTGTCCACGTACTGTCGTTTATTATCACCTTCTAAATGTCCGACGCATCGGAAAAGACATATTCCCGTGTCCTCTCCAACCGACTTAGCATTGAGCAATACTTAGCTTGACCGGCAATATGGCGAGGTAAACAAAAATCACGTGATTTTTATGACATAGGTACATGAGCTCTATCCACTTTCTGTACCGCTCGTCTTCATAGGGTTGCAGGAACCGATAGAGACTCGCTTCAGGGACTGCTGGACGAACATGCTAACCACTTGGCTAACGTACGTCTTATATTCAATTAAAGATGGATTAAATTAACCAGTTATATGAAGCATGTGATTTTTTTTAAAATAGTCTTTATATTGGATCATACTACTTGTGTCCTGAGATCAGGTGTCCTTGCAAAAAAGATGTATTTCACGATAAGTAACGATGTTTTTTTTTGTTTTTAATATCTGTGCTATCAACATATAGTGACTGGTCAATGAGAACCGACCGACTTAGCATTGAGCAATGTTTACCTTGACCGGCAATATGGCGAGGTAAACAAAAGTCACGTGATTTTATGACGTAGGCGCACGAGCTCAATTGTGACAGGTCGATGAGGAAAATTTAATGTCGGCAGAAGGTACTCACTAGTGTACAATTGCAAATATGTGCCGTAACTTTCGGGTACCTTTGCTGGGCTTGGCCTTCAGAGGAAGCAGGTCGAGGGCCGTCAGGGGGACGGTGAGGCTGGTAGTCTGCACAGCCGGGGGCTCCCGGAAGCTCCCCCACAGGTGGCAGCGGAGCTGCGCGACGGCATTCGAGCCCCGGCACTGCTCCTCCACCCCGACGAGTGGCGTCAACAGGGCCACCAGGGAGCCCAGGAAGACGCACAGAAGCGGGCCCCATCCTCCGAGGAGACGGTCGCTAGCGGATCGCCACGCAGTCACCAGCGCCATGACGACTCGGGGTTGAATCCTCCATTCTCGATCCGCACACGCCACTCTTTCTACGCGTACCCCGGGGGGGCAGGGGCGCTGGAGGGGCGGAGGCCACAGAGCGCCAACAAACAAGCCTCTGACCGAACTTAAACTGCCTTTTCTACGAAGAAATACGCAACGACGGAAGTCCAAACTTTCGCCCGTGAGCTGTCGTTGAACTCGCCACCGAGAAACAAAACGTAACACATCGTCGGCGTTTTCTTCCGGACCTGGAAACAAACTGCGAAATCATTGGCCAGATGAGAATAGAACAACGCCGCTGATTGGTTCAAAATCCGCCCGCTTAAGGAAGTCGTAATCGTCTCCGATTGGATGACCGGAAAAAAAAAAAAATAATGGCGCTGCCCTATAATTTCACTGTCAGGAAATGTCTCCGCTTTACATAATTCAGTAGATAAGATCAATTTAGATTTTAACAAACTAAACCACGTCGCCGCATTCAATTCAACGGCTAAGATTATTTAAACATAATTTCACTCAACTCTTTCCACGGATGCTTCGTCCGGACGGCAAAAGTTCGTGATGGGCTACCAAACTACAACTTCACTAATACCACAAAAGAGGGCAGCAAAATATCATTTTTCAAAACCGCATTATGTGTGCGCCTCTGATGCTGTAGTTTGCAGTAACCAGTGTTTACTACTAGCCTTTACTTGAACTGAGCCAAAGTACACATTTAATATCACTAAAATCTAGCCGGAAAAGACCACACCGAAATTTCACAGAAAGTATAAATATTGAAATAATAATAATAATCTCGTCTGTATTTACTCTCAAATGCACTTAATATTTGTCTGGCATTTACTTTTTCTGTTGTATGAATCGCAACAGATGATTGCACAGATACATTATGAACCCTCATTTATTAATTTGTTCTGCCTGTCGCTATATTTGTTATCATAGATCACAGGTGTCAAAGCCAAGGCCCGGGGGGCCAGATCTGGCTCGCTGCATCCTTTTATGTCGCCCGGGAAAGTAAATCATATTTGTCGGCTTCATGTTTCTTGGAGCGGCACGGTGGAAAGCGTTGGCCTCACAGTTCTGAGGTCCCAGGTTCGATCCCGGACCCACCTGTGTGGAGTTTGCATGTTCTCACCTGTGCCTGCGTGGTTTTTCTCCGGGCACTCTGATTTCCTCCCACATCTCAAAAACATGCGAGATTAATTAGATGCTCTAAATTGCCCCTAGGTGTGATTGTGAGTGCGGCTGTTTGTCTCGGTGCCCTGTGATAGGCTCTGGCAACTATTTCAGGGTGTACCCCGCCTCCTGCACGTTGACAGGTGGGCTAGGCTCCAGCACTCCTTGCGACCCTCGTGAGGATAAGCAGCAAAGAAAATGGATGGATGGATATTATACACAAGACATTGCAGTGTCAAAGCGTAATGCATTTTTGATTAAAATAGGTTTTGATTTTGATTTCAAATGTTTTGAAACTGTTGTGTATAATAATTTGGAACAGTGCATTTGACATTTTTTTAATTTTCAAAAAAATACTGTTATCAATAGGAGTTATGTTGAAAAAACATCTGAATTGCACTCTTGACCCTCTCGCGACCCTTGTGAGGATAAGCAGCTAAGAAAATGGATGGATATTTCTTGCTAAAATGCCAAAACTAAACCCAAATTCTCTTCACAAGCCTTTTGCGCAACCAGTGCCCTTTTTAAAATAAATTAAATGTCATTATCCAAGCCGCTTATCCTCACAAGGGTTGCAGCAAAGCTGGAGCCTATCCCAGCTGGCTTCGGGCGAATGGCGGACTACACCCTGAACCGATCGCCAGTCAGTCGCCGAGCGGGAACCGCTCCCACGCTGCCCGCGCCAAAAGGCGGCCGTGTGTACTACTACACTATCAGTGACTCATAAATCACATCAGTTAATGTGATTATTATTATTAATTTTTACAGGGGCTTCTTTGTTCAAAAAGTTACCCATCATTTTCTAGCGGATGTAATAATACGAGGCACCCGGACATTTATAGCGGTCCGCAGTCCTAACGGCCCTCTGAAGGAAAACCATAACCGCAACGTGGCCCATGACAAAAAAAATGAGATTGCTCCCCCCTCCCCAATCGAGCAACGGACATCCGGTATTTGTTGCAGAAAAATAATGACAACAGACCAATTATGTCAAATGAGATCATCGCCAGAAGCGCAGCCGATGATTTCTCACGGCGCACTGATGTGTCGCGGAAGAGTCGTTTGGAAAAGTAGTAGTAGTACCTATAAATAGAAGTACAGAAAATACTCAAAGTAGAAGTTGGAATCCAACTCATGGACTGAAGTAAAATAAAGAAAATGTCAACTGAAATGTACTTAACGACAAAAGTGCAAAATGACCCCACACAAAATTGTTTGCCCATTTAAGGAACTTACACGGTGCTTAAACTGAAAGGCGAAAAATGTCACGTTTGTTGCGTTTAAACTCTTGTTATACTTCTACTAATGGAAATGGAAGCCGATAAGAAAAATTGCAAAATGAACTCGTAATCAAAAGAGCAAACAAATTCTCTTGCTTTTAGGAATTTGCTGCTGCTGTTGTTGTCGTTAATGCCCCCCCCCCATGTCACTGCTGTCTTTTTCTGCCTCATTCAATCAACGATTCATCCGCAGTTCACTTTCACTCCATCTGCATCTTTTTTTTTTCCCCCTGATGTGTTATCCCAAAAAAAAGTCAGTTTTCAAATGCCATCCATCCATCCATCCATTTTCTTAGCCGCTTATCCTCACGAGGGTAGCGGGGAGCGCCGGAGCCTATCCCGGCTGTCAACGGGCAGGAGGCGGGGTACACCCTGAACTGGTCGGCGGCCAATCGCAGGCCACATAGACACAAACAGCCGGACTCACAATCACACCTAGGGGCAATTTGATCCATCCATCCATTTTCTTTGCCGCTTATCCTCACGAGGGTAGCGGGGAGCGCCGGAGCCTATCCCGGCTGTCAACGGGCAGGAGGCGGGGTACACCCTGAACTGGTCGCCAGCCAATCGCAGGCCACATAGACACAAACAGCCGGACTCACAATCACACCTAGGGGCAATTTGATCCATCCATCCATTTTCTTTGCCGCTTATCCTCACGAGGGTCGAGGGGAGCGCCGCAGCCTATCCCGGCTGTCGACGGGGAGGAGGCGGGGTACACCCTGAACTGGTCGCCACCTAATCACAGGGCAAATCGAGATAAACAGCCGCACTCACAATCACACCTAGGGGCAATTTTAGAGTCTTCAATTAATGTTGCATGTATTTTTTGGGGCGGCACGGTGGATAAGCTGGTAAAGCGTTGGCCTCACAGTTCTGAGGATCTGGGTCCGATCCCGGACCCGCCTGCGTGGAGTTTGCACGTTCTCCCCGTGCCTGCGTGGGTTTTCTCTGGGCACTCCGGTTTCCTCCCACATCCCACAAAACATGCAACATTAATTGGAGACTCTAAATTGCCCGTAGGTGTGATTGTGAGTGCGACTGTCGTCTGTCTCTATGTGCCCTGCGATTGGCTGGCGACCAGTTCAGGGTGTACCCCGCCTCCGGTCAGTCGACAGCTGCGATAGGATCCAGCACTCCCCGCGACCTTCGTGAGCATAAGCGGCAAAGAAAATGGATGGATGTTTTTTTTTTTTTTTTGCGCCGCCCAGTTTTCAAATGTAATTACTTAAGTTTGCAGTTTAGATTTTTTTTTGAGGTGGGGGGGGGTCCTTTACTGTATATTTAAACTGTGTATGACGGACGGACAGTAGAATAGCATTGAAACGATCTTTTGAAAAATTAGCCCGGGTAGCACCTAAAATTAAAAAGATGGGAGTTGGATATCGAAAATCACCGCGAGCGTCACAACAATCTCCTCGCCGACGCGTCGGGTTAAGTTCTTCACTTCTCTTCTTATTTCTAATTGACTGCACATTCCCCAACATACGAGATCAAAGCGTTAATATTTGGTGCAGCCCAGGAAAATACTGTAAATACTCGAGTACGGCACGAATGATAGCGCCTGTACTTCATTTTTACCGACCATTGTTTTGCCTCGTTTGCTTTCGATACGTCGCTTTCCCTAACAAACGTCGCAGCTCGTTAAATTTCACCTTGTAAAATCTCTGTGATTGTGCCGTATTTCAGCAGTAGCGTGATAAAAATGCTAACAGGTACGCGGTAGCACATAAACCGGACCACGGAAATCGGCAATAACGACGACCGCGACGCGTCATCACGTCGGGAGAGTTTTATCAGGGCCAGCGCGGAAGAGATTCGGTGCCCGCCTCTAATTGATACCGGTGGCACGTTTCCCTCTGCAAACCCCCCCCCGGATATTACTACCGAGGCCTCGTGTCGTGGTATAATACAAACTGAGTATTCATCAATAATAACGTCACCTGCTGGAATATGCAAAGTTCAATTTGTGTCATTACATTTCTGGAAAACAAAATACTGCATCACACACAGTACGATGCAGTTGGACGCCAATGCAGACTGCAGCCACGCATTATTAAAATCCTATTTCTGGACAATGGCGGTACAAGCTTGGACATTTTTGAGGCAGCTCTTAGAGAATAAGTATTTGAACACCCTGCTATATTGCGAGTTCTCCCGCTTAAAAATCGTGGAAGGGGGATCTGAAATTTTCATCGTAGGTGGATGTCCGCTGTGAGAGAGATCATCTAAAAAGAAAAATCCATTTATTTGTGGGATACAGGTGCAAACAAGTATTTGAACACCTGAGAAAACCAACGTTAATATTTTGGTACAGAGGTCAAACGTTTCCTGTAGTTGTTCACCAGGATTGCACGCACTGCAGGGGGGATTTTGGCCCACTCCTCCACACAGATCTTCTCTAGATCAGACAGGTTTGAGGGCTGTCGCTTAGAAACACGGAGTTTCAGCTCCCTCCAAAGATTTTCTATTGGGTTTAGGTCTGGAGACTGGCTAGGCCACGCCAGAACCTTGATGTGCTTCTGCACACTGACGGTGTAATGGCACACACACCTGCCTTTGGTGCAGGCAGCGTGGGATCGATTCCCGCTCAGTGATGGTGTTGATACAGTATCTTCCCTGCGACTGACTGGCGACCAGTTCAGGATGTCGTTCGCCTTTCACCCGAAGCTAGCTGGGTTAGGCTCCAGCTTTCCCGCTACCCTTGTGAGGATAAGCGGCTTGGATCATGACATGGAGTGGAGGTGGACTTTTAAAGGCGGACTAACAGGTGTTTGAAGGTCAGAATTGTAGGTGATAAACAGGTGTTCAAATACTTATTTGCAGTACTATCACACAAATAAATCGTTAAAAAAATCCTACATTGTGATTTCTGGATTTTTCTTTTTTCGATGATCTCTCTCACAGTGGACATGCACCAACGATGAAAATTTCAGACCCCCCCTCCAAGATTTCTAAACGGGAGATTTCGCAAGACGGCAGGGTGTTCAAATACTTTTCCCCTTCACTGTAGAAGTGGAGCGGGAGGAAAGCACATCTGAGGACGCGAGCGTTCGCTTTCCCGTCCGGATCATAATCGTCCCCTACGTGACGCGAGGCGTTTAATTGCATCAACATGGCAGGAAAACAGCATTAGCACTCATCAATGATTTCAAACGCAGGCACGTGCGCTTTCTGGTTTTTTTTCTTTTTTTTTTTTTTTTTTGCTCGTGTTGCCACAGCTGAGGCTTCGGGGCACGTGGGTACATATGCCAGCTGGGCAAACAACGAGTCAACAACATGACCCAGGAGCTGTTATTTTTATTTTCATGCCAATGTTTTCCTTCTCTGTCATTTGCCTATTCTTCCAACATTTGCACATAAAAAAAAAAAAAAAAAAAAAAAACCGCCAAAAGCCCGATACGACGGCACCGAAAACCCGGGACCCGAGCCAAACGGCAGAATCCGAAGAGCCGAGCAAATTTGTTGTCTTTAGCCTCCGCTTATTATATTAAACATCAGTTCAAGGAAAAAAAAAAAATGCCTTCAATAATTTTGTACTCTGCTGCAGCGGGAAACGGCACATAAAAGGCTGACTTTGAAGTAAGTCGAATCCGCGTCGTAGACGTCACAAAACCTCAAGGCGGGAAGCCAATTTTCATTTATTAATTTTTTTCAAAGCGTCATGACTCAAATAAGAATTGGCCAGTGGACATCAGCGTTGGAGTCACTCGTTCACTGTTGTGACGAATCTTAAAGCCCAAGTGTCATCCCTATAAAAATTCTAAAATAGATATCGAAATGAAAAATCCGATATACAATATTACCCGATTGTTTCGAGCCATATATAGATTAGATTAGATAGCTATTTAGATGATATGCGGATCACTTCTAACTAACAAGACTCTCAGACAGCACGGATGAGCCAGCCTGGTTGCGGAAGTCTCATTCGACGACATCCAAGTGGTCGCCATATTGGCTGCATCTCCTGCCCGTGACGTCACCCCGGACATTCGCCACTGAAAACACGCTGTGGCCCCCTGCGATGGGCCGAGAATGGCTCACTCAGCCGCGTGCGCGCAGTAAAGCGCCCCGCCTTGATGGTGTTGTTCATCGCGTACTGCGGCATCTATGAACAACCACCTAAAGCAGCATGGCTCAGGTCCATTATAAGCCACCACGGCGCCGAAAATGAGCCACACCGGCTGAGGCGCCGTGGCTGAGGCGAACGCTGCACGTCGGGCTTGCGGACGACGGCGGCTCTGAAGAAGAACACAGCCAACAATGCTTCACTCATGCAGCAACAACGCAGTAAAGCACCCCGGCTCGACAGTGTTGTTCATTGCGTACTGCGGCGGCTATGAACAACCCCCTAAAGAAGCACGGCTCGGCTCTGCCTCACTCAGCCGCGTGCGACGACAGCGCAGTAAACCGCCCCGGCTCGACGGTGTTGTTCATCGCGTACATCGGCGGCTATGAACAACCCCCTAAAGCAGCACGGCTCGGCTCTGCCTCACTCAGCCGCGTGCGACGACAACACAGTAAAGCGCCCCGGCTCGACGGTGTTGTTCATCGCGTACATCGGCGGCTATGAACAACCCCCTAAAGCAGCACGGCTCGGCTCTGCCTCACTCAGCCGCGTGCGACGACAACACAGTAAAGCGCCCCGGCTCGACGGTGTTGTTCATCGCGTACATCGGCGGCTATGAACAACCCCCTAAAGCAGCACGGCTCGGCTCTGCCTCACTCAGCCGTGTGCGACGACAGCGCAGTAAAGCGCCCCGGCTCGACGGTGTTGTTCATCGCGTACTGCGGCGGCTATGAACAACCCCCTAAAGCAGCACGGCTCGGCTCTGCCTCACTCAGCCGCGTGCGACGACAGCGCAGTAAAGCGCCCCGGCTTGACGGTGTTGTTCATCGCGTACTGCGGCGGCTATGAACAACCCGCTAAAGCAGCACGGCTCGGCTCCGCGATAAGCCAACTTGGCGCTGAATATGAGCCACACCGGCCGCCTGCGATGAGCCACGACGGCTCATCTCCGCCGTGGAAACGGATCGGACGGGGAGGCGGTTTGGCCGTCATCGCATATCATCTGAATATGGCTCGAAACAATAGTGTAATACCTCGACCTTGAAGTACATTTGTGAAAGGATGAAAGTCGCTCTTTGGAAGGGATGAAATCCCGCTTCCCGAGCCAGGGCGGATCGGCGTTTCGACACATCTGCAAGGCGGGGACGGACGTCTCGCGCTGAGAGGCAACGCACAAAGACCCGCTCGCCTCGCGGCTTTAAAAAGGCAAATGCGCGCGTCGCAATCATCTCGCGCGCTCCAAAAAGGAGAAGCGCTTCTATTTTCGGGGGGTGGAGGGAGTGCTCGCTCACAAGTTTGTCTGGAGCCAGCTTTGGTGGGAGCAGATATTTTTGGCCGGTACGGGAGCAGGTGAACCTTGTTAACGGGTTCTCTGCATAATCCGAGCGCGATCTGAGGGAGCAGCACTTCATCAAAATGGAGCAAGATGCCGACACGGATTCCCTGGATACGAGACCTAGATCCCTTTTTTTTTTGTGAGTTTGATGTGGCTGATGACTTCATACCACTGCAATGGATGCTTTGTGCCGTCGAAGGTCTGAAATGTTTCTTTCGGCGTGCCTTTCGGAAATGTTGTCTTTTGAGAACATTTCGCGCAACCGGCGCCATCTTCGCTCATTTTCTATTCCGCTCGCCCTCATTTGGTCGCGGGCGTAGACTAACAACTATTTACACCTACGGTGACGAGAAATTATCGTGTTTTGTGAACCCAAAACGGATCTTTTTGAGATATTAGAGGAAGCTCAAGAAAACGCTCACAAGTGTGAGGGGAACACGCGCACAGGAAGGCCGGCGCTGAGATTCGAGCCCTGAACCCCACCGCAGTGACGCAGATGATAGCAGCATCTAATGTATACAGATGAATGTTTTATCCATCTATCCATTTTCTTTGCCGCTTATCCTCACGAGGGTCGCAGGGAGTGCTGTAGCCTATCCTAGATGTCAACGGGAAGGAGGCGGGATACACCCTGAACTGGTTGCCAGCCAACCGTAGGGCACCTAGAGACAAACAGCCGCACTCACAATCACACCTAGGGGCAATTTATCCATCTATCCATTTTCTTTCCCGCTTATCCTCACGAGGGTCGCGGGGAGTGCTGGAGCCTATCCTAGATGTCAACGGGCAGGAGGTGGGGTACACCCTGATCTGGTTGCCAGCCAATCGCAGGGCACATCGAGACAAAGAGCCACACTCACAATCACACCTAGGGGCAATTTATCCATCTATCCATTTTCTTTGCCGCTTATCCTCACGAGGGCCAGGGGGAGCGCTGGAGCCTATACCAGCTGTCAACGGGCAGGAAGGTGGGGTTACACCCTGAACCGGTTGCCGGCCAATCGCAGGACACATGGAGACAAACAGCCGCACTCGCGATCGCACCTTGGGACAATTTAGAGTTTTGGGACGTGGGAGGAAACCCACGCAGGCACGGGGGAGAACATGCAAACCCCACACGGGCGGGGCCGGGATCGATCCCGGGTCCTCAGAACTCGGAGGCCAACGCTTTACCAGCTGCGCCACCATGCAACCGAATCTTTTATACGTATATATACATATACATAACCCATATAGTTTAATAAATACTACACTATGCAATATGTGAAAACGTATTCAGCAACACTTCTTAACCATTCAATAAATCATTCAGGAGCAGGACGAGACACTGCAGTCCCCCCAAGAATCTTAATTCACGGCACAAAAGAGAGGCGCAGAAAGCCGGACGTGCTGGAGCAAAACCCTGACCTCAACCCCATCGAGCACTTCCCGAATAAACTACAACGGAGATGAGGAGCCCGATTCTCTCTCAGGTCCAACATCTGTACCTCGCAGATAATCAGGATGGATTTAAAAACTAAATATAATCCCTCAGACAAACTCCCACTTCTTCTTTTCCTTTCGGCTTGTCCCGTCATCTTTTTTCCCATCTAAGCCTATCTCGTGCATCTGTCCTCACGTCCTCCCTCACCACTTCCATCAACCTTCTCTTTGGTCTTCCTCTCGCTCTTTTCCCTGGGAGCTCCATCCTCACCTCCTTTCTACCAATATACTCACTCTCTCGCCTCTGAACATCATTACCTGTCAACTTTTCGGAGCGCCAACCTGTATAAACTACCCCCCGAAAAAATCCCTGGAGAGAGTAAAAAAAATCCTTAGAACAAAAATTTGAAAATAAGTAGGGAAAAAACACAAAAAATGTTTCAATGATTTTTATTGTAGATCTCCATCGTGATAATATCTGAAGTTAATGTCCAATTATCAAAGTCTATTTAGTGGCATTGCGCAATGTGAATTAATGTACTTGTTTCCTTGTAGAACGTGCTTGTAGACTACCGTACTACGCAATTAATACCAGACCTACGGCACATCTCACTTATAAACTTATAAACTTTGCCCTTCATCCTAGCGGAGCCTCTTCTGTCACATAGAACACCAGACACCTTCCGCCAACTGTTCCAACCTCGCTCGGACCCGTTTCTTCACTTCCTTACCACACTCACCATTGCTCTGGATTGTTGAGACCAAGAATTTGAAGTCATCCACCCTCGCCATCTCTCATCTACCTGTATCTACTACAAACAGGAAGGGGCTTGGCGCGGATCCCTGATGCAGTCCCACCTCCACCTTAAATTCTTCACAGTTTGATAAACTTTGCCCTTCATCCTAGCGGAGCCTCTTCTGTCACATAGAACACCAGACACCTTCCGCCAACTGTTCCAACCTCGCTCGGACCCGTTTCTTCACTTCCTCACCTCACTCTCCATTGCTCTGTATTGTTGACCTCAAGTATTTGAAGTCATCCACCCTCGCCATCTCTCATCTACCTGTATCTACTACAAACAGGAAGGGGCTTGGCGCGGATCCCTGATGCAGTCCCACCTCCACCTTAAATTCTTCACAGTTTGATAAACTTTGCCCTTCATCCTAGCGGAGCCTCTTCTGTCACATAGAACACCAGACACCTTCCGCCAACTGTTCCAACCTCGCTCGGACCCGTTTCTTCACTTCCTCACCTCCGACAAACTCCCGACATCTCGTTGAAAGTCTTGAAAGGAACCAACCCCATTTTCCATTTTCACTCGATCTGGCCCCAACCTTTTTTTTTTTGTCTCGCTAACGTGTATTTGATGTGGATCAGAGAAGAAAAGAAAAACGAGTTCCTCGCCTCAACATGCGCGGCGGCGTTGTTATGCTACTTAAAGCAACGGTTTGAAATGTTCCCCCCCGTTTTTCTTCTTTTTGTTTTGACAGCCATTTAGTTTGCGGCAATTAGAATTCCCTCGCCCGACGCTGCTAATCATTGCACATGCTGATGAATTTTCAGACGGCGGGGGGGGGGGGGGGATATTAATCCCAATAAACAACTCCAAATCCTTCAGTCTGCCTTTTAACCTTGGCAGAGTGCAGACGAACGACGCGAGTGGGAAAACAACGGAGATCAAACAGACGGCAACAGGTTATTCTCCAGGGTGATCCCGCCGCAGAGGCGCAGCGGGACTCTCGGCTTTGAGAGGCGGATGACGGCGTCGGCGTTCGTACGTTCCCCGTTCGCGCTTCGGGGGCCGCGGTTTGCTCCCGCCGAGCGTCACGCTGGGCGCGCGATACTATCAGCTATTTAGCGCCGATAACGCACGACGGCCATCTGCTGAAGATATGTCAGCTCTGGCATTCGGCCAGGAATCAATCGACGCTACATTACCGCCGGCGGTTTACAGCTGCTGGCCGACGCAACCGAGACTATTTATCTTTATTTAGACGTGACGTATTAAAATATCAAGTCCTTTAATAAAAGTCATAAAGTCTCATAAAAGCGCGGGGAGGATATGAAGGACGGCTAGAAATAGAATTAGCAAGAGACCGTCCCGGAATTGAATCGCGCCGGCCGGCCGCTCGCCTCGCCGACGACTTGCAATCCATATCGTAACAGCCAATAAGCGCTTTCCGAACAATAATAATAATCTAATCGTTTATGACGGCTTGTGTTTTAATCTCGTCGTCAATACGGAGTGCTCGGGTAATAATACGGCACTAAGCATCAGTCAAAAGAAATTAATAATAAAAAATGAAGAGCGAGCACTCAACGCTGAAGTCCAAGGAGCCTCCGATATACAGTGAAGAAAAAAAGTATTTGAACACCCTGCTATATTGCAAGTTCTCCCTCTTAGAAATCATGGAGGGGGGTCTGAAATTTTCATCGGAGGTGCATGTCCACTGTGAGAGAAAAAAAAAAAATCCAAAAATTGTAACAATTTATCTGTGTGATACAGCTGCAAATAAGTATTTGAACACCTGAGAAAACCAATGTTAATATTTGGTACAGTAGCCTTTGTTTGCGGTTACAGAGGTCAAACGTTTCCTGTCGTTGTTCACCAGGTTTGCATACACTGCAGGAAGGATTCTGGCCTACTAATCCACACAGATCTTCTCTACATCTGACAGGTTTCTGGGCTGTCACTGAGAAACACGGAGTTTCAGTTCCCTCCAAAGATTTTCTATCGGGTTGAGGCCTGGAGACTGGCTAGCCCACGCCAGAACCTTGATATGCTTCTTTTGGAGCCACTCCTTGGTCTTCCTGGCTGTGTACTTCAGGTCATTATCATGTTGCAAGACCCAGCCCCGACCCATCTTCAAAGCTCTGACTGAGGGAAAGAGGTTGTTACCCAAAATCTCCAGCAGAGTGCAGTCGTCCTGTCCCAGGTGCAGAAAAACAACCCCAAAGCATGATGCTACCACCCCCGTGCTTCACAGCAGGGATGGTGTTCTTGGGATGGCGTTGCACTGTTGGAGCAATCATTAGAAAATGGAAGAAGCTAAACATGACAGTCAATCTCAATCGGCGTGGAGGCCCATGCAAGATATCACCTCGTACGGTCTCAATGATCCTTAAAAAGGTGAGGAATCAGCCCAGGAATACACGACAGGACTTGATCAAAGACCTGAAAAGAGCTGGGACCACCGTTTCCAAGGTGACTGTTGGTAATGCACTAAGACGTCATGGTTTGAAATCATGCATGGGACGGAAAGTTTCCCGACGTAAAATATATCAAAGGTCGTCTTAAGTTTGCCACTGACCATTTGGATGATACAGAGGAGTCATGGGAGAAAGTTTTGTGGTCAGGTGAGACCAAAATTGAAGTTTTTGGTCATAATTCCACTAACCGTGTTTGAAGGAAGACGAATGATGAGTTCCATCACAAGAACACCATCCCTACTGTGAAGCATGGGCATGGTGGCATCATGCTTTGGGGGTGTTTTTCTGCACACGGGATGACCCCAGCCATGTATTGTGAGATTTTGGGTAACAACCTCTTTCCCTCAGTCAGAGCGTTGAAGATGGGTCAGGACTGGGTCTTTCAACATGACAATGACCCAAAGCACACAGCCAGGAAAACCAAGGAGTGGCTCCATAAGATGCATATCAAGGTTCTGGCGCGGCCTGGCCAGTCTCCAGACCTAAACCCAATAGAAAATCTTTGGAGGGAGCTGAAACTCTGTGTTTCTCAGCGACAGCCCAGAAACCCGTCTGATCTAGAGAAGATCTGTGTGGAGGGGTGGGCCAAAATCCCTCCTGCAGTGTGTGGAAACCTGGTGAACAATTCCAGGAAACCTTTGACCTCTGTAATTGCCAACAAAGGCTACTGTACCAAATATTAACATTGGTTTTCTCAGGTGTTCAAATACTTATTTGCAGCCGTTGTCACGTCCCATCGGAACGAGAGTAGGACCCAAATGCAGGACTCGGAAGATGCAAGGTAGTTCAAGGAGACACGTTTATTATATGCAGAGGTCGGGGATCGAGCAGGCAGTCCGGTGCAGCGGCGGTAGTTGGGAGGTCGGGCGAAGAGAGCAGGTGAGCGGGCAAGCAGGAGTCGGTACACGGGAGAACGATCAAGGCAGGCAGAAGTATCAAAGGAGTCGGGCTTACAAGGGTGGTCGGAGAACGGGCGAAGGTCGGTACACAAAGGTTCGATCAGGGATACCGGAGCACACGAACGGGACATGAAGATCATACGAACTGGCGCCGGCCAGTCGTCGTCGGGGTCATATAAATCCACAGCATAATCAGGCTGCGTGAGGCGCAGGTGTGCGCCTCCCAATCAGCGCACCCGCGCGGGCACCCGCACAGCCCGGGCTGGAGCGGCAGGATCATGACAGTTGTATCACGCAAATAAACTTAAAAAAAAAAAATTCTGGATTTTTCTTTTTAGATTCTCTCTCACTGCGGACACGCACCTACGATGAAAATTTCAGACCCCTCCACGATTTCTACTTCATCTTTTGTAGATTTTCATTTTTTTTTTTTTAAATTAGATGAACAGGCTTCAGGATGAAGCTCACACGAGCTGACGTTAACTCGAAGCACGCCCCAGAGATGACCTGTCACCGGCTATTAATACAACACTACGTCTGGCTGCTACATCGCTTCGAGACGAAGAAAATCCATCATCTCACCTGGAAAAAAAAAAAAAAGCGACCTGTCAGGACAGGGATTAAAATCCCTCTGGCTGAAACGCTTCGCCTCCTCGCCAAGCATCTCGTTCTCCTCTCTCCTCGCGGCCTCCGCGGAGCATCCGTCTGCCTGGCTTTCTGTCAAAAAAAAAAAAAAAGATTCAGGGTTGGGGTGCTTTATTGTGGGTGTCAGAGATAGAAGATCTAGTCAGCCATGCGGGCCCCCTCTGCACCCTGGTGTGGATGACTCCAACGAGGAGCCTGTAACAACAGTGAGTGAAGGCGACCCCCCCCCCCCCCCTATGGGAGCAACAAATGTCCCTGACTGTCAGCAGCAGCCCAAATATCCATCTTATAGCGAGGAGCTGCTCTTAAATGTCAAGATCCACACTCGTTGGCAGACTGACAACAGCTGTTACTGGACGATTTGGGAGGTCAAGACATCTCTCTTTATTTTTTATTTTTTTTTTTTCTCAAGCGCCAGGCGAGGGTGTGATTTACTCGCTGTCTGTCCAGGGATGCTTCGGTTTACACAAGAACGGCGAGATTAGAGACCGTTTTATAGGTCCCGCGCTTGTTTCTCGCTTATCTTTCTTTCTTTCTTTCTTTCTCTCCGAAGAAACAGCTGTCCGTGTCTGTAAGAAGTAGACAAATGGAGCAAGTCGATGTACACTTGTCTTGTAGATACCGTAATTCCCGGCCTGCAGGGCGCACGTGGTTACGAGCCTCGCCGAGAACGTTTGTAAAGGAAATAACATTTGGTACATAGATTGGCCGCAACCGTGTAAAAGCCGCAAGTTCCCGCATTGAAACATGACATATTTACAAAGAAAGACGGTACACAGAAAGAGTTTAACACTAGCGCGGCGCTAGAACTAACACAAACGCTAGCGCTAACGTTAACGCTAGTGCTAACGTAAGAGTTAACGCTAGAAAGACCTTGGTAGCACAGCACTAACAGGGCCAGTTAAAAAAAAAAATATCATACCTTAATCAGTGAGACACGGCAGTAACACAGCAGCAACACGTTAGCGCAGCGCCAACAGGGCTGGTTAAAAAAAAAACATACTGGTAAAAAAATAAACATACTGGTGAAAATCACTTGAGACGTGGCAGTAACACAGTAGCAACATGCTAGCACAGCGCTAACGCTAGCACAGTGCTAACATGAGCGCAGCGGTAACAGCTTAAAAAAAACATACCAGTTAAAGTGTTTTTAAAGTTTTAATACCTTAGCTTAGCTTAACATCGCAACAACACGGTAGCAGAAACAGGGCTGGTGTAAAAAACAAACAAACAAACAAAAAAAACATACCGGTTAAAAAAAAAAAAAATAGCCCGGTAGCACGGCGCTAACAGGGCCAGTTAAAAATAAAAAAAATCATACCTAAATTAGTGAGACACGGCAGTTACACAGCAGCAACACGCTAGCGCAAGCGCTAACACTTTTAAAAAAAACAAACCAACACAAGTGTTTTCAAAGTTTTAAAACCTTAGTTTAGCTAGCTTAGCTTAACATAGCAACAACACAGTAGCGGTAAAAAAAAAAAAAAAATAGGCCAGTAGCACAGCACTAACAGGGCCAGTTAAAAAAAATCATACCTAAATCAGAGACACGGCAGTAACATAGCAGCAACACGTTAGCGCAGCGCTAACGCTAGCACAGCGCTAACAGGACCGCTTATAAAAAAAAAAATAATAAAAAAAACATACTGGTAAAAGTCACTTCCTCGACACATATATTCCACTGGTCTCACTCTTACCAGTTCAGTTCTATTACAAAAACTAGACTCACTTACAGCCGAAGAAGAAAAAAATAAACAGCACAATGCTGTCGCTTTCTATAAGGGAAATAAAGACGTGACCTGAAACGGGAGAAGAAGACATCGCGGGTTGCAGTCGGTTCAACGGCAGAAGCAAACTCAGGGTCGCTCGCCTCAAGACGAAAGAGGGAAATTCAATTTACGCTGTCGCAGATGTACACAAATAATAGGATCCTGTTTCTATAGAGTCGCGGTGCGCCGAAGATGTCTCCGGTCCCGAGGCCGAATGCTAAATGGGGGACTCGTCCCTCTGAGATGTGGGGGGGGGGGAGGGGCTGCGTAAGCAACGCGATACGGAGGCCTCAGGTGTTGACCAGGTGATTGCTGACGCCGGCGGCCCCCCAAAAGGCTCGACGAGACCAAGACGCGACGGCGCGGTGGGACGGTAAAGCGGCTTCTGTCGGCGCTCGGGGGGAAGCCGGAATCGCACAAATGATACTTTTGAGGACTCAGCGTGTTTATGGCTTATTTTCATTTGGCCCATCTGCTGCATCGACTTCTCCCCTCGACGCATGTCTGGCATCTTGCGGTTGGCGCGCGTGCCTCGCAGTTGAGAGGGCTCTGGGTCTGAATCTCGGGCCCTGAGTGGAGTGCCTGCTCTCGGGGTATTCTGCCTACATTTCAAAATGCGCATTTTCAAGGGAAAAATGACACGAGACGGATAGATATTAACGAGATCTGCAATTTAGAAGTATGAATCAGTAGCTTTGGAATCATCGTGGAAGTTTGCAAATCAGCAAATGCATTTCTCAAAACAATTTGAACACGTAGCATAACACCGTGGATTTACCTGCAAAAACTAATCTGTAAATATCCATCCATTTTCTTTTGCCGCTTATCCTCACGAGGGTCGCGGGGAGTGCTTGGAGGCTATCTCAGCTGTCAACGGGCATTCGGCGGGGGACACCCTGAACTGGTCGCCAGGGCACATGGAGACAAACAGCTGCACTCACAATCACACCGAGGGGCAATTTAGAGTGTCCAATCAATGTTGCATGTTTTTGAGGTGTGGGGGGAAACCGGAGTGCCCGGAGAAAACCCACGCAGGCACGGGGGAGGACATGCAAACTCCACGCAGGCGGGGCCCGGATCGAACCCGGGTCCCCGGAACTGCGAGGCCGACGCTTAACCAGCTGCTCCACCGTGCCTGCCCCAGTCATTAAATAGTTGTAAATAGTAAATATCGGTGTCATTGAAGACGCCAGTGCCGTCAGAAGGGCATCGAAGGCTGAAACAGAAAAGAAGAGACAGAAGTCCAAAGCACAAAAAAAAAAAAGTAGAAATATGTATTTAGGACAATCTCCTTAGGAAATATTGTACACGCGGGACTGTAGGAATTACAGCACAGACTTTCTACACCCATCTAAATTTTTGATGCGCAAAAGTCTGACAAATGCGACAAAGCGACCGAGGAAAAACTGTACCTTAATTCCAACTTGCACGCAAGGAGACGGTCCAAATCCGGTGGCTTGATGCCTTGCCGATTTCCTCCTCAGGCGAGGTCACCGATGCGCACGGGAACCGGCAAGTTTTCGTCGCTCTCGTGCAACCGAGGCCCCCCTGAGCAACACGCTCCGCCTTCTCTTTCTTATACTCTATCAAAAGAATGAGGTCATAATTAATACATTTTATAAGTGCAAAGCCATCTATTATTCGAATATGCGCATTGGGTTAATTGACGACAAAGTTTTCAAATGCGAGGAAAAAAGTTCAAATTTTTCTGTCTGAAATAGGACGTCGCAGAGACAACAAATGAACAATGCGTTTAGCTAGTTTATTTTCCCATTGTGAGTCCTTTTTTCCCAAAATATATCTAAATGATTGTCTTGAAAATTAATTCATGTTTTTATGATGAAAAAATGCTTAGTTTTTTGCGATGTTATGATGACAGTGCTTCACAGCTTATTTCGGGAAATGGTAACATTTTTTTCGCGAAAAAGCAATGTCAATATTTTCCCAAACTTCATTAGTGGATAAGCAAGAAAACACATTTTTCTGTGAAATTTTTGATGAATTTCATAATCCAGAACTCTGCAAATTGAATTTGATTTTCAAATGCGAGGAAACGTTAACATTTTTCTGTCTGAAATAGGTTGTTGCAGAGACAACAAATGAATGCATTTTGCTAGTTTATTTTCCCATTGCGAGTCCTTATTTCCCAAAATATGTCTAACTGATTGACTTAAAAATTCATCTTTTTATGATTAAAAATGCTTAGTTTTTTGCTATGTTATGATAGTGTTTCACAGCGTATTTCGGGAAAAGTTGAAAAAAAAAATTCGCGAAAAAGCGATGTCAATATTCCCCCAAACAAACAAATTTTCTGTGAAATTTTGGGTGAATTTCATAATACGGAACTCTGCAAAATGAATTTGATTTTCAAATGGGAGGAAACAAGTTCAAATTTTTCTGTCTGAAATAGGACGTCAAAGAGACAACAAATGAACAATGCGTTTAGCTGGTTTATTTTCCCATTGCGAGTCATTATTTCCAAAAATATATCCAACTGATTGACTTGAAAATTTTCTGTTTTTATGATTAAAAAATGCTTAGTTTTTTGCTATGTTATGATGAGAGTGTTTGACAGCTTATTTGGGGAAAAGTTAACATTTTTTTTTTCGCAAAAAAGCAATGTCAATATTTTCCCAAATTTCATCAGTGGATAAGCAAGAAAACACATTTTCTGTGAAATGTTTGATGAATTTCATAATCCAGAACTCTGCAAATTTAATTTGATTTTCAAATACGAGGAAACAAGTTGACATTTTTCTGTCTGAAATAAGTCGTTGCAGAGACAACAAATGAACAATGCGCTTAGCTAGTTTATTTTCCCATTCCCATTTTCCCAAAAATATACCTAACTGATTGACTGAAATTTTTATGTTTTTATGACAAAAAGTGCTTCGTTTTTTGCTATGTTACGATGATAATACTTCACAGCGTATTTTGGGAAAAGTTAACATGTCACAGAAATCGGGCCCTAGTTAATACGCAAGGTTTGTTGCTAGTCGCGGTGTTCTATGTCTTTCCTTTGCACTTAGCCTTTTTTTTTTTTTTTGGCCTACCAAGTTGAATTAAAAATCCTTCATGTTACCAGAACTGAAAAAATGTCAATCTCACATGACAACTTTTAATTTTACATGCCAAACTTTGAGAAAACCCCGCCATAATCCAACCTGTAAACCACGTCCGCCACCACGCGTTTTGGGAGCACCAAGATGGCGACCGGTGGCTTCAATCAGTGGACACGTTGCTTGATGTTTGTTTCAATCAGTGGCTCACATTGGATTATGCTAGTTGTGCTAACGTTGTTGTTGCTTTTAAACGCTTAAACAAAAGTTCTAAACGTTTACCCGAGGATCTTGTGTAAAATAGAACATCAGCGCCGCAAAGTGACTTGTCGTCGAGGAGCTTGTCGGCGGTGAGAGGGACACCTCGGTTGTCCTCCTCGACGTACGCCTCCCTCCCAGTCAGTAAAAAGGCAGCAATACAAAAAACAAAGAGGATTATGGATAATTAATTTTACTGGAAGGTTGTGCTGGGAGGGAGATTGTGTAGAGGTTTTTTTTTTTTCTTCCTCCTTGTGACTTCTCGCCTACGGTCTGAAGAAACGGCGCATGATTAATTCACTTTATGCCGCTTTCTGTCCGTCGCCTCGCTCTCATCATGGCGCCCCCCCCACCCCCACCCCAAAGGGAGTCATTTCGCCAATTCCGAACGTCCGAACAAAGGAGAGGATTTGTGTGTGTCTGCACGTCTCGGGGAAATATTTAATTTGCAGAGCTACAAAAAGAGAGACAGAAGTCGTCACACGTTGAAGCAAGCCGCGTTTTTTAGCAGCCGTCGCATTAAAGCCGAGTCCCTCGGGGGTCGGCTTCGAGTGTTCCGTCAGGTGCCCGGCGGCGGGTTGCCTGAACGAGGGCCCGGGCGGGGTCAACAGGTGAGCAAATAAAGCGGAGAAAAGGGGTAGACGGCGATAATTAGGTCTCGGCATGGGTGGGGGCATACTATTAGCCGCAGCCTCCCTCAGACACTTCTCGCTGTTTCACTTATTATCTCGCTGGCTTCCAGTGGAGTGGGCGTGCGAGCCGCCAGCGCTGTCAAATGAACCAATTCCAGCACAGGGCGATGATTCAGCAGCACGAGGCAGCTCGTTATTTTCCTCACTTACCAAAAAGATTACTTTTTTTGGGCCCGTTTGTGCGGTTTCTTTGGTAACGTGAAGATGACGTGCAAGAATCTCGGTCCAGTTCTACGTGGAAGGGGCGAGAACGGCACGATTTCAGCAGCATTTCGCTTCAATCGTCCGTCGTCGTGTAATCCGCCGTTGGTAAATTTCTGGCGTCCTTTCCAGTATTTCCCCATTTTTGTTTTGTTTTTTTTACACCACGCAGCATCCACGCATGATTTAATTAGACAACTTCCACACCTCGCGCTCCATCCCGATTCCCCCGAGCGGAGTCGGCATTCCAATCACGCCGTCGCGGTTCCGCAGCTCGGATGCCCGGGCACGCGGACGCGGGCCGCCTCTCGCCGGTTTGCGCTTCCGAGGCGTCAAAACGCCAGCGACATCTGATCAAATATTGCGGGCCCGTATGGTAATTATCCGAGGATCCCATCTGGAGGCTGCACTTCAACCTATAAAACCAAAACAAATGGCCTGTGGCGGCTTTCGCTTCCCTCGGGGTTTTGCATTTGCGAGTTCCGCCGTGGCGTGCCGTGACAAATTAGAGGTGCCACAGCTTCAGAGAACTGCACGCAATGTACAGTATTGTGGAAATTATCTGCCGCGCCAAAAGTAATGGAATCGTGTGACGCTCCATTCCTTTGTTTTCCCTCTAGACTGAAAATTTTTACAATGCGAATATGTTGAATATCACACCCCAAAGCAGACAACCACCAAGTACAAACAGAAGACAACAAAGACAAAAGCGTCGACGCAAAAAAAAAAAAAAAATACACGAGCCGACGAGCGGAGCCGCAACCGTTGGTAAATAAAATCAGAATATGAACAACAGAAAAACTAATTATAAGTAGCACAACGAAAAGGACAGAAACTCAACTGCGTAAGCTAAGGAAGACAGAAAAGTAACGAGATAGACACCAAAGAAACAGCATCTGCACTACGCAGGTTTAGAAGAAAGAATGACGAAAGATGACTGGGACTCGAACATGAAACTGAAAAGGATGGAAAAGGATACCGAAGCAAACGGAGAACAAAAACACAGAACACAAGCTAACAATAGCAAGTAGGCTAACAGTCTGGCTCCTGTTAAAATGTCAAACTTGCAGGTGGGCAAAAGCCTTGGAACTGCTCGTACTCGATTTGTATATTCACGTGAACAAGACATTATTTATTCACAAATCTTCAAACCTGCAATCCATCCACTTTATTTGCTGCTTATTCTCACGAGGGTCGTTGGGGAGTCCTGAAGCCTATCCCAGTTCTCAACAGGCAGGAGGTAGGGTACACCCTGAACTGGTTGCTAGCCAATCGCAGGGCATGTGGAGACAAACAAACACTCACACTCACAATCACACCTTGGGGAAATGTATCCAGCTATCCATTTTCTTTGCCGCTTATCCTCACAAGGGTCGCAGGGAGTGCTGGAGGCTGTCCTAGCTGTCAACGGGCAGGAGGCGGGGTACACCCTGAACCGGTGGCCAGTCAATCGCAGGGCACGTCGAGACAAACAGCCGCACTCACAATCACACCTCGGGGCAATTTATCCATCTATCCCTTTTCTTTTCCGCTTATCCTCACGAGGGACGCAGGGAGTGCCGGAGCCTATCCTAGCTCCAATTGTGATGATTTTTCCAGTCTTTCGCAACAGCCTCTTTCAGTTGTTTATTTCGGGGACGACTCCCTTCGGTCTCCTCTTGAGCAGATAACGCGCGTGCCCCGTCGGGTTTCAGTCTGGAGATTGACAAAGCCGGTCTAAAACCTTCGTCTTCTTTCAACTGATGAGCTCCTTTGTTGTTTTGTTGCCGTCCCCCTGCGCGATGGTCTCGACGGCATCTTTTTTTTTCATATTGACAGACAAAATGTTTCTAAAGATTTATGAGCTAATGTCGGCGCTGCCATCGTCAATGAAGATTAGCGAGCCCACGCCATGACGTCGCCTCCGCCGAGGTTCCCGATAATCTTGGATGTTCGGGATTATGATCTGATCCCATCGTTCTTGACGCTTTAGCCTTTTCATCTCTGTTTCGTCACTGCGTAAAACGGTTGTCCTGTTGCCATCGTCGTACTTCATTGCGAATTCCAGCCTGACCTTCCTGTTCTTCTTTGGAACGAGTGCCTTGCGTTTTGTGGCTCACGCGTCTTGCACTTTTGCTCACCAGGTCTTCTGCTTTTTAGGATTGCGCTACCTTTACGCTCGGGAGACGGGGTCACAGGGTATATTCATCCACCTTTTTGACGTCTGTTACCTGCTCCACCACAGGTTTCTTTTTGTTCAGTTCTGATGACAGTTGCTGAGTCTGCATTTTCTCGAAGCTTCAAAGTTGTTTATTGTCATGAGCAAGGCTGGACCACGGCCAAGAGGGGCGCGCCCTGGGCACCGCTCTGAGCGGTTTCATCTCTTACACCTGTTGCTGTATTTAAATTGGAGTTCTTTCACCGACTTTTGCTAGTTTGTTGAGTATGCTTTCCTGCATCCAGGGTTACTCCGCCACTGAGCCATTAAAGTCAAGTCACGCTTTTGGTTATGCTCTTTAGTTGATTCATAGTTATGGGACATTGTTTCTTGTGTTGTGGATCCTGACTTCTCGGACTGTGTTGTCGTGCACAACTTTCGTTTATAAAAATATCCACTGAACATCATTTCCTCGTCATGGAGTCCTGCATTTTGGTCCGCCTGTGCACCGTTGGTTCGTGACAGTTTATCACCCATAGACCGCACGCTGGTTTCCATTTTCGTCACGCCTCTACCAAAAAAGAATGAAGTCTTTACAGGCAAAACAAACGTAAAAGTAAGTGTAGATGTTTGTCCGTCTGTCCATCCATTTTCTTCGGATCAGATCGCGAGGGCAGCAGCTCGAGCGGGGAAGCCCAGACACATCGCTAAGCCCTTTCAGGGGCTCGCAAAGTCGTTTCCAGGCCAGTCGGGCGAACTTATTCTCGGTCGTCCCCCGGGTCTCGTCCCCGTGGGATGCGCCCGGAACGTCTCACCAGGGGGGGTGTCCAGGGGGCATCGAGCCACCTCGCCTGGCAACTCTTGATGAGCGTAGAAGTCACTTTCAGTATAAAATCAATGAAACAGGAGACATCTGGGCAAAAAAAACATCAGACAGTCACACGTTCGCTCATGAGACGAATATGATGCGCAACTTATGTATCAGATCCAGACGTTACCGGTTAGAGACTCTCGAGCGAGAAACTGGAGATTATTTAACTTGGACTGACGGCGGTCAGCAGGACACGACGCCAACGGCAGGAGGAGGTCGTGTGATGCGCAGAGCGAGAAGAAAAAACATTTACAGCTTTAAAAAGCAGTCTTTCAGTTTCACTCAGCTGCCCTCGCTGACCTCTTTTCAGGGAGTTGAAAGCAGGGCGGAGGCCGCATGGGGCCCCCTCTGTACCGCTCGACTCCCCCCGATGATTAAAAAGGAGAAGAAGAAAATAACAAACGCTCAGCAGTGTCGCCATACATATTCAGACTTCTACTGAAACGAGTCTTGCATTTTAGTTTTGAAAAGATTGACTTGGGATTTTAAAAACACAAACACGGCAATTACTCGAAAAACGTACAATAAAAGGATAAAATGTGAAGTCGAAACAGTTGTCACGGTACGACGAGACAATTCAGAACCGAAGAATCCAGTTCCAAAACCCGTCGGAGTCATGAGCACCGAACCCGCGTTTGGCGGAGTTGCTCCGCCGTCTCGTGCTCGGATGAATCACCGAATGAGAAAAAGTTCCAAACGAAGTCGTGTCGGTCAGTCCGGTCCGGCGCGTTAAAGCTGCCGGCGCTAATTAGATCGCGCCGCTTTGATTGACTGTTGCCCGATTTGACGCAAATATAACGAGTCAGATAAAGCAGACAGTCGCTCAGTTGCGTTTCTTCACAATTCTAGAACAATCATTTGCGGATAGCGCGACTCCCTCACAGTTGGAATCTTGGCTTTGAGGTCTTTATGTGGTTTTGTTCTGGCCCTGGTCGCGTGGGTTCATCCCAGGTCCAGCAGTTTCCTCCCACAATGGCCGAAAAGTGCACGCTATCTTAACCCAAGACTCCGAACCGGCTACCCAGGATGTCCCCTGCCTTTGAATGTCAACTTGTCCGGCGTGTACTCCCCCCTCCCGTCACCCGCAAACCGGAGCGGTGTAGAAAATTGATCGATGGAGGGCTCGTTTTCTCCATTTAGGAGAATAAATGGAAGATGGTTTGCTTATCTTTCCTTTTCTTTTTTGTGGAGGATGACCTCTGAGACACGATTGAAGCCTGAATAAGAGTAAAAGAGGACAGCGCCCTGTTTTCTCTATCTGTGCACCCATCCTCACATCAGAAAAATTCTCAGTATTTAAAGAGGAAATCCAGTACTTTGTATGAACAGTGTATCCAATAGTTTATGTAATGTGTACCCTATTTTGACAATGTGATGTTTTCATGGTGTTTTGAGAAGATTTTTAATCGACAATTCCGAATTTTCAGGAGCGCTGCCCTTTTCGGGAGTCACGTGATCTACGTGGGCGGATGTGACGTGTTACGTGCCGTTCCAAACGCTCGATTACACGGGACACCGTTGTGCCCGTCGCTGATTTTGTCGGATTTATCCTCACCTGATGAAGAAATAGCAGTATCGGTTGATCGGGAAGACGGAGGAATACTTCCATACAGATTTGAACCTGTGGCTGGAATTCATGTTGAATATTCGGATGGTTCTTCTTTAGCTGATCTTCGGTGGTGGCGGAGGCCTTTAGCCTAGCTTCGACGTCCTGGGCAAACGGCCTCCACCCGCTTCGTTGGCCCCACACTCCAAAGCTAGGCTAAAGACCTCCGCCAGAACCAAAGGAAGGCCACAAGCTCCGGCAGTGGCCGCGAGCGACTTTCCAGGCGGCGGTGGTCGTTAGCCCCAAACGCCGAAGCTAGGCTAAAGCCCATCCGCCACCACCGAAGCTCAGATAAAGGCCTCCGTCACCTGAAAGCTCAGCTCCCGGCCCGACGCTGAGCTCGCTCGTCAGACTCCGCGTCATTCCCGTCTGAAGAACCATCCGGGGCTGCCGGCCCGGAGTTCCCGGAGGCCTTTGTTTACGCACTTGTCACGCGTAGAAGAACCATCCGAATATTCAACAATATTTACAGCCACAGGTTCAAATCTGGATGAACGTATTCCTCCGTCTTCCCGATCAATCGATACTGCTATTTCTTCATCAGATGAGGATAAATCCGAGAAATCAGCGCTGGCCATAATGGTGTCCCATGTGATCCAGCCCATGATGTACACGTCACATCCGCGAAAATGGCACCGCCCCTAAAAATTTGTCATTGTCAATAAAAATCTTCTCAAAACACGATTAAATGAGAGAGGATTTAACATCGCATTGTCAAAATAGAGAAAATATTACATGACCTATCGATACACTGTTCATGCAAAGCACTGGATTTCCCCTTTAATAATATAATTTGGAAACGGCACCAGTGCATTGAGTTTCCCCTTTGGAGAATCAAAAAAGGATCATTGCATCTTATCTGTTATGTTTCATTTAATCCATGTTCCAATAATAAAATGAATACAAGATTTTGTATCAATCTCAAGAGCTGCAACCGCTGATTTTAAACACACAGGACGAGTGTTTCTCAAGCCGAGCCGGCGCATTAAAAAAAAAAAAAAAAAAATCAAGCAAATCGTCTCCCAATCAATTCCGTTACAGTCACGGAAGCAATAGTTTGAGGCCAATAATTATGGGCTGGCTAATATTTCCACGGCAAATTAGCAGGATTTCGCTCACGTCACACTCAGAGGAAATCAATATTTGCGCAGTCAGAGGGGATCCAGCATTGACTTTTCTACTTGCTTGTTGATGAAAGCCTCTAATTAGACAGCCAGACGTGAGCTTGCAAATACATTTTGACATTTGTCTGGTCTTTCACAAGGAGAATAATTGTTCGCCCGGCTGTCAATCACCGACAACACTTTTCAAAACAAAACCCCGCGGTCCAGTTAGCGAGATTGAGGTCACGGGTCGCGTTCCGACGGCTGCTCCCGTCCCTTCCCCGAGACTGCGGTTTTAAAACCTCGATCCATTTTAATCAGCATCGTAGAGGTGGCTTTAAGATAAGCAGATTATTGCCGCGGAGTGGCGCGTCCCTCCCAAACCCGGCAATCTAAAAAATGGCTTTTCCGAGCGCACGGCATCGCGCCGACGCGAGCGACGGCGCTCGGGTTGCTCGAAATCCGACCGAAAATGGCAAAACCGGAAGCCAACTCGGCGGAGGACCTCGGAGTCCTCTTGATTGCGGCCGTAATCATACATCTTACCGGCCGCCAGTTGATGGCAGCTTTAAAAGCTGCAAAAACACACTCGCTGATTGGCCCGTAGATGTTTTTTTCCCCCTCTGGGGAAGTTTCCGAAATGAGGACACGTTTTGAAATCAGTTATGCAGTTATTCTGCGCTCCGACTGGAAGCTCGAGGAGACGACGTTTGAAGTGTAAAGTCAGCGCGTGGAAGAGTTGTGCTATTTGCGAGCGGTGAACACCCGATGGAGCTGAGTAACCGGATTAGTAATATTACCACTGTAAACCGCGACCGAGGAGTTGCCACGGAACCGGCGTTCGGATGTCGTCATCGTGAGAGTAACCCCCCGAAAAAAAAAAAAAAATCCTTTCATTTCCTGAAAATGTCGAAAGCCGCCGCTCTATATTTGACTCTTGAAAGGAAACCGGAGAGCTGCTCTTCGAGGACAAAGCATCAAGTTTTACTGCAACATCGCTCTCAAGTGCCAGTATAATCGACACGGACGGTTTAACTGCGTCACAGCCTGTAAATGAGCACAACGTGTGAAGGATCGCCGGGTCAAAACGAGCGGCGGTCGCGCGGCGGGACGAGCCGTTTTCAAGGTGGCCGACCGCCGAGAGAAAACCTCGATTTGCGTCCCCGTCAAATGTTCCGTTTTAGGAGTCAGCGAACGAGAGAATCATTGTTCGGCGGGAGCGAACTTTTATTGGCTTAATGCCTCTGAAGGGAAAAAGTAGACAGCGTTTAAAACTTCAGTTTCGATCTAATGCGCTCGTTACGGTCGGCAAAACGTTTCCCAGTTTAACTGGATTTGCTAAATTCTGTAATGATGTTGTTGGATCGTTTTTTTGTTTGTTTGTTTGTTTGTTTTCTTGTTTGTGATGCTAGCTCGGAAAGCCGAGAAACATTCGTCTTGGGAGAACAATTTGAGCGCAAAGGCAACTTAATCAAAGAAAATCTTCAGATAAATCACCAAAGTCTCCTTGATAAAAAATATTTCCAGCAGAAAACTAATTGCGGATTCGGCTTGTTGCATTTTGATTCCGATGAAATTAATCTAGCTCCGCGGATTGTTTTCCGCGCCGCGGGAAAATGAATTAAACTTCAAACAACTTTGCGCGTGATCCAGTCGAAGCTCGCTTCGCTCAGCAGGGTGGGGGATAACATTGGAGGAACATTTTGATTTGTAAAGGTTCCTCACACGGCCAATAGTTAAGAATTCAAACCGCAGCGCCCGCGCGAATCTGCCGTCTCGAGGGCACTTAAGCAGTACTCGGAATTTGTCTGTCGAGGAAAACGCGGTTGTTTCTGAAGCCCGCAGCCGAGACGCGCCGGACTTAAGACTCCTCATGAATGTCAAGGAAGGATTGATCGAGGATCAATGTGAAACCCTCCCGTCGCATCGCCGGGGAAAGCGAGGCCGACGGAACGAACGCGCGGAAACCGGCGGGCGGGTCGCCCGCTTCGGATTTGAGCGTTTTCGAGAAAAAGCAGGGGAAGTAAAAGCGGCGTTCTCGACTGCGGCGAGGAGCGTCTCCTCAAACATAACAAAGGAGTCGACGTTTCCTCTCAGGGACTGCGGAGCCGTTCCCAGAGAAAGGCCTGGTTATGTTGGTTATTTATAACCTCAATCTTCATTAGCAAATCTAATCTGCGGGGCACCGGCAGGTCTCCGCAGTGAAAGTGATTTAGTTGAAATTTATCTAAGTGGGTCAAGCAGGCACGGCGAATACGAGTAAATATTTCCCAATTTGCCACAGAGCTGCACATAGCTCGGGATTTACATGCGTGAAGGTGTTCGGAGACTATCGTACCTACCAAGGTCCACCGCACGGGGGCAGCGTACGGAATTTGGTCTTTTGGCGACGTGAGGGAAGCCTTGGGCTCCCAAAGAAAAACACGAGATTTTTATTTGAATTAAGTAGGAAAGATTGTCAAAATTCGTTGATTTTGGCGTTGCTTCCAGGCTAGCGCCGGTGTGACGGTCTGAGCGCACACGGGGCTGAAAAGTCTCGTTGTGATTTTGTAAACTCACGGCCAGTCTGAAACATCCCCATCCGTGCTTCAACGTGTGCCATTCGACAACTCGTCGCCGAGTGTTCACGTTCGCTATGGGCATCTCAGAAAGATGACGTACATATACGTGTATATCTTTTTAAATCAACTTTAGTTTTAAGGTTAGGCGAGAGAGAAGTACACGGTCCTTACCTCCCGCGCAAACCACAAATCAGGTCACACAACCGACTTTAATTTGGTTACTTTTGTGTATTTTGTATTTCTTTAAATAAAGATGAATTTATGACTCAATTGTCTTGTGTTTTTTACTTCACTTCCCTATACACATACATTTCGAATATCCAATTATGCGTGCCACCTCCGCAACGTTTCGGCACAAATGTGCCTTCATCAGGCGCAGCTTACGCTCGAATAAGTCGGGTCAAAATGTCACCAAGGACGTCAAAGTCTGTTCCCCTCGATGTACAAGTCAAATTGAAATGTTCTGTAATTAATTATAGATATCAACTATGGTTTTGGAATTTACAGTACTCAATTGGCCGAATTTTACGTTCCTACCTCCTTCCAAATTTAAACAAGTTACCACCATCCTCCATAATTAACAAATGAAATTTCGATTGGTTATGGTTAGGGAAGGGTTTGGGGAAGGGGATAGATTGAGGATGGGCAAAAGGTGAGTGGTGATGGGATAAGGATATTAAGGCTACCGCGGGGAAATTGTTATGTTAGGGGAAAAGGTTCGGGAAAGTGAAGGGTTAGGGTTAGTAAAATGAATAAAAACATAAATAAAATGGGTATGGTTGTGGTTAGGGAGGGGTTTGGGTGAGTGATAGGAAAGTGGAACAGGTAAGTATGGGTAAAGGTTAAGGGTTAGGGTTTAGGGTTAAGGTTATGGTTAGGGATTAGGTTAGTGTTTAGGGTTGGGGTTTGGGTTTAGGGTTAGGGTTTAGTTTAGGTGAAGGGAAACGAGCCCTCCCACTCCCGGAGGTGCACGTTCCAATCCCCCTGCGCCACCCACCTCACTCATCTCTCCTTTGTTTTTGGCGGTACGTTTGGGCACGCCGGCCATAACGGACCACCGTGCACGCGCCACTCATTTTAGAAAAAGTCCAGTCGGTGATTCGGGAAAACGGAATTTTTTTGTTGTTGCAGTTGGTTGCTTTCAAACACAAATAAATAAAAGTGCAAACTAAATCGAAACATCAAAGAGGTGACGTCAGTGGGTGTGCCCTCGGCAACGTTTCGACCAGTGTTCGGTCTTCCTCGGGCCGAAGCGCACTCGAAAAACAAAAATTCAAATCAAAAAATTATTCAAAAAAAAAAAGGCAATTAGCACTCACATGTCCTTAAATTTTTCTCAAAGTTCCTCGGCGGGGGTGTAGGAGTGAATACCAAGTGGCGGGTTCAGCTTTCAAGACGGCGGCCCGTCAGTGGCCGGATTTACCGGTCGTCCTCCAGCCCGTTCACAAAAAAAGAGCAGCGCAAACTCCGTCAGAAATTTCCACGATATGACACGGTAGCAGATATTTCGTGATCCTGACGTCCCCGCGGGGCAGATTTACACGACTTCGTGATTGCACATTGATCCGCGGGCGAGGCCGCCGCAGATCCTCGCCGCGACCGAACCGCCCACCGTGACGCTGCGACCGCGCCGAGGACTTTGAGTGCATTTTGCTGCCTGTGAAAAAAAAAAAAAAAAAAAAAGCCCAGCGTTTGTTTACCCCACAGCACACTGACACACAGCCCCAATTCTTTTTGCTTTATTTAATAACATCTCATTTATCGCTCCACCCACCCCCCCCGGCCCCCGCCCTCTCCATTTAGACAACCTGCTCGTGTTGTCCCAGCGACATGTCAATTAAAAGCCCCGCTGAACCTCATCCATCACTAAATTCTCGACTGACTTTCTCCTAACTTAATAGAGATGTGGCAAAAAAAAAAAAAAAAAATCAGTTTCATTTTGAAGGATTCCCGCAGGAAATAATGCAAATTAAAATCATCCGTGCCAGAGAACCTGACGGCGTCATAAATTCCACGCAACAAGATTAATATTTTAACATAAATGTCACAATTTCAAAATATACTGTCTGTCCTGTATACTGGATAACATTAAAATAAATTAACACAATAATATATACAACCAGTGGTGGGAAGTCATAAAATGCAAAGACTTTGCTGCTGTGCTGAAGTTTATTATTTTTATTTTTTTAGGTGGTATTTCTTTTTCTGATGACTTTTGAATTTATTTCCTCCATATTAGCGTGGGATCGATTCCCGCTCAGTGATGCTGTCGATATCTGCCCTGCGACTGACTGGCGACCGCTTCAGGGTGTAGTCTGTCTTTTGCCCGAAGCTAGCCGGGAGAGGCTCCAGCTTTCCCGCAACCCTTGTGAGGATAAGCGGCTTGGATAGTGACATGACTTTGTCAAAGTAGGCTTGTCGCGTTACAAGTGACAAGACAAAAAAAAAAAGCCCTAAATAGAAATTTCACCCGCAGTTGAGCTCTTGGAGATTTTTAAGGAGGAAAACATCGATCCATCCATTTTCTGAGCTGCTTATCCTCACAAGGGTCGCGGGGAGTGCTGGAGCCTGCAACAATTGCACGTACGGGAAATTTAGGTATGTTTCTGGGATGCGGGCAGAAACCGGAGTGCCCGGAGAAAACCCACGCAAGCACAGGGATAACACGCAAACTCCACACAAGGGGGGGCCGGGATTTGAACCCCGGTCCTCAGAACTGTGAGGCTAACCCAGCAGGCACAAAACGTGGATTCAAAATTGAATTAACGTTGTTTTAGGTTGCGACGCCGAACAACGTAAAATCAACGTAAATTCCACGGTTGAATTTTTACGTTGTGAAACAACGTTGTTTCAACGTTGATTCCTCGTGGATGGATGGATGGATGGATGGATGGAGTGAGAAAAGAAGGGGAGGGTTCGTCAGTGCAGCAGAAGTAAGAAATGGAACTTAGCCTCCCCAAAAATTCTTATTTGAGTGAATTGTCACTGTTAACCTACCTAACAAAGGTGTCAAACTCAAGGCCCGGGGGCCGGATCTGGCCCGCTGTATGATTTTATGTGGCCCGCGAAGGCAAATCATGTGTATCAACTTTCGTGATCCATCCATCCATTTTCTTTGACGCTTATCTTCACGAGATTCGGGGGAGTGCTGGTACACCCTCAACTGGTTGCCAGCCAATCACAGGCCACATAGAGACAAACAACCGGACTCACAATCACACCCAGGGGCAATTTCGAGTGTCCAATTTATGTTGGATGTTTTTTTTTTTTTTGGGGGGGGGGGTTTGAATCCCGGTCCTCAGAATTGTGAGACTAACGCTCTAACCAGGTATTAACCACACTCTCAACATCAACGCAAAAAAGCGAAACCAAAAAAAAAACAAAAAAAAAAAAACCCCCATCCACTGCCATTGCAGATAATTGGAAACCACGTACCGTGTTTCGTCATAAAACATAAATCTGGACTTTTGGACTTTCACGAGTAGAGGAATAGAATCCGCGACATTACTATCATTCTAAAAAGAAAACAAGCCTACGCAACGACTTCGGTTCATCCGGTCTACTTATTTATTCCTCCTTGGGAGCGAAGGCGCAACCGCAGCGTCGTAGTTGGAGGATTCATAATTGTAGAAATTGCAACTATATGCGTTGCCGCCGTTAACGCACGCGCGCGTCCGCAAAAAGCACACGCCTGTCTTCCGGCCGCCGAAGAAACAGAACGAGCGCGAAGCGTGCGCGGTGTGAAAATACTTTCTATGCAAAAGAAAGTCTTCATAAAATGTTTATTACATTTGGACGGAGGATAAATTATGAATATGCGAGCGAGCGCACACGCCGAAACACGCGCGCACCGATAAAAGCGGACTTTTTACGGAGATTATGAATTTCGGCAATGAGACAAATAGTATCTATTAGAATAGCTGCTTCGCTCTCATTTATCTATATTAAATCTCGCATTTTCAGCCCGGTAATTTGAATTATTAACCAGACGGGAGCTCGGGGTTTGTGTTCATAACTATTAAAATGTATGTGCAAATGTTGTGTCGCCATCCATCACGTGATCTAAAAATCTTTCCATCTCTTTTATTCATCGCGGGGGAGGAGATGGCGACGAGAAGAGGGGGGGGGGGGGGTTTGGACACATTGCAGCACTCCTTGCTCATCGGAACCTTTTTGGAAATGGCCGAACTTTGTCGTGTGCGCTTCTTCTTCATCTTCAAGCAGACGTGGGCAAAAGCCGCAAACGCCGTGGATGGCTGAATCCGTCTGAACAATTAGGACTCGCTGCGATTCGGGGAGAAGGAAAATAACCACAAAACCCGCCAGAGGAAAGGGAGGGCGGGGGTGCGAGTGGGGTGGCCGGTGGGGTGGGGGCCTCCTAAAGAGCGTCATGTGGCAAGCGCAACGACGGGAAGTGTTGCTGTCAATTTCTTTGGAAGAAAAAGCCCCTGCAAAAGAACGCGTCGGCGCGTTCAATTGCCGTAGGAATTGTCAGCATCAATTCCGCGAGACCCTTCGTCGGTCTCCTAGGAGACGGGGTTTAGATTTTTTTTTTTTTTTTTTTTTTTTTTTTGCGGGAGTCACAAATGAGTTGGCCGCAACGTGACACTTTGTGACAGCTCTTAGCGCCGAATCGGCTCATTACGATCAAATTGAAGGTCACGCCGCGCGGCCCTCGAGGGGTTGCCGGGGAAGATTTGTTCACTGCTGAAATGCGGAAGGAAGGAAGGATGGATGGATGGATGGATGGATGGAAGGATGGAGCGAGAAAAGAAGGGGAGGGTTCGTCAGTGCAGCATAAGCGAGAAATGGAACTTTGCCTCCCCAAAAATTCTTATTCCAGTGAATTGTCACTGTTGCTAACCTACCTAACAACATTAGCGATACCTTCCATCCAGTTCCTTGCCCACTTATCCTCACAAGGGTCGCGGGGAGTGCTGGAGCCTATCACAGCTGTCAGCGGGCAGGAGGCGGGGGTACACCCTGAACTGGTCGCCAGCAAATCGCAGGGCGCATCGAGACAAACAGCGGCACTCACAATCACACCTAGGGGCAATTTAGTGTCCAATTAATGTTGCATGTTTTTTTGGGGATGTGGGAGGAAACCGGAATGCCCGGAAGAAACACATGCAGGCACCCAGATCACATGCAAAGGTGTCAAACTCAAGGCCTGGGGCCCGGATCTGGCCCGCTGCATGATTTTACGTGGCCTACGAAGCCAAATCATGTGTATCAACTTTCATGATCCATCCATCCATCCATCCATCCATCCATCCATCCATCCATTTTCTTAGCCGCTTATCCTCACGAGGCTCGCGGGGAGTGCCGCAGCCTATCCCAGCTGTCAAAGTGCAGGAGGCGGGGCAGACCCTGAACTGGTCGCCAGCCAATCGCAAGGCACACGAAGACAAACAGCTGCACTCACAATCACACCTAGGGGCAATTTAGAGTGTCCAATTAATGTTGCATGTTTTTTGGGGGGATGTGGGAGGAAACCGGAGTGCCCGGAGGAAAGCCACGCAGGCACGGGGAGAAAATGCAAAGGTGTCAAACTCAAGGCACGGGGGCCGGATCTGGCCCGCTGCATGATTTTACGTGGCCCGCGAAGGCAAATCATGTGTATCAACTTTCGTGATCCATCCATCCATCCATTTCCTCTGCCGCTTATCCTCACGAGGGTCGTGGGGAGTGCCGGAGCCTATCCCAGGTGTCAGCGGGCAGGAGGGGGGGTACACCCTGAACTGGTTGCCAGCTAATTCGAGGGCAGATCGAGACAAACAGCGGCACTCACAATCACACCTAGGGGCAATTTAGGGTGTCCAATTAATGTTGCACGTTTTTGGGATGTGGGAGGAAACCGGAGTGCCCGGAGAAAACCCACGCAGGCACGGGGAGAACATACGAACTCCACAAAGGCGGGTGCGGGATTGAACTCGGGACCTCAGAACTGTGAGGCTAACGCTTTACTAGCTTGTCCACCGTGCCACCCATTAGCAATACCCGGACAAGCTAATTAAACAAGAAATCATAAATAACTGAAGAAAAAAAACACTCGGCTGAATAATTTGGTATTACCTGCATATCTGAAAAAAAAAACCTGCCATAAAACGGGATCTGATCCACTAAGTCATGCACATATACACACAAAAAAAACACCTGTATTCTTGAAGTAATACTACACACAGACACACAATGTTTCCATCTTTTTTCACCGAAGACAACATGTAAAGGTTACGGCGCGGGAGGTATGCGAACCTTTGGATTTAATAACCGGTTGAGCCGCTCTAGGCAGCAATAACTTCAAATAAATATTTCCTGTCGTTGCAGATCAAGCCGGCACAATAGTCAGCAGGAGTTGCGGACCGCCGTTCCTTGACAAAAACACTTGAGCAATATTCTCGGGCCGTCTGGGGGTCAATCGATTTCTGAAGGCCAGACCGGGCCACAGCGGGACTCTGACAGGCCCACTCGAAGATGGAGGACGTTGTTCCGTTTACTTGCTTTTTCTGATGTCCTTTTGGAGCTCCCATATTCCGTTCATCTTTATCTTTCTCTAAATGTCCTGCGTCCAGGCCATCAGGTAGAAAAGCAGCCCCGACCCACGATTTTGGCTTGTTGATGTTTTTGTAAACAATCTGTGAAACGATGGACCTGAAGGATTTTAGAAATACTTTTTTGACTCCTTCCAGCTTTAGTTATCAAATTTTAAACGAGGCTCATTTTGGTTTTACTTGAAGTATCTTTTGAGGTGGTACTTAGTGGAAAACGTCTGCTCACAAATGATATAAATTGTGTGTTAGGAGTGTAAACAATAGTTTCAGATGAAAAAAAAAATGTAAAAACACAACCCAAAAATTAAAAAAAAAAAGAGTATAAATATACATACAGGGATTCCTCGGTCTACGACTGAGATCTGCTCCTAGCTAGCGAAATCCGCTTACAGAGCGCTGCCAAGGTGCCGCTAAGCAAGGCAGCAACTGTCTCCTTTGGATTCTTAATGGTGAATGTCTTATACTTCCACATTTGTGAACCTTAAATGTCAAATGGACTACAGGGAGTCCCCGGTCTACGACTGAGATCCGTTCCTAGAGTAGCGACTAAACTCGAATTTGGACTGTCGGATTCCACCATTAAAGTCAGAATTTACGTCAAAATACTTTGTATAACAAACAAATGCATTGAAATAAACAAGATGGCGTACGTAGCATGACTGCTGAGAGGTGGAGAAGAAGAAGAAGAAGAAAAAGAAGGGGAGGCTGTGCTTAGCTAGTGCGAAGGAACCTGGTCCTCAGTCCTCTCCATCCCCACAAGTATCAAAGAAACCTCGTTTTGCGATCATTGTATCCGACATCGGAACGGAACCCTTGACATGCGCTAAAATACGGACTCTGTCTTTAATAATTGTCACCATGGTGGACCGACTGAAGTCTTGGTGGTCTTGGTGTCTCTCCTTCCTCCGATCTTTTTATGCTCTTGAGTTTCGTTTCCGTGGTAACGGATTTTATTTTGGCTACAGGCGCATTGATAAAACACACAGCTAGCCTTCTTCTTTGGGGCGATAATGTTGAAAAATGAGGGCGAAAAATGCGAAGATACAAACACGGACGAGGATTAGCCAGACAAAATGGCGGACGGGGGCGGGGGGGGGGGTCAAGTGTTGTAAAGTCGAAACGTCCTAAGCCGAGACCGTCTTAACCCCGAAGACTCCCTGTTTTATGAAAAGATACCCAAAAATAGAGAAAGGCAGATGAGTAAAAAGCCAGAAGAAAATGTGGCAATTGTAGCTTAAAATAACAACCTGTGACTCACTTGGGTGGGAGTCATGATAAAGACAAAAGTTTTGTAGTTATTGTCATAGCAACACCACACAGTAGCTTGAGTGTTGGAAAATCGTAGTGTCTCAGCCTTGCAGTATATATTAGTGTAAAAAGAAGTAAAAACTCTCAGGTTATATTTAATATCTTCTGCCAATCCACATCATGTCTACTTTTCACTAGCTTGTCCCTCAGTGGGTTCAACGTAACGTTCAGGAACTTGCGTTTGTACAAAAGTGCTCGCTATGAATCGCCACAAATGTTTTGGCTGATTTCCATCCATCCATCCATCCATTTTCTTTTTCCCGCTTATCCTCACGAGGGTCGCGGGGAGTGCCGAGCCTATCCCAGCTGTCAACGGGCAGGAGGCAGGGTACAGCCTGAACTGGTCGCCGGTCAATCGAAGGGCACATAGAGATAAACGAACGTACTCACAATCAAACCTAGGGGCAATTTATCCATCCATCCATCCATCCATCCATTTCCTTAGCGGCTTATCCTCACGAGGGTCACGGGGAGTGCCGAGCCTATCCCAGCTGTCAACGGGCAGGAGGCAGGGTACACCCTGAACTGGTCGCCAGCCAATCGCAGAGCACATCGAGAAAACCAGCCGCACTCGCAATCACACCTAGGGACAATTTCATCCGTCCATCCATCCATCCATTTTCTTCACAGCTTATCCTCACGAGAGTCACGGGGAGTGCTGGAGCCTATCCAGGCTATAGACGTGCAGGAGGTGGGGTGCACCGTGAACTGGTCGCCGCCCAATCGCAGACAAACAGCCGCACTCAAAAACACACCTAGGGGCAATTTAGAGTGTCCAATTAATGTTGCACGTTTTTGGGACGTGGGAGGAAACCGGAGTGCCCGGAGAAAACCCACGCAGGCGCAGGAAAAACATGGAAAACTCCACACGAGCGACGGCCGGGATCGAACCTGGGTCCTCAGAACTGTGATGCCAACACTTTACCATCTGACTCACCGTGCCGCCTAATTTAAACACATCCTACAATAATATTATATTGTAAATGATGGTTTTTGATGAAGACTCGGGCCTCCGACGCCGCTACAATTTAATGTTGATCATCACGGTGGTACTCAAGAGGTGAAATAAACACTTGGCCGAGGGCTTGAGAAGAGTTGCAGGCGTCGTGCGTGGGGCCTTTTCCCTTCCGCTCGTTTGTGCGGTTTTAGGCTCCGCCTCAAACGCCATCGGCACCTTCTGGGCCTTCCAAAAACGTGATTCTCAAAGCGAACCCACGAATAAGCCGTGTAGAAAAGAAACGACTCGAGTGATGTCATTGACCTTGGCGTTCATATTTTTTTTTTTTTAAATCATCAGGCAACTGCAGTTTTGAAACGCGTTTCAACGCCGCGTGTCGCATTTTCTAGCCCCGCGCCGCCGTCCTCCGACGAGAAGCCTCTGGCGGGTCGTCACGGATCCAATTCCCCAAACGTCGGAGCCGTCTCCCGAAACTCTCGACGACAGCGCGTGTGAATTTTTGATACATTTCATGTTGACGACACAACCAAAAACAGCCACCGTTGTTCTAGACTTTTGTTTTGAAAGGGGCGCGGGGGGGGGGGGGGGGGTGATTGTGGTTGTTTTGTTTATTTTCTGAACGGGAACACGGCACGGAAAATGGACTTGAAATGCTTGGGTCACAGAATTGCGCAATCCCTTAACCTCAAATAGCAGTACTGAAAGCCTCCAGGAAACGGCGGCGGTGGCGGCGTTGTGAAAGCATCCGGTCATCTGATAGCGCTCCGCTCTATAACACGGGAGGAAGCGACAGCACCGAGTCGACAGCGGCGGCGGGTTCGTACCCAGACTCCGACGTATCCGGCGGATTCGGATTAGATTGGCTTGTTTCACCAGCCCGCCTTTCCCCGCAGTCGTCTCGTTTCTCCCGCGGAGAGAAAAATGGAAGATTTTCTTTACGAAGATTACGCCAACTACACTTACGACGAGGACGCGGCGCCGCACGAGGAGCCCGTGTTCCAGCACAGGTCGGCGTGCACGCGGGACGCCCTGTGCGTGTCGCTGCTGGTGATCACGGCGGCCGTTTTTGTGCTGGGCTTCTGCGGCAACGGCCTGGTCATCTGGATCTCCGGCTTCAAGATGAAGAAGACGGTCAACACCACCTGGTACCTGAGCCTGGCCATCTCCGATTTCATCTTCTGCGCCTTTTTGCCCTTCTCCGTCGCCTACATGTTCATGGAGAGATGGATCTTCGGGTACTTCTTGTGCAAGTTTTTCTCGTCCGTGCTGTTCCTGAACATGTTCAGCAGCATCTTCCTCCTGGCGATCATCAGCGTCGACCGCTGCGTCTCCGTCGTCTTCCCCGTCTGGGCCCAGAACCACCGCACGGTACGGAAGGCTTCCGTGATCGTCGCCCTGGCCTGGCTTCTCGCCGTCGGGCTCAGCCTCCCGTCCGCCGTCTTCCGCGACGTCCAGAACCAGATGGGCAGGACCGTCTGCTACAACAACTACACGTCGCACCGGCAGAGTCACCAAATCGTCGTCCTGAGCCGCTTCGTGGCGGGTTTTGTCGTGCCGTTCTTCGTCATCAGCGTTTGCTACTCGGTCATCATCCTCAAACTCCGCGGCAACAGGATGACCAAGTCGTCCAAACCGTTCAAAGTCATGACGGCGCTCATCGCGACCTTCTTCGTCTGCTGGCTGCCCTACCACGTCTTCGTCCTGCTCGAGCTAAACCACCAACGCTACGGCCGTTACGTCTTGAGCGTCGGACTCCAGGTGGGGACCTGCCTGGCGGCGGCCAACAGTTTCCTCAACCCGGTCCTTTACGTGTTCATGGGGAACGACTTCCAGCAGAGGTGCAAGAGTTCCTTGCTGTCAAAGATGGAGAACGCCTTGGGAGAGGACGGCCGCACCACCAGCCGCTACCTGTCCAGGTCCAGCTCCGTCGACGCCAGGGCCTCCACGCACATTTAGAGCTCTCCGAGAGTTCCATCGCGGGCTTTCGCACGCCGACACTTTACACCCGAAGAACCCTAACGTAAAACATTTCACCGACCTTTTCTTATCGAGCAAGAACCAAACGGAGGTTTTTCAGGCGCTCTTTATTCGCGCCGGTGATCATTTTCCGGAGGGTCGTTAAGTTCACCGCCCGAGCAGAAAGATAAAACAAGGACTGTTCAATTTTGCGCTAATCTCGGGATAATGGAAAAGTCTCGGGAGAGACGCAAGGATTGTTTTGTCATTTCCGCGCCGATGAAACATTTACTCGTCCTTCACCTGCCGCAAAATACGTCTGTAATTGTGCTGGCGTGACGGTGTTTATTTACTGCTCGGTAAATACGTGCGATGAATGCGTGACTGAATGTTTTTTTGATTTTAATTGTTTTTTTTTTTTTTGAGTCTGTTCTCCAGCGAAGGCCTCTGCTAACGACACGAGGAAATGATCATCTCCGTTCAGTCGGCCGCCCCGCACGCCGCAATCGCTTCTGGACAGGAGATTATTACGTATATGATGAATAAGATATCGCTGAACAATAATGTTCATCAATCACGCGGCAGTTCGAACGCAACGCGCGTGGTTGTTCTGGCCGGCCGGCGACCGTCTTGTCGAGCGGCCCGGTGCTTTTTGTCATTTTAACAAATGAGAGCTGTACAATGTGGTCCTTCTGGTTTTTTTTTTTTTTTTTTTTTCCATATTTTCATTTTTTTTTCCACTTTCAGTTCTCATTTTCTGGAATAAAGATTTATGTACTTAAATGACCTCTTTGGTGCTCTTATTTCTCAATATTAAAGCAACATTAAATGAAAATAATGCGTCAGATAGATAGATTGAGTCATTAATCTTATGAGTTATTTTTCATGAGAAATCAAAAATCACCGATGACATTTATCGGATATCAATATTATTTCAGCTCCACAAGCAGGGAGAAATATATTGCTGATTACAACGACGCGACCTCAACTAATATTGCTCAATTTAAAAATATATTTGAAATCTTGCTTCATGGCGGCACGGTGGAGCACCAGGTAAAGTGTTGGCCTCACAGTTCTGAGGTCCCAGGTTCAATCCCGGGACCCGCCTGCGCGGAGTTTGCATGTTCTCTTTTGTGCCTGCGTGGGTTTTCTTCGGGCACTTCGGTTTCCTTCCACATCCCAAAAACATGCATTAATTGGACACTAAATTGCCCGTAGGTGTGATTGTGAGTGCGACTGTCGTCTGTCTCTATGTGCCCTGCGATTGGCTGGTAACCAGTTCAGCGTGTACCCCACCTACTGGTACTAGGATAAGCCCTAGTACTCCCCGCGACCCTTGTGAGGATAATCGGCAAGGAAAATGGATGGAGGAATGGATCACCAAAGTTGATACACATGATTTGCCTTCGCGGGCCACATAAAAATTATGCAGCGGGCCGGATCCGGCCCCCGGGCCTCGAGTTTGACACCCGTGCTCTAGCGTGAGAGCGGCTGTTTGTCGCTATGTGCGCTGCGATTGGCTGGCGACCAGTTCAGGATGCACCCCGCCTCCTGCCCGTTGACAGCTGGGATAGACTCCAGCACTCCCGCGACCCTCGTGAGGAGAAGCGATGTATGAAAACGCCTGGATCTTGATTCATGGAGGTGGATTATTTATGGTATTTTTTTTTTATGAAATGGTTCAGCTCCAGCACGCTTTGCGATGATATGAATAAAATCCTTTGCGCATAACAATAAGACGAATCGTTTCGATTTGCACTATTGACCTCGGAAATGAGTTTTGCGCTCACTCAGGAGCCGTTCAATCAAAAATTGGGCCGGGGAACTTTTTCCTTTTGATGTCGCGAAAGAGGAAAAAGGCCACCCCGCACGCGTTACATCAGCGAACCACAATACGGGGGACCGCAATCGTGCGCGCGCTCTGAAGTACCTGCAGAAAAGGACGCGATAATCATTCGATTTGCAAACCCGGGAAAATGATACGCTCATCATTTTATTTACAGCCCGAAAGCTTTTTTTTTTTTTGGGGTGCTCCAGGCTCATCACTTTGAGCACTTTTTCTATTTCCGAGCTCTCGACAAACAAGACAGACAATTCGGCTTTTTAAAAAAAAAAAAAAAATTCTAGTGTGCATGTGAAAGTGTCAAGAAGTACTCTCAACTGCATTTGTAAATACATTCAACCCTACGAGTACTTTCACAGTAGCGCTCTACAGTCAGTGACAAACGGCTTTTGTACGAGTGGGGGGACTTTGTGGTGATGCACACGCAAATAGCGAATCAGATTCAATTTTTTTCCCCCAATCCTTGTATGATAATAATATTCCAACAAATGAAAAATCCAGTTTATTTTACAACAATCGATTCAACTATTAAGAGAGCACATTAGCATGTTTTATTTTTTTACTTGTTTGTAGTTTAAAATGGCTTAATTTTGCGGGGATCCCTCGCTGTAGCTTGGCCACAGGTCAAATTCCAGCCGGGTACGTTTGACGCTCGTCGCTAAGGTCATTAATCTTCACCGACGGGACCAAACTGGTTTAGTTCCAGCTAGCCTGCTGGCTACTTAGCTTGCTCGCTATCTAGCCGCGCTAGCTCCAAACTCTGTTGGATCCACTTTCTCTCATTGGCTCTCTTGAACCTGCCGCCATGTCTTGGCCTCTCTCTCCAGAAAATAAGCAATGCACGGTGACGCAGCTGGAAAACGTTGGCCTCACAGTTCTGAGGCCCCGGGTTCGATCCCGGACCCGCCTGTGTGGAGTTTGCATGTTCTCCTCTGCGCCTGCGTGGCTGTTCTCCGGGCGTTCCGGTTTCCTCCCACATCCCAAAAACATGCAACATTAATTGGACACTCTAAATTGCCCCTAGGTGTGATTGTGAGTGCGGCTGTTTGTCTCGATGTGCCCTGCGATTGGCTGGAAACTAGTTCAGGGTGTACCCTGCCTCCTGCCCATTGGGATAGGCTCCACCACTCCCCGACGACCCTTGTGAGGATAAGCGGCACAGCAAAATGGATGGATGGATGGATCACAAAAGTTGATACACATGATTTGCCTTCGCGGGCCACATAAAAATCATGCAACGGGCCAGATCCGGCCCCCCCGGGCCTTGAGTTTGACACCTGTGCTCTAGTGTGAGTGCGGCTGTTTGTCTCCATGTGCCCTGCGACTGGCTGGCAGCCAGTTCAGGGTGTACCCTCTTTTTTTTTTTTTTTTTTTTTTAAATAAGCAATGCATAAAAAAAAAAAACTTAATTGGAGGGAAGATGAAGCCAAGATGGAGATACGCCAAAACCCAGCTGTTCATTGCACTGCACGATGGATCTGCCTGTGCTTGTATGAGAAACTATCTGCAGTACGATGTGCGTCACCATTTTGTTTATTATTGCACAAAAACACACAGAAGTTAATAACGTAGTCCGAGTTTCCGTCTGCAGCCTAAAGAAGACGTTGTTGTACTTTTTATTTAAAAAATGTTCTCCATTTAAAACCTCAATCAAAACATGTCAGTAAGTATATATTTTTTTTCTCAAAGTACTTCATTTTCATGTTTTATATGTACTTAGATGCAGAAGTGAAATATGAAGGTTTTTTTAACACTCGCAAAAATGTTGGTCGCATTGCAAAATCGGTAAAATTAATGGATTTGCTGCTTCGTTTGCAATTATACGCAATTGTGATGAAAATAAGTGTAAATGGGAATGCTTTAGTCAAGCTGTCATCGCTGAAATTTGACGAAAATCCGCTGAGAAACAAAAAACGTTGACATTTTCAAAATCCTAATTAACCGGGAAGGTTGCAACTTTTTGTTCCTTTCTATTACCACAATTAGCCCATATTCTCAATCTTTAGATGGTCATGCCTTTTATGTTATTTGAGCAATTGAGTCATATTTTAAAGAGTTTTCAAGGCAATGATAGCAGAGTTTTTTTTTCCAATTCCATGAGTTTAGAATTCGATGGCAGCCGAGCAGTAAACATTTGAATGTTTAAAGGCCTGGTTGGGTGTCCAAGGACAGTATTTGGAATCAAAGAGCATATATATATATGTATTTTTTTTTTAATGTGCATGCAAGTAACAATTAATTTCTCACCCAAAAGATGAAGACGTTGACTACGCTCCACACGTCAGCCATCCGCTTTGCTAGCAAACGCATCCAACGACAGACCTCGCTTCCTCGTGTTCGCGCGCCTCGCCCATATGTCGACTTTAATGTCTTCCCGACTTCCTGTCCCTCGGTTTGACTTCCTGGGTCAAGGTCACCCGAAGCGTCAGCTCCGCGCGTCTCTCGCCGCTCGATTTGGTCCGACCTCGAAGCTTCAAGCCCGATTTTATCGTGTGAGCGGCTGGTGAATGTCAACGTTTCCAAAGTCGGTTCGTGAACATTCGCAGATAAATGCTGACATGACAGTTTGCCAGGTCATAGATTATTGCGCAGATATGTGATCACGACCCGCGGTGCATCCGCGTGCGGCACGGGAACCTGTCTGTCAACTCCAAAAGTAAAGACGAACGCTCATTGTGGCAGTTTTACGCCGGACGCCCTTCCTGACGCAACCCGCGCATTTATCCGGGCTTGGGACCGGCCTACAGATTGCACTTGCTTCTGCCTCTCATAGGGCTGAAAATAGTCGAATAAAGACAATTAAATAAAATCAACTCACAAGGTACAGAATTCACATACTACCTAGGCTAACTCAAAGTCAGGGTCCGAACGCATATGAAGATAGACGAAAGAGAGAGATAAAAGAGATTCAAACCACAATGTCGATGCAGTGTTTCACCCGGCAGGAGTTGAGCAAGTTGAAGTCCAGCGTCTTCTAAATCGTCAAAATCTTCATGGTCCTCGTTGCGCTCTTCTTCTTTGTGGTCCAATGTAGGCCTCGCTAGCGTTAGCTCGTTGCTAGCCGTTAGCTCGTCGTTAGCGTTAGCTCTTTGCTAGCCGTTAGCTCTTTGCTAGCGTTAGCTCGTCGCTAGCGTTAGCTCGTCACCAACACTCCAAAAGTAAAGATATTCTTCTCAAAAAGACGAAGGTGGCTACCACCGGTACAATGGTGGACTTTTTAGATCCCCGCAGTTGCTCTTCAATTGGTACATACATGTGTACATTGTGTAAATTAGTTTTTACCTCAATTTAAGAACAGCCCAGCTGATCAATCCCCGTGCATTTTTAACAGCGGGTGGCTTCGAGAGCGCCGTAAACCGTTTATTGTTGTCTTTGTTTTCTTGTTGATGCAAACAGGAACTGAACACAATCCAGTTCCTTGGCTGACCCATTTGCCCACATACACTACGTCGACCTGCCTATGAGATCTAAAGCCGAGCGAGTCTCATTTAAATGCAAATGAATTATTATGAATTTGAATTACCTGCAACGGAGACAAGCCCTCTGCAGCGAACATACAAGAGGCTGAACCAAAGCGTAGCTTTGACAAGCCGAGACGCTTGTTAATAAACAAAATGTCGTTTGCTGCTACTTGATTCAGCGCCTTTGTTTACAAGAAAATCAAAAGAAAGGACCGTCAAGATGACCACTGCAAGTCAAAGCAACGCACGTCCTCGCTCCAATTTTGGCCGACTTGTAACCCTGTTTGCCGTTTCAAGTTAGATTTCAAAATAGCCTGATTGCACAGATGCGCTTTGAACATTAAAAAAAAAAAAAAGAAAAGAAAAAAATCAAAACACTCAAGTCAACGCCGGATAACCTGGAGAAAACTAACAAGGGCACGTGGAAGTCATGCAAATGGGAAACACGGCTCCACTTTTGGCCGCGAGGCAGATGCGCTAACCGGCACGCGTCAACGTGCCGCCACTCTTGAGCGCTGAACATGTATCTTTGCCCTCAATTACAAGCCAATTGACAGCAGCTTATTTTGCGGACGTTTTCTGCCCGTCTGCAAAAAAAATACGTTTTGCCTTTCGCACATCTGAAATGAGGTCAAGGATAAAAAAATATATATATAAAAAAATAAAAACTCAAATGCTTGTATTAGTTTTTTTTTCAGTCTTCATTTTGTTCAAGCTGCTGCACATTCCCTGAAGTCCTCTTGCTACTAGTGCCGCATTTACGCAAACCATTTGATCATTAAAGTATCGGATCGTTATTGTCAACTGCGCATGAAAGAAAAAGACCTGTTTGATGTGTAAATATCAGTCAAATGAAATATTCAAAGGATTGTAAACGCGCCTTTCATCAGGTCGATACAAGGAAAGAAACAAAAGAAACGTGACTTTTAATTGCATGTTGCGGAAAACGTGCCGTCAGTTCAGTAACAGACGAGCTTTGTTTATTTTTTTATTATTATTTTTTTTAGTTCAACATTTCCTTTCAACGACCTCATCGAGCCGTTGTGACATTTGTCTGCTTTAAAAAAAAAAAAAAAACACGCGTGCATAAATGCTTTATCCAATTGGTTAATTTATTGGGCTGGATCACAGTACATTCGTTCCATGGGAATACATTCAAATACAACAACTTGGTTCGAGTGCCCGCTCGGCGACGACAGCGCCAGCCGGTCGAGCTTAAAGCATGTTCAAAATAGACATTAATTTGTTTGCTGTAGTGCAAATACCTGGACGTCTCAGCACTCATTACAAAAATATAGATATATATATTTATAGCATAATAGCATCCTGAAAATGGACTTCTCCTGGCTCCCAGTGTTTGGGTTTATTTCAAATGGAAGTCCACTTTTTGAAAATAATGTATCAGATAGATAGGTCATGTCATTGGTACTGTAACTTTAAAATAAAGATTTTCATCAGATATTTTTTAAGGTTGTGTTGAGGATATTTATATCGGCAGTTTTGAATGTTCCCGGTTGCTGACATTTCGGCAAGTCACATGACCTACGTGCGCCGATGTGACGTGTCATGTGCTCAAGACGGGGGAGTGCGTTCATACAGATTTGAACCTGTGGCTGTCAAGCGAGCTCCGGCAGCCGGCCGCGAGCGAGCTACGGTGGCCGGCCGTGAGTGAGCTCCGAGGGGTGGCCGCGAGCGAGCTCCGTGGGAGAACCGGCTGTGAGCAATCTCCAGCAGCTGGCCACGAGCGAGCTCCGTGGGGCGGCCGCGAGCGAGCTCCGGCAGCCGGCTGCGAGCGAGCTCCATGGCCCGGCTGCGAGCGGGCTCCGGCAGCGACCTGCGAGCGAGCTCCGTGGGGCAGCCGGCTGCGAGCGAGCTCCGTGGGGCAGCCGGCTGCGAGCGAGCTCCGTGGGGCAGCCGGCTGCGAGCGAGCTCCGTGGGGCAGCCGGCTGCGAGCGAGCTCCGTGGGGCAGCCGGCTGCGAGCGAGCACCGTGGGACACCCGCGAGTGAGCTCCGTGGGGCAATCGTGAGCGAGGAAGACAGAGGAATACGTCCATATAGATTTGAAACTATGGCTGTCAAGCGAGCTCCGGCAGCAGGCCGCTAGCGACGTCCGGCAGCCGACCGCTAGTGAGGAAGACGGAGGAATACGTCCATACCGATTTGAAACTGTCAAGCAAGTTTAGCCACGAGCTAGTGGCCGGCTGCCGGAGCTTGCTTGACAGCCACAGTTTCAAATCTATACAGACGTATTCCTCCGTCTTCCCGATTAACTGATACTTCTATTTCTTCATCAGATGAGGATAAATCTGAGAAATCAGCGCTGGCCATAACTGTGTAGGAACATAACCGAGCCTCAGGTTGAGCACATGACACGTCACATCCGCCCACAAAAGTCATGTGACTCGCCAAAATGTCAGCGACCGGGAGCATTCCAAATTGCCGATATAAACAAACTTAAATGATATCTGATGAAAATCTTTATTTTAAAGTTACAGTACCAATGGCATGACCCATCTGATACATTATTTTCAACGAGTGGACTTCCCCTTTATTAATTGTATGAATTCACGCCACACGCTTGTTGTGTGTCGGACGCGTGTGGCGTAGCACTTATGAGACGCACTGATTTCAAGAGCTTAATTTTTGCAGTCTGTGGAGTTTTTTTTTTTTTTTTAATTCACAAATGTCACTATTTTGCTATCACAATAACTAAATAAAATAAGGTTTAATCATAAAATGAGCTCCACGCCCCACCGCTCAAAAAAAAAAAAAAGAAAAAAAAAAGGGAAAAATTATATCCTTAAGTAAAGAGAGTGTCAGATATCTTTGGGGCAAGTTTCCCAAGTTTTTGGGGGGCGTTGAATCCAGTGCGGCGCGAGCGTATTCAACAGTTTTCACGTGCGCACTGCACGCCAGAGATAAATAAATGCTGTCAAGATGAATCCTCGTCTCTCTTCGGCTCGCTGCCTTCTTCCGTACGAGGAATTGAGAACTTTATCGTCAAAAACGCAAAGCGCTCTTGCAAAGAGTAACTTCACTAGCTTGTAAGAAAAAAAATTAAAAATGGAATCACACAGTATCATTGTCAGGTAGTTGTAGCCTGCATATTGCATTTATCCCTATGAAAAGAAGCCCCCCCACCCCCCCCCGCCCTTTCCCACCGCACACAAATGTAATAACAACATCATCTGAAATCTTTTGTAACTAAAGGAGCAGCAGGAAATTTTCAATCTTGTTTTTTCTTTTTTTTTTTTATTTACAAAATAAGATCAACATACCAAAGAGTATGAAACATTTTATATGAAACACGCCGGTGGCCCCCCCCCCCCCCTTTAAGGCACGTGCACAGAAGAGGACGACGCGTTCTCTTGAAACGCAATTCTTTCGCTTTTTGTTGTCTGCTCGCACACGGGATGAGTTGGGAGAACAAAGGAAGGATAAAAAGTGTCTCGTTTGTTGCATTTCAACCCCCCCCCCCCCAAAAAAAAAAAAAAAAATACGAGAGTTTCACCTTTATCATCTCGGCATGTATTCATCCGGAACACCCGACACGTTCCTCTTCTTTAAGGCGCCGTCGACTGTTCTTATGAGTCGGTCGATGTTGGCTTGCATCTCGGGCGTGTAGGGGTTATATTCCAGTTTGCGAAGGCCCGACCGCTTGAAGTTTCCGTCCTTCTGGCCCTCCACGCACAGCAGGCGCTCCTCGGAAACCTCCAGTCCCAAAAACTCCACCATTCCCTTCAGGTGTGAGAACAAGTCTCTCTTCAGGGCCTCGAAGTGGACCACGTGGACGTTCTTCCCGTAATGGAGCCAGTCCAAGGTGTGCGACGCCCACCAAGGAGCGTAGTTCTTCACAAACTCGGGCCACTCTGCGGCAAAAAAAAAAAAAACAAAAAAAAAAAACGATAGAAACGGATCAGGATTCTGGATTCTCAGCAGGCAAAAAAAAAAAAAAAGACCAAAGATTATTGTCATTTGCCAGATGTTCGTTTCGCCAAATACTTTTCATTGTTTGTTATTCATTGTTTTTAGATGAGAAATAAATCAGACGAAGCAAGGAAGCAGCGTGGAGGCTCGTTCTCCAGGTACGTTTGGGAAATCACAACTCAGACTATCATTACGGAGGACGAGAGGATGCAAATAAAATGCCGGCTTTCTTATTTAGTTCCCTCATTAAGGCGCCGCGAAATTGGCTTTGGAGAAAATATTTAAAGGCAAAAAAAAAAAACAACATGCTTACACTGGATGATTTGTACGTCCCTTGTGTCATCTTTTAAATTCAAGGGAAACACTCAATCCAATCTGCTTTTCGTTTTGAATTTTAAAAGAAGGACGTTTAAAACATTCAATGAGCCAATAATAAAAAAAAAAAAAAAAAAAACTGACCTGTAAAAAAAAAAAAAAACATTGAAAACAAAACAAAAAAAAAAGGCCAAGTAACAAAGTGGAAAACAGAAGTCATGCTGAAGTGGTCTGATGGCGAGACACTTACGTGGTTAAGTGGAGAAGTTTGGGCATTCACAAACTTTTGTTTGGTTTGTTTTCTTTTTCCACTCAAAGTACGACACCGGCGGCGCCTGAGATGCCTCAAGTTGTCTGGCCAGGTCACATTTTTGGCGTGTGCAATATCACGACAATGTCTTTTGTTTGTTTGGTTTTTTTTTCAAAATATATGAAATGTGGGCGGCCGGAGCAGCTGGAAAGCGTTGGGCTCACAGTTCTGAGGACCCGGGTTCAATCCCAGACACACCTTCGTGGCGTTTGCATGTTCTCCCCGTGCCTGCGTGGGTTTTTCCGGGCACTCCGGTTTCCTCCCACGTCCCAAAAACGTGCAACATTAATTGGACACTCTAAATTGCCCATAGGTGGGATTGTGAGTGCGGCTGTTTGTCTCGATCTGCCCTGCGATTGGCTGGCGACCAGTCCAGGGTGTACCCGTTGACATCTACTATAGGCTCCAGCACTCCCCGCGACTCTTGTTAGGATAAGCGGCTGAGAAATTGAACGGCTGGATATGAAATGTGCAGTAATGCTAATTGGATTAAGCGGCCAAAGAATAAATCAAGAATAAAGCCTCACATTTAGGAGAAAACTGATGCAAAATAACAGGCACAAACATTGTAAAGACATTTGCATATACTGGAATATTTCAGGTGGCACGGTGGATCAACTGGTAAAGTGTTGGCCTCACAGTTATGAGGTCCCGGGTTCGATCCCAGCCCTCCCAGTGTGGAGTTTGCATGTTCTCCCCATGCCTGTGTTGGTTGCCTCCAGGCACTCCGGTTTCCTCTCACATCCCAAAAACACACAACATTAACTGCACACTTTAAATTGCCCCTAGGTGTGATTGGGAGTGCGACTGATTGTTTGTCTCAATGTGCCCTGGGATTGGCTGGCGACCAGTTCAGGGTGTACCCCGCCTCCTGCCCGTTGACAGATGGGATAGGCTCCAGCACTCCCCGCAACCCCTGTGAGGATAAGCAGCTAAAAAAAAGGATGGATGTGAAATCTGCAGTAATGCTAATTGGATTAAGCGGCCAAAGAATAAAATCAAGAATAAAGCCGCACATCTAGGAGAAAACTGATGCAAAATAACATGCACAAACATGACATTTGCATATACTGTCATATTTCACATCGCTCCATGTGACTGTATATGGAAAAAAAATGTCTCAGCATAACCAGGCACGAGAGGTGTGTAATAAAGAAGCTCACAATGTCGACTGGAAGGTCGAATTTGTTCGCTTTGCTTATTTGGGGGAGTTTCTTCGTGGGCCTTTCGGTACAAAAGTAGGAGATACATATTTAAGATTGCCGTCAAATGCTTGCGTGCATTTTTGATATCCAGAATGGCTTCGGGAGTCTCACAAAGAGAAGGACAGGCGCCGTTAATATCGCAGCCGACCTTATCGTCGCATCTCCCCGTATGACCAGAAATGCAGGGGAAGTGCCGCTCTGTCATGCTCTCTCGGTTTGTTTTTTTTTTTTTTTTTTGCTCATAAAAAATAGCAAATATGAAACCAAACCAAACATCTTGTGCCGCTGGCTCGTGAACGGATTGCGCCGCTTCTATTCTTCGTTGACGTCCGCCTGCCGGCGCCGTACGAAATGTGGAAAAGTGGAAAATAATGGGCAGCGCTTTTATGAAGAATAGATGCCACTTTAGCCCGAGCGGATTTGAAGGCCCTCCCCTTGGGGGGTCTGGGGGGGGGGGGCACCCTCCGCGGAGGTGAGCGCATCAAACGATACGCTGTCGCGCGGCTCCCCAAACGCGCTGTCACGCTAACTCTCGAGCTCGCGGCTTCCCCGCCGCATGTGAAGTGGCAGCTGTCAAAAGGTCTTCGGCGTGCCCGTGTCATGGCATCGTCTACCCCCCCCCCCCCCGACACAAAGGGGGGGCCGGAGGCTCATTGGAAACGGCGTCGGCAATTGTGCTGATGGCTTCACAAAGAGATGGAACTGCTGGGTCGACAAGTCACCAGACTCCGGAAAATCGATTCCCCCCCCCACAGAGAAGATACGGGGACCAGACAAAACCGGTTGCCATAGTGACAAAGACGTACCTAAATGGATATTCTGGGGGCAGGGGGTGACGCGTGAAATACATAAAGGACTGCAAAGGGCGTATCGTCGGGCCTCATGGGATCGCCGAGTCCTTAGATTCATATTCTTTTTTTTTTTTTTTGGCATTTGGCAAAAGACAAAAAAGACATTGAGTCATCAAGTTAGCATAACTGGAACGGGACAAAATCCAATCAAAATATTCCACCGCAAACTAATTAATTAATGCAATACAAAAATAGTCATTATGTATCATGTCGCCATTTATACGGGGAAAGATATTCCAATATAAAACCCAATTAGGGCAATAATAGAACAAAACACATTTTGCAATCACGATAAATTACGCCTTACGCAGATGTGTGTAGACTGTATATGTTTGCTTTTTGCCAATACCATTTCGAATATGAGAATAATCAATGTGACTCAAAAAAAAAAAAAAAAATAATAATAATAATGAAAAAAGAGGCCGGGAGGTGCAACACAATTGTGTGCGGTGACAGATTGTCAGGTGTGCTGCGGGAAACCGTCCGATTTCGCTTATTAATTTCCATAAATTCTGTATTTTGGGTTATCAATCTAGTACAGGGGTGTAGCGTGGCGGGCAAAAAAATTATAATAATCCGATGCAAATTGAATGTACAAGATTCAGCTATTCAGTTTGTGGCATTTTGCAATGTGATTCAATGAGAGCGGGATGACTGGTTGTTACATCCAATGGCACAATTCACATACGTACTGTAAAAAATGAAAAGATGAATCCACTGGTTTCTTTTAGGCAGCACACGGAACGATTGGTGCTCCGCCACACTTTTTCCTAGTTTACATTACACCCCCCCCCACCCTCGCTCTTAAAGACGTACACTCATAATTAAAAATGTTACAGTACTTACGCAGTGTTTTATAATGACAGCGTCCACCACCGCCGCTTTTGTTAGCAACACACTCTGGGCAACGTAGAGCAAAGACGAGCTAGACGCGCTGCTTATGTTTACTTTCAATATTAATGGAGAAAGTTAAAACAAAAGAAATGCTGTCGTTTAATGATGCAATGGCTGTCAGAGTATGCGAATGATCAAAGAAAAAGTGGTTAAACTGGACGAGATTTTCTCTTTTTCGAGTGGGAAAGGTCTGGTCTGAAGCCAAAGTAGAAAGTGCAGGATGAGTTGGTGTATAATGTTAAAATTCCACCTTGGCACAGCCTGATCTAAGATGAAAGCGCATACAATACAGCACACAAAAAGCTAATTCTGTATTTCAAATACAGAAGCCAACATAAGGGCATTCTATAGAAAATTTCTAAAGAATTTCTAAAGAACTGTAGAACGTTATGACCCTGGTCCTATAGAATTTCTATAGAAATTTTCTGTGTACCGAGGCTTAAAACCAGGTGGGCCAACGCTTACAACGTTAAACTCCTTCTGTATACTGTGTAGGACCGCGGTAACGCACGCGCTGTGCTAATGCTACCGCTACCGTTAAACTCTGTGTACTGAATTTTCTATAGAAATTCTTTGAATTTCTATAGAGAATCACAGCCAAAGTTCTATAGAACAAGTTGTTCTGTACAAATTCTATAGATTCCTAGAGAAATTTTCTGTGTACCGAGCCTTATAACCAGGTGCGCCAACGCTAGTGCCGCACTAGCGTTAAACTCTTTGTGTGTACTTTCTGTGTGGGGCCGCGGTAACGCTCGCGCCGTGCTAATGCTACCGCCGCGCTACCGTTGAACTCTCTGTGTACCGAAATTCAAAGAATTTCTATAGAAAATCACAGCCAAACATCTATAGAACAAGTTGTTGTGTACAAATTCTATAGATTTCTCGAGAATTTCAATCGAAATTTTCTGTGTACCAAAGCTTATAACCAGGTGCGCCAACGCTAGCGCCAATGCTACCGTCACGCTAGCGTTAAACTCTTTCTGCGTACCAAATTTCTATAGAAAATCACAGCCAAAGTTTTATAGAACAAGTTCTGTAGATAGATTTCTATAGAACTTTTTTTTTTAGCAGAGGACGTAATAAACAAATAGCAACGTGAAGAGTCCTTCAAATGACTCGCCCTTGACATTTTACCGGCAACGTGCTTTTTCCTGAGCAAATTGCCAATTCCTCGTGAGTGACCTTTGACACGTGGAGCATTACTTCGCCCCCCGGCGATTACAAACGCGTCTAATTATCACGAACGTGCGCCCGAGTATAGACAGATGCACACGCGGCGTCTAATTAAGTTTGGCACGGGCGCCCGAGGAGCGGGCTGGTTTGCGCGCGGTGGCGTGACTCATCTTGCCCGGAGAGCGGCGTGACGACGGTCGTGTTTCGCTTCTCATTTTTTTGGAGGGGGGGGGAGGGGGAGGGACGGCGTCACCGCAGCCTAATCATTCGCCTTGATATTTAAAACCAGCGCGGTTTGAAAGGTCGCCGCCGCGTCAACCCTCGGCTCAGCGGTCATTTGCTCTCATTTGTGGTTGTCCCACGTTATTAAAAAGACGCGATGGACTCACACCGCAGCGGTTGCGCGGCGCCCGCTATTTTTATTTATTTTTGCGTCATGTTAATCAAAGCGCACCCGCGAATGTCAAAACGCGCGCAAACATCAGAAGCGCCCGAGTTGAGTTTCCCCTCCAGCCAAACGCTCACGTTCCTTTAATTCCGCCTCGCTCCGCTCTTCTCGCCGGCAGCGACGAAACGTACGCGCACGCCGGCTGTGAAGTACACAACAACAATGGCGAAATCATAAAAGCCAATGAAAAAAAAATAAAAACAAAAATAATCAGACGGAATGAGCAGGGCGAGCGGACGGCGCCGGCGAGTTTACCCGCGTGAAACGGCGACCGTGTCAATGATTTCGTTTTCAGAGACAAATCGTAGACTCTCATCACAGATGATGTACGGGGGACTGGAAAAATGATTGGAGGGGGAAATATTTTTGGCAGGCCATTTTTGGCGCAAATGCAAAATAGTTTTGTGTCTTGCTGAGGTAATCAGAAGAAGGGAGGACACGTCCAACTTATCTTTCTTCTTCTTTTTGCATGCGTGCAACTTCCTATCTCAAATTTACAACATTTCCCGGCGACACTTCAAACTTTTGTGAGAATTTACAGAATGACGACACGCGGTCGTTGATCCATCCATTTTCTCAACCGCTTATCCTCACGAGGGTCGTGAGAGTGCTGAGGCCGAATCCCAGCTGTCATCGGGCAGGAGGCGGGGTATACCTTGAACTGGTTACCAGCCAATTGCAGGGCACATTGGGACAAACAGCCTCAGTCATAATCACACCTAGGGGCAATTTAGAGTGTACAATTAATCCATCCATCCATTTTCTTTGCCGCTTATCCTCAGAAGGGCTTCGAGAGTGCTGGAGCCGATCCCGTCGGGCAGGAGGCGGGGTACACTTTGAACTGGTGGCCAGCCAATCGCAGGTCACATCGAGACAAACCGCCGCAATCACGATCACAGGTAGGGGCAAATTAGAATGTCAAATTTATCCATCCATCAATTTTCTTTGCCGCTTATCCTCACAAGGGTCGCAGAGAGCGCTGGAGTTGATCCCAGCTGTCAACGGGCAAGGGGGCCGGGTACACCTTGAACTGGTTGCCAGCCAATCGCAGGGCACGTAGAGACAAACAGCCGCACTCACAATCACACCTAGGGGCAATTAATCCAGCCATCCATTTTCTTTGCCGCTTATCCTCACTAGGGTCACGAAAGTGCTGGAACCGATCTCAGCTGTCAACAGGTAAGGGGGCAGGATACACCTTGAACTGGCTGCCACCCAATTGCAAGGCACATAGGGACAAACAGCCGCAGTCACAATCACACCTAGGGGCAATTTAGAGCGTCCAATTAATGTTGCATGTTTTTGGGACGTGGGAGGAAAACCGGAGTGCCCGGAGGAAACCCACACAGGCACGGGGAAAACATGCAAACTCCACACGGGCGGGGGCGAGATTCGAATCCCGGTCCTCAGAGCTGAGAGGTCAACGACCAGATGCCGCAACGTGCCGCATGACAGAAATCGTTAAGCGCTATATTTTGAAAGAACGCAACGCAACGTCAACCTTTGAAATGTCAAAAAGTTCCGTTACTTTAGGAGGAATTAGTCATAATGTTTGTCAACGAACAAATGCTAATTGGATGGATGCTCATCATTATCAGCTGATCGGCTCGCTTCCAGCGCCCCGTGGCGAGCCGCGTCTCAAGCCGAAGGCCTCGCCGGAAAAGGCGCCCGTCACGTTTCACGGGTGGGCTCGCCCCGTTAGCGCGCGTCGCGTGAGCCCGTCTGCGCGGCAGGACGCGAGCTCGTCTGTCCGCTCGTGTCGACGCTCGCTTCGCCTGAGCTCAAATCTCAACAGCGAATGACGTGAAATGAAAGCGAAAAGCAATCGCTAATATTGGACGGTGAAGGCTGGCGGAAAAAATGTTGGCAGTGGGCAGTTTCTCTGCCGCGTGTCTCCATCTGCGTTCATCTGCGTGTCGTGATAATGAGCTTTTTTTTTTTTTTTTTTTTACATTTACGTGACATTTGAGCTGGCAAAATATGAAATAACTCACTTATGTAAAGCAATTTGGACAAGAACTTTTTGCATTTTGTCACACAATATCAGCAACACGATACATTCAAGTCATACCTTATGTAACTTCTTTTTTTTTTTAACTAAGGAGCTGTGAGTAATGCCAGTGCGAACACTAAGTACACAAAGTGCACTTTATTATTATAATTTTTTCTTTAATTTAATCCAGACAGACTCAACGGGCTGTAAGTGTAAACGCGATTATCTAATATAGTTCAAGCACTAATTTCCAACCAGGTTGCTGTAAGATCATCAAGGGAAATGATCCAATTTCACATACCATAATTTCCGGCCTTCGAGCCGCGACTTTTTTCATACGCTTTCAACCCTGCGGTTTATGCGGTGCTAGCGTTAGCGCACCTAGTGATAAGCCTCGGTACACAGAAAGAGTTTAACGGCAGTGCCGCGCTAGCATTAGCACGGCGCTAGCGCACCTGGTTAAAAGCCTCGGTACACAGAAAGAGTTTAACGCTAGCGTAGCGCTAGCATTAGCACGGCGCTAGCATTAGCACGGCCCTACACAGAAAGTACACAGAAAGTGTTTAATGCTAGGGCCTGAAGTATGTCTTATGCCCATATTTAGTCATGACTCCATAATTTCCTCATATCCTCAGCGGGGCTCTGCTCTGTAGCCAGATGTGTCCTTGAACGCATCTCTGCACGTAGAAAGCCCCGATGTCATGCCACAGGTTTGATACCACCCATGGTCCGCCCTTCTGACATGATAAAAAGGACGTGTGCTTACCTTCGCACTTGTGATCTGCTCTCTACAGCCATTGTCTATAACTCACAAGTGCCCGGAATATTCTGTAAATTCTTCGAAGAAACTGTTCATCATCTCCAGCCTTTATTTGGATAACCAACATTCTCACTACCCGAAATTAAACGAACACGTGGAGGAAAAAAAAAAAGCGTCCTCCAACAGGCCGCGGTAATGCTGGCGCGGTGCTAACACTAACCCCGTGCTAACGCTAGCGCTGTACTAGCGTTAAATTCTGTGTACTCTCTGTGTAGGGCCGCGGTAACGATAGCGCCGTGCAAACGCAAGCGCCGCGCTAGCATCAAACTATGTGTACTTTCTGTGTAGGGCCGTGGTAACGCTAGCGCCGTGCCAACGCTAGCCCCGTGCTAACGCTAGCGCCACGCTACCGTTAAACTCTTTGTGTGTACTGAGGCTTATAACCAGGTGAGCTCTGTAGGCCGGGAATTAGGTTAATTTGTATTTTTCATTTTTATCTATCTATGACAATGACGTATCGTGACCGGCAGACCAATTAAATGCTCTTCCCTTCCATGGCAGATGTGTCCACCTGTTGCCGCAGCAACGGAATAAATCATAGCTTCCTGCGAGTATTCAACGAAACAGGCCCAGATTTGAAACGGGGGCGACAGCCGTCCAATTTGCACGTGATATGAGGTGAGATCCTGCGATTGGCTGCCGACCCGTTCGGGGCGTACGCCGCCCCTCGCCCGAAGATGGCTGGGGGCAGGCTCTGGCGTGAAAAAGAGAGAGAAAGAGAGATGATGGATGGATGAAGTGAAGCGTGATCATCATTATGTCAGGCTTCATTCATATTTTTGCTGATATCTTTGTTCAGCGGCGCGGTCAGAATTTTCATCACGTGATTTCTGACATGTCAAACTCTATTCTCAGGGTGTACTTTATGAAGCGCTTATGCATTTTCTTAATATTTCTTAGTTCTTTTCGGGCCTTGGGAATCCAACTTAACGTAGCTCGCTCATCAATTTGCAAATTTTATTTTTGCCGCTTTCTTTCCCTGTGTAACCCGGTTAAGAGAGAGAGAGAGAAAGCTGGACGGTGTGACCGGGAGAGGAGGTTGAAAAAAAGGACAAAGAAAGTGAACGGTGGACATTTATCAAAAGTTGATCGACGTGTTCGACAAGGACTGTTGAAGGTTCAACTGGGATAGTGTGTCGTTTGAGCGGCCTACTCTAATCATGCCGTAACGTGGCGGAGTTAGCCGCTACCACAGGGACTAAGTGCATGCATGGGACTTGGCTTGGGCGCTAGCAACCAGCTAACGCTAGCTAGCAAGGCCTTAGTGTTGGACCACGAGGGAGAAGACAAGGGTGCTATCGTCGAGCTAACGCAGCTAGCGAGGCCTGTGTTGGGACTTCAAGGAAGAAAAAACAGACGAGGACCGTGAGGACGTCGGACAGAGGAAAAACCACCTTCACCTTTCTTCGCTCCTGCCTGGGGAAGCACGGCAGTGACATTGGGGTTTGAATTTCATTTGCTTTGCCGGCTAGATTCTTTTTTGTTTGGGCCCTTAGCTTAGGTTAGCTTAGCTCATGTGTGCAGTGTGTACCTGTTTGGTTCAACTTATTTACTGAATGACTGTTTGTTGAGCAAAGTAGTATTTTGTTATTAAATGTTCACACTTTTTTCTTATCTACATTAGTTAACCTTTACTCATAAGGGAAACATTATTTCAGAGACTTTTTGATAGAGAATTAAATGTACACGTAAAGACTAAAGTTGTAATCGATGTTTAGAGTAATTACCACTGAGTTAATTTATTAGTTTCCTACTTTGGAGTGAGGAAAGAACTCAGGTGGCTACCTCGTCGAGGTATTTTTTTTTTTATCCTAGAGAGGCGCTACACCCGCAAGTGCAAGCCGTTCTATTTGAGCTTGCCGTTCTATCCCCGTCCCCGCAAAATCCAGCTCGGGCCCGTGCACCTGAAAATATTCCCGCTTTCTTGAATATTTCAACGTCACGGCGGCTCATAACACGCGAAGTACATTAGCTGCGTCTTCCGAGACTCACCTTTCCCTTTCCAGTGGGCCTGGGAGGCGAATCCGACGTGGCCGCCGTACTTGCGGTTAAATTCCGCCATGAGGGCCTTGTAGGGGTTTCGGATCATCAGGATGCCGGAGTGAAAGGCCTCAATCTCCTTTTTTCCGCTCTCGTGCGTCTTTATGCAGATGGTCCTTCCGCTCCGCCAGTGGTCTCGCTCGCCTTTAAATCCTGCGAAAGGACGAGCGCGCACAACAAATGCATTTATTCCTCCGAGGGATGGAGGAGAGGAAAGGGGAAAACATGTTTTTTTTTTTTTTTTTTTTTTTTAAAAATCAGCTGTGTATTGACTTCCAAAGGCAAGGCATCATCTACCTTTATTATATAGCGAGCCGTCAAAGTAATAGCTGCCCGTATAGAAGCCGGTGGCGAGCTCGATGAGGTGCCGAGCCCAGGTGTTGCCGGCTCCGGGGAAACTGGCGAGGGCCACCAGCTGATTGGCACGGGTGGGCAGGAAGTGCCTGTCCATGCAACGGTTATCTGCGTGGAATATAAAAGCGATTCCTTCTGTTATTCAATTTTTATTACGAGCTTTGAACGACGGACCGAAACGGCGTTCGGTACGCAGGTCGAAATCTGAAACGTTTGACTTCAGAAACAGAAGCGACGTCGCAAACGGATCGACGGCGGGTTAACATTCCGTCCCGCTTCACACCAGCTGAAGGAGAAAGATTTTTGGAAATGACACAATGCTGGAATGTTGCGAGAGACCTCTGAAGCGATTCGAGAAAGAGGAAGCGAAGTTCTCCGGGGGAAAGGTCGACGGAGGCATGTTTTGTGTTGTTGCGGTGGGCGACTCGAGAGCTTCTTCTTTCATCCAAGGCAGTGCAAAATTCCAAAAGTCAAACATCAGATAGATTCTGGAGTTCACTAAAGATTCTCTTCGAGTTCTTCACACACTGCAGCGTGATTGTAGCGTGTGTGTGTGTGTTTTTTTTTTTCCCAGGCCGTTTATTTTCGCTGAGCCAAGCCACTGCTGTCTTTTTGCCCTGAGGAAACATCGCCCACAACGGCGCATACAGGCTGACACTTGAGGCCAACTGCTACGTGGGAATAAGATGAAATGAATCTCCTGCACGTTGAGATACGAAAAAAACGGAACAAACTCGAAGCTCGGAAGAGCGCGGACCACCGCCGGGGCAGAACAATCCCATTTAGCATCCAAGCTCAAAAAATTGTACACCCGCCTCCCACATTTGCCTGGGTCGTTGTCATTGGGATTCAGGCATTATTCAGTGACAAAATGAGGAGAGAATTTCTACCCACTTCTTTTCCTTTCGGCTTGTCCCGATAGGGGTCGCCACAGCGTGTCATCTTTTTCCATCTAAGCCTATCTCGTGCATCTTCCTCTCTAACACCCACGGTCTTCATGTCCTCCCTCAACCTTTTCTTCGGTCTTCCTCTCGCTCTTTTGCCTGGCAGCTCCATCCTCAGCACCCTTTGACCAATATAATCACTCTCTTGTCTCTGAACATGTCCAAACCATTGAATTCTGCTCTCTCTAACCTTGTCTTCAAAACATCCAACTTTGGCTGTTCCTCTCATGAGCTCATATCTAATCCTCTCCAACTTGCTCGAGAACCTCAGCATCTTCATTTCTGCCAGCTCCAGTTCTACTTCCTGTTGTCTCTTCAGTGCCACCGTCTCAAATCCGTACATCATCACTGTTTTATAAACATGCCCTTCATCCTAGCGGAGACTCTTCTGTCACATAACACACCAGACACCTTCCGCCAACTGTTCCACCCCGCTTGGACCCGTTTCTTCACTTCCTTACCACGCTCACCATTCCTCTGTATTGTTGGCCCCAAGTATTTGAAGTCGTCCACCCTCGCTATTTCTCATCTACCGCTATATCTACTGCAAACAGGAAAGGGCTTAGCGCGGATCCCTGATCCAGTCCCACCTCCACCTTAAATTCTTCTGACGCATCTACAGCATATATCACCACTGTTTTATAAACTTTGCCCTTCATCCTAGCAGAGAGTCTTCTGTCACATAGAACACCTGACACCTTCCGGACCCGTTTCTTCACTTCCTTACCACACTCTCCATTGCTCTGTATTGTTGACCTCAAGTATTTGAAGTCGTCCACCCTCGCTATCTCTTCTCCCTGGAGCTTCACTCCTCTTCCTCCTCCGCCCCTCCCATTCACGCACATATATTGTGTTTTACTTCGGCTAATCTTCATTCCTCTCCTCCATCTTTCTAATTGTTCCTCTGCATGCTCCCTGCTTTCACTGCAGATCACAATATCATCTGCAAACATCCTGACCCAAGTGGATTCCAGTCTAACCTCGTCTGTCTGCCTATCCATTACTACCGCAAACAGGAAGGGGCTCGGGGCGGTTCCCTCACGCACCTTAAATTCTTCTGTCACACCTACGGCACATCTCACCGCTGTTCTGCTGCCCTCATACATGTCCTGTACTATTCTAACATATTTCTCCGCCACACCAGATATACGCATGCAGTACCACAGTTCCCCTCTTGGTACCCCGTCATAGGCTTTCTCTAGTTCTACAAAAGCACAATGTAGGTCCTTCTGACCTTTTCTGTAGTTTTCCACGAGCATCCTCAAGGCAAATAATGCCTCTGTGTTACTCTTTCTAGATTCTTTCTATCCAATAAAAAAAAAAACACAAAAATCTGCATTTCCTCCGCAAAATTCGGGGGAATCTCTTCGAGGAGTTATTTTTGTGTCACGTAATGTAGACTTCTTTACTATCCACCGGCCGGTTTCCACAACACGGACGTGCGTGCATTAAACAGAGCGTTGCACTCAGCAGTTTGTCTCGTTCCCCCTTGGTGCGCCGGCGCTCCCCCCACCCCCCGCCGCTTGCCCGATATTTAGTCAAAACACAGGAAGCGGCTGTCACGCGTTCAACTCACGCTCCGGCGAGCCGAGGCCACTTTGCGACATACGCTTACCTTGAACCTGCGTCTGGTACGCCACGAAGTACTCGTCGTTCCCGCAGCTCTCAAACTCCTCGCCGAGGCAGCGCTGGAGACACATGCCCTCGTCCTCCGGCTCGTGCAGGGAAAAGAGCGGCGTCGGGAAGCCGCAGTGGCATCGATCCCCGGCCAGGACGGCCAGCGATTTCTCCTGAAATACGGCGGCCGTTAAAACACCCCCGAGCCGGGCTGTGGTGCGCGACGGGACGGGGGGGGGCCTCACCTTCTCCGTGCACGTGTCCACGCATTTGTCGACGGACATGTTCTGGATGAAAACGCTAAAGGGGAGCGCCATCGTCACGTTGTCTGGCCTGCGGAAACACCCCTTGAAAATGGCGCTGCCGTCTGAAAAGCCACCCCCGCAAAAAAAAAAAAAAGACAAGAAAATCAGAATGTTGCTGACCGGCGGGAAGAAAACAATATGCGCTTCAGTTCGAGCCTTCCCGAGCGCGAGTGTCACTCGTGACCTCCATCCGCTGACCCCTGATGAAGAGCACCCGCTGGGATCTCGCCTCCGCTCTATTGAGGCCCTGACCCCCTTTTCTCCATTACGACTCCCATTTTCACAGTGTGTTGATGACCTCTGACCCCGCGACCTCATTCCAATCTAATGGTCGGACCCCCCCCACCCCACCCCACCCCAATCGCAGCGGCGGCGCAAAACTACTTCGTTTTCCGCTGTAAATTTAATCTCATTTGCTCCGTCGCTCGCGTTCAACTCGTGCAAAATGTCCTGTGGTGCCCCTCCAGTGTAAAAGGAAGGAGGAAAATGAAAATGTAAAAAGTGTAAGCACATTTGCTGACACGCAAGACGTAACACTGAAACGGACTTCGACAATAATATTTAAGTCGGGGGGGGGGGGTATTTTAACATTGATATGCAGGCACCGCTGGATAATAAACTGCCGATATTGTCTTCCACTCTATGTCCTATAAGACTTTAAAATAGTTCTTTTCATCTTTAGTCATGTGCCGCAATCTAATGTTTTATTAATCTTTAACCTTTTTATCTCACTGAAGCTCCATATTTAATGTCATGTCCGTGTTTCCGCTTTTCCCCCCCTATAGTATATTTCTCTCTGTCACCCGTCTTTTGTCCGGAAACGCTTTTTCAAATGGATTTTCCGGGCACTGGTGCCTTGAGCATATGTGCGGCGTGCAAAAATGTCACATAAACAGAATCTTCGGGGATGAATAATGGAGCAGTAATGCAAATACCGCACGTGGATGAAAACTAAAACAAAACGAAGGACGTCAAAGAAAATGAACATTGCGTGTTTTCTAAGGAAGGGGGAAATTTGATCAACTTTTTCTGAGCGAGCACAAAAATCGTGTTAATGTAAATTCTTTGCTTAATCAGCCGCCCAAGATTATTTCCTCTTCTTTCTTTCTTTTATTTTTCCACTGTGGCTCACATGACCGAGAAGGGTCAGAGGTGACAACTCGCAGCGCTGACGAAGCAGCGAGGGGAAAAAGCAGAAATGAAAATTGTAAACAAACAGCTTTCCACGTGTAACGAAGGTCGGAATAATCATTAGTGAAGCGTCTAAAATCTGTTTGAAACCATTTCAAATGTACCGCAGGGAAACAGCAGAAGTCTTTTGCTATTACCGTAATTCCCGGCCTACGTAGCGCACCTGGTTACAAGCCTCACCGAGTACATTCGTAAAGGAAATACCATTTGGTACATACATACGCCGCAGCCGTGTAAAAGCTGCAAGTACCCACATTGAAAGATGAAATATTTACAAAGAAAGACGGTACACAGAGAGTTTAACGCTAACGTCGCCACGCTAGCGCCGCCACGCTAACGCCGCAGGTGCCCACATTGAAACAGACATTGAAATATGAGGTATTTACAAAGATGGTACACAGAGAGTTTAACACTAGCGTCGCTGCGCTAACGCTAGCGCCACAGTTGCCCGCATTGAAACCGACATTGAAATACGAGCTATTTACAAAGACGGTACACAGAGAGTTTGACACTATTGTCGGCGCGCTAACGCTAGCGCCGGAGTTGCCCACATTGAAACCGACATTAAAATACGACCTATTTACAAAGATGGTACACAGAGAGTTTCATACTAGCGTCGCCGCACTAACGCTAGCACCGACATGCTAACAGGGCCGGTTAAAAAAATAACATACTGGTAAAAATCACAGAGACCTCTCAGTAACACGCTAGCGCAGCGCTAACAGTGCCGGACCGTTAAAAGTCACATCCTCGGCACATGTAATCGGTCTCACTCTAACCTTTTCTGCTCGAGTGCCCCCTTGTGGCCAAATTAGCCGCATCGCCGCATAAACCGCAGGGTTGAATGCGTGTCAAAAAAGTTTAGGTATACAGGCCGGAAATGACAGTAAATGCAAATTGCGGGAACGTCCTCCTGCTGGCGGAATTTAAAGGAATCGCTGCGAGCACAATGACTAACGACAAAACGAGTTTTTTTTTGTTTGTTTTTTTAAGACCAACCGCTGCAGCCAAATCCCACACTCTGAAAGAAGAAAGATGGTTCCATCCCTATTGCCGATAATCAGCCTTTACTGTCATCACCTCGCTTGTAAAACAGCAGGCAGCGAGTGTTTGGGATGCAGACCACGGCAAGCCGGGGGAAGGCAGGTTGCACATCTCTCCCAGGCAAGAAGTAAACACGACAGGGCGGCCGGCTCCCCGACGTGGCATTAGCATCCAATAAAAGAAATATTTCCCCTTAAAACGGGCCAAGGTACAACATTTCGGAGCCCGAATTGCATCTCGGCGGTCGCCGCGAGTTAACGTTAGCCGTGTTTCTTGGGGCGTGGGCAATTTCTTTCGGTTGTTTAAGGGGGAAATTGATGAAACGAATGTTGATCTGATTTCTTCTTCTGGCTGGATTTTTATTGCTTCCTTCTGTCGCTTAGGTGGGGGGAGACCAGACAGACGCACAGCGCCGGATAATAGTCAAGCGCCCGGTTAATACTATTGTGCGCTTCTCCGAAAACGCCGTTCCCCCCTCTCCTCGATAGCCGACACCCCTGCGGGTCTCTGGACCGGCGATGCGGTTGCGGTGAAGCGAGGAGGATTTTCTCACAGCGCCGCGCCGACTCCTGGCTCAGCTCCAGCCTGTAGATGGATAGCCGGTTGGCTCCTCCGCACGTGTTGCTCCTCTCCCCTTTGCACTCCATGTTGCATTCGCTCTCCGAAGCGTTGGCCGTCTGAATCTTGTGACCGCAGTAGCACTCGGCGCCAAACTCCAAACCGGCGTACATGTAACCTCTGCGGGGCGGAAGGAAGGATTAGCGTCATTAGCAAAGTCTGAGAGGCGAGCGTTAACGACCCATTGCGCCTTAATCCGTTTCCCCGGCGAATGTCGATTCACATCGAGAGCGATTGTAGTCAATAAAAGCAAATAAATAATGCACATAAGAAAATGTCCAGGCGTTACTTTGAAACGTCTCTTTCTCGCCGTTGGCGACATAAGACGGGCGGCGTTTGGCATGCTAACAGGTTTTGAGGCACGGCCAATTATAAATGATTGCCGTACTCTTTCAAAGGTTTTCCTCCCTCTGTTGACTTGACTCCCGAGAGGCCTTTTCGGATGCAATTAGAAACCCTTCACGCCCTCCGGCCCCCCGCCAATCAAACCCAAACCTCCGTACGCCATTACACGCCGCCGCCTCTCATTTGTTTGTCTTCTTTTATTACCCTACACTCCGGAAATAGCAGGTGGGCCGCACGGACCGGCTGCGAAAAGCCGGCGGCGCGGGGGAGAAGGCGGCCGAAGACAAGAGGCGGCGACGGGTGTAATTCGGCGCATCGGATAGAGCCGTCCTCGGGGGGGGGGGGGGGGGGGTGAGAGAAGACGGGATGTGAGGGGAGGAACGGAGGGGAGGAGCAGAAAGGGGGGACAATAAGCGCTGATTAAGATGATTGGCGACGACTGCGAGGAATAGACGGACGCTTTTCCACAAGTGGACGTTTATGCAGATTGTGAAACGTTGCGTCTACTCCAGCACGGAAGTCGAGGAACGCGAGTGCAATACCGTACCAAAACAAAGAGGTCCAAAAGGTCGTGATTTTTAATTCTCCCGCCGTGGCTTTCCGAAAAACCGGCCCGCACGTGACCCAATTCGGGGAGAGACGTGCTCGGTTCTCGCCCCGCGGTCGGCCGACTAAATCATCGCAAAGGTTACGGAGGGCGAGGTTCCGGCCCGGCTAGTCAATTTCATCCCCGCCAAAAAAAGTCGGAAAAGCATTTCTTCACGGAGCTTTGAGCGCGCTCGCTCTCTCGGGCCTCATAAACAAAATAACAAAAAAATTTAAAAAAAAACCCCACCGCGGACTTTCCGCCATCAGGCGCACAAACACGAGTACGCGAGAGTGAAAAGGTTGAAAGCAGGCGCTTGACTTTTTTTTATACGCTCGCCGGCCACTTCATTAGGCACCCCCGCACGGGAAAAAAAAAAAAAAAAAAACACGAAACTTGGCCCCTCTCGTGTCATCTACTTATTATAATAAAGCCCTAAGATTGTGCAAGGCGACATAAAGTTTTATACGACGAGTGCGCATTTTTTACAACTTGCTGCATGGGGACTCATCCACGCAGATAAAGCGGACAGAAGGTAAGCAGGAGTAACGCTAGCGTCCTCGGACGCGCGGGCGTGTTTTTCAGCCGGTGGTGTTTACGAGGAGATCCGACACCTCTAATGAGGGGGGGTGGGGGGGGGGGGCTTTTAATCAGCCTCCCTGAATTTACATCAGCTCATCTGGACAATCAATTTTGATTTATATCTCGGGCTGACAAGACGGGGGAAGGGAAGGGAAGGATGAGTTGTTTTTGTTGTTGTTTGTTTTCGTACCTTTCTGCACAGTTGTCCTGGCAACGGAATACAGTCATTTTTTTGTAATCAAAAAATGAAACTCCTTTCAGGGCCCTCTTTTGTGTCGCGTCGACGTAGCAGCCAATATACTTTGCTGTAAAAAAAGGGGGGGGGGTGGAGGAGACAAGATATACAGTTAGATGAGTTAAATATAACGTGCGGCGTCGACATTCATCATATTTTAGGCATATTAATTGAGCCTTTTGTCCGACTTCCAAGCGTTGCACGGCAAGCGGGCGAGGAGTTCAAACTGGGGCAGGATCTTTATTTATTCATGCGGACACACACCCCCTTCTAGTGGCCAGCAACTGTAGTGGTTCATCTCTGCATTTTTAGAAAGCGTGTGTATGTGCATGTGTCTGTGTGTGTGTGTGGGGGGGGGGGGCGTCACAGAACCTCTGACTTCTTCTATCATGAGATCCAGTTGATGCGACCGGCGGACCTCGGCAGGACCTTGCGCAAACAATCCTTTCCCGCCATCTGTGCCGTGCCATTACCCGGCTGAGCCGCCGCTAATAGCTAAACGGCCGACCGTCGTCTTTGCCCCCCCCGCATTACTTTAATTGTTGTGGTTTTAAAGGGCCGCCTTTGAGCCGCATGTGGTGCGACAGGGCGGTAATCTTCCTAGTAACTACTGTTCGGATGGGGGGGGGGGGGGTGAGTACAGTACATGCAGATTATTGGATGGATAAAACTGTCATTAACCAAATACTGGAATTGTGTATGACATCAGGATGCAACATGATCTAATACTTTTAATACCGTTTCCTCCACAGCGGGCTCTACTCTACCTGATCCCCCTCAGCTATATTTGGCCTCCCCCTTCCCCTTCTCAGCGCGTCACCTCACTCCCGCTTCCACGCTACGTCCTGCCCGACTGCGCGCCGCAAACATTCCCCTCCAAATGAGATTCCGAGCCGGCGAGAATGGAGGCTAAAAAGTCTCTTAACTCCGGCGTAACAGGATTCTGAAGATGGTTACGGAGTAATGAGAGGCTGCGGATGTTAAAAAAAAAAAAAAAAAAAAAAACGACGAGAGCGAGCCGGTGCGTTCGGGCTGCTAAGTGCTCGACGGTCACGTTCTGCTGCAGTCCTTCGAGGTTTGAAATTTGCGGGGGAAAGGAAAGGACAGCGGCGGCACACGGAAAAGACCTCGTTTTGATCAGATAACCTGGAGATTCGGTGTACAGTGTAAACACGTCGGTTTCTGAGGCCTTCCCGCGGAGAGAAAAACACCTTGCCTCCCCGCTGGCGTATTAAAGGGGAAATCCAGTGCTTTGCATGAACACTGTATCCAGTAGGTCATGAAATATGTACCCGATTTTGACAATGTGATGTTAAATCCTCTCTCATTTAATAGTGTTTTGAGAAGATTTTTTTTATCGACAATTACGATTCGCGAGTCACATGATCTACGTGGGGGTATGCGACGTGTACCGTGCCGTTCCAAACGCTGGATTACATGGGACGCCATTTATGCCCAGCGCTGATTTCTCGGATTTAACCTCATCTGATGAAGAAATAGCAGTATCGGTTGATCGGGAAGACGGAGGAATACTTCCGTACAGATTTGAACCTCTGGCTGTAATTAATGTTGAATATTCAGATGGTTCTTCGGGCGGAATGACGCGGAGTCTGACGAGCGAGCTCCGGCGGCGGCGTGAGCCGAGCTTCCAGGCGGACGCTGTTAGCCCCGGACGCCGAAGCTAGGCCAGGAGCTCCGGCGGAGGGCCTTTAGCAGAGCTTCGACGTCCGGGAAGGCCTTTAGCCGAGCTTCGGTGGTGGCGGAGGCCTTTAGCCTAGCTTCGGCGTCCAGGGCTAACGAAGTGGGCGGCGCCGAGCCGCGAGGCGAGCTTCCAGGCAGCGGAGGCCGTGAATCCCAGACACCGAAGCTAGGTTAAAAGCCTCCGCCACAGCCGAAGCTCGGCTAAAGGCCTCCGCCACCGCCGAAGCTCGGCCAAAGGCCTCCGCAGACATAAGTGCGTAAACAAAGGCCCCCCGGGAGCTCCGGGCCGGCAGCCGCGGATGGTTCTTTGGACGAGAATAACGTGGAGTCTGACGAGCGAGCCCCGGCGGCGGTGTGAGCTGAGCTTACAGGCGGCGGACGCCGTTAGCCCCGGACACCGAAGCTACGGTAAAGTCTTCTGCCGCCACCGAAGGCAGGCCACGAGCTCTGGCGGCGGGCCGTGAGCCGAGCTTCGACGTCCGGGGAGGTCTTTAGCCGAGCTTCGGTTACGGCGGAGGCCTTTAGCCTAGCTTCGGTGTCCGGGGCTAACGAAGTGGGCGGCGTCGAGCCGCGAGACGAGCTTCCAGGTGGCGGAGGCCAATAGCCCCGTACGCCGAAGCTAGGCTAAAGGCCTCCGCCACCACCGACGCTCGGCTCGCGGCCCACTGCCGGAGCTCGCTCGTCATACTCGCGTCATTCCCGTCCGAAAAACCATCCGCGGCTGCCGGCCCGGATCTCCCGCTTCTCAAAACACTCTTAAATGAGAGAAGATATAACATCACATTGTCAAAATAGAGTACATATTACGTGACCTTTTGGATACACTGCTCACGCGAAGCACTGGATTTCCCCTTTAAATAATGAAATATAGTCTGAGTGGTGGCTTCCAAAATTTTGTAGTGGAATAACATTTTGAGCCCGATCCTGGCCGGGTCTCGCGCGGGTCTCACCTCGTCAAAGCAGCCGCCGTCATTTATCTATTTGAAAGCCGCCGTGTTAGTCGACGATAATAAGCTTCTGTCTGCCTACGCTGTGGTTAATGGGCGCAAACGTGTAACCCGCACGCCGCAATGGCGCAGGGGGCGGTGGGGGGGGAGGGGATACATGCTTTTTGATATCTATTTTGAGATGTTATGAATGAATAAATAGAAACACACAAAGCGAGCGTGTTATCTTCCTTCCGGCGGAGGTTGAGGGGAGTCTGGAGTGACTTTAAGTGACAAAAGGAGCGTGCGCCTCGCCACAATCCAAAAATCCTGCCATTTTTCTATTGTCCTACAGAAAATGACTTTCAGCTGGAGAGGTTAGCGGTGTTGCTGAATGCTAATGGCGCCTCCGCGGTGCTCCGGTGCGTCTCCGCGTTTTAACGGCAGCGATGGAGGGCGACCGAGGTGCGCTGTTAAAAAAAAATGGTCACTTCTCGCGAGCAGTCTTGCCACGTATGCCAAGATGGCTCCCCCGTGTGCGGTATTTGTGTTCATTTTTGTCATTTAAGTTCGCTGGACTTTTCATCTAGTAGCGTTTGCTTTGAAACTACTTTGTAGCACTTCAAAGGGAAATATTGCGCATTTTGTGACAAGGACGACTGCACTGTACTGAGGAGAGGATGACGGCGGCCATGTATTGTGATATTTCGGGGAACAACCTCTTTCCCTCAGTCAGAGCATTGAAAATGGGTCGTGGCTGGGTCTTTCAACATGACAAAGACCCGAAGCACACAGTCAGGAAAACCGAGGAGTGGCTCCACAAGAAACATATCAAGGTTCTGGTGTGGCCTACCCAGTCTCCAGACCTAAACCCAATACAAAATCTTTGGATGGAGCTGAAACTGTGTGTTTCTCAGCGACAGGCCAGAAACCTGTCTGATCTTGACAAGATCTGTATGGAGGACTGGGCCAAAACTCCTCTTGCAGTGTGTGCAAACCTGGTGGACAACTACAGGAAACGTTTGACCTCTGTAATTGCCAACAAAGGCTACTGTACCAAACATTAACATTGGTTTTCTCAGGTGTTCAAATACTTATTTGAAGCTGTACCACACAAATAAATTGTTAAATTTTGTGATCTCTCTCACAGTAAATATGCACCTACGATGACAATTTCAGACCCCTCCATGATTTCTAAGCGGGAGAACTTGCAATATAGCAGGGTGTTCAAATACTTTTTTTTTCTTAAAAGTAAGAGCAAAAAATGCAGATTTCCCCGAGTAGGAATTGTGTGAGACTGACCTACATTTTTGGCGCTAATGATGATTTCATCCATCTTTTTTTTTTTTGATTGCCATCCAGTGTGGAGCAGCACATTCGTGCGCTCTGAGAAATCATCAGAAATGAGGCAATTCCAGTTGATTGGTCGTAAAATTTGTTTTCTTACAACCTTGAGAATCCTCTTTTTGTGACGGTTTTGGTTGACGTTTGATTTTTCCCATAAAAAAAAAAAAAAAAAAAAGGCTGGAAAACACCGACTTGTCCAGCTGCACCGACCTCAGCGACTTGGAAAAGCGACATTGATAATATTTACTCAAATCCACCGCTGCGAACATTGTTTAGTTTTGAGCTGGGAGACGTGCGTAAGATGGGGGGAAAAAAAAAAAAAAAAAAGAAAATGGAGTAAAGATTAAATTACCCCACAGTTAAATTAAATTACACCCTAACAGGCTTCGTCAGGATATTGCTGTTATTAAACATTGGTTATGGAGCCTCGCGATAGAACTAATTTTTTTTTTTTGTTTTTTAAAGACTTTGAACGCTATAAGATAAGGCGGCTTTTTATAAGCGCCATTGTAAGGGTAATTTGTAGTCGCCGTGTTTACTGAGACGCCGTGAACTTTGCTATTAAGTTATTTAGATGTTGTGATCCTTCAGCTGCGGCGGCGGCGCACAACTCTCAAGAGGTTTTTTCCTCAAACGAGGACTTAATCATCGTGACGCTCGGCGACTTGTAACGCGGGCGACAAACGCTCCGTCGTTATCGCTTTTGCAGTTTTTAATCACAGACTACTTTGGACCGAAGTCACGCTAAACGTTTGGAGGTGAAAACGCTGCAACGGGGTACAATATGTATAATGTATAAGAACATTAAAAATTCCGAATCATCTAATAATTAGTCGAGGAACGCAATTAGCGACTTCACAACGCCGACAAAACGCGCAATTGGAAGCGTTTCAATTCGCTTACAATAATTTCCGTGGAATAATGAACTCATTGTTATGATTCCCCCCCCCCCCCCCCGCAAGTCGGGCTAGCGAGCGAGTAAATGTGATTTATGGCCTCTGTTGTGAAATGCACTTTATTAGAGAGATTTCCCTTTTAATGAATTTCTCTTGCCAGAGAGGCCCCACGGAGTGCGACCCGCGGGAAAGCGCCCGGCACGCCGGCGGACAACCCACCTCTTCCGTCGTCCATCTCTTTGGCATTGCGGGCTTTGGCGGCAAGGCCCCACTTGTTGCCGAAGTCTCCGCTTCTGCCCTCTCTGACCTGCCCCGCCTTCTTTTTCCACATGGGGGCGTAACCCCGTCTGGGGCCGTGAGCCTCCTTAAATACCCGCACGACGCCCGCTCCGCCGCTGTCCGATGGGGCGACCTGGCCGCCCGTCTCGGAGGCCGCCACGGTGTACGCGCGCAGCCCCCGCCTCCCGGGGCCGCTGTCGCCGACGATGCCGGCGTGCAGGAAGACGAGGCTCCCGGCGGTCAGGTAGAACAAAATGAGCGTGAAGAACCGGACGGGTTTTCTGCGGAAATAACGCTGGATCTTCAGCAGAGCTTTGGCCATGTTGGCTCCAGCCGCCACTTGAGCGCGCCGGCCCAACAGTTCGCCCGACAAAGTAGTCCAGATAAAAAACGTAAACCGGCACGAAGGTCACCGGGACGACGGCATGACTACTCCTGTTCGGGCGTTTGCATTCTCCAAAAGGAAGACACCTCGCCCCCCCTGCCAGGTTCCGGTCCTCATGCGAGCGCGGGCGTCCGCCGCTTTCCCGTCGACGGCAGAACCCAAAGTGCTTGCGAAAGACCGATCGCTCGACGAAGTCGTCGGCCCGCAGAAACGTCTCCCGCGCTGAGAACCGGGAAGAGGGGTTTTTAGTCAGTGCCCGAGTTGAAATCCTTTCACCTCCGAGCGGACGGTTCTTCGCGGGGATCCGAGGGAGTCGTGGCGTGACTAACCGTCTGCAGAAAGGACACAAAAATTGAGAAACAAGTGGAGCGCGGTGAGCTTTTTTTTTTTTTTTTTTTTTTTTTTCGCATGAGCAACACCAAATGACATCCATCAACCTGTGAAATAGCACAGCAAACACGGCGCAAAAAAAAAGTAAGCAATGAAAATCATTTAAAAAAAAAAATGCAAATCTGTGTCATTATTCAAAGAAAAAGGTGGGAAGCTTCACTTAAAGGAGCTCAAATACTTTCTTTCATAAACTGGGTTAAGCCGGAAGGGGGGGTAAAAAAAAAAAAAAACAAAAACAAAAACTCTACCCTTTGGCACTTTCGCTAATGTCTTCTGGGAGTGGGTCTGCGCAGAAATTAAAAAAAAAAAAAAATTAAAATCATTCCCAGCCAAGATGATGAGGTGATGATAGCGTTCGGCTACTGTAGAAGCGTTTAAAACATTTCAGTGAATAAAACTCGACGGCAATGCGGGAAAAATCACCTCGTTACAAGTGAAACCGGTCCGATAATATTCCTTATTATTATTATTATTACAACTTTAGTTCAAGTGTGGCGGCACGGTGGCCCAGCTGGTAAAGCGCTGTCCTCACAGTTCTGAGGTCCCCGGTTTGATCCCTGATCACCCGCCTGTGTGGAGTTTGCATGTTCTACCTGTCCCTGTGTGGGTTTCCTCCGGGTTTCATCCCAAAAACACATAACATTGATAGGACACTCAAAATTGCCTCACAAGTCATTTTGTAATGTGAATTGTTCGTAAGTAGAAGCGCTTTTAACATGTAAATAGCCTAATCCATTCCAAACCCCCGCCAAAAATAAGCATTCAAAGTACATAATGTAGGGAATAATGAAAATGATGTTAATTTATGGTAGCACGGTAGCGCAGCTGGAAAGCGTTGGCCTCACAGTTCTGAGCACCCGGGTTTGATCGTTCGGCGAGTGAAGAAGCGTATACAACGTTTCAGTAAGTAGAACTCGACGGCAATGTGGCAAAATCCCCTCTTTACAAGTGAAACCGGTGTGATTGGGTCCGATAATATTCGGTATTATTATTACATCGTTAGGCGGCACGGTGGGGTAGCTGGTAAAGCGTTGTCCTCACAGTTCTGAGGTCCCGGGTTTGATCCCGGCCCCCGCCTGTGTGGAGTTTGCATGTTCTCCCCGGGCCTGCGTGGGTTTTCTCCGCGCACTCGGGTTTCCTCCCACATCCCCAAAAACATGCAACATTAATTGGACACTCTAAATTGCGCCTAGGTGTGACTGTGATTGGCTGCCGACCAGTTCAGGGTGTACCCCGCCTCCTGCCCGTTGACAGCTGGGAAAGGCTCCAGCACTCCCCATGACCCTCGTGAGGATAAGCGGCAAAGAAACTGGATGGATATTACATCTTTAGTTTGAGTGTATGTATGAACTCTGCTGTTGTGCAAAGGTGTTTTTGTCGGGGTGTCTGCTTCTCTGAGATTATGAATGAGAGAAGAAAAATGGATTTGCCCTGAGATATTAGATGACTTGACCTTTTTATCGACTCTTTTGAGACGTTAATAGGGGAAGATCGTGAATTGGGGGAGGTGGAACTGTGGTTCCCCTCCAGTCCTATTTAAGTCAACTCAAGTAAGATACCGAACCCCCATTTTGGCCCACTAAACTCTAAATCGCCTTCTGCACGTTGACAGCTGGAATAGGCTGCAGCACTCCCCTCCACCCTTGTGAGGATAAGCGTCAAAGAAAATGGATGGATGGATGTAGAGTGTTTTTACAGTGGGGGAGGGTGGGAGGGGGCTTGGAATTTCTTAAATTTATGCATAAATTGGTCAGAAAATGTCACCTGATCTTTAGCTAAATCAAAAAGAGTCTGCTAAAAATAATACCACAAAAAGAATGTTTACATATTTAGAACTAAAACTGCAAATCCTTTGATTTACTAAGTGGTTGACCCTTGACCCCAACATTTCCTTTAGTCGCATTTAAAACGCACATAACGACCAGGATGAATTTGGGAATTGAATTTGTTCTTATTTGTAAAATTTTTGCAGTTCAGTAAATGACTGCGGGCGGCTGCTGGAAAGCGTTGGCCTCACATTTCTGAGGACCCGGGTTCGATCCCGGCCCCACTTGTGTGGAGTTTGCATGTTTTCTCCGGGCACTCCGGTTTCCTCCCACACCCCAAAAACATGCGACATGAATCGGACACTCTAAATTGCCCATAGGTGTGATAGTGAGTGCGACTGTCTTGATGTGCCCTGCGATTGGCTGCTGACCAGTTCGGGGTGTACCCCGCCTCCTGCCCGTTGAAAGCTGGGATCGGCTCCGGCACTCCCCGCGACCCTCATGAGGATAAGCGGCTAAGAAAATGGATAAATTACTGTGCTGTCTGGTGAATATCGCCGTCTTGAAGTCATGCCACGGTATCTCAATCCGGTTGTGCTCAGAACTTGATATATAAACATCAATAAAGCTGCAAAAGGTACCAAAAAAAAGTGTTTCATGTTCATTAGCCCAATTATTTATGAATCATAAAAGTTAGGGATTGCTGCTTCTCTTCCGAGCCGTAACAATGACTGCAAAAGCACCGCCTAGAATGCTCAATGACGTAAAAGAGAAGAAAAACAAAGAACCCTAGAACGGATGTCTTCAAATGGCGGACCGCGGTCAGGGTCCGGTCACGCTGTGTTTTTTTTTTGTGTACGAGCATTAACGGTAGATAAAAGTTGCAGTCATGTGACCATAATGAATCAATCAAAGCCTTTGTTCACCAGGAAAAAAAATTGCAAGATCTGCACGGGAAGATGCAGCTCATTTAAAAAAAAAAAAAAAAAATGGGACACATAGAACAATTTTTAAGAATGAACGGACAGACCAGCCTTTTTTCTATTGTTGCGGAAGCCGGCTTAAAAGCACCGTGACTCATCCGGTATGTTGCTCAAACACGCCGCGGCTATAATAAGAAGCGGCAACTCGGAGGCAAGGACGCCCAAGATAACCGAACCGGCCCGGTACAGCAGACACTACACAAGTGACAATCCCCCCCCCCCCCCCCCCCCACCACACCCCCCCTCCCACCTCCAAAAAATAAATGCTTGCTCCAGAGTCCGGATCACGTGGATTTCGCGGCAAACGTAAACAAGGATTTAGTGACGTTTCCGGCGTAAAGGAATGTGCCGACGCGGCTAGCGAGACGTCACTCGAAGAAACAACAAAACCGCTTACTTGACGTGCGTCTTCCTGCTCTGATTTACTTAAAAGTTGACCGGCAAGCAGTCCGGGATTTTGTCTGGCTCTTGCCCCCGAGTCAGCATCAGCTCCGAACGACCTCAACAGGATCAGCAGTACAGAAAATGGATGGCTCGATAGTCATAATGATCCCTTCAGGGGATTTTCTACTCACTGCGTATATTTTTGCCGCACACCACACGGAGAAACGGACCACAAACAAGTCGACGTACACGGAGAGACGTGAGAGTGATGGGGCACCCCTGAGCCGAGCTCAAGGGCGCCCCGACAGTACTCAGGATGCAGACCGGGATTTCTCCGCAGCGGGACTCAAAAGGCCAAATGTCAAGTCCTAACAGATGAGCTGATACCACAACCATTTCAATTCAAGAACTTCCGAAAAATATTGAGCATTGAGCATTTATGAATTCAAGCCACGCTCCCGAAATGGGTTTCCTCCGCAGGGTGTCCGGGTTCTCCCTTAGAGATGGGGTGAGAAGCTCGGTCAATCCAATGTCGAGCCGCTGCTCCTCCGCGTTGAGAGGAGGCAGATGAGCTGGCTGGGGCATCTGATCCGTATGAGGTGTTCCGGGCACGTCCCTCCGGGAAGAGACACCGGGGACGACCCAGGACACCGCTGGAGAGACCGTGTCTCTCGGCTGGCTTGGGAACGCCTCGGGATCCCTCCGGAAGAGCTGGAAGAAGTGGTTGGGGGAAGGGAAGTCTGGGTATCCCTGCTGAAGCTACTTCCCCTCCGACTCGACCTGACCTACTTATAGTATCAAGCTAACTCGCTAGCAAATCAAGCAACCGGTCATTCGTTTATTTTTTAGCCCCGCGTCGAGGAGTTATTATTCCATATTACACCTGAACTCAGTGTGAAAATTTGAAAATGCAGCACGTATACCGGGGGTATGACGACTAAATCCTTCAAAGTTCCGACCACCACCAGTTCCGCGCGTCCGCAGTTTGGTGCATTTGGACGCGGACTCCTTCAAAGAAGTCCTCTGTTCTCAGAGGAGTCCGGTGGCGATAATTGTCAGACGTAACACGACGCTCCGTTGAGAATTGCCAGCGTATCGCAGTGGTGAGACGCTCAAGTTTGTGACTCTTGTCTGCCGCCAGGACAAAACTGCACAGCGCTTGTCACCCGAGACCTCAACGGCATCAGCGCAACCGCACCCCCACCCCCCCGCTGCCATTTTACCGTCTGCTGGGCAGCAGTCCGCACCCCCTGTCTGACTCCCTAAACGACAAAACTTTTCTTTTGCACGTCCCGAAGAACGACTTTCATACGCCGACGAGAGCTTTGATTACCGACGTCTGCATTTTAAATCGGGCCGACGCTGACCAAATCGTTTCTCCCGGGTCAAATTAATCTCCCAAAATGCCAAACACTAAATGTTGAACTGAAAAACGACGAGTGTCGCGGGTCACCGCGCCACTAAATCACTTTAGTGGGGTCGGGGCGGCGGGACGTAAAATGTCCATTAGAATCTCATTTGGTCACATGAAAGAAATGAAATGCGCCGCAAGGGCGTCGACACACAAAGACCCAAAGTGGCCTCGGAAATACTTCATGCTAACGTTTTTGATCTAAATGTATCCATAAATTCACATAAAAAGGTACAAACATTAGCGTTAAGTGGGCTGCAGTAGCATATTAACATATTTACAAACATGTAATACTGCATATATCACACACTGTAGAGTGAATACTCGGCTCTCGAATGAAAATTTTGAGATTTTTTGCGTGTTTTCGAATGAAAATCGGTACTCGGACGTCCTCGACAAAGCGCAGAAATGACATTAACGCGCGTGGTCCGATCAGCTGACCCACGACGCGCTTTGTTATTGTAAATTCGGACGGACCGCGAAAAAACCCGGGTACAAAATGGGGGGGGGGGGACACTGCGTTAAGTGGACTGCAGTAGTATATTAACATATTTACAAACATGGAATACTGCATATATCACATACAGTGAATACTCGGTTCTGGAACGTCTCCGTTCTCGAAGGAAAATTTTGAGATTTTTTTGCGTCTGTTTTCGAACGAAAATCGGTACTCGAACGTCCCCGACAAAGCGCGAAAATGACATGACGCGCGCAGTCTGATCAGCTGACCCACGACACGTTTTGTTACTGAACATTCAAACACACCGCGAAAAAACCCGGTACAAAAAGCGGGTGGGGAGTGGGGGAAGGACACTGCGTTAAGTGGGCTACGGTAGCATATTAACACATTTACAAACGTGTAATACTGCATACATCACATACAGTGAATACTCGGTTCTCAAACGTCTCTGTTCTCGAACGAAAATCGGTACTCGAACAAAACCCGGTAATAACATAACGCGCGCGGCTCGTCCAGCTGACCCACGACGCACGTTGTTATTATGTATAACGCAGCCTCTGTATATGCAGACGTGTCCCGGTGGCTCCATTTACTGACAGTTTTTTCTTCCTTTTTAGGACTATGAACCCCCAATCGTGGCTCCAAAGAAGTGACAGTAGACAAGTTCTTTGGGAAAAGAAAAGAACTTCGGGGGGGGGGGGGGGGGGGAGTCACCCCCACCAAAGAGATTTGAAACAGTAGTTGATAGTTTTGCATTGCTTTTTTTCTTGTGAATTTTAATAATTCTCTGTTCCATTAGCATTTCTACTTTTTTGCGTGTGTTTCAAAGATTTCGTTAACTCGAGTTCCGAGTTAATGTTTTTGGATGTTACTTTTAGTAAAAATAAAAAATTAAAATTTAGCTTTTTTACCCCCTCATTATTTTTGTTTAAAGTTATTCTACACTTTTGTTCATACAAAAATGGTTGGGGGCCGAGTTGCAACAGATACCGCAATGCACTCCCAGCCTAGCCTACTCGAGCACTAAAGCATACATTTAAAGCAAAATATATATATTTCTTAAATAATTTTATTATAAAAAGTATTTAAACTACAGTGAAGAAAACACCCCGCTATATCGCGAGTTCTCCCACTTAGAAATCATGGAAGGGTCTGAAATTTTCATCGTAGGTGCATGTCCTCTGTGAGAGAGATCACCTAAAAAGAAAAATCCAGAGTTCACAATGTATGATTTTTTTAAATGATTTATTTGTGTGACACAGCTGCAAATAAGTATTTGAACACCTTTCCATCCGCTAGAATTCTGACCCTCAAAGACCTGTAAGTCCGCCTTTAAAAGTCCACCTCCACTCCACGTCATGTCATTATCCAAGCCGCTTATCCTCACAAGGGTAGCGGGAAAGCTGGAGCCTAATCTAGCTAGCTTCGGGCGAAAAGCGAACGACATCCTGAACTGGTCGCCAGTCAGTCGCAGGGCAGATACTGTATCAACACCATCACTGAGATGAAATCGATCCCACACTGCCCACACCAAATGCAGGCGTGTGTACCACTACACCATCAGTGTGCAGTTCCACTCCATGTATTATCCTGCATCAGATGTCCACCCCTTACAATCAGACTCGAAATTGGAACATGGCCAAGACCAAAGAGCTGTCCAAAGACACCAGAGACAAAATTGTACAACTCTAACATTGTTTTTCTCAAGTTTTCAAATAATTATTTGCAGCTGTATCACACAAATTAATGGTTAAAAATAATCATACATTGCGATTTCTGGATTTTTCTTTATCGATCTCTTTCACAGTGGACATCCACCTCCGATGACAATTTCAGACCCCTCAGTGAGTTCTAAGTGGGAGAACTTGCAATATAGCAGGGTGTTCAAATACTTCTTTTCTTCAATGTATATATGTATTCTTTATTATCAGGAAAAAAAAAAGCTTTAAAAAGCCAAATATTTTCAGGCTCGGAACTCATTATTTCTTTTTCCATTAACTGCAATGGGAAATATCGATTCGGTTTTCGAACAACTCGCTTCTGGAACCGCCTTCTGGGGCGGATCGCGGTCGAGAACCGACGCTGTACCGTATGTGCGTAAATGGGGCGCATCCACCCATCCACCCGTGTCATGAAAGTAGTTTCCAGCGAGTTTATATCAAGCGTAGCTTTGCGCAGAGCCTGCAAACACGTCGAAAGGGTTCTCCTCCACCTCTCATTAATCATCGCGCCGTGTTGTTTAATCCTTGCAGGAACCGAGGGGTAAAAAAAAAAACCACACACACACACACACACACACATTGTAGTGTACTACAAAGGCCCGGCGCAAACTGTCTCGCAGCTAGCTCGCGATACATTCAGCCGACATGCCGGCTATTGATCTTACCTTGCTCTTTGCCATTAAATGAGTGAAAAACAGTTATATCATGCCTGAAATTATTATTAGTATTATTTTTTTTTTTAATGTGTCAGAAAGATTTATGAAGCCATTCCACGCGAAAAGCCTCAGAGGCAGGGGCCTCCGAAAAAATGAAGATGAGATGAATTTGCATATAAAACACGGGGTGGGGGGGGGGTGTAGAAACGGTTTGCAAACTAACTCCTACACTCGTTCTGTAACCATGGCGCTTTTTTTTTTTTTTTAAAGCCGTGTCAGTACTTTGCCCACCGAGCACACATGATTCATATTCGAAGATGATTCACGTTGCCACCCTAACTAGCTATCACGGCAGTAAACCGTTGTTGCAAATCTCTTTTTTTTTATATTTCTATATTTTTTTAGGACGTACTAAATCTCAGCTGAGTCCTGGGCTCTGACATTAGAAGGTGCAAATGGAAATATACAAAAAAACAAACAACATTATGCTTCATAATGCGCTCGGCAACACCATTTGGAAACGGGCAGCGTCCTGCACGGTCCAGAAATGAGTTTCAGGTTGCACGCGGGGAGGCCGAGCTCAGCGAGGATAAAGAGCTTCGGCTAAAAAGGTCTCCGTCGGAGTAAAACGAGATGGAGGAAACGCAGCGGACGGCGCCGCTATTCCCTTCGCCTCCCCTCCTCGTGCAACGGTTACATTTACCGCTCAGATTTCATAATCCCTCAATTTGGAGGGGAAAAAAATGAAATCTAATATAACGTGGGATGAGACTGTTGCTTTGTCTCAATTTGTGTACTTTTACACTTCCTCTGGCCATTTTGAATGCAAAAAGTGGATTTGCGCTGACAAGCGCGATGCGCCAGTTGGACATTTTTGCCCCCCCCCCCCGCGGTTGCCATCTTGGATATATGGCGGCGGCTAGGAAAAATGTCACCGCGAGGAGTTGCAGTCTGTGAATCGCTAAATCATCTTCACGCCGGCTTTTTCCCCCAATTGGGGATTTTTTTTTTATCTCTGCGCATACCTTGCAGACTCAGCACCGGCGTCCCTCAGGGTTCGGTCGTGGAGTTATTGCGAGTTCCTCTACGGATTTCAATTCCCTCGACTGCGTGATCGCCATCGGTTATGATTTCTGTGCTCAAAATTAACTTGTTTTTCCACTCCCAATTAAAGATAAAACTGTATGAAAATATTATAGAAATATTGGTGACCATAAAGATTACGTTGATCAGTCGTACTGAAAGTATTGAGACAAATTTGATTTTCAATACAAAAACATGCAATTAGGTAAGTAAAGGTAGGTAGGTAAAGCGTTGGCCTCACAGTTCTGAGGACCCGGGTTCAATGTTAGCCCTCCCTGGGTGGAGTTTGCATGTTCTCCCCGTGCCTGGGTGGGTTTTCTTCGGGTACTCCGATTTCCCCCCACCTCCCAAAACATTAATTAGACACTGTAAATTGCCCCTAGGTGTGATTGTGAGTGCGGCCGTTTGTCTCTATGTGCCCTGCGATTGGGTGCTGACCAGTTCGGGGTGTGCCCCGCCTCCTGCCCGTTGATGGGTGGGATAGGCTCCAGCACTCCCCACAACCCTTGTGAGGATAAGCGGCAAAGAAAATGGATGGATGGATGAAATTGTTAAACATCAACAACCAAAAATACATTTTCATGCATGCAAGACCCTCACGAAATGTGAAGATTTCATTTTCAATTTGAATTTCTTGAACATTCCTTCTCTTATATTGCAAGTACAGCTTTCGGTGCAGCTGAAGCGGCAGGAAGTTGTCGGATCAATTTCATCGCCTGCCGCCATCGTTTACTTTGGCCGATGCACTTAAGGTTTGTGCGACCATTTTGTTAAATCTAATTACGGTTTCATATCTTGTGTCGCTTTAATTGGGTGTGTGCTTATTATCCACTGTCTTTTCCAACCTTTTTCTCCAGTAGATCTTTCTTCTGCTATTTATTTAGTTGAATCAAACTTTTGTCTTTGCTGTTTTTCATTGAACACTTTTTGCGTGTTACTTGGGTTTTACGTGCGTTGCCAGACTAACAAAAAAAAAAAAAAAAAACTAGTAGAACTCTAAAGATGCTAAAAATTGTTTCAATGATAATTAAATTTTTTATTGTAACTCCTAATTCCAACCCCAATCATTTGTATCGGTCCGTTGTGGTAAACAGGGAGCTAAGTCGAAAGACAAAGCTCTCAATTTACCAGGCGATCTACGTTCCTACCCTCACCTGCGGGCACAAGCTGTGGGTCATGACCGAAAGAACAAGATCCTGGATACAACCGGCCGAAAGGAGTTTCCTCCGCAGGTTGTCCGGGCTCTTCCTTAGAGATAGGGTGAGAAACTCTGTCATCCAGGAGGGGCTCAGCGTCGATCCGCTACTCCTCCGCATTGAGAGGAGTCAGATGAGGTGGCTGGGGTATATGATTCGGACGCCTCTCTGGTGAGGTGTTCCGGGCATGTCACACTAGAAAGAGACCCCGAGGACAACCCAGGACACGCTGGAGAGACAATGTCTCTCGGCTGGCTTGGGAACGGAAGAGATGGAAGAAGTGGCTGGGGAAGGGAAGTCTGGGTATCCCTGCCGAAGCTACTTCCCCGTGACCCGACCCAGAAAAGCGGTAGAGAATGGATGGATGGATGGATGGATGGATGGATGGACATGTCGCAGTGATGTGGACTTTGTATCGGTCCGTTGTGGTAAAGAGGGAGCTAAGTCGAAAGGGGAAGATCTCAATTTACCAGTCGATCTACGTTCCTACCCTCACCTGTGGGTATGAGCTGTGGGCCGTGACCGAAAGAACAAGATCCCGGATACAAGTGGCCGAAATTGAGTTTCCTTCGCGGGGTGTCAGGGCTCTCCCTTAGAGATAGGCCGAGAAGCTCGGTCATCAGGGAGGGGCTCAGTGTCGAGCCGCTGCTCCTCCGCATTGAGAGGAGCCAGATGAGGTGGCTGGGGCATCTGATCCGGATTAGGTATTCCGGGCATTTCCCACTGGAAAGAGACTCCGGGGACGAACCAGGACACGCTGGAGAGACTATGTCTCTCGGCTGGCTTGGGAACGCCTCGGGATCCCTCCGGAAGGCCGAAATTGAGTTTTCTCCGCAGGGTGTCATGGCTCTTCCATAGAGAGAAGCTCGGTCATCCCGGAGGGGCTCAGTGTGGAGCCGCTACTCCTCCACATTGAGAGGAGTCAGATGAGGTCGCTGGGGCATCTGATCCGGATGAGGTATTCCGGGCATGTCCCATTGGAAAGAGACTCTGGGGACTACCCAGGACACGCTGGAGAGACTCTGTCTGTCGGCTGGCTTGGGAACGCCTCGAGATCTCTCCGGAAGAAGTGGCTGGGGAAAGTCTGGGTATCCCTGCTGAAGCTCCTTCCCCCTGCAACCCGACCCTGAAAAGCCGTAAATAATGGACGTATGGATTATTGTTTATTAACAATAAGCAATGTTGACAAATCCCGCAAGGATTTTTCTTAATGTGAAAAAAGCGCGTTAACCACAAAGCCCAGCAAGACTTTTCCGTCGTGTCGTTTAGCTCTTAGCGATGCTAATGATCTCGCGCGAAGGGAAGCGGGCGCATTTAATAGTTAAAAAGGTAAACATTATAACACCGCCACCGCCAGAAAAAGTCCGCGTCCCTCAAAGTGAGACGACCGTATCCTCCAGGAATACCGTGACACACTTTAATGTATTCTAATAGTTTCCAGGCTTTGTCGTTGACAGAGAAAGTGGGAACCCGTCAAGGACATGATCAATCATGTACTTATCTGTCTGCGTACGTGCGGCCCTTTTTTACCGCAGCCCTACATATTTCAAGTGCGCGACTAGATGCACGTACTCTATGTGTGTGTGTGTGTGTGTGTGTGCCACACATTAATTCCATTCAATTAGTCCAGGGGAAAAAAAAGCAGCCACCAGAATCAGTCACGACTTTTGACGACAACAACTCCGACGGAGCGAGAGAAACAGAAAGACAGGAAATGAAAGAGACAAGGCGCCGTGGAGGTCTTTTCCCTCAAATCACGGCAATTACTGCAGCGGAACGGACATGAACCCACCGCCTGACCATTTATTCACATTCATATTAAATGAACCAGCAAATATTTAATCATGGAGGATTTACGAGGGAGGGGGTGGGGAGCCAGCGTCAAAGTTCACCTTTTGCGGGCAAGCCGGGATCCGCCTCGGCTCCCGCTCCGGGCAAACGGTTCCGTAAATATAATTCGCCTCCATCTCGGGACTTCGTCGTCGTCGAATTGAGAGGCGAGCTGAGCACGAAATCACTCGGGTGACTGACGGCATCTCAATGAAAAAGCGATCATGACGTACGTTTGTGTATTCAACTGTTGACATCCGAGCGTGATAATGGAGAAAAAAGTACTTTGCACAGACAATCGCCTCTAGTGAGCTGAAATATTTAGCAGCTGCAGATTTTTTTTCGTCATGGGAGTTTATTAATACGTCTGTTTATCTACCTACAGATGTTGTCAATTTCCGACTCGCTGAAATCTTTTGTTTCCCCGAGACGAATCGTTTCACATCAGCCAAAAAGCAAAAAGAATAGACCGGATGATCGTCTCTATTTTGAAACGGTTGTGATTTGGTTCGAGTTGCGAGACCGCCGGGGAGCGACGATTTCACAATCCCGTCCAAGTTTTCATGGCAAGTTATATGAACGGCGAGGCAGATCCCTTCATTTTTGCCGTGGAGTATCAATACACTATTTAGGTTCAACATCAAAAGATGAATATTTCAGCTTGGCTTATGTACAAATCTTCTCTAGATCAGACAGGTTTCTGGGCTGTTGCTGAGAAACACGCAGTTTCAACTCCTTCCAAAGATTTTCTGTTGGGTTTGGGTCTGGAGACTGGCTAGGCCACGCCAGAACCTTCATATGTTCTTGCGGAGCCACTCATTGGTTTTCCTGGCCGTGTGCTTCGGGTCGTTGTCATGTTGAAAGACCCAGCCACGACCCCTCTTCAATGCTCTGACTGAGGGAAAGAGGTTGTGAGGTTGTTCCCCAAAAACTCACAATACATGCCCGCGGTCATCCTCTCCTTCATACGGTGCAGCCGTCCTGTCCCAAGTCCAGAAAAACACCCCCAAAGCATGATGCTACCACCCCCATGCTTCACAGTAAGGATGGTGTTCTTGGGATGGAACTCATCATTCGTCTTCCTCCAAACACTGTTAGTGGAATTATGGCGAAAAAGTTCCATTTTGGTCTCATCTGACCACAAAAACTTCTCCCATGACTCCTCTGTATCATCCAAATGGTCATTGGCAAACTTAAGACGACGGGCCTTGACATGTGCTGGTTTAAGCAGGGGAGCCTTCTGCGCCATGCGTGATTTCAAACTGTGACGTCTTAGTGTACTACCAACAGTCACCTCGGAAACGGTGGACCCAGCTCTTTTCAGGTCATTGATCAAGTCCTGACGTGTAGTCCTGGGCTGATTCCTCACCTTTCTAAGGATCATTGAGACCCCACGAGGTGGGGCTCCATTTCGATTGCGATTGATCGTCATGGTGAGGTTCTTCCATTTTCTAATGATTGCTCCAACCGTGGACCTTTTTTGGCAATTTCTCTGTACCCCTTTCCAGCTGTGTGAAGTTGTACAATTTTGTCTCTGGTGTCTTTGGACAGCTCTTTGGTTTTAGCCGTGTTACAGGTTTGAGCCCATACTAATTGTATGGGGTGGACAGGTGTCTTTATGCAGCCAACGACCATCTGATTCAGGATAATACGCAGACTTTTAAAGGCAGACTAACAGGTCCTCGAGGGTCAGAATTCTAGCTGATAGATGTTCAAATACTTACTTGCACCTGTAACACCCAAAAAAAACCTAAGAAAAAAAAAAAAAAAATCAAACATTGTGATTTCAGGATTTTTCTTTTTGGATTCTCTTTCTCACAGCGGACATGCACCTACGCTGAAAATTTCACACCCTTCCATGATTTCTAAGTGAGAGAACTTGCAGTATAGCAGGGTGTTCAAATACTCATTTTCTTCACTGTACATACGCAAGCTCAGAACCCATTACGTATTAATATCGGCGCCGATGGCCCGGCCTTCCTATTCTCCTTCCTCGGGAGCAGTTTTGCAATTTCCAGCACCCGATCGATCGCTGCTGACAAAACCCGTCGTCAACCGCTATTATTTTTTCTCGCTGTACAATACTGGCCGTAGCGCACGTTGAATTGAAGCGATTCAGTACCTTACACTAAAAGTGACTGCTAACACACGGTTGTGCGCAGTGGGTTGACACGCAGGGTGACGCTGGTTCGATGTCTTGTTTTGTTCTCGCTTTCTTTTCAGGTGATAGATAGCCAACCGCACGGGCCGGCAGCTGACGAACGATCGTATCATTGAGATGTCTTCATCCGACCCAGCACCAAAAGCGTTAAGAGCTCACTTCCAGCAAACCCCGCCCGCCCCCGGGGGGAACCGGCTTTCCACTCTCCTGGTGCATTTACCCTGCCAAATACGCATTAGCGCCATTTATCAACCCCAATCAAGATGAAGATCGCATTCCTCTCCCGGAGACAGGAAACGGAGCGAGGGTCGCGTTTATGGCCGTGTTCGTCGCATTCAAATGACAAATTGGTACAAATGGAATCTTCATTAAAAGCCGGACACAGTGATTTAGTTGAGTTAATTTCATAGTGGAATTTTTGGTTTTGTTTTTACATGTAAGCGCCACTGACTCGCTGCCACGGCCAAGCGATATAATTCTTCACCGCGGCTCGAGTAAGACAAACCACTTTGCGCTCCGAAAACAGACAGCAGTCGCATCTGTCAAAAAAATGAAAGCACAGCAAACAGCTGGATGCCAAGCGTGCTCACGACAGATGCGCGTGGCCCGCCGAGCGCAGATGCTCGCCCCGCCGAGTGCGCGACCCCTGAAAAACCGCGAGTGGGAACGCGGCCGCCTCCCGCGACAACGCACGTCGACGTCCATTTTTCTGGGCAAACGCCGCCAAAAGGGTACGGTTTTCCCAGCCGCCGTTTAGATCGGCGCGAGTCATTTTAATTAAACAAATGGTTGATCTCGGTGTGGGCCCGCATTAGTGTTTGGCCTGATGCCTGAAATGCTTAATTACTGGTGGCCACTCAAAAGGAAACACATCAGTCAATGGTTTGCGCTAGATTTTGACACACGGTGGGAAAAAAAAGAAGAAGAAAGTGAAAAGCTTTGAAGAGTTTGCCTTTATTCATTAAATCTGATCAGATTAATGGAACATTTTGCCACAGACGGCAATCACCTCCACTCCGCTCCGTCGTCGTGCTTGTTATTCATCAGCCGAATATCCTTATCGTTTCGCTAACAAAGACCTAAATAGTTCCCTTTGTCACATCGCCGCTAACGAAATGAATTGACTGCTGAGCGCTAAGTGGGAGAATATTTAAAGTTTTTGCATTTTTCGAGCTATTTCGGACGAAACGTCTCGCCGTCGCCCACAATGTGCGCGCTTGCCGCTCGCGATTATGTATGTACAATGGAAATCCCCTCTGAAGGTTGCGATTGTGACACTTTATTCGAACCCGCTTGATTCTGCTCAAAAAAAGAAAAGAAAGGGAAAATTTTTCCCAATCTGTCAGAAAAATAGCACATATTTACATACTGTATTTTCCACAAGGAATCGAGAATGGAGCCGAATGCCTACATCACAAATCAGAGAGATTTTCCAGTCCCGGGAGTTTTATGCTCCAAATCCTTACATCCTTCTTTTTCTTCTTCTTTTCCTTTCGGCTTGTCCCGTTAGGCGCCGCCAAAGCGTGCACTCTCCTCATGTCCTCCATCACAACATCTATCGATCTTTTCTTTGGTCTTCCTCTCGCTCTTTTGTCTGGCAGCTCCATCCTCAGCACCCTTCTACCAATATACTCACTCTCTCTTGCCTCTGAAATATGTCAGAATAGTACAGGACACGTATGAGGGCAGCAGAAAAGCGGTGAGAATTTAAGGTGGAGGTGGGAGTGCACCAGGGATCCGCGCTGAGCCCCTTCCCATTTGCGGTAGTAATGGATAGGCTGACAGATGAGGTTAGACTTGGAATCCCCTTGGACTATCATGTTCGCAGATGATATTGTGATTTGCGGTGAAAGGAGGGAGCAGGCGGAGGAACAATAAGAAAGATGGAGGAGAGGAATGAAGATTAGCTAAAAACTTTGCCCTTCATCATCGCGAAGACTCATCTGTCGCATAGAACACCAGACAACTGTTCCACCCCGCTCGGACCAGTTTCTTCACTTCTTTACCGCTCTCTCCATTGCTCTGTATTGTCGACCCCGAGTATTTGAAGTCGTCCACCCTCGCTATCGCTTATCTACCACTATATCTACTGCAAACAGGAAGGGGTTCAGCGCGGATCCCTGATGCAGTCCCACCTCCACCTTAAATTCTTCTGCCACACTTCCAGCACATCTCACCACTGTTTTCTAAACTTTGCCCTTCATCCAAGCGGAGACTCTTCTGTCGCATCGAACACCGGACACCTTCCGCCAGCTGTTCTAACCCTGCTTGGACCCGTTTCTTCACTTCCTTACCACAGTCACCATTGCTCTGTATTGTCGACCCCGAGTATTTGAAGTCATCCACCCTCGCTATCTCTTCTCCCTGGAGCTTCACTTCTCCTCCTACGCCCCTCACATTCATGCACATATATTAACATAACATAACATAACATAACATATTCCTCCGCCAAATCCTTACATCCAAATTCTTTAAAATATTGTAAGAAGTCCTTTCACAACTGTGACAGCATTCCAGTTGAGGCCTCATAAAATGGATGTGCACACTCTGATATACCGAGGAGATGAACAAGCGAAATGAAATGTTTTTCTTGCTGAGTAGACGCCGACGTGTTTAGCTATACAGTGGCTGGACTGATTTGTTCCGGTATGTGAATAAACAGCCTGCAAACAAAGTTGGGTCTTATGCAGCCATTGAGGAAAAAGAACGTTGCACAAAAGGCTTTTTTTAAAAATCTTTTTTGCTGCTACTCGATACTGTTGACAGTCTGTTTGCCAGATTTCCAGTTACAGTAGTGCAACAGATGAACATTTGTCATAACTGTTTTCAAAAAGAGGCACACATGACCTCTTCATAAATTCTTCCAGAAACTCTCTCGCGGCCCCACAAAAGAGTCCAGTGTTCAACCCACGTCGCGGCCGTCCGAAGCCCGAGGGTAATCCGAATACCGGTAACGTCGCGGAGGCTGAAACAAAAAAAAATTGCAGACGGACGATTTGAACTCAGCCCCCGTGAAGCTTAAAAATTAAACCCGGAACGGCGGCGGCGGGGAGAGCTCATTGTAATCCCGATAACGCTCGGTGCTCCATTAAGATCGGCGGTGACCTTTTACACCCGGAGAGGTTAGTTAAAGGCTCTAAAAATAATGTAATCTTCCTCTTTGACCGCCGCGGCGGAGCATTAACCCGCAGCTTTGTAATGGAGTGATTGACGGTCGAGATGACTCTCCATTAAACGGCAATTTGCAACTGATATGGACAATATAGCCGCTGGGGGGGGGGGGCACGGAACTCAAAACTTCAGTTAGGTTGAAGAGAAAAATCAAAAATAATGATCAATTCAAGATTTGTCACGAGAATTGCCGGAAATACCCTCGAAGCTCGCGATGACGCACAAAGCAGCAAGAGAAAGCTCGAGTAAATTCCTTGATGGTTTCATGCCCCTTGAGTGGGCGCCCCCAACCCCCCCCCCCAGCTCGATCCACATGCCAGATGCCCATTTGACCAACAATCACTTGAATCGAGCCTCTTAAACGGCTTCATAAAAGAAGCAATTATCCCGCGGCCGAGGCTCCGTCGGCGGGAGATCAAATGATGTCTTCCGCTATTCACCGCCAACAAAGCGCCTCATTCATGGCCCCGGCGCAATATTAGCGGTTTTATCCAAAGAGACCTTTTGCCCCCTTCCTCCTCTCCCACCTGAACTGAGCGCGCTGGATCTCGCTTTTAATTAAAAGCAAATTCGCCGAGCTCAGTTATGCTCCGAATCGCAGGCCTCTTTGCTCGGCTGGATTTGAGAGGGGATTGCGGACGCTTTCGGCAAATGTTTGCTCGGTCACATAGTCGAGGAAGGAGTTGGGAAAAGGAAATGCCTCCGTTGAGCAGGGCAGTCAAACCCCCCCCCCCACCGACGACGGAGGCAGAAAAAAATCCTCTGAAAAACCACAAAACGCGTGCACCACTTTGAAATTCTTGCATTTTAATACTATCCATTCAGCTATTTTCTCACCCGCTCATCCTCACAAGGGTCGCGGGGAGTGCTGGAGCCTATCCCAGCTGGAGGCGGGGTACTCCCTGAACCGGTGGCCAGCCAATCGCAGGGCACATCGAGACAAACAGAGGCGCTCACAATCACACCTAGGGGCAATTTAGAACGCCCAATTAATGTTCCATGTTTTTGGGATGTGGGAAAAAACCGGAGTGGCCGCAGAAAAGCCACGCAGGCACGGGGAGAACATCAAAACTTCAAACAGGCCGGGCCGGGATCAAACCCAGGACCTTAGAAGTGTGAGGCCGACGCTTTACCAGCTGCTTTCCAGCTTCCGCCCACAGTAATTTACTGAACTGCAAAACTTTTGGGAATAGAAGCAGTCCCAAATCCACCCTGGTCGTTATCCACGTTGGATATGCAACTAAAGGAAACGTCGAGTTGGGGTCAAGGGTCAACCCACTTATAACATCAAAGGATTCCTTTTTTTTCTAATCCATATGTGTCAACATTTTTTGTGTGGTATTATTTACTGTTTTTGATATTCTTATGATTTAGATAAAGATCAGGCGACATTTTCTGACCAATTTATGCTTAAATTTAAGGAATTCCAAGCCCCCCCCACTGTAAAAACACTTCACATCCATCCATCCATTTCCTTTGCCGCTTATCCTCACAAGGGTCGCGGGGAGTGCTGGAGCCTATCCCAGCTGTCAACGGGCAGGAGGCGATTTAGAGCGCCCAATTAATGTTGCATGTTTTTTGGGATGTGGGAGGAAACCGGAGTGCCCGGAGAAAACCCACCCATGCAGGCACGGGGAGAACATCAAAACTTCACAAAGGCGGGGCCGGAATCGAACCACGGACCTCAGAACTGTGAGGCAAACACTTTACTTCTGCCCATATGAATTATCGCCAGGTTTTCCAGTTCAAATGGACATTTGACTTCTATCGCCGTCAATGGCAGCGAATGTATTCACAGACTTCCATCCATCAATTTTCTTTGCCGCTTATCCTGACAAGGGTGGCGGGGAGTGCTGCAGCCTATCCCAGCTGTCAACGTGCAGGATGTTGCATGTTTTGGGGATGTGGGAAGAAACCGGAGTGGCCGGAGAAAACCCACGCAGGCATGGGGAGAACATCAAAACTTCACACAGGCGGGGACCGGGATCGAACCAAGGACCTCAGAACTGTGAGGCAAACACTTTACTTCTGCCCATATGAATGACCGCCTGGTTTTCCAGTTCAAATGGACATTTGACTTCTATCGCCGTCAATGGCAGCGAATGTGTTCACAGACTTCCATCCGTCCATTTTGTTTGCCACTTATCCTCATGAGGGTGGCGAGGAGTGCTGGAGCCTATCCCAGCTATCAACAGGCAGGAAGCGATTTCGAGCACCTAATTAATGTCGCATGTTTTTTGGGATGTGGGAGGAAACCGGAGTGCCCGGAGAAAACCCACCCAAGCGCGAGGACAACATGCTAACTCCACACAGGCAGGTCCGGGATTGAACCCGGGACCTTAGAACTGCGAGGCCAACGCTTTCCCAGCTGATCCACCGTGCCGCCTGACTTTAATTCATTAAACAAAAACAAAACCACCAAGCAAATTTTTGAGGGTGCAAAAACTGCAAAGCCCAAACTCCCCACTGCTGAAGGCTTTATGTCTTTTATGTATGCAAATAATCCCTGAAAAAAAAATGAAAAAGCATATTGCTACTTTTGGGACACTGTGCACAGTATATTGTTTGTAAATTAAAATTACTGCTACATGGCAGCTTTCTGTCAAAGGTAATTAGGCAGAAAGTCGAGGATTTTGGCCACGGATGCCGGCGCATGGAACTTTTCCCATCCTAGACTAGAAATTTCCCAGGACGGAGTTTTCGTTGGAGTCGGGGGGTTTTGGATGCCCACCAAAACCACCACCACCCTCCGACGGCCCCTTTTCGTGCCACAAAATTTCTCTCCAAGGAGTAATCTCGCCATCACTCCTGCAATCAATAAATAAAAGACCTCATTCTTCATAATTAAACCGATGTAAAAACAACAGGAAAGTTCAGCGAGTTGTCACATGAGGCAAAAATAGAAATTTACCGCGTTTTCCGACGTCTTTGAACGTCACGCAAGCTCGGGATCGTTTTCAACAAGCGAACAAACTGCTGCAAGTCGCACAAAGCCAAGCCTTGTAGACCGGATTATGTCATCATTTGCACAAGAACTTTCTTCTTTTTTTTTTTTTTTTTTTTTATAAGGCATAAACAGACATCGCTGAAGATTTACGAGCCTTTTGCCAGCTCAGTTTTTGGCTCGGAGAAACTGATTTTTTTTTAATTTTGGAAAACGTACAAAAATTGAGAGCAGGCGAGGGGGAATAAATAACATGTTGAGAAATGTCACCGCGGATTGTGCACTCGTCTCAGTGCCGTTAAGGACATGTGCGCGGATTCCTTACATTCTTTCGTACAAGCTAACAAACATTCGCAGTCAACATCACGAGAGGGAAGAATCTTGACTTCGAAGCAACCCGTTGTGATCGAGTATCCTCGGCGTTGCGGGGGGAAAGAATTCTCAGAGGAAGATGTATCACATGACCACCCTCTTCTCAGTTTGGCCAGAGTGAGAAGGGAATTTTTCTTTTTTTTTTTTTTATAACAAAAAAAAAAAAAAACAGCCTCATGCTCATTGGTGCGAGGAGACAGAAAGCAGGCCCTCAACCGTAAGACCGCTCCAGCTCCAAGGTGATCGAGCGACCACTCCACTCGAGAGTCTCGAAGGAGGGCCGCCCGGCTTGAATCCTCGAGCGCCGGTTGTTGCGCGAGTCTCCCCTTCTCACGTCGACCGTCCAGAGTCGGAGAGACTGAATGAAATGCGTATTACGCGTCAATCTTAAAAGTGCCCCCCCGCCATTAGTCGGGCGCCGGCGAGAGCGGTGGGGGAGGGGGAGGGAAAGTGCCGCGCGGGCGCCGGACGAAATGAAAAGCTGTCGAGATGAAGCGACTTGCATTAGAAGTGATCGGTATTGACTAAAGCTCACTTGCCGCCTCGCGAGGTTCGCTTCTCTCAGTTCGGGGACCGCCGCTGTGAGTTCAGAAGCTCCCTCTTAAACAGCTGAGTTCCCCCCCCCGCCCAAAAAAAAATAAAAAACATAAACACAAAATATGGCCTTTTTTCACGTTAGCTAGCTAGCGCGGGACGACGAGCAGTTATTTGTTTTGGGGGGGGTTTCACCGGCGTGCGTCATTTGAGAATCATATTAATCCACGTCAATTAAGAAGAGGATTCAAGTGGTTAATAAAGATGATGTCTCGGGTGAGAGGGGGGGGGGGGCTAATCCAATGCACCACATGCTCGGATCACTTCAGACAATACAAGATCATTAAACAGCAGGCTGTCGTCGCCGAACAGTTGGCTTTAATTAAACAGTCGAGTGGGCTTTATTTTTTCGGGTAAATAACGATTTTGTGGAGAACCTGTTGCAGCGTCGGCGCTCTTCGCTTGCTCTTTGTTCGCGTTCCATGTTTGCAATTAGCGCCGAGCGTGAGAAGGGGCAGAGAAGAAAGCCTGAAAGCACAATAATCAAAATTTAAACGCCTTTCAACACTTGCATAAATGCGTCCGCCTGAGGTGCATTTTGTTGTTTTTGAGGAATGTTTGTTGATTACAGAGAAACATTCAAGCAATATCAGACTAGTTTGAGATTAGCATTATCATACAGGGGTAAATATATGAAAAAACGAGATTTTTTTTTCTCCTTTCAGACAGTACGCTCAAGTGTCAGAATATGCTAAAGTATGAGGCATAAAGAAAGGAGGAGGGGGGAAAAAAAAAAGTTTCTACATTTCAAGAATTCCTACTTTCACATTTAATCTGCAACCAAAAGTCAAAAACTGTAGAATGAAAGGAAAAAGTTGAGCGGCGGTACAAAAAAAAAAAAAAAAAAAAAGCGAACCACCATCCGACTACTAAAGATGGTGATATTATTTCATTTTAATAAGCAGGAAGACAGCCCGGCATGCGAGCTCCCGGCTCATCTGTCACTCGGCGTCGCGCACGAGCCCGAGTGCTGTTCGGGACGCCCGCCGCGCACGACGCCGCGGCGGTCTGGATGCGTTTGTCTGACGGACGCGCGCGCGCGAGCGTGCGCCGTTCACATGCCGCGCAAAATGTGAACTCGAGCGTGCGGCCTCATCAGCATCACGCAAATCTGCTTCGTGAAGGTCGAGCAGCACCAGAGGCCAGTTGTCAACATATCTTTTCCAATTAAAAATGATCATCATTAGAAGCCCCCGCTGCGTGTTTATCCTATTTTTAGTCAACTGTTGATGTGCTCGCTGCGCGGAAGTTGCTGTTGTCATTTGCTGCAGATGCGGGAGACGGCAGAGACCAAATCTACGCGGAACAGGAAACAGGAAATCTCTTCAAGTTCAACTTTTCTTGCAATCTACTTGTGGTTATTAACCTCAAACTTTATCCACTAAGTACAAGTACCAGACAAGTACCCCAGTAAAACTCCAATCAAAAACATACAGAGTCCTAAAAAGCACTTTTTTGTACTAAATATATTTCCAGTACAACAGGGTTCAATTCTCATATGCTTGATTGTAATGGATGCCAAGTTTAAAATGCAGTATTACCTCCACTTAAGAAATTAATTCTTACCACAAGTCATTTTGTAACATGAATTTTTCGTAAGTAGAAGCGCTTTTAACATGTAAATAGCCTAATCCGTTCCAAGCATAAGCATTCAAAGTACATAATGCAGAGAATAATAAAAATGATGTTAATTTATGGTGGCACGGTGGCGCAGCTGGAAAGCGCTGGCCTCACAGTTCTGAGGACCCGGGTTTGATCGTTCGGCGACTGAAGAAGCGTTTACAACGTTTCAGTAAGTAAAACTCGACGGCAATGTGGCAAAAATCACTTCTTTACAAGTGAAACCAGTGTGATTGAGTCCAATAATATTCTGTATTATTATTGCATCTTTAGGCGGCACAGTGGGGTAGCTGGTAAAGTGTTGTCCTCACAGTTCTGAGGTCCCCGGTTTGATCCCAGCCCCCGCCTGTGTGGAGTTTCTATGTTCTCCCCGTACCTGTGTGGGTTTTCTCCGGGCACTCCGGTTTCCTCCCACATCTCCAAAAAAAAAACATGCAACATTAATTGGATGCTCTAAATTGCCCCTAGGCGTGATTGTGAGTGCGACTGGCTGTTTGTCTCAATGTGCTCTGCGATTGGGCGGCAACCAGTTCAGGGTGTGCCCCGCCTCCTGCCCCTTGACACCTGGGATAGGCTTCAGCACTCCCCGCGACCCTCGTGAGGTTAAGCGGTAAAGAAAATGAATGAATGAATGTTAATTTGTCTTCGGCATTGGACGACTATGCCAAGAAGTGAGAAGTGACGAGCCAAAGGGATTGTGGGGGACGGAGGAGGAGGCAAATGTTTGACAGCTGAGAGAAAACACGCACACAACTTAATTCCGCTAAAGTTTCTTGGGGCGTGTGGTGAAGAAAGACTTGCAAAAACAAATGAAAAACTCTCAAAAAAGTTGAACTTTACCGATGTGCGCTGCCGTGTGACAGCATGTGAACGCGCTCGGTGACGAGTGTCCAAGGGAAACGAAAAGCATCATGGGTAAAGACTGACATCCATCCAAGCCAATGGGATGCCAGGAAGATGCTACCCGGAAGCCAACGGGAGAGCAGCTTGTGTGGACTCCTAACCTACTGGGACTCCCTCCAGGCAGCCCAAAAAACACTGCACTTCAAACCGCCATGGGCTGCCACAAAATGGCTTCCATCAATCACGTACACGCCGAGTCGAAACTCCTTCCGGTGCGCGAGCGCAATGTGATCTTCACGAAATAACACGCGCTTCAGCGCTACCTCGCCGACATGCTAATCACGAGATGACAAGGCAAGAACGTCCCCCAAAACGATCAGAGATACCGAGCCATCGATCGAGCGGTCCATTCGTCGGCCGTCCCTCGACGCAGAAGGCTTCAGGCGCGGCCTCTCGGCGATCCATCGAACCGCCGTGGCCGACGGGATCGCCGGCTACAAACCCAACATCGTGTTGGGCGGCTACCCGCCTCCAGTAGCCGAATCCGAAAGACAACTCCCGCGGCCCGTGAGATCGATGCTATATCTGGAGTCACAACCTCAACATCTATCAGCATCGACTCGACAACAACACCGTCGATAAACGCCCGTTGTGTGACGTCGCCGCCCCCGCCACGATACGCAGCATCTCTTCAACTGTGCTCAAAAACCGATCATGCTGACTCTGGAACACCCGTGGAGCTCCCCGGCCGACGTGGCTCACTTTCTGGACCTCGATACGGAACAACGACCGTCGTACTTGGCTACGACAACAACAGAGCAGCTCAATCGCACCACACAGGATGTTTAGCAGGGCCTATTTTTTCATTTTGTATCCTGAATTTTCTTCGTAACGTGAGACAATAATTTTCCAAGGAGGAGTTTCATAACCTGATTTTTTTTATTACTAGAGACGTTTGTAAGTAGAGGTACCACTGTCTTGTACATTTTAATTGCATTTTTTTGCGCTTTTGAGACTCCCCGATTATAAGCCGCTCATCCATTTCCTGCTGGTTTTTTTTTTTCTGTTTAAAGATCCGCGAGTGCGCTTTTATCACCTTATCTTTAGGCGCCACGTAGAATCTGACCTCCGGGCGTTAAAAGTTACACGCTGCACAAGAGCGAAGGGGAAATTGAGAAAGGGTCACTTCTGCAACGACACTCGGTGGTGGGGGTTGCACGCGAGGAAATGTGCTTTTGTACGACGTCGAGGTAAAATGGGCAAGGCATCTGGGGATTTGGGCTCTCTGACAGCTGCCTACTTTGAGCTGGCAGGAAGGAGCAGGCCTCGGTGCCGCAGCCCCTGCTATGATGAATAAAATATGACGAGCACACACAGTGGCGGCTCACCGTTGCTCTGACGCAACGTGGAACAACATCTCAAAAGCAAACAACAAAAAAATAAAAAAGGCAAGTGTGTTTGCGAGGTAGAGAAGCTGAAAAAGATTGATCCTACGGATGAAGAACATCGTGACAATAGACTGAGAACCGAACTTTTGAAAAGAAAGACAATCAACGATACTGTTCATTGTTGATTTTTCTCACTGTGCGATTTTGTCAGAAGAACGTGCGATTGTTGAATTTTTCAAATATTGTTTTTTTTTTTTTTTTTTTTAAATATATTTATAAAAGGAGAAGAAGATAAAAGCTCTGAAAATAGAAAGTGGCTTGCTACTGCCAATTCTCAAACTCTCAAAACATGAAGACGCGCCTTTTCGGAAGCCGGTAAGGCTCGGTCGTTTCGCGCACGAGGAGACGCTCGCGTCGGGGAAAACAAATGCAAATTAAAAACGTCAATAAAACTGAGACCCTGACCCCGGGTGACATCGCAAAATAAAATTGAAATCGCCGCCGAAGAACTCCGAAGCTTATTTACAACACATTATACTAATTCATCGTGGAGCTAGTTCCAAGGTAATTGCACACTTTCACCACCTGGCAATTATGAAAATGAAGTGCAGGTGGTAATGGAAACACAGAAATATTTTCATTTGTGGACTAAATACGGTACACACAATGAACTCACCTAGTAACAACTTCAGGAACAAAAACACACAAACATTTACCGGCATGCAGTAATTGCGCAGAATTCTCCCAATGATTTGAAAAAAAAAAAATCCATAGCAATACAGATGTAATTTAAAAAAAAAAAAAAAAAAAAAAAAAAAAAAAAAAAAAAAAAAAAATCGATATTTAAATATAAGAGGTTACGTGACACAAAAATACAATATTCTGGCAACAAAGGTGCATAATCACATTATGCATTCCCACATCTGGATGCAGGGGGAAAAAAAAGGGTTGTTTAGAAATTCTTCTGCCGCCCAGGCAACAATTCTGCATGGAATACCAAAAATGTCAAGGATTTAAGTCCATATTTATTCATTTTCTGCACTTTGCTTAAAAATTTAAGAGCCTCGTTCTTGCATCTCTTCACAAAAGCTAAAGTATATCTATACTGTATACCATACTGTATCTATACTTTTCTTTTAATCGTGGAAATGTATCGTAATTTCCGGCCTACAGAGCGCACTGGATAATAAGCCTCACCCAGCACATTTGTAAAGGAAATACCATTTGGTACATATAATAAGCCGCACCCGTGTAAAGACCGCAAGTGCCCACATTGAAACCCACATTTTAACACGAGATATTTACAAAGAAAGACCGTACACAGAAACAGTTAAACGCTAGCGCGGTGCTGGGGTTAAGACTAGCATTAGCGCCACTCTAACGCTTGTGCTAACACCAGTGCCGCACTACAGCTAGTGCTAATGCTAACAGGGCTGGTTCAAATAAAACTTACCGGTAGATATCACTCAGACGCAACAGTAACACAGCAGAAACACAGTAACGCTAGTGCACCGCTAACAGGGCCGGTTTAAAAAAAGAGATACTGGTAAAAATCATTGAGACGCGACAGTAACGCAGCAGAAACACGCTAGCACAGCGCTAATGCTGGTGTAGCACTAACAAGGCTGGTTAAAAAAAATACCTACCGGTATACTTCACCGGTGTCACTCTTACTTTTTCCGCTCGAGTGACAATTTGCGGCCGTTAAAAAAATGCACAAATTAGTTGCATGACCGCATAAGCCGCAGGGTTGAAAGCGTGTGAAAAAAGTCGCGGCTTGTCCGCCGGAAATAACGGTAGATCACTGCCGGTGTTTTAAAAGTAGTAACGGTGGTAAATGCGGTCACACGGTCAGAAATTACAAGAAGCCTCCATGTTGATTCATGGTCACCGGTACTTGTTCTTCTTTCTTGGATCAACTTGAATCCAAAACGCCTGTCGAGTTCTACATTTTCAAAGCTGTTATTTTTGTAAGCACAAGTCCAGTCGCCTCGTGTCGACCTTTGCGGATTACCGCGACCTGGACGACCGAGAACCGCCACAGTCGGCGCCTCGGAATCGGAATCGAATCCAATTATGAGCTGGCGAGGGACTGCCGCCGCCACTTCTGACTGACGCTGTCAGCGAGGAGGTATTTACTTATCAATTTTCACCTTCCTGTCTGCATAAGCAGCTCTCTCTTGCCTGGAGTGTTTCGCCCAGGAAAGTTCCAATTAACTTTGGCGATGAGAATCTCGAGATTCATGATATCCTTCAGAAGATGACAGGCGAACCTCTAAAAATCTATATTTGTATGATTTGAACAAAATGATCTGGAACTGTGTGCATGCATATATATATATATATATATATATATATGGTTATATGCTGTCATGTCAAAGCATGTTTAATCTCGCACTGGAATTTCTGTTTCTCTACATGGAAACAAAAATCCCTTTTTTCATTTCACGATATTGCTCTCAGATGTCATCATGTAAAGTTGTAATTTGCTGCGCTTGTAACAGCCCAAAAAAAAAAAAATAAAATAAAACCCAACAACATGCGGGATCTTATTCAGCCTGACCTGGAAATTATTCTCGGGGCAAAGCAGTTCACACATTGATCTCGCGGGTGGCTAGTTTAAACCCCGGCTGAGGTCGGCGCTCTTGAGCGCGCTTGACATCTGTGAAAGGCAGAAATCGGACCGGATTAAATGACACGCCGCCCGACATACGCGGAAAATAGTCAAACGGGGAGGCTTGAAAAGGAAAACAAAAACGAATGCAGAAATGACTTTGAGGCCCGAGACTGGAAGAAAACAACATCCCGCGACGGCGTTAATGGGTCGGCGAGAGAGAGAACCGCGACTCCCACCGATCGAGGCGTCGCGTTGAGGTCTGTAAAAACCGCGCGAGACGAGGAAAAAACAGCAGCGCGCGTCGCTCCGGCGGCCGACCGAGGAGAGGGTTGACTCGGCGGTCACCGGAGTGATGAGCGCCGAGCTCGGAGCTCGAGCCGTCGCCGCCGCCGGCCCCGGGGTAAGACATCTGCTCGCTCACCCGGACAGCCGAGGCGATGAGAGCTGACAATGTGGCGACGCGCTCTCGGCTGACCAGGTGTGCGCTTCATTTACTACATGCTCCAAACATCAGCACCGGCCCGAGCGCTTTAACTGACAGATGGAGAACGTTAGGGCGGCGGAGGAGCTCATGCGTGCGCTGCGCCTTACAAGCAGATCCGCAAAAAGTAGCTGATAAGGGGATAGACTTTCGGCGTGACGCCGCTACTGTAGGAAACTATCCGCGCAACATGTAATGCCAGACCTAAGAGTAACGAGCCCTCACTTACAAACGCTGCTTATAAATAGAAAAGCTTTCACTACTGTTGCGTATCTTTGCAAATTAATTCCCAGTGGAATATCTAGAAATATCACAGCATATTTACTTTTTAAACCAAAAAAAAAAAAAAAAAAAACACCACCAGGAACCAAGAACTCTCCTTCCCGCCTTTATAGCCCACTAAACTGCAGGACGTTTAAAATTATTTCATTTTTTTCCCCCACCACACTGACTGTTGTCTTCTTTTTGCATCGTTTCCCGATCCTGGAGATGAAACTTCATGACGTTTCTGACGAGGGGTTCGTGCCTTGCTCATGGGGAGCAATAAAGCAGTCGCCACCGACAAGTCCCAATGTCGGTCCCCGTGTGCGTCGTGAACCTGCCACCTTTAATTCCTCAAGCAATACCCAGACGGAAAAAGTGCCACCCGTCACAATGATTGGTAATGCGCATTATTCAATAAAAACAAACAGTTGTCTCTAAAAAGGAGACCTTTTCAGGAAAACATCTGCACCACAAGTCACTAAAGTATATCACGCGGTACAGGAGCTCAGTTTGGCAAATATCAAAGCAGCAGCAGCAGCATACTCTCCAGTAAGTAGAGGCGGTTTATGCCAAGTCCTCCACTGGGGGTGGGGGTTTGTCGCCCGAGCCTGTCGCTCCGCACCCAGCAAGTCAGATGGGTTCATCGCTATCACGCGGTTAGCGTACAGTTGCCGCGTTCTCCGGTGCATCGTACTTTTGAATGTCTGGCACTTCAGAGGAGCTCGCACCTGCCTTTTTTCAGTGGAGTCTCCAGAAAGTTATTTTGACTAGTAGTTTGATTCTTGGAACAGATACTACATCATTGTTTCTGATGACAGAAAAACCAAAACCAAAATCTAAAAGTCAAGCAACCTCCAGGAACAAATGGACTTTCCGACCTGTCAATCACTCGTATAATAATAGCCAATCAGATAGCCGCATTGTCTTAACACCTGGCTTGACACGCCCCTCTCGCCATTTTGTCCCACAAGCAATGCTGGTTGTCAGTAGCGGGCGCTTGGAAAAGTTAATGTTACGAAGAAAATGTCTATTTGTATCCCGTCAGACTTTTAAGACAGAGTACTGGCTTCCATTGCGAGCCAAGTCAAATGAATACACCCACTCACTTAAAAAGACTACAATGGTATTACTCGTGACCTTTCCAAGTAAAAAGTACTCCCCCTGCTTTACATGCACAGTACCATTCCGTTATTTTATCCTGTTGGATTTCAACATGAAGTTTGTGAGGCGTCAAACTTTTTTACATCGATCGCCAAGATTTTGCTGTAACTCTGACATTGCGTCCAGCCCCGTCCAAAATCTTAATTCCGTGAACATATCCTTGCATGAAATAGTTGAGACCTCTCTGTACAACTCTCTTGGACAAGTCGGACGCATTTGGCGAAAAAACATACCCCAAAAGTATCTGGAATACGCGATAGAGAATCAACTTCAAACATGTTCTGTTCAATCACCATTTCGAAAGCTTGTGGGACATGGCTAAAGGGGCGGAGCTTAATGTCGCAATCATACATTGTGTTAAACTATCAGGACTGTACCAGGATGATAGGTCATGACAACCTTATCAGTATTATCAGTGCATTTTTTGTTTTACTGATTAGGTGAGAAATAATGCCGTCACTGTGATTTAACAGTGCACAGTCGCACTCGCAAATCTTTACAGTGGAGCATGAAAAATCACGTGCGTAAAATTTGTTACAAGTAGAAATTCATAGGTATTGAAAGACGTCGCTTATTTTGTGTAGTCTTGACCAATGTTCCCTGTAAGCTGCGCCACTGCCCAATTGCGCACATGAAATTTCAACTTTCTAGTTTACCTGACACCGCCCCCCTCCGCTCTTAAAGGGGGAAACTCCTAATTACAAACAGAACACACACCCGCAACTTCATATCTGCGGGCATGACTGGTGGACCACACTCGTAACTATACATCTGCGGGCATGACTGACCACGCTCGTACATTTTCCAAATGTGAGTGACTGGTAATGTGCTTCTCGTAGGCATGCAGGGTCCACTTTCAACTCTTCAGTTACCAAATATGATTCCTTGCCAGATAAAGCAGGCTAAAACGTGTGAAGACACTGATAATCTAATTTTCTACTTTGACGGTGGGGTGGGGGGTGGGGGGTGGGGGAGCATCGCAGACACAGATACACATCTTGATTTAGCAAAGTTGTCCATTTCGCAGCAACCTGACAAATTTCTCCAGCTAGTGTGACAGCCCAATTAGGGCCCACAAGACTGAAGGGAGATCTGAAGCTGCAACCGACAGACGCACATGTGGGTGGGTGCTGGTGGTCCGTGGGTTGCCTTGGTCTGTGTCTGTCTGTGGGGGGCCGGGGGGAATTCGCGCCATCTGATTCTTTGCCACAGTGGGGCTCCGTCTGCTGTACTCTTAAGACAGGCCTTGTCAACATCTTCTGCCGTCTCCATTTCCAGCAACAACAGAAAAAAAAAAAACAGCCCAAAACTTTGTGCCGTCTTAACGACAGACTGATGTGTTTTCGTAACCCAAAGGCGAGGAAGCCCCACTTGACTCCTCCCTGATATCCACTTTACTGGCCTTACAAATACTGAAAATGTGCTTTTTTTCCCTTCAACATACATACAATGTTTAATCTGTGAATATTCGGCTCTCTCTCTAGCAGCCTCGTAACATTTGATGGAAATTAGCGCAGATTTCCTATTTTTTGGGGGGGCTGTCATCTGCTTCAATGAAAACTCAGAGCGCGGCATTTCCGCTAACGTGCGTCCCGAAAATATGTTTTTCCCCTTCACAGCACCGTTTCTCGTCGGATTCCAATTTAATCGAAGAGCTAAACGAGCGCCTCGTATCGGAAACGGGTTCGGTATTACTTTTCTCAACCCGAACCGTTATCGGTTCCGAAACATTGCACCCACCCCCCAAAACCACCTTTCAATTACACCCCCCAGAGAAGGCAAAGATGTGGAAATGATGTCATAACATTACTTCATAAGGAGTAAGTAATCAGCGCTAATGTTAGCCATGCGGCGCTCACAGCCCATAGGGGGCATATTTACATGATATCCAGGGACTCCTGTGAAACGCAATGTATTATGTATGCGCCTGGCCCCGGCAATTCTCGCTCTCCCGCTTTCCTTTCTTCGGCATTTCGGCTCGGCGACAGTCGCGAAGTGTCATTTCTAATGCGGCCTCCCTAAATGTTTTTAAAGGTAGCCCATTAGCCAGAGATAAACGGGTCTCGAACCGACTGGCGGCGTCCGACAAGGGGAAATGGCTTAAGCTAATCTTCGGTCGAGGAATTGCGCGGTTGGCAGGAAGGAGGCGGCGGGTACACAGAGGAGACGGCGGCCGTTTCACGCCGGCGGAGGCCTTTTTGTGAAGCAGGGATCCCGCTGGCGAGAGGACGAGGGGGTCGGCTTCTGGAGGTGAGCAATTACAGTGTGACGGACGTGCTAATCTGAGCGACTGGCATCGTCTCAAGGTCATCTGCTCGACACGGCGCCTGCGTCGCTTTACATGCGCCGTGTACCCACTTTTCTTTGGCACCTTTTTCCCCCATTTGCTCAATTACTATCGCACCTCTTCCCGTCCGTCGCCTTGTTCTCAGGCAAATCCGACTCCGCCGGACCCGCCGAAAGTGCGCGGCGGTTGATGACACATCGGAGACGCGAAATGGCCTTTTGCTGAACTTGGGTTATGCGTCCGAGAGTGTTTGCCAGGAAATATTTCACATTCCTTTCATAGACGCAAATTACATAACAGGTACGCCTGCAAAAAAAAAAAAAATGAATCAATCCGGTACAAGAGCTCTTAAAACGTGCTGTTTTTATTGACGAAGAACAGAGCCCGGCGTGCTGCTTGGCTTTGATTCAATTATTGAGTTTGGCAGATTAGCTAACACGTGACAGAATCTACAGATATCGCTTGTTGGCCCGTTTGCTAATGCTTCATATCGCCGTTGTTTAACTACAGTGTTGGTCAACATTTCCAGATGGACCTTAAATTTAACAACATGCTTATTACTGAGCTTTTGGATTGGAATTTTGTATCGCTGCAAAGCAAAGCAAATTTGTATAGCGCGAGGTAACTCAATGTGCTTTACATGATTAAAGGCATTTCAAAACAAAGAGATAAAACATTTAAAATGGGATAAAAACAAAAATGACAAAATATTAAAAAAAAAAAAAAAAGACACTTGAAACCGCATACAGTGCAAGTAATATGATCAAAAAGTGGATATATTCTAAAAAGCATGAGAAAAAATACGTTTTTTTTAACCTGGATTTAAAAACATTCACACTTAGGGCTGACCTCACCATTATTATTATGATTATTATTATTCCATATGTGCGAAGCATCATAGCTAAATGCTGCTTCACCACGTTTGCTTTGGACTCTGAGCTCGACTATTTGACCCGAGTCATGCGATCTCAGAGCTCTACTCGGTTTGTATTCTGTATTCAGGACCTAAATCATTTTGTGATTTATAGACCGGTAGCAGAACTTTAAAATCTATTCTAAATCTGACTGGAAGCCAGCGCGAGGACTTTAGGATTGGAGTTATATGGTCTGACCGCTTTGTTTTTGGTCAGAACGCGAACTGCAGCATTCTGAATTTGGGGACTCCAGTCAGAAGACCATTACAATAGTCCAGTCTACTTGAGATAAAAGCATGGATGAGCTTTTCCTGGTCTGCTTGATACATACCAGACTTCACTCTCGATATGTTTTTCAGATGTTAGAAGGCAGTTTTTGTGATGTGTGAGTCAGGTCGGAATCAAATCAGAACACCAAGGTTTCGGACTTGGTCTTTGGTTTTTAAAGATAGAGAGTCCAGGTGTTTATTAACAGCAATTCTTCTTTCTTTATTGCCAAAAACAATCATCTCAGTTGCTGCACTCCCAAATACTGAGAGGAGTTCTTGATAATTTGCCTCCCGAAATGCTAAACAAGGTCACCGAAATTGGAATCTGAGAAAAATATCTCCCAGTACGACGGGGTGTACCGTGGTTCTCCATAATGACGGGAATTGCAAAATTACTGACTTCAACGGGCCAAACTCGTTTTCTCAGTGGGAATCAAATGCGCGACACCATTTCAATGAGTTCACTTTTTGGCTCCGAGGCTATTTTTGATGCGCCATCGTTGCAAACATTTGTGGCCTCGACGTCTCGAGAAAGCCGCGCACCAGCAGACGAACAAGACGCTGCTTCGGTCCTCGGCGCGCACGCAAACACAAAACACACAGACCGCATTATCCTCTCTTCGTATCGGACCTGACAGAGTAAGACAACATCTGTGCCCTCAGCAGGATGCGATTCTCCACCTGAAAGCTTCAGCTGCGGAGGCCCTTTAGACATTCAGCCATTATTTCAAACTAAATACGAGCCCAATTTTCACGAGGATCCAAAATAAAAACCCGCTCATTCATCCCTTCATTCTTTGTCCCTCCACCAAGACACGATTGAGTTGTTTTGCCCGTCCAATACTAACTCGATCTAAATCGGCTTGGAAACAAATGCACGTTTCGCGCTGGGAGTTTGATTTACTGTAATGATTTAAAGTAAATAAAATTCATAATTGCACGGGGGAGCCGAAGATAAAATCCATACTTTCAACTTAAGTAAAAAAAAAAAAAAGGCTGTCAGAAATTGGTGTGTGTGTTTGACTATATTGTGCTTGTTGGCACAAGCACAATATAGTCAAAAATAAATACAAAAATGAGTTTTTGTTTATTTGCATACAAGCGACGGCATTTTTAAAAACAAGGAGATGCAAAAACAGCCGGGAGAGGGTGCGATTTGAATACCGTGCCCATACCTCATGCACGCGCACCCGGCGCTCGGCCTCGCTTTATAATCCAAAGCGTAGTTTTAATATTCCACTTGTCCTACACTTGGGAATTTATGATCATTTTCCCAGAAGCGCATTTGTGAGGTTCCACACCAACGTTGGACGAGAAGGCCTGGCTCTCAGTCTGCGGTCTAACCCGTCCAGAAAAATTGTTCTGTAGGGCTGAAGTCAGGATTGACATCAAACTCACTCATCTTTGCGATCCTTGATTTGAGCACTGATGCACAGGCATGTTGGAACAGGGAGGGGCTACCTCCAAATTGTGGGCAAAACATTAAAACTGTATAAAATATTAGGAGCTGGAGCTCCACCGAAATGAAGTGAATGCTTTATCTCGACGAGTGGTTTCGGACAGTCAAACGGTTGGTTCAAAACCCCAAGTGTTATCATACCCGCCACAAAACCACTTGGTATTTCCTTTCCACCTGTGAGGCCAGTGATTATCTGGAGGTGTTTTTCTGAAGAAGAAGAAGAAGAAAAAAAATGTCTAGCGTAGAGAATAATCCTTCCGTAAGCTGCAAATCTGTCTGAGATGTGAATGCAGCAAGGTTGACCCTCTCCTTGGATCTGCGCGGCGATAACTGCATTTGAAAGATTATCCTCTTTTTCCGGAAAGCGCCGGTACATTTCGGAGGGAAACAAGTTATACGGGAATGCTTAATTCAGCTGACTAATGTGATATTCTGCTTTTTTTTCATTATTTTTATTTTGCACATCTGACATTATCACCAGTGTGAGAGGTTCCATGCGTCACCGCGTGTTAAAGCGGAGTATTTATTTCTGTACTCGCTCTACCGAGGATCTCGACATTCTTTTCTCGTCGTCGATACGCCGTATCGGGAGCGGGGACGCCGTCCGGCGGACGCGCAAGTCCAAACGACACCGTCGGCAAGCGCGAGAAAGCAAAAGTCAAACGCCCGTCAGCTCCCGCGGCCATCTTCGAAGCCCGCGGCCACGGCGTCCGATCCGCAGCGCGTCCCCCGAGAGGTCGTCGAGAGGATGAAAAGATAAGCTCTGGGAGGGATTCAAAGCCTTCACACTCCGACGCTACACTGGACTTCAGGTCTGCGAGGGGCTGCCCTCGAATTCACCACCAAATGTGCCGGATAATTGTTGAGGCTGAAGCTCCTTTTTTTTTTTTATCCTCTCTCTGAGAAACCGTTGAGGAGAGCTCCTGGTGGCGCAAAACGCCGTGACTTTGACCGTGATTATTCACAGAAGCGGTGGGAACAGCACGCTCTCATTCTTCGGCGCACAAATATGAATTGCTTCGAGTTGGCATATTTCTCTGACGCCTTTTCACCTCTGCCTCGGGGGGTGCGGGGGGACGGAGCCAGCAGGGTGACACGGGCCCTGCCAGCAGTACAATTCATGGGATTTGATTTTTTTTTTTTTTTTTTTTAAATCTAATGAGCGTCCACACATTTGTGCACCTTAATAATGCTATAATGGGATTCAAAGTTCCATTAAGGAGGCTGTTACAGGCCTAAGCAACGGGCGGGGGAGGGAGGGGGGGGGGCTATAATTTGTGTTAAACAGTGACACTCCTGCTATTGATCAACTCGCCTCGGCCTGGACGCAGAAGTGATGAACTGAGCACTGTGTCGCCGCCGGTATAACTAGGGCTCTGTCGTGCTCTACGCCTCTTATTTACTGGCACCTCCCGATGCTGAAAGAGCAGCGGCATGACCAATTAGTTGCCATTCATCAACGGAACGCGAGCGCCGCAATCTTTCTCGCGGTCGCCGTAAAGCTGCGGTTCCCCCCCCCCCCCCCTCGCGTTTCTGCACAAAAGGCCGAGCGCGTGTCGTTCGATACGGTGATCTACAGCGAGAGCGAGTACCGTCCGAAACAATGGAGGTCGGCGGGCGCGTAACTGCTGAGTGGGCAGACGTCGGCGCTTTAAAAGCAGTAACGTGGTTCGCAAGGTGATTTTCGAGTTATGACAACGCGTCGCTGTCAACGTGAATGTTCGGATGAGGGATGGAAACAAAAAAACTGAACATCTACATGTGAGAAAACTTGACATCTGATTATTTGAAAGAAAAATTTTGGGAATAAAACATACACGCCATCTACACGTTCTACGAGACCCCTTCACACCTTCAAGATCCCGTTCAAGTTGTGTATTCCGCCTTCTTATGATTACTATTTCAATTTATTATCCAATTTTTTTTTTGCAATTCAGCTCACACGCTGCTGGATTTTGTTTGTGTTGCACGCGACGCGGAAAAACACGGACGTGCAAAGCGAGGCTCGGAGTGAAGGAGGAGCGCGAACACGGTTGCGTCATTTGAGTTGGTGGGGGGGGGGGTCAAGAAGGTGCTTTGCTCAAGGGCACCTCGACAGTAGCCAGCAAACAGACTGGCGTCCCTCCAAAAACCTGTCACCACACATATATATATATATTTTTTTTTTCACAAGACCAGAATGGAATTGATGCCACTTAATATGATGCTGTCATTATAAACCTATGTATAGTACCATTTAAAAAAAATTATATTTTTTGACGTAACACCTAATTGATAACATCAATCAAAATCTTTGAAATCACACTTGCAATGAGGAGTCTCATTTGAATATCCAATGAGGAGACCAAGTGTACACACATACCAATATTTACCGTAACGACTAATCTTCGAAACCGCAAAAATAAATGAACGGCAGGTTTTTAGTCCGGGGGTTGTGTTCTGCATCATAATTGGCACTAGTTAACAATTAGCAGGGAGCTTCAAATGAAAGCGCCGGCTCCTCCACACTCGAGAGTAAATGATTGTTGACTCTTCGGGCGGGGGGGGGGGAGCAGCAGCCAAGCTCCCGCGAGTGTGCATCTTAAGTCTTTCCCAACCTTGATTGAGCAAGAAAAACCTCACAGCACTAGAAAAAAAAAAAAAAAAAGATCACAGAAGTCATGAAATAATCATGCGCAATTTGGGGGTGATTTGCTCCAACACAAAAACTGATGATACACCTGCAAGAACTAATGACCTGTGGCAACAGGTGAATGCACAGGTTTATCTGCCATCCAACGGGAGAACATCTAATTGCTCTGCCCGGGACAATCTTTCAGACACAGATGAACAAAGACATCAATGGAATGAACAAAACGTGATTTTCCGAAATTGGATCATTTCCCTTGGCACGGCCTGATGATTTCTCACCGCACAAAAAAAAAAAAAAGGTTGTGAATCTCTGTGTACTCCGCCCAACGGTGACGTGCATTTAGCACTGAAGAGCACATCAAGAGCTGTCATGTAGTTGGGGGGGGGAGACGACAGACAAAAGAAAATGCTCAGATCCAGTAAATAAAAACGCGTCTGCGTGAAGAGAAACAAGCAGACCTGCAAATGGGTTTCTTCTTCTTTCTGTTCTTGCCTCACTCACCCTTTTCCTTCAATTCTACATAAATAATAATAATAATGATAACTCCAGAATGAAATGTGCCCCAACTGCCCGAGTTATTGTGGTCTGTTTACCAGCAATGCATTTGCACACTTCTGCAACATCCCTAAAAGTGCGCGTTCGAGTCATTTACAGTTAGATTGAGGTGACCTCCCCCCACCGCCCAAAAAAAAAAAAAAAATGTTTAAAAGCGCTTACCTGTGCGGGGAAAAAGGCTCCCGAAGATGTTTCCCCTCCGCGTCAACTGGGGGAAGGAGAAGGAGGCAAGCTCGCGACGTCTCCAGTTTCTCTGGTCAACGGCGTCTGAGTGCTCTTCAATAATCTACAGGCGCCGCAGATGCGCCGCGACACGCCGCTTCCAGCACACCCCGACAGGGCGACACCAACTCATGTGGCCCACCCCCGCACGCTCACCCTGTTCGTCGGTCCGTCCGCCCGGCCGGCCGCTACCCCGAGCCCGCCTGGAATCCGCGGCGTGGACGACGGTGAGCTCCCCGACCGCCTCGAGTCGGCCGTCCGAGCAGAAGGACGGCGCTCCTGGAACGCTGCGGAGAGGCAGCGCCGCACGGAGCGCGCCGACCGCGGACCAACAGCACTGCCTGGCGCACTTAAAGAGACACCGCACAAGACTGCCTCGCCTCGCTTGTGGGACACGTCTGCCATTTCTTCAGCCTGGTAGGGGGCCATGCGCGAGTCATGCGAATAAAGTTTGAAGTGTCCCAACTTCCGACACTGAACTCACCCTCCAAAAGTACTTCGCTACCATGATGAACATTGTTGAAATACTGTAGCAAATGAGGACACGCCCCCTCACTAAAGTACGTAAGTATGAGTTTTTCCCCAAACTTTTTCATCGCAATTAAAGTGGAGCAACATAAAATCCAAGTGAAAAATTGTCAGTAGTCACAGAAAAACCCAACAAAATACTGTAACAAGCTAGCAGCAGGACTGCAAACAAGCTAACGTTAGCTACGCTGCTAGCAAGATGTATTTATAATCAAGGGTTCTGTTATAATAAACACATTAGTTTGAAGTTTTTGGGGAGGTGGCGAAAGTGTGAAATTAGCTAAAATGTTTTAAAAAGGTGATAAACTTACAGGTGTTGCTAATTCAGCATCGTTTCTGAATCCTCTCGCTCTGCCTTCTGTTTGCTAGTCTTGCCCGCTTGTTAGCAAACAAGGGGGTCGCCATTTGTTTTTAGAGTCCAGATGTGAATATTCCTAGAATAGTTTCACCGGGGAGGCACGGTGGTTCAGCTGGTAAAGCGTTGGCCTCACACTTCGGAGGACCCGGGTTCGATCCCGGCGCCGCCTGTCTGGAGTTTGCATGTTCTCCCCCGTGCCTGCGTGGGTTTCCTCCGGGCACTCCGGTTTTCTTCCCACTTCCCAAAAACATGCAACATTAATTTGACACCCTAAATTGCCCCAAGGTTTGATTGCGAGTGCGTCTGTTTATCTTGATGTGCCCTGCGATTGGCTGGCAACCAGCCTCCTGCCCGTTGACAGCTAAGATAGGCTCCAGCAATCCCCGCGACCCTTGTGAGGATGGATGGAAGGATAGTTTCACTGGAGCTCAAGCTAACAAGACTGCCAGGGTGTGCAGAACACGGCAGATGACTGACACCTCCTTGTTCATGTCTTTCTATCTCTGCCGGGTTGCCAGGTTTTCTTTCAAAAAGGCTACAAAATCCCCCTTTAGCGCAGCATTTAAATCTCCATCCATCCATCCACTTCCTTAGCCGCTTATCCTCACAAGGGTCGCGGGGAGTGCTGTACCCTATCCTAGCTGTCAACGGGCACTAGGCGGGGTACACCCTGAACCGGTTGCCAGTCAATCGCAGGGCACATTGAGACAAACAAACGCACTCACAATCACACCTACGGGCAATTTAGAGTGTCCGATTAATGTTGCACGTTTTTGGAATGTGGGAGGAAACCGGAGGGCCCAGAGGAAACCCACGCAGGCACGGGGAAGAACATGCAATCCCCACACAGGCGGGTCCGGGATTGAACCCGGGACCTCAGAACTGTGAGGCCAACGCTTTACCAACTGATCCCCCTTTAGCGCCGCATATAAATATAGTAAAATGAAAACAAAACTTACTTAACTTACTTAAATAACAATTCCATTAAAATACCAGGATGAAAAATGGAAAGACAGCTGGCCCTGATGACATACCGGTGGAGGTACGGAAGCGATTTGGAGAAGTGGATGTGGAGTTTTTGGCCAACTTATTCAAGAGAATACTAGCGGGAGAGAAGATGCCAGAAGAATGGAGGAAAAGTGTACTAGTTCCCATTTTGAAGAACCAAGACGATGTTCAGAACTGTGGAAACTACAGAGGAATAAAAATTATGAGCCACACAATGAAGTTATGGGAAAGAGTAGTGGAGCCTAATCGGGACAAGCCGAAAGGAAAACAAGAAGAAGTATATAAAAGTTAAATAAAAAAATGGTGTCCAAATAAATATTTAGATTTTCCTGACTTTGGTTACAGCTTCGCAGTTACAGTCGCCGCTCTGTGACCGTGCGAATGTGGAAAACGGTCGTCTCTCCCCACACGCGCCCTGCGACTGACTGGCGACCAGTCCTGGGTTCATCCCGCCTTTTGCCTGACAGCCGGGATACGTTGCGGCAACTCTGCGCAGGAAAAGCAGTTCAGAAAACGGACAGACGGTCACGGTTGTGTTTCCGTGATGTAGGGCGGGAGTCCCGGGAAAGGGCCTTTCATTTGAAAAACAACAACAACAAAAGGGGGAACAAGAATTATGGCGACACAAACACTAAATTAAGCGAGTCTGGGGAAAAACAAAAAACAAGGCTCAAGGTGACAAAGAAACTCGGGGAAACAAAACACTGACCACTTTGGAACTATTAACTTGTCAGAAATCAAATCTAAAAACTTCACTATAACTGAAGAATATGAACATATTTAGCCACGGCAACATTATGCACAGTTTGGACTTTTAATTCAGGGATTGTTTTTGCGAATAATTTGTGCATCTCTGGTGAGTTCGGCACATATTATTTCAATGTTTGCTGCTTTTTATTGTCAGGCGGAAACGCGGATGACTGCGGTGATAAATTCAAATTTTCAGCTCTGGTCCCGATTTGTGGAGTTTCCGTGTTCTCCGTGCCCTTGCTTGGGTTTTTCTCCCCCGGTATTCTGGAATCAGGTAACGGGGGTATTAAGAGGTGGATTAAGTCTGGTCGTTTCCAACTCAAGGCCCAGTTACGAATGCGTGACCTGCCATTGGTAATGCCAATTAGCCACTTACAGTAGCTTAACGGCTAATCTTCCAAACAGGATGAACTTTTTCTGTGGCTAAAAAAAAATAAACAAAAATATCAATCCTTATTAGAAATACCAACATCGTTAATTATGGACTATAAAAGGTGCTCCCGAGCTGCTTTGCACGACAGACAACTTTCATATAAACTGATATTTTGCCACCATGGACATAAAGCTCAACAAATTTTCAAAAGTACTTTTCACCACGACACTGAATGACAGCCGTTTGTCTTTTACTGCTATTTACAGTATCGGTCACTCACATTTGAAAAATGGACGGGTGTGGTCTGTCATGCCCGCAGATATAAAGTTACGGGTGTGGTCCACCAGTCACGCCCGCGGATATAAAGTTGCGGGCGTGTGTTGTTTGTAATTATGAGTGTACCCCTTTAAGAGCGGAGGGGGGCGGTGTCGGGTAAACGAGGAAGTAGAAGTAGGCTGAGCAGAGTTTGTTGTTAGAGACCGTGTGTTGTCAGGCTTTGGTTCACTGCACGGGATCGGTTTTCATGTGTGCTGAGAACGTGCGACAAGTGCGCAATTGCGCAGTGGCGCAGCTGAGAGTGAACATTAGTCAAGGCGACGTCTTTCAATCTTGATGTATTTCTACTCGTAAACAAATTCTACGCGCGGGATTTTTCGCGCTCGACTGCGCAGATTTGCGAGTGCGACGGCGCCCGTCAAATCACAGTGACTGCGGTATATGCAGTCGATTTTGTTTCGGTCACCGTCGGCTTGAGAAAATCTCGCTTCACGAAGATGGGATTTCGGAAATGGACGAAAAGTATTCAGTCCCTTTCGGGTAGTCTCGAAGGCTTTATTGCCCCATTTGCGAGCCTTTGTCATCGCATATTACGCTGACCACGAACTACCACGAAGCTTAATTAAACTTAATGTGTTTTCTAGTGGCGGCAAAGCGTTGGCCTCACAGTTCTGAGGTCCCGGGTTCGATTCCGGACCCGCCTGCGTGGAGTTTGCATGTTCTTCGCGCGCCTGCGTGGGTTCCCTCCGGGCTCTCCGGTTTCCTCCCACAAATCCAAGCAACCAGTTCAGGGTGTACCCCCGCCTCCTGGCCTTTGACAGCTGGGATAGGCTCCAGTACTCCCCCCGACCCTTGTGAGGATAAGCAGCTAAGGAAGTGGATGGATGGTGGATGTTTTGTAATTGCCAGAAAACTCACACTCTCACGGTGATGAAAACGTCATCTTTTCTTTACATGGCACATTTTGTTACTTGCAGTGTATGTCCTGTAAGGATAAAATGCTTATTGCGACAGTAAAGTTCAAGTCTATTTATCACACTTGTAGTCTGCCGGTGTAGATGTGTCTACTTTTTATTTGCAGCACCTTCTGCATTTGAGGTCACACGTTATCTTATCTATTTTTTTTTTTTTTAAACAAAATATGTTGCGCACTTTCACGTTCAAGGTTTGGAGAGCAGCTCGGCTGTGGAGAGAATTTCCAAAACTGTAGTCGAACGCTAAAGTCACAGTAAAGTTCAGTCCGGAAGAACTGGGATCGGGCACCGAAACGATTGCGGGTTCAAGACCGCCAAATGGACGCGCTTGCTAGCGAAATCTGATTACAGAGCGCTGCCAAGGTGCCGCTAAGCAAGGCAGCAACTGTCTGCTTTTGATATACTTCTTAATATGTGGAGTGAATGGACATTTGTGAACCTTAAATGTCAAATGGACTACAGGGAGTCCTCGGTCTACGACTGAGATCCGTTCCTAGAGTAACGTCTTAACTCGAATTTTGATTTAAGTATTGAATACTTTGGATAAAAAACAAATACATTGAAATAAACAACATGGCGTAGATGAGAAGAAGAAGGGGAGGCTGTGCTTAGCTAGTGCGAAGGAACCTGGTCCTGAATCCTCTCCATCCCGACAAGTATCAAAGAACCTTGTGTTGTGATCACTGAACCCGACATAGGACCGGAACCCTTCATCACATCCGCTAAAATACGGGCTTTGTCTTTAATAATTGTCACCACGGTCGACCGACTGAAACCTTGGTGGTCTTGGTGTCTCTCTTTGCTCCAATCTTTTTATGATCTTGAGCTTCGTTTCCACGGTAATGAGTTTTCTTATGGCTTCAGAAGCATTAGCCAGACAAAATGGCGGACGGGCGTTGTAAAGTCGAAACGTTTCAGGTCGAGACCGTCTTAACCCGAGGACTCCCTGGAATGGACAAATAAAGAACTTTTTGCAAGGATTCATACCATGGAAAATAGCGAGAAGAGAACTTAAGCGAGGTTTGGACATGTGAGTACCGGAGTAATCAGTCACAGTTTTTTTTTTTCGACCATTTTCATGCACAACTCACCCAAAAGAGTTCACCTATTTGGAAAGCAAATTATAGAGTGATAAGAAATAGCTCTCCTGCCAGCGCAGTTAATGCGGTTGTCTGCCGGGAGCCGCCGACTGACTCACTGTAGAAATGGAACATGGCAATCGAAGCGATAACATCAGACACGGTGACATTGAGCATCTCAGCTTTTGTTTCGATGGCTGGAATGGCGAAAATGGCAGAGTTGGCTTTTAAGACCACTGTACGCGTTTTATTTTTAAACTGCGCTTTTTTTTTTTTTTTCCTTTGGTCCATTTGCACAGTCTAATGAGACGCATTCCAAATCTCTGCCTTAAAATAATACCGAGGTGGTTTTATATTGTCTGCGGTGGTGCTTTACTGCATTACAATGATTGTACAGCTCTTGAGTCAGAACATTTTTTTTTTCTGTTCGGTTATTTTGTGGTCAGTATATAATCAATATAAGGGGATTTGTTGTTGGTATGTTTTTTTTTTTTTTAAATCATAACCAGTTGTATCAGTTTGTGGACAAGATTTAAATCGTAATATTTTGGAATGTGTGTTCGTGTCTGCGCATGCGTGAGTGCGTTTGTGTTTGTGTGTATTTTGGTGAACGCACGTGAATGGACTTTTCCGACCTGTCAATCACTCGTACAATGATAGCCAATCAGATAGCCGCATTGTCTTGACACGCCCCTGCCACCATATTGTCCCACAACCAATGCCAGTAGCTAGCGCTTGGAAAAGTTAATGTTACGAAGAAAATGGTCCTCAGCTGCGCTTGGGGAACGTCCAATTCTGATGAAAGCTATCCTGCTAGATTGATTCATTTTCCAAAGCCTAGAACACATTTGAGGAACTGTCTACGATGGATTAAGGCTCGCGGAAGAGCGCAACTACAACTAAATGTAGACAATATCAACAAACACAAGGTTGTATGTTCGAAGGTAAGTGAGGGAGAAGTATCTTCTCTAAGTTTGATTTAATTATTAGCAGTGTTTTATACATTGCAGGAGAACAACTTTCACTTTGTTAGTGTATCACTGACCTGCTGAATGAAGTGCGTAATGTTTTATGCCAAAGAGTCGGGTTAGCGATACGTAAATGCGCAATGTCATGCAAGAGAAATGTCGATTTGCCTGTTTGTATCGCATCGAACTTTTAAGACAGAGCGCTGGGTCCCATTACTTGCCAAGTCAAATAAATACACCCACTCACTTATAAAGACTATAATGATATTACTCGTGATCTTTTCAAGTAAAAAGTACTCACCCTGCTTGACATGCGCAGTACAATTCCACAATTGTATGCTGTTGGATTTCAATATCAAAGTTTTTCGCATTGATCACCAACGTTTCGCTGTGACTCTGACATTGCGTCCTGCTCCGTCCAAAATCTTAATTCCGTGTACACATCCTTGGGTGAAATAGTTGAGACCTCTCTGTAGAACTCTCTCGGGTCAGTCTGACGCATTTGGCAAAAGACATACCCCGATATTATCTGGAATACGCGATAGAGAATCCAGTTCAAACCTGTTATGCTCAGTCGCCGTTTTGGAAGATTGTGGGGAATGGCAACTGTAGCTAAGGGGGCGGAGTTTGAGATCGCCCGTCGGAAAGGTCCATTGAGGGTTCGGCTCGGTTGAGGGTAAGAAACAAACAAACGCGTGTGTGTGGCCAGATGCTTGTCACTTGTAACAGTTGGTATTAAACCTTCCTGTTTTTTGCCAGAAAAATAGCAAACAAGCTCGTTGAGAGGAAAAAAAAAAAGGTCTGTACGAACCCCAACATTTTTCTGCAAGTAATGAGATTACGGCGAGGTCTCATTCTTCGCCCGCTGTGGATTTCAATTTTAATCCCGACCCGTGCATCTGCCTCACGCCACTCAAAGCCACCTCCAGATGTTCGTCCGCCGCGCCGCCGCTGCACGCGGGATTTTCGAGAGGCGGATCGGGGCGATCATCCGCTCTGTTCGAGCGCAAATCTCCCGGTGTGTAAACTGTGCCTCTTCAATCAGGCCCATCGCTCTCATCCCCGACAGTCGCGGCAATTAAATCAATGCCTTGGAGCGACTGTACCGCGGCCCCCCCCCCCCGATCTTTAAAGACTATTTACACGCAGAGACAGTTTGCACGCGAGCGGCCAACGCTCGCGAGGATATCTAAGAGGACGCTGGCGCACTCCTCGATCAATTTTACGCAAAGAAGAGTTGACGGGGAAAAAAAAAACGCCGCTCTACCCGTGAGGGTTAGCGGATGTCTCGCGGATCATCAGCAGATTGAGGAGGCTATTAAACGTCGGCCTGTCCTTAAGGGATCTCGTGCTGACACAACAGAGATGACGCTGCATATTCCGGCAGCATTAATTCATGGTTTGCTTGTTGTCTGCGCCGTCGCCCTTAGTGCTGTCACCTACAATTACTCTTCTCCGCGTGGTGACTCAGAGATGGTCTCCAACTTAGAGAGGCACTTTAAAAATCGCCAGCGCGCAAGTGGCGATATTACTCACGCTGAATAAAGCAGACAGGGCGGGACGGCGGCATCCTAAAATGTATATGTTTACGGGGGTGGCGAAAGGATTTGTTGGTTTATTCGCAGGGACGGCGCACCGAAAGGCCTGGCGTCCCCCTGCATTTGCAAATAAATGCAAAAGCGTCCTTTGTGTTATCCCGGCGCGCTCCGAGACAAATGTGTGCGTTGGTAGAGGTCAAAAGTGGCGGTTCAATCAAGCAAGGGATGCGACTGTGGGCCGACCAACACGGCGGCAGGCTCTCATCCACCCCCACCCCCACCCCCGCCCCCCTACTCACAATTTAGCGTCGTTGTGTGTTGGCCGGCGTGCAATCGCCACTGGTTTATCTCCCACTCAGATGCAATGGCAAGTAAATAGATGATAATGGACTCATTGTGCTAAATCTCGTCTCTCGAGGGAACACGTTGGCGGAGGAATGAAGCTGGGGGGGGGGGGGGTTTAGTGAGGTCGGGGGCAGCGGCATCACTTTGAGACCGCGGTGAAATTTTTCCTCTGATGGGTCCGTTTCATGTCGATATCTGACGAATGTTTGTTTTTTTGCGCAGTCTCCAACAATTAATTCTGTCGGATCGCTCCTTTATCTCCCGCCCTGGAACGTTTGCAAGCGTCAAGTCGCTTGATGAGATATACGCGTGGATCACCTGTTTGTATTCTTGAAGGGAGGTTTTCCCCAAGGGACTCCGAAGAGAACCTCGTGAGAAATGTAGCGGGTGCAATGTCTGGGCAGAGCCGGCGCAGTACGGGGTTTTTCCTGGGAAATGAGGTTGTCGTGTTTTTGCAGTGCGACAAGGGGCAAACTTACAAGATGGTGGAGGCCTTCTTTCGGTTCACCAACAAATAGTTACAGTATTTCCTTTTGAGTTCAACATCGCTTCTTAATAGATTCCGTGGCGCCAGGAAGTCCATGCCGTCGCCGACTGTTGTGCGGTTTCGGGTTTCTCGAGAGTACCGAAATCAAGCCACCCACGTCTTTTGGTAACGTTCGTGACAACAACAACGAATCGCTTGTGTGTATTATTAGAACAAAACGGGGGGACACGTGTGCTGGTGGTCACCGGCGCTCAGAAGAGGACCTTAATTTCTCGCTTGAGGTGAGTTCACGTACTTTTAATACGATACGGCTCACGAGGATGCAACAAAACGTCGTGTAGCCTAGCAAGCTAGTGCTAGCACAAACAGCTGTACTTGCAAGAAAAAAATATCGCATAGGTGAATAGATTAATTACTGTCTATAATTCCTGCCGTCTAATAGAAGACTGTTTTTTTTTTGTTCTGACTGTCACTATGCCTCAGTGACATACATGGATGAACAGATACATATTTTTTTTTAAATAAATGTATCTTTGAAGCAGTTAAGTCAGGACCTACACGAGTAGATACAGTAAATGATCCAAGCCATTGCTCTATCTCGTCCGGTGATCGGTTATTGTTTTTTTGTTTTGTTTTGTTTTTTGTTTTTTTTTTGTTTTTTATAACTCTCCCATCAGTGATCGGCCCCCGGAAATCCCGAGTGTTTAAAGGATTGTGTAAACTTTTAGTGTGCGCTTTGCAGTGCCCCATCGCCATTCAGATCAGCACTTTGTAGGTCTCGCGCATCGATTACAACTGCCGTGTTTTCAAAACCGACTGCCACCATTGATTTGACATTCACTTTCTCATTCGCTGCCGCGATATTGCAATTAAGTTACTTTCTCATGTCAAACAGTTAATAATCATGTCGTGTTCGCTGACCCCTGCATCGATCCGCGATCTCCCCGTCGAGCCGACGGCCCCGCCCTCCGCCGCGATCCCCAATATCTGAAAAGATGCAACGTGGAACCGTCGCAATCAAATCACAGCTCACGATCGTGAAGTTATTTATTTTGGGTGTAATTATGACGGGCACGTCAAATGTACAATCAATCGGAATAATATCTGGACCTCCGACTGTTTAAAACACCCCCAAGCGAGCGTGTTTTTCGTCGTTTCTCTCGAGTGCCACTGAAGGGCGTTCATGACCACTTCTCATATTAAGGTCAAGATGGAATTCAAGCTGTCATTTTCGACAAACTGAGACCATATCGTATACATTTTTCCTTCAAACGTTGCTACGCAACGCTTGATAGGCGTACAATGTGATTCCGGTACCTACTGCTTTTTCTCTGTGACCGTAATGGAAAATGTATTGCTACACTTTTATGATTGTTGTTCCCCGAATGCTGCTAAACACAAAAGAGCCATGAAATGCTCTCCGACCAGCGCGTGGTTATTTCATCACAACAAAAAAATAGTAATAAAATAAAAGAATACCGACGAGCAATTCTTTCAGATCAAGAATACAAAGCAAGAAAAAGTGGGATTGCAGTTTAATTCCGTGCTTGGGAAAGGAGGCGAAGTTCGATATTAATTCCGCTCACATATGCCCAAGTTTTAACAAATGCACACCAGCTGGTTATTTGCAAAAATAAATACATAAATAAAAAAAAAAAAACCTTGGCTTGCCGTCGCATTGAAGAAAGTGTAGTTTATATGGATGGTTGCATCACTGCTCCTTGCAGCAACAGCACTGATAGTTAATCAATAAGCCTGTGGAGAAGCATTAATAGCTTGCTCTTGCGTGTACAAAATGCGCCAGTTTGGTTTTTTTGCACTTCAGCCAAATGGTCATCATCGGTCATGTTTGTCATAACATGAGCTTCTCCAATCTGCTTGCGTCACAGTTCCTCCAAACTTCAAATTTATGAACTCAATATCTTGTTGCAATGTTATCATAAACATGATCATCCATCATGTTCATTTGAAGAGAGACTTACCAGGTCGCCGAAGTCACTGGGTAGTTGTCGGGTCGATTTTTAAAGCTACATGCTCGAGCAAAGGAGCTGCGGCACGGCATGCGCAAATCTGGTGTGGCGGAGAAATATGTTAGAATGGTACAGGACATGTATGAGGGCAGCAGAACGGCGGTGAGACGTGCCGTAGGTGTGTCAGGAGAATTTAAGGTGGAGGTGGGACTGCATCACGGATCCGCGCTGAGCCCCTTCCTGTTTGCGGGAGTAATGGATAGGCAGACAGACGGGGTTAGGCTGGAATCCCCTTGGGCCATGATGTTCGCAGATGATATTGTGATGTGGAGTGAAAGCAGGGAGCAGGCGGAGGAACGATTAGAAAGATGGAGGCACGCACTGGAAAGGAGAGGAATGAAGATTAGCCGAAGTAAAACAGAATATATGTGCGGGAATGTGAGGGGCGGAGGAGGAAGAGTGAAGCTCCAGGGAGAAGAGATAGCCAGGGTGGATGACTTCAAATACTTGGGGTCAACAATACAGAGCAATGGTGAGTGTGGTAAGGAAGTGAAGAAACGGGTCCAAGCGGAGTGGAACAGTTGGCGCAAGGTGTCTGGTGTGTTATGTGACAGAAGAGTCTCTGCTAGGATGAAGGGCAAAGTTTACAAAACAGTGGTGAGATGTGCTGTAGGTGTGTCAGAAGAATTCAAGGTAGAGGTTTGGACTGCATCAGGGACCTGCGCAAAGCCCCTTCCTGTTAGCGGTAGATAAGAGATAGCGAGGGTGGACGATTTCAAATACTTGGGGTCGACAATACAGAGCAATGGTGAGTGTGGTGAGGAAGTGAAGAAACGGGTCTGGAAGGTGTCTGGTGTTCTATGTGACAGAAGAGTCTCCGACAGTGAAGGGCAAAGTTTATAAAACAGTGGTGAGGCCGGCCACGATGTACGGATTAGAGACGGTGGCACTGGAAGCAGAACTGGAGGTGGCAGAAATGAAGATGTTGAGGTTCTCGCTCGGAGTGAGCAGGTTGGATAGGATTAAAAATGAGTTGGATGTTTTGGAGACGAGGTTCGAGAGAGCAGACTTCGATGGTTTGGACATGTCCAGAGACGAGAGAGTGAGTATTTTGGTAGAAGGGTGCTGAGGATGGAGCCCGAAGAAAAGGTTGAGGGAGGACATGAAGACCGTGGGTGTTAGAGAGGAAGATGCACGAGATAGGCTTAGATGGAAAAAGATGACACACTGTGGCGACCCCTAACGGGACAAGCCGAAAGAACGAGAAAAAAAAAAGGCTTGAGCAAAGTAGAAAGATGTGATTTATTGACTTTATTATTCACTGCGACATCATTCCCATTTTTATTTTGAGATGATAAGGACCGTCTGGATGAATGGAAATGCCGCGAGTTAAAAAAGACGCCGTAAATCAAGATCCGCCGACAAGCGGGGGGACCCTGACTTATTTTCAGCGTGACCTTCCGAGAGGCTGCGCGGCGGGACAAGTATCGGGACTGATAAGCTTCTCTCGGCTCCATTAACACACATTAAAAAAAAAGAGAGAGGAGTCACGGCGTTTTGCATTAACATTCAATTTAAATCGTGGCGTCATAGCGAGGCGAGGGTGTTTTGTCCTCGTCCTCCCTCTCTCAGCGCCGGCCTCGACTGTGAAACCTGATTAGGCCCCTTTCAGGCAGCGCATGGCAGCAGCGTGACATATGGGGTTCTAGTGTAACGAACAGTAATGAAATGTGCTCAGATACTCTTACAGGGGTGGTCAAGGGAGTGAGAAGGGAGGGGGGCAAAGGGGGGGGGGCTACTAATAAAGGCTCGGCGGGCTGCGGGAGGAAAAAGCAGGCGGAACAGAATCCAAGCAGGTAGCGGCGCTCCTCATCTATGAAACCCAGTCATGGCTGCAGGTATTAATAATTCAGCGGACTCTTTGAAAACTACCACAAAATAGATCCTCAATAATTTAGCGGGCGCAACGCGTTAATTCGACATATCTATAATGAATGAGATTATCCCGAGCGTCCGACTCGGATCCCGAGCAGTCGCGCGCCCGGTAATCAATTGACAAACATAATTCATTGTGGGTTTTTAAAACGCCGGTTCCGCCCGAGACGGCGGAATCCGACCTCGGCTTTAATTGTTATTCCGGAAGCGTCTCAGTGTCACCGCCGCTTCCGGGGGCTCGTATTACCGGAGACCTACATCTTTTCGGTCACTATGAAAAAATAATGATTCGTTCGGCGAGTTCCATTTGATCCCTTCGACTCTGCCGACTGTTGTTTCTCACTTAAAGCCTCCCGACGCCCGTTCGGGATGTTTTCGGCGCGAAAGTCTGCGGTTTGATACAGTCGTCGTCTTCGGACGGGCGGAGAACTCTGGTCTTCCTGGGCGCGATCCATATTTCTCCGGCCGCGCGGCGTCTTTGTCCGGCGCGGCGCAATGAAGCTGTCCTCGCCGCGAAGGCCAGAAGCGTTAACAAAACAAAAACAACAACAACAACAAAAAAAAACAACGAAAAGAATTACAGACACGAGACGCGTTCTTTCGAGTGGCTTTCTTCCAATCCCTCACAGCTGCCAAACTGTCTGAGCGCTCCTCCTCTTCTCTTCTGCCTGCTTTTGTATTATTAATGCCTGCAGTGTGAATGATGACTGACAGCGGAGACAAAGAAAGATGGGAGTGTTTGTGTGTGTGCGTGTGGCTTTTTGGAAAAAAATAAAAAAAAGATATGAAAACACCACTCAAAATGCCCAGTAAACCAAATTATGGCGGATTCCATCAATTTAGGATAAGGGAGATATTTGTCTAAAGACACTACATGATGTATATTATACATATGTATATATTTATTGTTCATTTTTCTTTCTAAATTATCTTTTCAACATGTAAAAAGGGGCAAAAATGTCACGCCGAGCTCCCCCCCGAGGCTGCGTTCTTTCAACACATCCGCGCGCCGCCGCTAGCTTGGATTACGGCAAACAACAAAATATGCTACATTAATTATGCAGATGACAGACAAATTTGCATAGCCATCTCTAAAGAGGACCGTAATCCCATTCAACTGCCGAACAACTGCGGCAAATGAAACAGCGATTAAATGTGCCAGATTTTTTTTTTTTTTCTCTCTCTCACTCAAACAAAAACCGAGAACTGAAGCCATTTTCTCCGGAGCTAAGAAAAGTGATTATAAATCAATGGCGTGCCGTAGTCTGCCAATGTATTAAAAAAAATAATAATAAATTCATTCAAAAAAACAAACTACGAACAAGAACGCCAGCCAGAAATCTGGTCCTCGACTTCAATTTAAGACATTTTCAGGCGCCATCATTTGACGATTACGACTTGTCTCTCAATGGGATTAAGAAAAGATCATACATGTATTTTTAATCAGCAGGCTCAACTGCGGCGCTTTTGGTGTCTTGACAAGACGAAAGATTGCGGCTGCAACACTAACGATCAGATCAATCCAGCTCTGATTGGGTTCGGGGAGCTTAATGGAAAAATAGATATGTCCATCCATTTTCTGAGCCACTTATCCTCACGAGGGGTCGCTGGGAGTGCTGGAGCCTTTCCCCGGCTGTCGTGGGGCACCCTGAAGTGGTTGCCAGACAATCGCAATCACACACCTAGGGGCAATTTAGAGTGTCCAATTAAATTTTGTGTGTTTTGGGGATGTGGGAGGAAAACCGGAGTGCCCGGAGAAAACTCACGCAGGCAAGGGAAGAACATGCAAACTCCACAAAAGGGGGGGCCAGGATCTGAAGCCGGTCCTCAGAACCGTGAGGCCAATGCACTCTCGTTTTAGGAAGATTACCGGCCTACAGAGCACACCTGGTTACAAGCCTCACCGAGTACATTTGTTAGGGAAATACCATTTGGTACATACATATGCCGCACCTCTGTAAAAGCCGCAGGTATGCCTACATTGAAACACGAGATATTTACACAGAAAGACGGTACAGAGAAAGAGTTTAACGCTAGTGCTTACGCTAGCGGTAACAGGCCCGGTGTGATGGTCTGAGCGCTCCCCTGCTATAAATTTTCAATAGAAATTCTATAGAAATCTATCGAATTCTATAGAATTTGTACGGAACAACTTGTTGTATAGAACTTTGGCTATGATTTTCTATATAATTTCTACAGAACAATAGAATTTCTGTAGAAATTCTATAGGTCTTGGGTCCTTAAGTTCTATAGTTCTTTAGAAATTCTTTAGAAATGTTCTATCGAAATTGTTTAGCAGGGTCCCGGTCTGAAAAGTCTTCTTGTGATTATTTACGCGAGTATATTAATGCGCATGCGCATATTTTTTGTAAACTTCTGGCCAGTCTGAAACATCCCCATCCATGCTTCAACGTGTGCCATTCAAGAACACGTCGCCGAGTGTTCATGTCCGCTACGGACGTCTCAGAAAGACGAACACAGCGAACGTACAGATGTGTGTATACTTTTAATGTAAGGCTATGTTAGGTTAGGGTTACGGTTAGGATATAAAGTTGGACCCTACGAGTGTTTACGGATTGAGGAAAAGATGATGAGTTAACAGCAAATGGATTTATTAAAAAGGAATGTGCAATACAGACATCCGGGTCTTAGTTAGGCGTCTGCAGCACACGAGACGTGTGTCTCCTGACAAGATGGGCTAAGAGGAAGACAAAAGCTGCCCGGTAACACAAGGTTTTTATATGTATGGGTCCATGGTAGAAGTGGCTGCCGCCCCCAAGTCCGGTTTTCAGCTGGGATAGTAACTTTCCGCTCCTCACCTGGTGTTGTTCGTCTCCACAGCAACGCCTGGGCGAGGAGGGTGTCACCAGATGGTTTCTGCGTACAAAAATCACGGACAACCGCCACGCTGCACAACACATTCTTGTATGATTAGCAAATAGACAGCATCTTATCTGTTCATTAAATGTATAAGGTATGAATAATGAAAGTACAATAAAAGTAAAATAGTTTTCACAACTTTTCAGCACGGGGGAGGACTCAGACCGTCACACTGGTTAAAATGAAACATACCGGTAAATATCACTAAGACACGCCAGTAACACAGCAGCAACACGCTAGCATAGCGCTAACAGGGCCGGTAAAAGTCACATGGTAGAAGTGGCTGCCGCCCCCAAGTCTGGTCTTCAGCTCACCTGGTGTTGTCCGTCTCCACGGCAACGCCTGAGAGAGGAGGATGTCACCAGATGGTTTCCGCGTACAAAGATCACGGACAACCGTCACGCTGCACAACACGTTCTCGTATGATTAGAAAATAGACAACACCTTATCTGTTGATTAAATCTATAAGATCATATTCAAGCAATTAATGAAAGTACAATAAAAGTAAAATAGTCTTCAGGACTTTTCCGCACGGGGCAGCGCTCGGACCGTCACACCGGTTAAAATGAAACTTACAGGTAAATATCACTAAAACACGCCAGCAACACGCTATCACAGCACTAACAGGGCCGGTAAAAGTCACTTCCTCGGCACATATATTCCGCCGGCTCTCATTCTCACCTTTTCCGCTCGAGATCCCCCTTGCGGCCGCTAGAAAAAATGCACAAATTAGCCGCATGGCCGCATAAACCGCAGGGTTGAAAGCACGTGGGGGAAAAAGCACGGCTCGTAGACCGGAAATTACGGTAATTGTTCCGACATTTTTACACCCAAAACCAATGTGCTGAACGCATTTGCTATTCCCGTGCGTGTAACAGCAAAAGGACTTATTTTGTGCGCTCACTGAAGTGTTTGTTTATTACTGAGCAGGAGCAGGAGGGGGAACATAAAAAACCTCAATCTGGTAATTGGGGTTTGTGTCATCAGGAAATTGCAGGGTATCAAATTGTTTTTAAAGCACTGCCAACAACACCAGCCCTGCGGTGCTAATAATACATCAGTGAAAGACTTTCACAGGCACATCCACACACCCACGTGTGTACTCGAAGCCCACACACACACACACACACACACTAGGCGAGAAGAAATTTAGGTGAATAGTTGTCTGCCTTAATTTGTCGACGCAATTTTCAAGATTTTGGAAGCGGGACGTGTCGGGACAACGTGGTAAACCGGAGCCTCGGGGGACAAAATCCAGCGTTACGTCAGGCTCCGGTTTCCGTGAGTGCACGCCTGCCTTTTCGTCTCCAATTTTAATTTTTCTTTTAAACAGAAAGAAATAATGTCGATTTTTACGCAGCTGTCAAATCGCACCTCCGTAGGACACTGTTCTCCGCTGAGCGTACCCAGGAGAGTTGACCCACTTTCTGATACAATTTGTCTCAGTGACATATTCCGTCACGTCTGTTTTATTCCGCCAGTCACCATAAATTACCTCAGATGACCTCGAACGGAAGCAATCGTCAACTTTGGTGTTTCGTCAATGTTGACTCGCTTCCAGCGCAATTACAGTCGGCGCGGATCGACGGGATTCGGCTTAGCGTAGACATTTTTTTTTTGCCCGGCGTCTGTACGAGTCGACTCGTGAAAAGTGGCTCGGTCACGATACTCATTTTTGATAAAAGAATAGATAAGCACGAGCTTCAGCAGTAGAATCTTTTCTAGTGGGATTCCATGGACCTACAAATAAAATGACTGTAATTAATAATTTGTGCCGTCCTCACGACACGTTTACTGTGTGAAGCTAGACAGCCGGCGAACTTATAAAGAAACTCCGTACGCAAGGCGTTCTGTTCTTGCTTTTATGGAGGTCTCTTGTGGTGAATGAATTAATAAATGTAACTGAAAGATACAGAAAAATATACATTACACTGTGCACTGTGTGCCATTGTGAAAAGTACAGGTAGCTAGCTTATTTATGCTAAACACAACATAGCTAAATCACGCGTTTCCATCGAGCTTTCAAATAAAATATAATTGTGAATGCAAACTAATGTATGTGAACATACAATACTTACAAAGACAAAAGTTTCCCAAAGGGTCAGACGTTTAGAACATATTCAGCGTAGTTATGATTTGTTCTCGGACTTAATGTTCACCATGCTAAAATTTCACCGGAGAAACGTCAAAGATCCTCTATTGACGTACAGAGGACGTATAGAAACTAAATGATCCTCACAGGTCAACAGGTGTCATTCTCACGCGTTTTCTTTTCAAACATTTTAACGCATCGCATCATGAAATCTATTTTTTAACTAACATATTTATCATGTGATATATACAAATTTTTTAACTAAAGGCATTACAATTTTCCATATGATCATCTGCCTTTTCCTGATCTGCGTGTTCGGTTGCGACGAGTACTGTGATGGAAACGGAAAAGGGGCTTGAATCGTGAATCCGGCGGCGCTCCGCTAGCTAGCTCTGGTGGCGGGCCGCGAGCTAGCTCCGGCGGCGAGCGACTGGTCGCATCATCTGCAACTTTTTATTGAATTTAAATGAACAGGACTAGGCGGTACGTTGGCGCAGCTGTAAAGCGTTGACCTCACCGTTCTGAGGTGAAGGGTTCGATCCCGGCCCCACTTGTGTGGAGTTTGCATGTCCTCACCGTGCTTGCGTGGGTTTTCTCCAGGCACTCCGGTGTCCTCCCACATCCCAAAAACATGCAACATTAATCAGACACTCTAAATTGCCCCTAGGTGTGATTGTGATTGTGAGTGCGACTGTCATCTGTCTCCATGTGCCCTGTGATTGGCTGGCGAACAATCCAAGGTGTACCCTTGCCTTTCACCCAAATTGCCCCCCCTGAGTAGTGGAGGAAAATGATGGATGGAGGACTGATTGCCAAACTCGATTCATTGCAAAAGACCTTTTCTTGTGCAGAATTTGTCGAGAAAGTATTGCTCCGTCTTAAATGTTGAAGGCAGATGGAGTCTGACCTTGGTGTAGCAGAAGACGGCGTATTCATATAAATAAGCTCGTAATTGTTGTAGTCGTCCGTGTGTCTGTGCGTGACGGATCTTGAAATGTAATCTATATGTTTCTGTACTGTAAGAAGAAAATCAATGGTCAACGTGTGCTCATTACTGTCCAGTAAATACGAAGAGATATGTGTATGGTTTTTAATGGAATGAAAAGCTGGTCAGTCACCACGGGCGCACGTTCAATTCCGGAGGAAAAACTGCCACCGCAAGTACAGACCAAGAGAAATCGATTTAAAATGGGACTTGGGCACCGATGGACCCGCAAACGGGCGTGAAAGGCAAAAAGATGAATGTGAGTTATCGTCGTCGGGGTCAAATTCAATTTTTTACATTTTTTATGAGAGGAGACATAAGATATTGCTATTTCTGCGCCGCCTCGTTTAGTCTGGAAGCAGAATCGGCTCAGTCCAAAATCCAGAGAACACATCACACGTTCTACATCACTGATCAATCCCAACCCAAGATGAAATATGATTCCGCACAGTCGTTTTCACAAAAATAAAGAGCGTCAAAGCTACCTTTTTTCCTCCTTCCGCCTTTTCTCATTTTCCAGGATACCCGACTGGGGGGGAAGAGACATCCACACAATACAGAGGTCAATTTTTCGGAAAGCTTTTTGTTATCCGCGGGGTTCATGCAAATGGGCTTCCGCTCGGATATCGCCGCACGACTCCAGAATCTCATATTCAGCCCTCAGCTCTGCTCAGTTAAGGTGGCTTTTCGCCCTCACGGTTGCATCTGCAGCATCTGTATGTTCATAAAAATCAAAAATAAGATACCATTTGCAGGAGATTAAGAAAAAAAAAAAAAACATCAAACGCATTTTACAGTGTGACGATTGCGCCAGCTTCAATCAAACCGTAATTAGCTTCCCACTCGAGCCCGCGAGACTCCAAGGAAACCTTTGTGCTGTCACATTAGCCGGCCGCGCGAGCGCTGAGTCACCTTTAGCGTATTACTCCGCTCGGTAGAGAGGCCGGCTAAAGTGACGCTCTCTGCCGAAGTCTCATTACCGGCAGGACGTGCCGGGGAACGACGTCCCCGGCAGCCTTAAAAGCGGGCGCCGAAGAATCCTTCTCAAACAAAGGCGGGCGTGCGGCGAGAGCATCAAAAGCGCTCATCTGCATATGAATTGTTAGCGAGACGTGCTCATTAGCATTCCGCTGAAGTGGGGGGGGGGGGGGGGAGCACAAGTAAATAAGACTCGTTTTCCAAGACGTTCCAGACAAATTTTGCATGTCGTCGGTATAAAAGACACCCCTGTATGTCGTCGGTATGAAAGGCAAACGCGTTAAATGTTTTCACTGGCGCACAATGCGAGTAAAGCAAATGCAACTGTCTGATCTTCACTCGTCCGTTGGTTCGCGTCACGCGGCGCGACCCGGGCCCAACGACGGTTCGATTCCTGCCTGAAGACCGCGTCATGTCGACCGCGGATAAAGACAGAAGGTCTACGGGGAACGCGGCGCGTGCAGTTAACGGCGGCGGATTCATCTTGCGGGTCGTCCACGCGGCGAGATTCGAGACAGTCGGCGAACCCGGGGAAAGCCGATTATGCATCTATCACAGAAGTGACATGATAGAGCTGAAAGTAATAATAATAGTAATAAAAAAAAATAGACACGCCTTTGATTGAAAAATCCCGTATCAACTGTTTACTAATTCATTATTGTGTCACAATATTGTGTTGTATGCATGGAAAAAAAATTATATTTTCTTGCTGACTCATGAATGCGTGACACCTAATTTGAAGATGATCGGTATACTAGAACCAAAAAAGTACCGTAATTTCCGGCCTATAAGCTGCGACATTTTTATACAGGCTTTGAACCCGGCGATGCGGCTAATTTATGCATTTTTTTTTAACGGCCGCAAGGGGGCACTCGAGTGGAAAAGGTAAGAGCGAGACCGGTGGAATATCTGTGCCGAGGAAGTGGCTTTTTACCGGTCCGGCCCTGTTAGCGCCGCACTAGCGTGTGATTTTTATCGGTATGTTTGTTTTTAACTGGCCCTGTTAGCGCCACGCTAACGCTAGCGTGTTGCTGCTGTTTTACTCCCGCCTCAGTGAATATAATATTTAGGTATGTTTTTTTTTTTTTTTTTTTTTAACCAGTGTGACGGTCTGAGCGCTCCCGGTGCTGAAAAGTCTCCCTGTGATAAACGCGCATTTTTGAAATGCTATTTGGTACATACAGTACACTTTTACACAGGTGCGGTTTTTGTATGTACCAAATGATATTTCCTTTACAAATGTACTGGGTGAGGCTTATAATCAGGTCCGCTCTGTAGGCCGGAAATTCTGTTGCTCGACTGTATTTTCAGGCATTCTACGCAAATGCTTCCCAAGATGGCACGGTCGTCTCGTGCCACGCTCTTTATGTATATTTTTCCACGTTTACGTTTTCTCTTTAAAGTTAAGGTCTTCCTTTTATAACAGTCCAGTCATTTCGCTTTCTTTCAGTTATCATTACCATAATTTAGCGAAATCGACACCGTCACCGCTCGAGTCGTTTTTACGACCCACGGCGGAGCGTCCGCGGTGGAAGTTGTGCAGTTTCGAAGCGCCGTCACACGCGACGTCACGGGAGACTCCCGCGGATCTCGTGAGAGCTCGGCGGCGCTTGCAGCGTGTCAAAAGCGGGCCCAACCTCGACAAGGCCGTGCTCAGAGAAGAACCGGCGGAAGCGACACCTTCTGCAAATAAAGCACCCAACGCGCCAGCGAGGGCAAAATCTTTCGACGTTTTTACCCTTTAATTTTTTTTTAAAATGGTAATAAAAAAGGTTTTGGTTATTATTTATCCAGCTTTCCATAATGGATTGTATTTGACCTTAGAATTTACATTGTTGTTGGAGGAGTGCGGCTGTTTTCCATCTAAAGGTTTTTTCGAGGTGGGGGACGGGGGACATTTGTGTCAACGATTGCATTACAAACGTAAAAAGTCTCAAAGTTTCAGTTTTGCCCTTCACACATATTTAAACACACTTTTTAACGCATGCCTTCTGTTCTCACTCCGTTCAGACCTGGGAGACCAAGTATAACATCATTTTGAGGAAACAAAGACTTGCTCTCACGGTTCTTCAAATAAGAGAAAATGCACGCTCGCCTACAACTGTTCAAACTCGAGTTTGGGTTTTTTTTTCCCCCTGTAAAACTGACATAACAAAACACGCGAGTGTGTTTCGCTCTTCTCTGACTGACCTCAGATTTGTCAACGTTGATTCTCGTGAGACGAGAGGATCGCGGCTTGATGAAGCCAGCGCAACCGCGACAGCTGCAGAAAGCCCGGACGTATATCTGAGGCCACCAAACTGGCCCCCCCTTCAACGTCTTGGTTACACCTAGAAATCCTGTCCATCAAATTTGTGAGCGCAGTCCAAACCTTACCGGAAACAGATCCGATTTATGACTGCCGATGGAGAACAAACTGCAACCGGTCGTAAAGGAACCGAACAGACGGTCCAACGCAAAGCACGTGCAAATTAGTTGGGCCCAGTCTCGTACATCATCTGAGATCCGTCCATCAATTTTCTTCTGCTTATCTGAGGTCGGGTCGCGGGGGCTGTAACTTTAGCAGGGAAGCCCAGATTTCTCCCCGCACAGCCACTTCATCCAGCTCTTCCGGCGTTCCCAACCAAGCCAAGAGACATGGTCTCTCCATCATGTCCTGGGGCGTCCCTGGGGTCTCCTCCCAGTGGGACGTGCCCGGAACACCTCACCAGGGAGGCGTCTAGGGGGCATCCTAAACAGATGCCTCCAGCCACCTCATCTGGATCCTCTCAATGCGGAGGAGCAGCGGCTCGACACTGAGCCCCTCCCTGATGACCGAGCTTTTCACCCGTTCTCTAACGGAGGGCCCGAACACCCTAAGGAGGAAACTCATTTCAGCCGATTTTTATCCAAGATTTTGTTCTTTCGGTCACGACCCGCAGCTTGTGACCATAGGTGAGGGTGGGAAAGGTAGCTTGACCAGTAAATTGAGAACTTTGCTCCTTCTTCACCACAGCGGATCAATATGAAGTCCACATCACTGCAGACGCTGCACCGATCCGCCTCTCGATCTCCAGTTCCATTCTTCACTCACTCTTTTACAAGAACCCATGGTGTTTGAACTCCTCCGCTTGGGGAAGGATCTCATCCGTGACCTGGAGAGGGTACACCATCCTTCTCCGACTGAGGACCATGCGCTCAGATTTGGAGATCACGGATTGATAAAGCCAACAGAACATGAAAAAAGCAGACATGCAATACAACCAAACTGGACAGCCTCGAGGCCTCAGCTCCACCTAGAAATCCTTTCCATAAAAGTTATGAACAAAATTGGGGCACCCACGAGCACCACCTGTGGCAGGGGCAATAGGGGTCGAGTGAACTGTGAGCTGAGCGGTGGCCAAAGACGGGGACCTTGGTGATCTGATCCCTGGCTACAGAAACTGGCTCTAGAGAGATGGAATGTCACCTGACAAGGAAGGACGTCGAGCTGCTGTGTGAGGTTGAGAAGTTCCAGCTAGATATAATCAGGCTCAACTTCACACACCACTTGGACTCTGGTACCTGGTACCGGAGGGATTGGTCTCTATTCCACTCTGGAGTCGCCCATTGTGATAGGCACCGAGTAGGTGTGCGAATACTTATTGCCCCAGCTCGGCACCTGTACGTTGGGGTTCAACCTGGTGGATGAGAGTAACCTGGGGTCGTGATTCCCGGATGGTGTGTTCCAAATCCAGGGGGATCACACCCCTCAACCTCCCTGATAAGGACTATTCAGGGGTGCTGGAGAGCATGCTCCATCGGGAAGTTGAATCTGAGATTCACGAGCAGCAGTGTGGTTTTCGTCCTGGCCATGGAACATGGGACCAGGTCTTCACCCTCGGCAGGATCCTCGCATGGGAGTACGCCCAACCAGTCTACATGTCTTTTCTGGACTTGGAGAAGGGCTTCGACCGTGTCTCTTGGTAAGTTTCAGGAGTATGGGTTACCAAACACGCTAATACGGGTCCCCGTAGGACCAGTGTCAGTTTGGTCTGCATTCCTGGCAGTAAGTCGGACTTGTTCCCGGTGAGGGTTGGACTTCACCGAGGCTCAGCATCTGAGAAATTAAAAGAATAAAAAAAAAAAAATGTTCTGTTCCCCGGTTGACAAAGTGCCGCAAAGGGGTCGTTCTGGCGGACTCAACATGCAGCGAACGTAAGTTCCTCTCCGTATTATCTGCAGCACCAAAGCTGTGCTTTGAAACTTGCAATAATATTTCCACTCGTGCGCGCGCGCGCCTGCGTTAATTAAAGTCGATAACATTCTCTTTGCTTTCTTCGCGGGGTTTTAAAAGGGAAAAATAAACAAACGGGACATTTTCACCCCGTGGCATGCGTGAGTCGGTGACCCGTGCGATTTATACAAGCGCTTCAATTGCCCACTCAGACTCGCAATCGCTTTCCCTCCGCCATGCATAACCATTTATTTACTGCCGCCTGGCCTGCGCTGTCTATGACTATTGATCTGACAGCGCTCCGCGCTCTGGTTTAGAGGCCATGATACGTTTTGCCGAGAGCCAAACAGGAAGGGACTATTGATTAACATGCAGCTCCGCAGCGAAGGGCGCCGCGCTCTCCTATGACAATTCGCCTTAGTTCACTTTCAAAGCTCGCGAGCGTCGCGTTCACATTTTGTTCCTGACTCCCGCTCTCCTTTTCGCCAACGCAGCTGGGTCATCCGTTCCGACAACGCGGCCCAAGTAGCGGAATCATCCACCCGCACTCTACAATGCACACCAATTGATTCTCAATAGTATGCGCCAGTGGTGTTTTCCCCAAAACCCAAATTGAGGGACTCTATTGAGTATGTGTAGGCTAGCCTAGCGCTGGATTTTTGGATAAGTGTCAAAGGACACACACACACTGAGACCAACTCTATTTTGCAATTCTATTCTGCTGCTTTACTTGGATGCGCAAGTCCGGTGTGGCGGAGAAATATGTTGGAATAGTACGGGACATGTATGAGGTCAGCAGAACAGCGTAGGTGTGTCAGAAGAATTTAAGGTGGAGGTGGGATGCATCAGGGATCCGCCCCGAGCCCCTTCCTGTTTGAGGTAGTAATGGATAGGCCGACAGACGAGGTTAGGCTGGAATCCCCTTGGGTCAGGATGTTCGCAGGTGATATTGTGATATGCAGTGAAAGCAGGGAGCATGCAGAGGAACAATTTGAAAGATGCAGGAGAGGAATGAAGATTAGCCAAAGTAAAACACAATATATGTGCGTGAATGGGAGGGGCGGAGGAGGAAGAGGAGTGAAGCTCCAGGGAGAAGAGATAGCGAGGGTGGACGACTTCAAATACTTGAGGTCAACAATACAGAGCCATAATGAGTGTGGTAAGGAAGTGAAGAAACGGATCCAAGCGGGTTGGAACAGCTGGCGGAAGGTGTCTGGTGTTCTATGTGACAGAAGAGTGTCCGCTAGGATGAAGGGCAAAGTTTATAAGACAGTGGTGAGATGTGCTGTAGGTGTATCAGAAGAATTTAAGGTGGAGGTGGGACTGCATCAGTGATCTGCCCCGAGCCCCTTCCTGTTCGCATTAGATATAGTGGTAGATACAGGTAGATGAGAGATGGCGTGGGTGGACGACTTCAAATACTTGGGGTCAACAATACAGACCGATGGTGAGTGTGGTAAGGAAGTGAAGAAACTGGTCCAAGCGGGTTGGAACAGTTGGCGGAAGGTGTCTGGTGTTCTATGTGACAGAAGAGTCTCCGCTAGGATGAAGTGGAAAGTTTATAAAACAGTGGTGAGATGTGCCGTAGGTCTGTCAGAAGAATTAGAAGAATTTAAGGTGGAGGAGGGACTGCATCAGGGATCCCCCCCGAGCCCCTTCCTGTTTACGGTAGTAATGGATAGAGTGACAGATGAGGTTAGACTGGATTCCCCTTGGACCATGATGTTCGCAAATGATATTGTGATATGCAGTGAAAACAGGGAGCAGGCGGAGGAACGATTAGAAAGATGAAGGCACGCGCTGGAAAGGAGAGGAATGAAGATTAGCCGAAGTAAAACAGAACATATGTGCGTGAATCTGAGGGGCGATGGGGGAGGAGTGAAATTCCAAGTGGGTTGGAACAGCTGGCAGAAGGTGTCTGGTGTTCTATGTGACGGAAGAGTCTCCGCTAGGATGGAGGGTAAAGTCTATAAAACAGTGATGAGGCCAGTGAGGATGTACGGATTAGAGACAGCGGCACTGAAGAAACAGCAGGAAGTAGAACTGGAGGTGGCAGAAATGAAGATGTTGAGGTTCTCGCTCGGAGTGAGCAGGTTGGATAGGATTAGAAATGAGTTGGATGTTTTGGAGACTAGGTTAGAGAGAGAGAGAGCAGACTTTGATGGTTTGGACATGTTCAGAGGCGAGAGGGTGAGTTTATTGGTAGAAGGGAGGTGAGGATGGAGCTGCCAGGCAAAAGAGCGAGAGGAAGACCAAAGAGAAGGTTTATGGATGTGGTGAGGGAAGACATGAGGGCAGTTGGGGTTAGAGAGGAAGATGCGCTCTGGCGACCCCTAATCGGGACAAGCCGAAAGGAAAAGAAGAAGATTCTGCTGCTTTACTGCCACCAAGTGACACCCCCTGGAAACGATACCAATGCCAAGAGAGAAACTCATTTTGACTTTTTTTATTGACCAAGATAACAGCACATATCAACTTTCAGTATGTCGTTAGGAATAATAATAGGAAACAAAATACAAAATAAATGATTTAATAGAGGAGGTTGCATGAAATGGAATCTGCATATCGAGGTCAATGCAGGAAACACGTTTTATCAGTGGAATATTATATGGCACATGACCGTAAGAGAACGCAATAAGGCTAGAAAACCACCACCTGGCTTGTGCTGCAGCACCCTCTGCTGGTAATCGTTTTCCATATCAGCGCTGGCGCATCTCGGATATGGACCCATAAATTAAAAAGTTCCGTGAATCATCAATGGCATTTAAAAAAAGAAAAACGAGTAATGAAATATAAAACCCAGGATGATACGATCATGAAATCGGCAGTGCCCGCTCACCTGGTTGCATGATTATCGCGATTGAAAGCAAACAAATGACTGCAGATTTAAAAAAAATAATAATAATAATAAGATGCGCGTTTTTCAATCGCTCAAGTATTAGGATGTCACTTCTGGATTTGAGGACAATGGCGCGATCTGCCACTTTTCAAGTTCTTCCTTGACCAAAACTTACACTTGTGCTCATAAGTTTACAAAACACATTTATTTCATATTTTAATTTCAACTCTATAGCGACTGCAAACTTAAAAGGCTTTTTCAAAATATCATTGGGGGGGGGGGGAAACAGTAATAAACCAAAAAAAAAAGATGCTCAAAGTTTTCCCCAAAATTACCAATAATTCATAAATTCTGTGATGTAAACTTAGAAGCACAAATGCATTTTTCATCTTCACTGAAGATAAAATATGTACATACCATGAGTCACATGCCAGCTTTTTTTGTGATATCAAAAAGTAGATCAAGATCACACATTCTAAAACTTTTTTTTTTGTATCCACTCATGTGACCCAAACCCTGAGCATTCCAAGTTAATAATAATAAAAAGAAAAGTTTAGAGGGGAAGAAAAAATAAACAACTGAGATCACGTGGTTGCATAAGTGCGCACACCCTCTCATGACGAAAGATGTGCTTTTGAACCAACCCGCCACATTCAAACTCATGCTCAACGGGAGTCAGCAACCGCCTGTCGCCGTATAAAGTGCCTTGGATTTCAACCTTGAACTTTGGCTGTTCCAGTCGGCTTTTCCCGACACTTATTTTCGCTTTCTCTCCCAGAAGCCTTTCAGGTTTTACGCTAGCGCCGGCGAGGTTCCGAGTCACCCGACAAAACCGTTCTTTGGTGTGTCAAAAGTTTCATTTCAGAGGTTGAAAAACTTGATTGTATAATCGTTGCAATAAAACAGATGTACGCGCAGTTGTAATATGTAGTAAAATTAAAATAAAATTTAAAAAAAAAAAGCTCCACGTTACATGCCATTTTCATGAAAATAACACATCAAAGCGTGGAGTTGAGGTGTGCCACTGAGTTGCCGGAGTTTATTTTTTCATCCGGAGAATCCTCAACGTTCAGCTCGACCGTGGTAGTCAGCGCCGTTTGCAGCCTCTGCAAAGAAGATTTCAAATCAATATTCGAAATGGCGCCACGGCTCAACGTTACTTCCCGGTTAGAATCATTAGACGCACTCGCGCGTTTTATCCACGCGTCCGGTTTCTAAAGTGCTTTTGTCCTCAGGAGAGTCGCAGGTGATGCTGGAGCCGATCCCAGGCCCGGCCCGGCTGACTCGCGGCGAGAGCCGGTTGCCCCGTCAACGGGATCGCCGGCAAACGTCGGAGCAGCGGCTTGGCAAACAAGCGGTACCGCAACGGTGATTTAGTGGCTTCATTTGACCTGACTTGAGCTTCTGTTTTGTAAATGCGGGAAAGCCCACACAGGATGGGAAAAACCAAATTGCATATGAAAAAAAAAATCCATTTATTATTGTGTCCATCGCGGATGTATAAATATACAAACGTATTGTAATTTCCATCCTATAAGCCGCAACTTTTTTCACATGCTTTCAACCCTGCGGTTTATGCGGTTAATTTGTGCATTTTTTCCAACGGCCGCAAAGTGGGGGGGGGGGGGACTTGAGCCAGAAAGGTAAGAATGACACCAGTGGAATATATGTGCCAAGGAAGTGACTTTTACCGGCCCTGTTAGCGCTGTGCTAGCGTCAGCGCGGCGGCACTAGCATTAGCACGGCACTAGTGTTTGTGCGGCGGCGCTAGCGTGAGCGTTAAGAGTGAGAGCGGTGGAATCAATAAGCCGAGGAAGTGACTTTTACCGGTCTGGCCATGTTAGCGCTGCGCTAGCATGTTACTGCCGTGTCTCAGTGATTTTTACCATTATAAAGAAACTTTATATATTTTTTTTAGCCAGCTCTGTTAGGGCGGCGGCGCGAGCGTTAGCGTTATGAGTGAGACCAGTTGAATCAATGTGCCGAGGAAGTGACTTTTACCTGTCCGGTCCTGTTAGCGCTGTGCTAGCCTGTTACTGCCGTGTCTTAGTGACTTTTACCAGTATCTTTTTTTTAACCGACCCTCTAAGCGCAGCGCTCGGGTTAGAGCGGCGGCACTTGTGTTATCGTTGTGAGTGAGACCGGTGGAATCAATGTGCTGAGGAAGTGACTTTTACCGGCCCGGCCCTGTTAGCGCTGCGCCAGCGCAGCGTGTTACTGCTGTGTCTCAGTGATTTTTACCGGTATATTTATTTTTAACCGGCCCTGTTAGCGTGGCGTTAAACTCCCTGTGTACCGTCTTTCTTGGTAAACATCTCGTGTTTCGATGCGGGTTTCAACTTATTTTTGCGCAGTCACGGTGACGCGATACCGTACATCAGCGGCATACTCACCGAGAGAAAAGAGCCTTTGTTGTTATAGAGCTCTTGTATGGCTCCGATGGGAATCCACACCAGAGAGACCAGAGAGATCATCCAGCCCACCCTCTCAGCCCACAATGGGTACTTATAGGTCCCGTACCGAACTGGAGCGTACTGGACGATACTGAAGACCAGTATGCACTACGGATGGGAAAGCAGCAGGTGACCTTATTAAGCTTCACTTGTTTTAAAATGCATATTTATGGGCAGTTTAGCTATATAATCATAAGAATACATCCATCCATTTTACGAACCGCTTATCCTCAACAAGGGCCGCGGGAGTGCCGGAGCATATCCCAGCTGTCATCGGGCAGGTGGCGGGGTACGCCCTGAACTGGTCGCCAGCCAATCGCAGGGCACATAGAGACAGACGACAGTCGCACTCACAATCACACCTACGGGCAATTTAGTGTGTCCAATTAATGTTGCATGTTTTTGGGGATGTGGGAGGAAACCAGAGCGCCCACCCGGAGAAAACCCACGCCGGCACGGGGAGAACATGGAAACTCCACACAGGCTGGGTAAGGATTCGAACCCGGGTCCTCAGAACTGTGAGGCCAACGCTTTACCACCGCAACACATTATATGTATTCATAAAAATGTTGAAAGCTCACCAACACCAGCAAAGGACAGAGAAGGAGCCAGCAGATGCGAAAGTAGATGTTGACAGGCTTTCCTAGCATCTTCTGGATCATGTACGAGATGCGGCGGACCCCTAATGCCATATGACAAGTTCCAATTAGATCATCCACAGACCAATAAATCCCTCCTCCGAAATGTGTGCTGACAGCTTGTCGGTTCCACGCAGTTTCGCAACAGTCCCGCAATTTAACATTCATGGTGCAGCGCGCGAGAGAAAAGGAGGATCTTACCAAAGAACCAGCAGACCGCTACGACCTCAAAGAAAGCCAAGAACACCAGGGAGACCACGGCGGTGTAGTGGTCCATCAGCTGAAACACGTAAATCCCGCCCTGGCAAAAGAGAGAGAAAGAACACAAAGTCGCCGGCGGTTACATTTGCAGCACGGCGCTCGAGGACTCGAGGAGTCCGGATGTCGCCGTTTTACCTGCGTAACGTGGGGAAGTCCCAGAAAAAAGCTGACAACGCAGACGATCAGAGCCAGCAGCTCCTCCCGCTTGACAAAATGCAGAACTTTGGCTCTGAATTCGTCTTTTATGAATGTCAAGGCCACCTCGACTGTGGCAAACTGGAGAAGAGGAGAAACGTGAAACAAATGACATTCAAACTACAAATGGGAAAGCTGTATGTGCGGTGGAAGTGATGAGCGGGCAATACCGTAATTTCCGGCCTACAAGCCGCGCCTTTTTTTTCCACACGCTTTCGACCCTGCGGTTTATGCGGTGATGCGGCTAATTTCTGCATTTTTTTCTAACGGGCGTAAGGGGGCACTTGAGCGGAAAAGTTAAGAATGAGACCGGTGGAATATATGTGCCGGGAAGTGAGTTTTACTGGCCCTGTTAGAGCTGCGCTAGCATTAGTGCTTTGCTAGCATGTTGTTGCCGTGTTACTGGCGTGTCTCAATGATATTTACCAGTAAGTTTTATTTTTACCAGCCCTGTTAGCGTTAGCGTTAGCAATAGGGTTAGCGCTGTGCTAGTGTGTTGCTGCCGTGTTACTGGCGTGTCTCAGTGATATTTACCGGTAAGTTTTATTTTTTGCCAGCCCTGTTAACGTGAGTGTTAGCACTAGCTTTAGCGCGGCGCTGGTATTAGCACCAGCATTAGCATTAACGTTAGCGGGGCGTTAAGAGTTAGCGCTGTGCTAGTGTGTTGCTGCTGTGTTACTGGCGTGCCTCACTGATATTTACCGGTAAGTTTAATTTTAGCCAGCCCTGTTAATGTCAGCATTAGCACTAGCTTTAGCGTAGCATGTTAGCACAAGGGTTAGAATTAGCGTTAGCGGTGCTAGCGTGTTGGTTTTGTGTTATTGGCGTGTCTCAGTGATATTTACCGATAAGTTTTATTTTAACTACCCTTGTTAGCGTTAGCACTAGCTTTAGTGCAGCGCTGGTGTTAGCACAAGCGTTAGCATTAGCATGGCGCTAATCCTAGCGCTAACCCTAGCGCCGCGCTAGCGTTAAACTCTTTCTGTGTACCACCTTTCTTTGTAAATATCGCATGTTTCAATGTGGGCACTTGCGGCTTTTACAGAGCTGCGGCATTTTTATGTACCAAATGGTATTTCCTTTACAAATAATGTACTCGATGAGGCCTGTAACAAGGTGCGCTCTGTCGGCCGGGGATTACGGTAATCGGGCCAATAACAACAACAGCAAAAATGCTTGGTCACGGTGCGCGATATTTACCTGGCTGTCCAGACCAAGACACAGCAGCATGAAGAAGAAGAGAGGCCCCCACAGCTGAAAAGCGGGCATGGTCGACAGGGCTTCAGGGTACACGACAAAAACCAGTCCAGGACCTAAGGGTGAGACAATAAAATACACGTTTTCATTTGTATCTCTTTAAACTCCCACCTGTCACGTACTGTAAAGCGGGGTACGAATATATTTTCCGTATTTTCGCGACGATAAGGCGCACCGTCATTGAAAGGCGCAGTCATACTAGTCAGTCAGCGCAGTCATATTAAATACATACATAAGACGCACTGCACTGTGTTTATGGGCGCAGGGATGTTAAAACGTACCGCACGCTAGCTTGAAACATAATTTGCACTTGAACTGTGCACTTGAGCGTCAAACAAGCTTCCATTCGACAGGCGTAGGCAAGTCACCAGTTATTAGTCACCATGATGACAGTCACGCTCAATCACTAAAAACATATTTTGAGTTTCAATATGGCACCGCGTTTGTGTGTGACACATTAACTAATGACTTGTCGAAACCTGCCATTGTGTGGGGGCAACCGAAGATCATTCTTCCGCTTATGAAATTCAAAGTGCAATTGTTCCTCACTGCCTTTAAAGCGCCACCGTCTGGTAGCATGCACGCTAAAACATATGCTAGCCTCCATGCTTACAATTCAACCAGTGGTTTGGTTTTTTTTGGGGGGGAGGGCGTCCATTTTGGAGACTTTTAAGTGTGCCTTATGGTCGTAATTTCCGGCCTATAAGCCGCGACTTTTTTTCCACACGTTTTCAGCCCCGCGGCTTATGTGGTGATGCGGCTAATTTGTGCATTTTTTTCTAACAGCTGCAAGGGGCACTCGAGCGGAAAAGGTAAGGGTGAGACGGTGGAATATATGTGCCGAGGAAGTGACTTTTACCAGTGATTTTTTTTTTTTTTTTTTAACTGGCCATATTAGCGCTGCGCTAGCTTTAGCTAGCGCGTTGCTGTGTCTCAGTGATTTTTACCAGTATGTCTTGCTAGCGCTGTCCGAGCGTCTTGCTGCTGTGTTACTGCTGTGTCTCAGTGATTTTTACCGGTATTTCTTTTAAACCGGCCCCGTTAGTGCCGCGTTAGCGCTGTGCTAGCGTCTTGCTGCTGTTACTGCTGTGTCTCAGTGATTTTTACCGGTATGTTTTTTTTTTTAAACTGGCCCTGTCGGCGCCACGCTAGCGTGTTGTTGCTGTGTTATTGCCATGTCTCAGTGATTTAAGTATGTTTTTTTTTTTTTTAATTTTAGCCGGCCCTGTCAGCGCCGCACTGGCGTTAGCGCTGTGCTAGCGTGTTGCTGTATCTCCGTGATTTTTACCGGTGTGTTTTTTTCTAAACCGGCCCTGTTAGCGCCATGCTAGTATTAGGCTGCTGTGTCTCAGTGATTTTACCAATATGTTTTTTTTAAACCAGCCCTGTTGGTGCCACGCTAGGGTGTTGCTGCTGTGTTACTGCCGTCTCTCAGTTATTTAGCGATGTTTTGTTTTATTTTAATCGGCTCTGTTAGATCTGTGCTACCGTGTTGTTGCTGTTAAGCTAAGCTAACTTTGAAAACTCTTTCTGTGTACCGTCTTTGTTTGTAAATATCTTCAATGTTGGTTTCAATGTGGCCACTCGCGGCTTTTACACAGGAACGGCTTATCTATGTACCAAATGGTATTTCCTTTAAAAATGTACTAGACGAGGCTTATAAGCAGGTGTGCTCTGTAGATGGGAAATTACACTATTTAAAAAAAAAAATTAATTATCAATACAATCATATAAAATTATTGACCGTTCTTGATCTATAGGTACTTATAGGTACTATTTCATTTACACGTGCTTTTTCCAGGCAAAAAATCGGGAACGCGTCCTCGATGCCTACCGTCCGTCGATATGTTGTCCACGGGGAGATTGTGTACGTGAGCCATGTAGCCGATAGCCGAGAAGATCACAAACCCGGCCAGAATGCTCGTGAAGGAGTTGACGAACGATACGATCAAAGCGTCTCTGCGAGTAAAAAAAAAAAAGGGATGAAAAAAAATCTCGCACAACTGTATCGTTTAGGTAGGAAGATGCTAAAAAAAAAAAAACAATAAATAAAAAAAAATGGATAACAACTTATGAAGTGTTACGTTACCTCACAATGTTATTGTTGAACTTGTTGTAACTCGCCATTGAAATCATGGAACCGAAAGCGATTCCCAAGGAATTGAACACTTGGGCAGCTGCGTTCACCCAAACCTGTGTGGGCGTTTTTGGAAAACAAATTTAACAGATGGAAAAAAAATACACACAAAAAAAAAAGATATGAAGAGTTTGTTTTCAAAACGAGACATAGGCATTTTTTTCAGATTTACGAAACTCGCGCCAAAATTATCCAGCTCCGAATGGATAATTTTGGCGCGAGTTTCGTAAATCTGAAAAAAATGCCTGTCTCATTTTGAAAACAAACTCTTCATATATATATATATATAATCGCATAATTAGCCTGGGTAAACACACGTTTTAAAATATCTGGATTAATGTACATTATGTATTCAATCTCTTTAGTGTACATTTACAACTTTTTTAAAGTTTTTTTCCCAACTTTACTGCTTCTCCAGCTGCGGCTCAAGACTAGCGCAACCTTTTTTATTCCTCTTTGGGAAATTATTTGCAGACAACCCGCGTACACCGCCGACAGAAAGTCGCACGGGGAAATGATTGAAAGCCTCAAATCTCCAAACAGAAGAAGAGTCCACCTTGACTTCAAAAAGTTTGCTCCAGACGGGCGTCACGAAGAAGAGGACCCCCTCCTTGGCGCCGGGGAGCTGCATGTTGTTGATGAGCAGGGCCAACAAGACGAAGTACGGGAATATCGCCGTGAAGTAAACAACCTGCAGGGTGGAATCGAGGGGGGATGAAGTTGCCATGCGGTCATTTGGAAGATTTGAACTATTAAGCACTGAGGCAAACGATACGTTCATTCGGACTTTCCAGCGAGCAAACGGCAAACACGTCTTTGCTTGGTTCTAACCTTGCCCGTTGATTTGACTCCTTTAAAAATGCATAAATACACAACGACCCAGGCCAGCAGGAGACAGCCGAAGAGTTCCCACTGAAGGCCGCCGACGTCCTCAATGCCGCTCGTTTTCTCCAGAAGCCTGTGACTGCGAAAAAAAACCCCCAAAAAAACCAGTCGTCACAATTGAACGTGTACCGTAACGACGCCGTTGGGCTTTGTACGAAAACGCGTCCCGGGTTGCGGATTTTGAGGTTACCGGCGGTGGCGGCTGGACTGTGGACGCTCCCTCCGCTCAGATGAGTCACTTTAAATTTAAAAAAAAAAAAAAAATGTGAAATAACGGAAAGGAAAAATATTTAAGCGGTACAGAAAAGGGGACGGTGAGAAGTGTCGATAGTTAAAATGTTTTCCTTCGTTATGGTTTTTACTTCCGGCTCAGGTTCAAAACTATGGACTATGTGCCACCAGGATTTTAATTTGAAATGTGGAGTGATCACATTTTCTATAGTTGCTACAATTCGCTGTCTGAAATTCAACCGGCTACAATCCGGTGTCTAATAATTCACAGTCTGTGCCACCAGGCAGGGTTACTTCAGGTCAGAAAAGAACACCCAGCCAATCGTAGTTACGCTTTCTTAGTATGTGACGTCACGTGACTAAGAAAGCGTAACGATTGGCTGGCAAACCTGGAAAGTAAAGTTTTACCGCGGGTGCCAGTAGGCATATTGACACCCCAAAGACCTCTGTAAAGATAGGTAACAAGTGTGAAGAATACCAGAGTAAATTAGCTGAGTACCCAGGAAAAATGAAACAATACCTGAAGTGTCAGACCCCTTTTTTCTATCCGTTTTTACAACAATAAAATACCACGATGAAAAGGCCGTAAGACGCTGATGAGCAAGCCAATATTCACAAAAAGATCACTAAAAAAAAACAACAGTTGTATTGTAGGTTTGCCATCCAGTATGGCGTCGTAAACAAAAGTCATGTGACTCCTGACGGCTCTCGGCTGGGTGTTGGGTTCTGACCTGAAGTAACCCTGCCGGCGAATTTCAGACAGCGAATTGTAGCCGGTTGAATTGTTCACATTGAAAAGTCACACTGAAATACAAATATTGAAAATATGATCACTTTTTCAAATCAAATCCTGGTGGCACTTATTTATGCCCATACAAAACGCTTTTCCCCGTTGAGTCTGGTTCTCAGATGCAATGTTCTGATTTTCAGCACCCGACGGAGGAATTCTCTTTAAGTGTTGTTGTCGGCTGCCTTTTTGTGTGCGTGAATGTGTGTGAGTGTTTTTTTGGTACGTGTGGTTTCCTTGTTGGTAAACTTCTTCCGGGAATGTGACGGTTGTTTAGGTTTTGGTGTTGGTCCAAGGTTGCGATGTAGGTGTTTTTTTTTGGTTGTTTTATTATTTTCTCTGTTGCGTGTTGGTTACATATTTGTTCCTCTCTCAAAGTCGCCCAAATGTTCCCGACCTTGCAGAATTTTATTAATTTTTTTTAACTGTCCTCCGGTTGTGTATTGACATTTAATCGCAATTAAAACAATTATGCGGGGATGATAAATTTTATCGAGGTTTGACTGTTTTGCATGAAACCATAATTAATATTAATCATTTTTTCCTGCTGGCTTTTTACTTGAACACCCAACATTTGAAAAGCGATATCTTTATAATTTTGTACTCCTTATTTGTCAAAATACTCGTAACCTCTGCGCTTGCCGGAGGAAATATTCCATGGAATATTAGTCGAAAAGTATTTGCATTCACTGTATTCTATTTGGCGGCACGGTGGAGCAGCTGGTAAAGCCTTGGCCTCACAGTTCTGAGGACCCAGGTTTGATCCCGACCCCGCCTGTGCGGAGTTTGCATGTTCTCCCCCGTGCCTACGTGGGTTTTCTCCGGGCACTCCCATGTCCTCCCACATCCCCAAAGCATGCATAAATTGGACTCTATAAATTGCCCGTAGGTGTGATTGTGAGTGCGGCTGTTTGTCTCCATGTGCCCTGCGATTGGCTGGCGACCAGTTCAGGGTGTACCCCGCCTCCTACGCCGTTGACAGCTGGGATAGGCTCTGGCGCTCCCCGCGACCCTCGTGAGGATACGCGGCAAAGAACATGGAAGGATGGATTCTGTTTGCACTTCCATTGTGCAACTTCCCTGGAATTGGGCTTTGTGTGTGTGTGTGTGTGCGTGTTGCACGTCTGCCTCACAGTTCTGAGGATGCGGTTTGAAATCTGGGATCACCTGTGTGGAATTTGCATGTTCTCCTGGTCCCTGTGTGGGTTTTCCCCAGGTACTCTGGATTCCAACCACATCACAAAAGACATTTAATTGCCCGTAGGTGTGACTGTGAGTGGGAATGCGAAGTGCCATTTGTACATCCATCCATCCATCCATCCATCAGCCGCCACTGTTTTCAAGCCACTATACATTCCACGTTATACAAAGTGTTTTTCGCTTCAGGGGTTACGGAACGAGTGGCTTGGCCGGGCTTGTCGTGGTTGAAGGTATGCAACTTTCTACATGTAAAAAGTCAAATTCCTCGTGGTTCAAATTTTTCAACATTCACTGTTTACAGCCTCGGTCCAAAATTGGCTGACGTTTTCTTCAAAACTGTGCGCACAGCACTCGACAACTGAAGATGCATCAAAATTAAAAAGAAAGGATCACGAAAAGTATTTATTATTATTATTATTGTCATTCAAGTCCCACCGGGATAAATTTAGTTGACTGACATGATTTGGAAAAGAAGATGCTAATCTATAAGGCTACACAGTTGATAGTACATCCATCCATTTTCTTTGAGGCTTATCCTCACAAGGGATAGGGGAGTCCTGGAGCCTATCCCAGCTGTCAATGAGCAGGATGCGGGCGGGGTACACCCTGAACTGGTTGCCATCCAATCGCAGGGAACACTGAGACAAACAGCCGTACTCACAATCACACCTAGGGGCAATTTAGAGTGTCCGATTAATGTTGCATGTTTTTGGGATGTGGGAGGAAACCGGAGTGCCCGGAGAAAAGCCACGCAGGCACGGGGAGAAGATGCAAACTCCACACAGGCGGGTCCGAGATCGGACCGGGCACCTCAGAACTGTGAGGCCAACATTTCCAGTACATGTCAAAGCAAAAACCAGGACTCGGTGAACGGTCTTCGAACCCAATGGTCAAGCTGTCAGACCGCCATCATTCCTCTTTGGAAATGCAGAGAAAATTCCAGAAGGGCAACAACAATTTTTGCAGCCGTCTATTAAACAGGCCCGTCTGATAGCGTGCCCTTGAAGAAGCCCCCCCCCCCCCCCCCCCCCACGGCCCCCCACCTCCCACGGAATGTGCTCAAAGTTGAAGGATTCTCCCAGATAACAGAAAAGGAAATTGTCTGGCATAATGAAGCAAAGATTGAACAATTTTGACGCTAACGGCAGACGGAACGTTGAGCGAAAACCTTGCGGCGCTTATCAAAGCAGACCGATGCCGTCCCGACACCGAAACGCGCTTGCGGGTCGGGGGGGGGGGGGGACGAAGGAAGGCGGGATTCGTGGGGGAAAGCGGAGCCAAAAACGGACAGAGGTGCGTCACACTGAGCCAAAGGTTGATCTTTCAGCAAGAATTTGGACGTGCGCTGACACACCCGTTCAACCTAATGGAGCCTGAGCTGTATTGGAAATATCATTACATAAAAATTGCCAAACATAGGGATGCCGAGCTTGTGGAGGCACGTTCAAAAACACTCGAGGCTCTTGACGATTGCCAAATGCGCATCATCAAAATATTTGACCAAAGGCTGTTAATATTTACATACGCACTATGTGATGTCTGAAGTTATTTTATTTTTAACAAAATAGCCAAAAACTCCCCAAAATGTTTACATACATCACGATGTGATGTCTGAAGTTATTTTATTTTTAACAAAATAGCCAAAAATTCCCCAAAATGTTTTCCATATTTATATTACAGGATGCTTTGTGTAGAATTTTGAAGAAAAAAGTGAATTTATTCCATTTTGGAATAAGGATGTGACCTAAGAAAATAAAAAATGCAATCGCTGTAATGTATCTCACTCAAAGAACTGTTGGCTGGCCGACTGCAGATCGGTGACGTTGCCCGGGAAACCGCTGGAACAGTTCTCAAAGACGTTCCAGCTGTTGTTGCACGACCTCCAGGGAGGTGGCGCTCCGAAGGAGTTGAACAAATAGAAGAGCGCCCAGCTCATCAGCACGTTGTAGTAGGTGGAGAAGACGTAGGAGATGACCACCGTGGCGAGGCCGACACCTGCGGCGAAAGGGTCGCTGTGAGACGCGGGACCGCAACGCTCGCCCGAAGTTCTCCGGCGTACGGCGGAAAACAAAAAGTCTACGCGCCTCCGTCCATTTTACGTTTAATATCAAAGATGAGACCGAGCTGAATCGTTTCAAAACTTTTTTTTTCCCCCCCAACACGGATGTGACCTGTGCAATTCAACTAAAAAAAAAAAAAAAAAACGGGTACCGCGCTTGCAGAAGTGCACACACCTTTTAACGGAAGGGACACGGCCGCCTTCAGAACTAGCCAATCACATTTCGACTTATGTTAAATATCAGTCAGCGCGCGCCAACATACTTTACATTTTTCAAGTCGCATCAGAAGGCGCGAGCCACGGTCTGGAAAGAGCTTCCGCGGCACCGGAGCGATCTCGTCCCGTCGGTCGGGAGAACGCTACCGGAGAATTCCCGAGGCATTGATTAGACCAGGAAACGCGGTGAGTATCAGATTAGGGGAAAAACTGCACAGCAGACGAAAAGACATCAAGACAACGGGGTCAGGGAGGTTCCAAAAGAGGCCGACAGCAGCACTGAAAGATCGGCAGGAATTTCTGACAAGTAAGGCCCGTCTCGTGTGTCTGGGCTCCGATGTAGAGCGGCAAGACCGGTTCCGTTTTATTTTTTTTTTTTTTGAAAATCACGCTAGAAAACGAACCAAACGCGTGTCAAAAATCACGTTATGGTGGTCGGAGGCGGGTGGTGACGGGTGAAATTGACTCCATTTCATTTCCTTGAGAAACCTTTTGGATACATTTCACGTGGTTTTTAATGCGGCATACTAATATTTTCAAGACATTGAGCTACGTTCCACTTGCTAGTGTGAATTGTAGCCATCTATTATTGACTCAGTTTCACCAGTCCAAAGTAACCTCGAGCAACGTGAAGACTCGATTTTTATTCATCGGGACCGGCCGTCACATCCGCGGCCTTTTTCTTTCAAAGTGACTACCGTAATTCCCGGCCGAGAGAGCGCACCTGGTTAGCCTCACCGAGTACATTTGTAAAGGAAATACCATTTGGTACATGGATAGGCCGCAGCCGGGTACAAGCCGCAAGTGCCCACATTGAAGCCGACATTGAAACACGAGATATTTACAAAGACGATAGACAGAAAGAGGTTTAACGCTAGCGCCGACGCGCTAACGCTAGCGCCACTGTGCTAACGCCGCCGTGCTAATGCTAAGGCTAGCGCCACCACGGGCGCTAATGCTAACGCTAGCTCGCCATGCTAACAGGGTCAGTTAAAAAAAAAACATACTGGTAGAAATCACTCAGGAACACGCTAGCGCAGCGCTAAAAGTCACGTCCTCGGGACATATATTCGGTCTCACTCTTTACCTTTTACGCTCGAGTGCCATCTTGCGACCGTTGGAAAAACACGCACAAATTAGCCGCATCACCGCATAAACCGCAGGGTTGAAAGCGTGTGGAAAAAAGTCGCGGTTTATAGGCTGGAAATTACGATAATTTATGTGACGCACGGGAGACGTCCTCAAGTCTACGATAAAGAACAGCTTCGGTGTCTGCCTCGAAACGCCTTCGAGATGCAGTTTTGGATGTAATCTCTGCCCGGTGAGCCGACCGTCCTCTTTTCATTTCGCCTGAGTTTGAATATATTCAATTAATTTTGAGCACTATTACCGCCCCAATTATAAAAAGGGCTTGCAAATCATATCTTGAAAATAATCCCCCTTTTTAAATGGAGTTGCACAGGTCGCACGAAACATGATTGGCGGCAAAGGTTTTGAAATGATTTCTCTGGGACTCGTTTTTATACATAAAATATAAAAATCAATCGGACCGTGTTCAAAACAGCGAATGGTATTGGAATCGCCGGCATGCAGTGTACATACTGGACTCCCCCCACCGGCGCGTCAACCCAAATCGCACTTTCCACGCAGAAACGTTTGCCGCCGCAACTCGCCTCTGTCACCTCGGCGAGCGCTCGAGCGGCAAAGGTGGGAAGTGGGAACGCCGACGCGCTTACGCTAGCGCGCCCTGTCATTAATTAAACACGACCGCGGGTACTGATTGCAGAATTTCCGTCGGAAATGAATGACCGGGGGGGGGGGGCGAAGAACACGAAAATAAATAAATAAATGAAAAAAATGCAATTTCATGTGGAAATCATTCAAAAGAGTGGAGAGGAAAACACTACCTGTTTTTTGGCCTCGGTTTAGCACTGAGTATTAACTTGGGAGAAAGGAGTGATAAAACAAGTGAGGGGGGGGCCCACGTTTTGATCGGGTAGATAATCTCTGTCATTAAAGAGAAACTATGGAGAAAAACCAGTTAGAACAATAGAGACAACATCATTGAAATATCAATTCAAAGAGTTTTTTTTTTTTTTTTTTTTGACAGGTTGTTGATGGCTGAGCTCTTGGGCGATTTATTATTTTTTTTGATGAACGTTTCCAACAAGTCGGCGCACGGCGCCTTAAAATTGAGGACGCGCCGGCGTTTGCCGCGACGCGTCCGGAACGCGTCGTTCCTTCAATTCGAGTCGGGGTCAATCGGTTACGCCTTCGGCCGAGCGAGTTCTCATCCATCAACATGATAGAACAATTGATTATATACTGTAAGGAAGGGAAAAAAATGATTCAAGGAAAGGAAAAAATAATTATTCAAGAATGAAATTAAAAAAGAATTCCTGCAGCTGTCATTTAAATAGATTATAATCATGATCATAAACTGTTTAAGTGAATATGCACGAACTCTTGTTTTTCTCACTCCTTTACCAAACAAAGTTTTCCCACAATGCTCAAGTCTAAATTGTGATATCATTACTGCTCCCAAACATGCACTGACTTAATAATCAGCTCCTTTCAGCACGTTTGCCGACTTGGACCCTTGTGAGGATAAGCGGCTCAGAAAATGGACGGACGGCCGGTTCTGACCCGCTGGTGGCGAACTAAAACTGGTACGTGCTATATCAATTGTATCCCCACAAAGGGCCCCTTGTGTGTACGGTGGCATTTATGGAAAGCAATAAAAAAAAAAAAAAATGAATTTGCTGAACGCTCCCGGAGTGTGTGACCGCAACATTTTTCTGACGGTCAAAATTTAAGACGAGGTTGGATTGTTTCGAACAGATTCTGGATAGATTATTGAATTCTTAAAAGACAGACAACACTGAAACGGGACATGAATTTCATCCAGTTTGTCACAACAATAAACTACATCTGTTATCTGAGCCGCTTATCCTCACAAGTTTTGCGCGGGTGCTGGAGCCTCTCCCAGTTATCCAATCTGTCTTAACTAATATTACAAAATCCCTTTTTTTTTTTAGATTGCTTATTTATGTTGTGATGTTTTGTCACACTGAAGTGACATGAAAACAAAATTATAAAAGACATTAAATTTTAGCAGATAAAAAAAAGTTTAGATTTTTCTTTATTTGTGGTGGCTTCATAAACTCGCCAGTGTCATTTTTCAATTGTATAAGTGATTATTGACGTGGATTATAGCAAGATAAGCCTATGTGTGTGCGTTTTTTTTTTTTTTTGGGGGGGGGGGATTAATTTCATATCCAAAAGGGGGTGCTGCAAAAAACAAGTAAGTAAACATTCTCAATGAGGAATAAGTATGTGAACCCCAAAAGTGATTAGTCAGCGAACCCAACAATGGCTATTCTCAGATAACATTGCGTGGTTTGAATCATCTATCTATTTTCTTTGCCGCTTATCCTGACAAAGGTCGCGGGGAGCGCCGGAGCCTATCCCAGCTGTCAATGGGCAGGAGGCGGGGTACACCCTGAACTGGTCGCCAGCCAATCGCAGGGCACATGGAGAAAGATAAGGGGTGCACTCACAAGCACACCTAGGGGCAATTTAGAGGCTCCGATTAATGTTGCATGTTTTTGGGATGCGGGAGGAAACCGGAGTACCCGGAGGAAACCCACGCAGGCACGAGGAGAACATGCAAACTCCACACAGGCGAGTCCGGGATCGAACCAGGGACCTTAGAAGTGTGAGGCCGAAGCTTTACCAGCTGTGTTTAAAGTTTAAAAAAAAAAAAAAATTAAGAAAAGGGCGTAGTTGCAAAAAAAATTTGCTAAATTGAGGTTTATATTCCTTGATAGTGAGCGTGAAGATAAATTGGCACTCCGTGGCGAGTCGCTAGGAGACGTCGCCTCAATCAAGTCGCCATCAGCTCGTCGACTGGTCAGGCCAGTGAGATCAGCGTCTTACTCCTACTAATGGAAACAGAGCCCAGAGTGTGGTGGAAAAAAAAAAAAAAAAAAAAAAAAATAGCGAGCTTGGGCCGTCACGACACAGCGCTCGCCTGGCTCGGAAACTTCGGCCGGTTTAGCCGCCGAGTTTTTGGCTGAGAAACTCGACGTGGGAGTGGTTATTGTGTTTATTAGCAGTTGGCCAGGAGTGCAGAACCCGCTTGGAGTCAAAGACGCAGTTGACATCCACCCAAAATTAAAAAGCATTTCTTTTCATAACACGTCCCCCTTTTTAAAGGGTGTGTGTAAGTAAAACAGTCACTCAAATTTCTTCTGGAGAGACTGAAAAGCACAATTTTACAAAAACACGTCGCAATACACCAGTATGATGTATCGTCCTAAATGCTTAAAGCTTATAGACGAAGTTAGTAGTTTTCAACAAAAATAAAGAAATAAATTTGTCATGCGTGTTAAAACTGTCCGTGCGACCCGCTAGTAGAATGTTATTAAAATAGTCTTTGCAAAAATGATCCTTCTTTGGCAGAATTTCTTGCTTTCTGTTCGCAACAAAAGTGGGGAAAAGTAGGAATTGCACACCTCTCGAGACAAAACAAGGATAAACATCTTGAACGTTAGCGCAGGGCGCGGCTTTGGTCAGAGACCCAAGGGGTGGAGGCCAGGAGTGAACTGGGGGGGTGGGCTACGTTCACATATTGCTGGCACTTTAAAAACTGGAAAGTGCAATTTTCAAGTAAGGTGTATCATGACCAAGTGTTGTGTTTTTTTTTTTGTCAGAAATTCACGTTTTGTTTTTTGGAAATTTTTTTTTCCTGTTTTTTAGCAGATTCAAACGAGTTGCGGCAGGTTTCGGCAAAAAAACACGCCACGGGTCAATGGCGGAACGCGACACTCGATTGGCGAAACCCAATCCGTCGCCGTCGCCTCCCAGCGCCGTTCGTCGTTGCGAGGTGACACCGGCGGATTGGGGGGCTCGCGAGACGAAAGCGGAGAGAAGCAAAACGGGACGGGAAGTGTTAGGACTGAAAGTCCACCCAAATGAGTAACTACTTACCTTTTAACAGAGGGCAGACTTTGGCAAGAGCGTGGACCGGACCCAGATGGGTGAACTGGCCAATGGCAAACTCCATGAGAAGCAGCGGGATGCCACACAAGAATAACATGATGAGATAGGGGACCAAAAAAGCTCCTGAAGCAGGGGGGAAAGGGAAGGGGGGGGGGGGGGTCGCAGGGGGTTAAAAAGTCCGGGGATGAGTTCTATGGATTGTATGACGTCATACACATAACACCGCTCAAGCGAGGTTTTATTGACGTATGAAGCATTTGGCCAAAACGCACTAAAGTATTTTTTAAAAAATAGAATTTCAACTATGTTCCGTGGATCGAGTCAACTTCAGTGGAATATTTTACTTATATAAACATTTCATTAAAACACGCCCCGAAAGTGGAGGGTGGGTGGTTGGGGGGGGGTTAATATTATATTGCTGCATGAAAGCAAAAGTCAAACCTGACAACCTCAACTGGATTTTGATTAAGTGTGGTTACGATACACTTTATGACGATATGTATCCTCGCTGCGGCTCGATCAGGTTCGGACACTTTCAAAGTTGTAACACGTTAATAACGTGTTTGTAACATTTTTTTTTTTTTTTGGGGGGGGGGGGGGTGTGCGGTCCGGTTCGTTCGGATCGTCGGGGGTGCTGTACCTCCTCCGCTGCTGTAGCACAGGTAAGGGAACCGCCAGACGTTGCCCAGGCCCACCGCGTAGCCCACCGTGGCCAGGATGAACTCCACCCGCCCGCTCCACGTGGGTCTCGCCACATCCGCGGCCCCGGGGGTCAGATGGACATCCGCGGCTATCAAAGCTCCGGCTTTCCCCTCACTCATGGTCGAGCCGACCCGCTACCGGCGTCTAACCCGCTCCCCGCTGCCGAGCGGATGATTTGGAATCCTCGACGCTGGTTCGCCTCCCCCACCACCAACCGGCTAAAAACACACCGGGGGGGGGAAAAGTGAAAATTTGTGTGTGGTGGTGAAACAAAGGTGGTCGATATGATGTGCGAAAGGGAAGGGAAAATGCATGCCTTTTGGCAACGGTCACATCTCTTGTCAAGCGGGCGAGCTTGACCGAGAGCTCCCTTTCAAAATAAAAGATACATGACGTGAGTTACACAGTCAGAGCGACTGGCCGTTTTGTTCCGAAAACACCAATTAGCTGCCGGAAGTTCAGACTCCACCGTCCTCTGTTAGCTTGCAGTCGCGGCTTTTTGTAACCATCGAAGAGCACCGGTGGGCGGGCGGTGGCGAGGGGAAACTTAATATCATAGACATAAAAACTCAGGTTTGAACGTTGCCTTAACGTATACGGTGGCGTCATATTGGATGTGGAAAAGGGAAGTTGGCCTTTCGTTTGATGCTTAGAGGAGGAAGAACCATTTTGTATTCAGAGTCGGTCACATTCCACAATAAATTTGATTGTATCTGGCCACGACATCATTTTATGAATAGAATTTAATCAGTAGAATTTGTAGCCAACGATAAGTCCTTGTACTTGTATCGTAACTAATGGAAGTTTTCACTCTTTGACAAATGGGGAACCTCAAGGGTCAGTTCTTGGACGTCTCCTGTTCAGCATGTACATCAACCTTAATGTTGACTAACTTTTTCCTTTTTCTTTCTAACGCCCACAGTCCTCATGTCCTCCCTCACAACATCCATAAAGCTTTTCTTTGGTCTTCCTCTCGCTCTTTTGCCTGGCAGCTCCATCCTCAGCACCCTTCGAGCAATATACTCACTCTCAAGTCTCTCATCATGTCCAAACCATCGAAGTCTGCTCTCTCTCACCTCGTCTCCAAAGCATCCAACTCTGGCTGTCCCTCTAATGAGCTCATTTCTAATCCTCTCCAACTTGCTCAAGAACCTCAGCATCTTCATCTCTGCCACCTCCAGTTCTGTTTCCTGTTGTTTCTTCAGTGCCGCCGTCTCAAATCCGTACATAGAACACCAGACACCTTCCGGACCCGTTTCTTCACTTCCTTACCACACTACTGCAAAACAGGAAGGGCCTTGGCGCGGATCCCTGATGCACTCCCACCTCCACCTTAAATTCCTCTGACACACCTACGGCACATCTCACCACTGTTTTATAAACTTTGCCCTTCATCCTCGCGAAGACTCTTTGGTCACATAGAACACCAGACACCTTCCGCCAAGTGTTCCACCCCTCTTGGACCCGTTTCTTCACTTCCTTACCACACTCGCCATTGCTCTGTATTGTTGACCCCAAGTATTTGAAGTCATCAACCTTCGCGATCTCTTCTCCCTGTGGCTTCACTCTTCCCCCACCGCCACTCTCATTCACCCACATATATTCTGTTTAATTTCAGCTAATCTTGTTTTCTCTCCTTTTCAGTGCGTGCCTCCATCTTTTTAATTGTTCCTCCGCCTGCTCCCTGCTTGACCACAATATCATCTGCGAACATCATAATCCAAGGGGATTCCACTCTTAACCTCGTCTGTTAGCCTATCCATTACTACCGCAAACAGGAAGGGGCTCAGCGCGGATCCCTGATGAAGCCCCACCTCCACCTTAAATTCTTCTGACACACCTACGGCACATCTCACCGCCGTTCTGCTGCCCTCATACATGTCCTCTACTATTCTAACATATTTGACAGACTTGCGCATGCAGTACCACAGTTCCTCTCTTGGTACTCTGTCATAGGTCTTCTTCTCCAGGTCTACAAAGACACAATGTAGCTCCTTCTGACCTTCTCTGTACGGTGCATCCTCAAATTTTATGAATAGAATTCAATTAGTAGAATTTGTAGCCAACAAAATGTCGTCGTACTTGTATCGTAACTCATGCAAGTTTTCACTCTCATTAAATGGCTTTGACCAATGGGGTCCCTCCAGGGTCAGTTCTTGGACGCCTCCTGTTCAGCATGTACGTGAACTTTAATGGTGACTAACGTAGTTATGCAAATACCATTTAACAAGCAGTGTCTCCGGATGTTACTGTCCAAACCAATGAAATAACTGGATGGACCAGCACCAATTAAAACCACAACAAAAGTGAGCTGATTGTTTTTGGCAGTAGAGAAAAGAGAGTCACTCTCTTTAAAAACCACAGACAAAGTCTTGAAACCTGTTTGCTTGTCGAGTCCGACTTGACTTTCAACAGTCTTATCAAATCCATCCATCCATCCATCCATCCATTTTTTTATTAACCGCTTAACCTCACAAGTGTCGCGGGGAGTGCCCGGAGCCTTATCCCAGCTGTCAACGGAAGGAGGAGGCGGGGGTACACCCTGGACTTGGTTGCCGGCCAATCCCAGGGCACTCACATATACATCTGTGTGAATGATTGAATGAATGAATGAACGAATGAATGAAGGAGGGTGGCACACTGGATCAGCTGGTGAAGTGTTAGCCTCGAGTTCTGAGGTCCCGGGTTCAAACCTGGACCCGCCTGTGTATAGTTTGTATGTTCTCCCCGCACCTGCACCTGCCTGGGTTCTCTCTGGGCATTCCCGTTTCCTCCTACATCCCAGAAACATGCGACATTAATTGGACACTCTAAATTGCCCATAGGTGTGCTTGTGAGTGCACCCCTTATCTTTCTCCATGTGCCCTGCGATTGGCTGGCGACCAGTTCAGGGTGTATCCCGCCTCCTGCCCGTTGACAGCTGGGAAAGGCTCCAGCACTCCCCGCGACCCTCGTGAGGATAAGCGGCAAAGAAAATAGATAGATGATTCAAACCACGCAATGTTATCTGAGAATAGCCATTGTTGGGTTCGCTGACTAATCACTTTTGGGGTTCACATACTTATTCCTCATTGAGAATGTTTACATACTTTTTTTTTTTGCAGCACCCCCTTTTGGAGATGAAAAAAAAATTCACCCTCGTGAGGATAAGCGGCGAGGAAAATGGATAGATGAATGAAAGGTGTGCCACACCCAATATGGCGGACTTGCCAACGTATCGCGGCCAGGACTGCCCGACACGCTCACTGAGACGTTATTTTTTACATCTTTGGTCCGAGCGGTTGACGCAAGTTCTGGCATCCGGTAACTGAAATTGCAAAGAAGCCCGCCGGCAGAACTTCAAACCTTCAGTATTCGCGTAGCGCTCCATTCATGACGCCGACCTCATACATACAACAATTCCTCACATATGTTTAGTCGACATTACGCATGAATGAATGATTCAAAAGTATTTAGCAAATGAGGTTGCAAAAAGCACACACACACACACACACACATCACACAAAACCATGCACCAGAACCAGTTTTATCAGCCAAGCGCGTAATAACGCACAAAGAACTTGTTTCCGGTTTTCGGTGCCGCCCTGGTGTGACGCTCACCGCAAAGAACAAACAAGCTCAGAACAAAGAACAAGAGACGTTCAGTTCCAGATGTGCAAGACTTGGTCGCCGTCATCATTTGGAACACTTTCGAGTGCGTAAACGCCCCACATTGTGAGTGCCCTTACCTGTAATGGCAATTGTGCAAAGGGAGCACATTTGAATCCATGCGTCCACTTTCCTTTGCCGCTTATCCTCACGAGGGTGGCAGGGAGTGCCGGAGCCCATCCCGGCTGTCAACGGGCAGGAGGCGGGGCACACCCTGAACCGGTTGCCGGCCAATCGCAGGGCACATGGAGACAAACAGCCGCACCCGCAATCACACCTACGGGCAATTTAGAGTGTCCAATTAATGTTGCATGTTTTTGGGATGTGGGAGGAAACCGGAGTGCCAGGAGAAAAACCCACGTAGGCACGGGGAGAACGTGCAAACTCCACACAGGCGGGTCCGGGATCGAACCCGGGACCTCAGAACTGTGAGGCCAACGCTTTACAAGCTTCCGTCCATTTTTGAATCCCGAAATAGTTAAATATGTTTTATCTCTTTATGTATAGTAAAACAAATAAACCATACAAACAAGTAAACCGGATGCATATTTATTTAATTTAACCATATTCATAAACTTTAAAAACTGTGCCAAACAAATATGAGCGTCCATCTGAGATGTCCCGCTTGTGGCAACCCCTAAAGGGACAAGCAGAAAGAAACTTACTTACCTACTATTTGCGTCTATCTATCCATTTTCTTTGCTGCTTATCCTCACAAGGGTCGCGGGGAGTGCTGGAGAGTATCCCAGCTGTCCTCATAGGCAGGCGGCGGGGTGCACCCTGAACTGGTTTCCAGCCAATCGCAGGGCACACGGAGACAGACAACAGTCGCACTCACAATCACACCTTGGGGCAATTTAGAGTCTGCAATGTATGCATGTTTTCGGGACGTGCGAGGAAACGGGAGTGGCCGTAGGGGGCCCACGCAGGCACGGGGGTAGCACGCAAGCTCCACATCGGCGGGGTCGGGATTTGAACCCTTGACCTCGGAGCTGTGGGGCCAACGCTCTCATTCAGCTGGGTCACCGTCCCCCCCACCCCCACATATGTAAGTTTCGAATCATTATTTATTGAATTTATTTTGTATTCTATTTATTTCATTTCTTTTTTTAATTTAGTTTATTTATCTATTTGTTGTTTATTTTATTATTTTAATGTCATTTATTTGATAAACTTACTAGTAATTATTTTAATATTTTTTCGAAATTATATGTATTTCAATATTGATTACATTTAGTTTTTATGTTTTAAATTTTACAAAGTGACAAACGTATTTTCCTCAAACGAAATGAATGAACTGATGATCGAATTGATGTGGTTTGCACATTTCGCCACCGAGGGGCGCTACCGTCGTTTAGCTGCACCCGGGCCGGTCTTGCAGGTGCTGCTTTCCGAGCACTTCCGCTTTCAGGCGCAGGAATTCGCAGCCAGTATGACGTCAGCGATCCTGCATTTTTCGGTCTTATTTTTCACCGGGAGCGACTTGTGGCGGAGCGTAATTCCACACGGACGCCGCTTTTCACAGTATGCATCGGTTGTAAAATATATATTTATAAAAAAATAAAAGAAAAAAAGAATAACGACGACGTTCGCTTAGTAGAGGCAATGGAAGCGACAGAAGGTGAGGAATTATTAAGGTTTCAAGATGCCGATAGAGGATTTATCGTCGCTGCGAGCACGAAGCTGCTTTGTTTGTGTGTTTTGTTTGTTTTTTTGTGATTGTTTGAATTGAGTCGCAGAGTCTTCTGGAATAAACGGGATTTGTTTTGTTTTTTTTTTTTTTGCAGTTACGGAGGAGTGTTATTGTGCGGGCTGCGGAGCGAGAGTCCTCGAGCCGTTCCGCATGAAGGTGCTGCGGGACACTTGGCACGGCGCCTGCTTCCAGTAAGTCTGCCGGATCGGGTCTTCCATCTCGCTGATTTTGCTCACAAACGGCCTTGCGGAGCATCCCGGACGCTTCTGTGCCGCAGACAAAACACGATTTTTTTTTCCCCCCTGTAAAACTATGAAGAGACTTTTGGTGTTAGCACACAATACCCAGTGGTGCATGACAGATGATTCTCTTAACTTGTGCAGCAGTTTTGAGTGCAGATCGGTCAGTGAAATCTCTACTTGAATGATTGACGACCTGGAGTAAATTTGCAAGTTACTGTTTATGGGTAGAAACGACACAAAGGTGGTCCAGTGACCCTTTGCTCAGATCAAACAGTAACAACCGTTTACCAGTTCCCCACTGTGAGATAAAGTTGGCACTGATAATCAGAAAGTGATGACATTTTGAATTGAATCCATGCCATCATTGTGTGGTACATTTCAAGTAGGATATAATTAGAACGAAAAACTGGCCCAGTACCCGCTTGTGGAGAAATACTTTGGTCGTGTGTGAAACTAAACAACCAAGTAGATTCTTTGTGAGCTGGCTGGTTTCCAAAATGGTGAGTCAGACTGGGACTTGTTTTTTGTTGTTGTTTTTGACGTGCCCTCTTTCGCAAGCCCACTTCACAAATTAACGTGTAACCCGGCGGCATGATCGGGAAAGTGCCAAATCCACAGGGGAAAACGCAGTCGGTGCAGTTGTTTTTGTCTTTTCGGTCTTTGATGCACTCCTCTCTTTGCACTTGCTCTTTGAGCTCGTTCACAAAGGCAGAAATAGTTCAAAGTGGGATTGATCCTTGGGGTGTTTTCACACATCATGTTACCTGCGACCTGTTTTGAAATGGCAATAATTCAACTTATGCATCCTTAGATGTTAAAATGATAAGTCGAGAAGCATTCAATCTCAACGGGTTGTTTTCACGTGATGTCACCTCGAACGGCAGCCATTTTTGATCCCTGAAATCCGTTACTCAATTATACGCAAGGTGGACGACATTATGTTTCGTATTGAAGACGCGACCGACAGCGCGTCAAGCCCAGACTGACTACTAGGCTACGTGGCATTCACACATCATGGGAGTCCGGACTGCGTCACAAAGACCCTTGATCTGTTACTCTATGTGACGGAAATCACGAAAGAGGAGCAGTGGGATCGGACACTTGTCTGCTCAAGACACTACGTAAAGGGTTAGTTCACTCTTGTTTTTTTTATAGTTAGGTTGTTGTAGCTAGCTTACGGCCATGAGAACACCTGATCTCGTCAGAGCTCGGAAGCTAGGGGGGGTTTAACCCTGGTTAGTACTCGGATGGGAGACTGCTTGGGAATACCAGGTGCTGAATTTTTTTTATAGTTGAGTTGTTGTAGCTAGCTTATGGACACGCTACCCTGAGAACGCCCAATGGGGGCCGAAATACACAGCACTGCTGGACAGAACACCCCTTGGGACGAAGTCCAACTATTTCACGTAACGTCCTCCTGGATTCATCTTTTACTTCCTTTGTTGAGGGTGTCCTCCTTTTGGAAAAAGCTTTTGGGTATCACCTGATCCAGTTTGACGTCACAGGTCAACGTACAAGTTTTTGCGTGACTTCTACGCGATTGCATTGTCACTCGTATCCTTTGTCTTCGGCTGTTGAGAACATCTGGATTTTCCGAATTGCCCGAGTGTTTGTTATCTCTGCTCACTGAAATAAGTGCACGCTGTCCTCATGCAACCCTCCATTTCATTCCTGCCAAATTTTGCCTCCCTTCAGGAGCGCAAAGCCGCAGCAGCTTGTCCTTGTTTCAGACGCCGAGTTCCACTCACCGTTGCATTCCTCACTTCATTACCGACATCTCAATTCGTGATGTCAAGTTTCCTGCAACGACTCCAGTCTCACTTTTTTATGCTATGACTAGATAAGATCCTCGAGGGTGCATGGGAGTTGGACCAACCAGTCTACATGTGTTTTGTGGACTCGGAGAAGGCATTCGACCGTGTCCCTCGGAGAGTCCCGTGGGGGGTTCTTCTGGAGTATGGGGTACCAAACCTCCTGATACGAGCTCTTGTACGACTGCTGTCAGAGTTTGGTCCGCATTGCTGGCAATAAGTCCGACTCGTTTCCGGTAAGAGTTGGACCCCGGCAAGCCTGCCCTTCGTCAAAGATTCTATTCATAACTTTTATGGACAGAATTTCAAGGCGCAGCCGAGGCGTCGACGGTGTCCGGTTTGGTGGACTCAGCATCGCATCCCTGCTCTTTGCAGATGATGCGGTTCTGTTGGCTTTATCAAGCCGTGATCTCCGGCTCTCACTGGAGCGATTCCGAGTGTGAAGCGGCCCGGATGAGAATCAGCACCTCCAAATCCGAAACTATAGTCTTCAGTTGGAAAAGGGTGGCGTGCCCTCTCCAGGTCGGGCATGAGATCCTTCCACAAGTGGAGGAGTTCAAGTATCTTTGGGTCTTATTCGCGAGTGAGGGAAGAATGGAGCGGGAGATCGACAGACGGATCGGTGCAGCATCTGCAGTGATGCGGACTTTGTATCGGTTTGTTGTGGTAAAGATGGAGCGAAGTCGAAAGGCAAAGCTCTCAATTTACTAGTCGATCTACATTCCTAACCTCACCTGTGGGCACGAGCTGTGGGTCGTGACCGAAAGAACAAGATCCCGGGTACAAGCGGCCGAGATGAGTTTCCTCCGCAGGGTGTCTGGGTTCTCCCTTAGAGAGGGTGAGAAGCTCAGCTCTCCGGGAGGGGCTCAGTGTAGAGCCGCTACTCCTCCGCATTGAGAAGAGCCAGATGAGGTGGCTGTGGCATCTGATTCGGATGAGTCCTGGACGCATCTCTGGTGACATGTTCCAGGCATGTCCCACCGGAAAGAGACCCCGAGGACACGCTGGAGAGACTATGTCTCTCGGCTGTCTTGGGAACTCCTCGGGATCCCTGCGGAAGAGCTGGAAGAAGCGGCTGGGGAAAGGGAAGTCTGGGTATCCCTGCTAAAGCTACTTCCCCCGCGACCCAACGTAGATAATGGATGGATAACTAGATAAGCCCCTAGTGCGTGTGTGTGGTTGCAGTGGAACTTTTCCAAACTTGCAAGGTTGCATTTCACTGTACACTGCACACATTACCGTAGCTTTGCGTTCTAATTAGATCGCGATCGGCGAGGCAAGCCTAAACGTCCTTTGCCCCGATAAGTATTGTCCACGCTCTGCCAGCGGAGCCACCTCCACCTCGCACAACATTCCTACACGCTGATGTCACTTTTGTTCCAGTCAACCTGGCAGTGTAGAGGCCTATACGTAGCAGCACCCTCCCGGGCTGTGTCTGCATTCCTCAACGGCGATTCAGAGATGCAAGTCTGCTGTCTGAAACGTTTTTTTTTTCTTGTCTGCCTCAAAGGAAACTTGCATGTTGTTTTAGTTCTCAATGGAATAGTTGTTGTTGTTGTTGTTACCCACAACACAGAGATTTTCTTTACCTTGATGTCGAATTCAAGGCCCGGGGGGGTGCCAGATCTGACGTAAATCTGTTTGACACTCTGAATTTCGGTGCGCGTTCACCGTTACTACTGTCCTACTTGGACTGGTACTTTTATTTCCCCGAACGTGTTGTGCTGGGTCTGCACAGGCCCTTTAAAGTCTGAAAGTAAATCGCGCTTGCGCAAAAGCCGCCGCCGGCTCATCCTAAGTGCAGCCATGTGTGTGCATGTAAACAATCAAGAATGTGGACCTACAGAGGAAAACCGCAACGGGAGTTTGTGTCCACTCATTCCTGCAGTGGGGGGAGAAACGGGGAATTGAGCCTGAAGCGCCGGTCTCACTGACCCCCGACCCTCGCGTGGCAGACAGAGCTCGGTCTGCAGATTCCAGCAGGACCAGCGAGCACCTGGATAAAGTGCTTGGCTTGACACAAAACCTTGACTACAGAGAACTTCGTTTCATGTTTACAGCCTTGTAGATGTTGTGGAATTTCACTCCGCACCTGTGACCCAACTAAACACGGCGCAAAAAGTCAGGAAACACGTGTCGGGTAGATTTGTTTCTCGGTTGTAACGGCGCTCCGTGGCAATAGATCCTAAAATGCTTGAAATCATTTATTTTTTTTATTTGCTTTTTAATTGGTGCCACATTTGTGGGGGGATTTGCGTTTGTGGGATGAGCAGCAGAGCCGCGTATTTGGGTCGCTCCCGTGAAAAATCTGCCGTCGCCGTGGACTCTTGTTTGAGTTTTGGGTACCTGTACATGTAGTCGAAGGTGTTTTTTCTTTAGCAAGGAGTCCAGATTCTTTTACGCTGGTTGACAAATGATTTTTTTTCCAGATTAATCCTCAGTGTCCAAGGCACAAGGGAATTAGGGTCGGTTATTTTCCTAAATTTGTTCAACTATGGGGAAAATGTTTGCGCACAAGAGCTGTTTCGCGGCGGAGGTCTGTGGATGCACAATAGCTTCCCGTCGCTGATGTCATCTTCTTTCTTCAGACCGCAAACTAGTGAAGAAACGGTACTTTTGCTGATTGCGGCCAGTCGTGCGTTACATTTTTTTGCCAACTTATTTTCATTCGTTTAAAGGTATGGGTTGTTTTCACGTGACGTCACCCTAATAGCTGACGGCGGCCATTTCATTTCCTTGTGCTCGTTACTCGTACATTTGAGTAGAACTTGAAGATGGCTATTTGCGGTGGCGTGGGTTGCTAAAACAGACCTGAGGTGAACAAAGATGTTCGTTATTACAAAACGCTTAAAAATATAACCAAACAAAGTGATGATTGATGATCTGCGCGGCGGTCCTGCTAGCTTGATTAGCTTGAGACGGAATGTAAACACCGACTAGGATAAAAGATGTGAACTCTCGTGGCTTACAGTTCAAAAACGGCGACTCGAAAAGCAGGCTGCAGCGTGTGCTGAGTTATGTAACGTCGGTGCACCATTCCTCGTTTATATAAAGGCATATTCAACCGCCTTTCATTTTCCATGTTAGCATACAGGTAAGTGCCCATATGAAAACGTATTTACTCACTCAGTTGTACATTAAGTAAAATCTGAATATTAGTTCACCACAAGCATAGCGAAATGTTGATTGTTTAAAACCGTGGTTCCCAAAGTGGGGTCCATGGACTTTCAGGGGGTGAAAAACCTCTTTCCAGGGGGTCCGCGACATGATGTCAGAGACAGAGTAATAATAAAATACTTTTCTGAAGAAAAGAACAAAACATTTTTTTTCTTCTGTCTCGCTATGTCTCAGTGTGAGGCGGGGTTTTCAACCTTATTAGATGTGAAGACCAAAAAAACGAACTCTTCTGGAAGCTAGTCATGATGTGAGAATTGCCCTTTCCAGTTTTAAACCACGTTTTGATTTATTGTGCAAAAATAAAAAGCAAGAGCACGAGACTCACTAAAATTGAGTATTTCTTTGTACCAGAGATGGCATAGCTGTGACCAGCACTACATTATTGGCAAAAGTTGAGGTTGGGGGTCCGGGCCCAGGTTGACTTTGGGAACCACTGGTTTAAAATTTGATGACAATGGCAGAAAGACAAAAGAATAAACAAATCCGCTATTTCACAAAATTCTCGAATCTTTCAAGTGACTAGCAAAAAAACGATCTTAACTGTAATGTTGGTCTTCTGGAAAGAGTATCGCTTAAGCTTGTTAGCTTAGCTCGGCGACACGATCAGCGCGATGGAGGTTGAAGCCGGGAAGCGCGATAGCAGCGTCTGGCACTCGTCCACAAAGTCAAGTCTCCGTGAAGCGCAGAGCCGCAGAACGTCCAAAGTCTTTCGTCGGGAGCGTTAGACGATGTCCCCGCTTACGCAGCCGGACTTGTGTACCGGTAGCGAGGGTTTGAAGAGCGCGCCGACTAGCAACTCTGGAAAAAGCTTCAGTGAATTGGCGAGAGTTGTTGAAAAAATGTCAGAAGAAGACTCTCGGACGGTTAGCGAGTCCTCTTTTGTGTACTTGAGTCCCGAGACCGCCTTGACTTCCTCACTTTTAGGCGTTAGGTAGAGAGGTTCAATGGCGCCGGGCAGGGTTGTATGGCTAATTCAGCAAAAAATGTGACGTCAGTGAAAATGACCTTTTTTTTTTTTCATCAAATATTCTTTGCCACAAATTGAAATCAAAGTTCACTTGTATGTATGAACACGAGGCCGCGCCGGATTACGTTTCCTGCTATGAATGGAACCATAATTCCCCCACTCATCGCGCAGTGGAGAAACGTTGTTACGGAGAACATTTGCAACAATCGGCCCGCCCTGAGATAAGGATCCCGTGAAAGGTGAAACGGGCCCTCCCAAAGGCCCTCAAAGTCGCAGCTAAAGGTCGGCCGACCTCCGCATCGGGGCCCCGAACAAAAGAGTCCACTCCAGCAAGGAATGCAGATTCAAGGAAATCAGGAATGTTTACTTTGTGGTGTTTTTGCAGGCCGGGCCGTTGCATTGTTCACTGGAGAACCACCTGAGTTAGTTCTGAACACTCTGGTTTTTTTTTTTTTTTTGTTTTTTTTTTTTTTGGAGGACAGATTGAAGGACAAAGGCAAAATTATTAATAGCACCTTAATGGGTGATAATTAGTTTTCTGGAATTAGCATCGGCTTGTGAAGTGCTTCCAATTGCAACGGCGGGACTGAACATTATTACGCCATATTTGTTGTGATCGTTGCGATCAGCAGCAGTGCACGCCGCACGTGTTTTGGATCAGGTTCTTTTCAGACTCTCCAAATATGCTGATCTTGAAATATTGTCTTTTCGCTGCCTTGCTTGACGGGTTGAGCTCAAGGAATGTACAATTTTGACCTCTCATCCAATCCAATGCTTTTGAGGGCCGAAGAAAAACTTTTATTTTGTTTTGTTTTTGAAATCGCATCAGCTGGAAAGCGTTGGCGTCACAGTGCTGAGGACTTGGGTTCAATCCCGGCCCTCCACAGAGGGATGCATGTTTTCCTCGGGGCACTCCGGTCCCCCCCCCCCCACATCCCAAAAACATGCAACATTAATTGGACAATCTAAATTGCCCGTAGGTGTAATTGTGAGTGCGGCTGTTTGTCTCGATCTGACCTGCGATTGGCTGGCGACCAGTTCAAGGTGTACCCCGCCTCCTGCCCCGTTGACAGCTGGGATAGGCTCCAGCACTCCCGTGACCCTCCTGAGGATAAGCGGCGAAGAAAATGGATGGATCTACAAGCGGATGCTTCACATCAAATTGGGAGGCCTTTCACACGCTGGTGTCATGGCAACCGCCGGTCCTTGCAAATCCATTACGTTATCTTTTGATTCTGTTAAAAATGCATTGTTCTCAGTTGATCAAGAAAATAACACAAATGGCAATCCTTAATTGCTTATAAGATAGCAAGTTTGGCACAAAGATGGCGTCGTCGTAATTACGTACAGAACCGAGCGTGTAAGTAGTATGTTTTTGATTGCAACTGCAATATTTCCAGGTGTGGATGCAGTTTCGGCTTCGGGAATTATCCCGCAACGTCCTGATGGAGTAAAATGATTCAAACAAGCGTGCAGTACAGGCCTCGTGTGCATTCTTCCAATTTGCTGCAGTGCAACAAGAGCCCGTTTGTTGACGCTCATAGTTTGTCGTAAGATATCCACACTCGAAGACTCAAGTGTAGCCTCTCCAGATTTGCTTCTGCAGTACGGATGCAAACGTGGCTCCTTGCTGAAGGAGATTTTCCCTGCGGTTTCTTGACTTTCGCTTGATCATCTTTGTGTGTAAATGCTACAAACAAACAACGTTAACCAACAGAAATCTCTGCAAAGACTCGGGTTGCTTTTGGCTTGACTGCAGCCAGACACTCCTAAAATTGCCTCTGGGTTCACTCAGTCTAGCAGCTTAAGTTGCGGGCAGAGAAACGATTACCGTCATTTCCGGCCTATAGAGCGCACCTGATTATAATGATATTACATTTGTAAAGGAAATACCGTTTGGTACATACATAAGCCGCACCTGTGTAAAAGCCACGAGCGCCCACATTGAAACCCACATGGAAACGCGAGATATTTATAAAGAACAGCGACCCATAGCGGGACAAGCCGAAAGAAACGTACTTTTTGCAGTACACAGAGTTTTCAATGTTTTAATATCTAAGCTTAGCTTAACATAGCAACAACACGGTAGCACGAACAGGCCTGGTTAAAAAAAAAAAACATACTGGTAAGAAAATTAAAAAAAAAAAAAAACAGCCACAGTAGTAACACGTTAGCACAGCACTAACATTAAAAAAAAAAAAATATATATATATACTACCGGTAAAAATCACTGACACGGCAGTAACACAGCAGCAACACGCTAGCACAGCACTAGCGGAGCCCTAACAGGACCGGTTAAAAAAAAAAAAAGATACCTGTAAAAATCACTGAGATGTGGCAGTAACACAGCAGCATCATGCTAGCACAGCACTAACACGGCCAGTTAAAAAAAACACAACATACCGGTACAAACCACTGGCACGGCAGCGACACGCTAGCCCAGCACTGACCCGTTTAAAAAATTAAAAAAAAAAAAAAAACATAGCGGTAAAAGTCACTTCCTCGGCACATACATTCCAACGGTCTCACTTTTACCTTTTCCGCTCGATTGCCCCCTTGCAGCCATTACAAAAAAAAAAAAAATGAACAAATTAACCCCATAAGCCGCAGGGTTGAAAGCGTGTGAGAAAGGGGTTATGTTATGTTTATTAACCCACTGTTTCATAACGCTGGCAAGTGCAGAACGGCTCAGCCAAGTTCTAAAAATGTATCTCTGACACATTATTAGAAATTGGCTGATGTCTAAAGATTTAACCAGTCGTTTCCATTTGGACTTGATGGGTGGCTGGCTCATCCAGAGACCCAACGACAGGATTGGCATATAAACTATAAAGCCAAAAAAGTATTAAAATAGTCCGAAGTGATGTCAGTAAAACTGAATCAACTACTCAGGCCAGCAAAGGACCCTTGAACGCACCATCAGTGGTCTACATTGGATTGATCATGTCACAATTCATACTTAAAATGTTTCCGTAGGTTTAGGACGATTGGTGAATCGGAGAGCAGTTTGAAGAAGGGCAGTTCCATCTATCACTTGTAGGGGTAGGAAAAAAAATACGTTTTTGGAATATTGACTGCAAGTGACACGGATGCTGATCACTTGTCCAAAGTCGAAACGGCTTCAGGAACATAACCAAAGCGCTCGAGTCTGTCGTCGATTTTTTTTTTTTTTTTTTTTTTTTTTTTTTTTTCTCTTTTCTCCGGCATCCAAAGCCGCGGCCGGGCTTCGCATAACCAGTCAGTCTCGTTCGACGGATGTTCGGCCTGCAGCCGCTTTCCCAGCTTTGCGACATTTTCAACAGTTTGCCCTCCAGTTGTTGTCGGTAAATGTCGTCTCGGTCGAGCGCACGACAGCTGGGTGCAGTCACCTGGGGAACCGAACTTCCACGCTCTGATTTCCTCCCCCAAAAAAAAAATTCTACATCTGCCGTTTTAGGATTGTTTTATTTGAAGGCCGCCTAGCGATACTGCAGCGCTCTGCGACCGGGGCTGGGATTTATCCTGGATTACAAAAGATTTCCACCTTTGACCAAAAGGCTAACGTGGTGACCCAGATAAGGAAGTGCTCCCTCAACAAGGCGTTTCTTTCCCTGACCTCAGCGACCCGCGAACTCTCGTCGCGTAAACAATTAGCATCGCCCTTATCGATGATCCCGTGATCGTTCGCACGCTTTGTAAAAAGTTCGGCATGTCGGTTTCCCCCGTCACGAACCGGTCCAGCTTTCTTTTAAGAGGCCGGACTTTTGAGTGAACTTCAGTCACGACCAAAAAAAGAAAAACCGCAGAAACCTGTTTTTTTTTTTTTTTTTTTTTTTGTCCTCACAGGTGCTCGGTGTGCCGTGACCATCTGACCAACTGGTATTATGAGAAGGACGGGAAGCTGTACTGTCGCAAGCACTACTGGGAGAAGTTCGGGGAGCTGTGTCACGGGTGCGCTCTGCTCATGACCGGACCTGCCATGGTGAGTCTGCCTCACCCTCGTGGGCCCGGTTCTGACCCCCCCCACTGACTCGATGGACTTATCGTCGATCTGTAAGCGTTTAGGCAAGCTCTCGACATCATATTATCTGTTATCTGTATCGTTATTGTTAGCATTAGAGAAACAAATATACCACAATGATTTCCACTTATTTCACAAATTGTTATGGTCATGATCATAAAAGTAAACAGTACTTTAAAAGTAGCAGTTGCAATATGATAAATGTAGGATCTCGGTGTCAAACTCGAGGCACGGGGGCCAGATCCGGCCCGCGGCATCCTCCCGCATGGCCCACGAAAGCGAATCATGTGCGTCAAATGCGAGTCACAACTGCAGATTGACATTTTGGATGCACTTGTTATTTTTTTTTAAATAAATTGAAAAAAGGAATTACTGAAAATGTATCCAATATTTTTGATGCAATCTTTGGATTTCAAAACTAGTTATCCATGAATTTGTTGTCACTTTGTCGTAATATTTTGGGATCGTACATCATCAGTATGTTCAACGCAACCTGTTTTCAGACTGATACCAGTACAGGAATTCACTCCTGAGTACTCACCGCTACCAATTTGATTGGACTTTTTGCTGCTATATAAAATTTCACTCAACACAATGACAGATAATTGTGATATTTTTTTATTAGTGTAGTGCAAATTACTGCAGAGGAGGGCTTTGTCTATTTTTTTTTTTTTAAAGTTAATTATCTGGTGGTCTGAAATGAGGCCGGTATCGGCCCAATGCCGACACCTGGTATCGGTACTCGCCCATTCCTCCTTAAGCCATAACGGTCCCTACGAGTTCAACCATAAGTACGTCACCCACTCACATAAGTGAATTTGACACCCCTGAATTCAAACTATTTCAGTTTTGGGCGCTAAAGGACTTTAGCGGCAAGTAAAACACTCAATAGGTACTTTTCATTGACGTCACGCCGACCATGTGTTTTTTTTTTTTGTTTACGACGCCATTTTGGAGGGCAAGATCGTGTCTACATATCATGGCTAGGAAACGATAAGTGTATACTGTGATGTTTTGGCAATGGTTATCGTTTGACATTTTATCTTGAAAGTCCTTTGACAAACTAACAAAGTCACAAGAAGTGTTTGAGGCACTTGTGCTGGCGTGAGGAATAAAGAAAGAAGCCACGTGTGAAACTGAGAGCATTGTGTCGACGTCACAGAACAATGAGGAAGTGAGCTAGAGAGGTTGGGGAGCGAAATAAATATCACCCACGTTAAAAAGTACATTTGGACTCGTGTCGACGTTATTCAATAACACGACAGCAATATCATAACATGGTGTCAGAGTGACGAAAGCATAACTACGGACTCACCGGGAAGAAAAAAAAAAACGAACGAAGACGACGAGGAGGCGTTCGGTGGTCCAAAATGCGTGGCGGAGATTCAAGCAACACGCTGTACTCATGTTCACAGGACTGCTTAAAAATAGAGCTGAAGAGGAAAAGTGCAGTTCCTCCTGCTGTGGATCAGGGACAACCGAAAACTGGAGTCGAAGATAAGTTGGTAAAAACGAAAAATTCCCCAATTACCTCACTCCGAAAGCAAACCCCAAGTTTCACGCGAAGGCGCAAGGTAACTGTGAGTCACGTGAGCCCGTCGTGACAGAACGCAATCTTTTAGTTAAAGACTCTACACAAATACTGTCGAGATGGTCAGAGACCGCAAACTTTTCGCTACCAACTCACCAGGTGTACGTGAAAAGTTACACAGCCAGGGGGCCGTATCGCACACTCGAAAATTAAGGCATAGCCCGCTCTCACGAGTTAGCAAAAGCGCAGCTAAAGGCTATGGCTAGCGACAGCCACGAGGTTCACGTTATCCACCGCAAATCTGGAAAGCAAAGTTTCACTGCGGATGCTAGCAAGCGTATCGACAGCCCAAAGACCTCCGTAAAGATATGTAAAAAGTGTGGAAATTAGCTAAATGCGCAGCAAAAGGTAAACACTACCTGAAGTGTTGGACCCCTTTTTCTGTCCGTTCTTCCCAAACGATGAAATATCATGATGAAAAGGCCCGTAACATGCTTATAAGCATGCCAATATTCACAAAAAGATCACAAAAAAAATGCCAGTTGTATTGTAGCTTTGACATCCAGTATGGCGTCGTAAACAAAAGTCACGTGACTCGTGACGTCACGTGAAAAATATCCATCGCATCGGAGTAACTTTAGTTGTTTTTAGTTTGTATGACTCGCAAGTCTCTCTACCTCTTCTGCTCGTTGTTGAAAGTCAAATTGTGTGAGACCAACGCACTCGCCCTCAAAGTGTGGCTTACCACCGTCAAACAAGTGCCAACAAGCCCCCCTCCCCACCCAATTAGATAATACCAGAATGCCCACAGAGCGTGTCAAAGCACTCCGTGTTCCAGTTCCTCCCGTCGACTTGGGGTGAATGCGAGCAGGCATTTAAAGGCAGCAGAATGTGTGCTCGTTTTGTTTTGTTTTTGCGGTGATTACGTTTCCAGACGATTGATACTTTTACGCAGGCCGCAGTCGAGCGCGGCGGCCGTCAGCCCCGTTTGCGCACTCGCTCCCCCCTTGAGGCCTCATTCTGTACCACGGTTCGCCGCGTGGTACACGGAGGAGCCAGTGGATCGCGGTTCAGGGGGGCCCGCCTCGGGTTCGAGTGTAGATTCGACCGTAGAGTATTGTGAGCACGTAGCAGCTGTCTGTTTTTGGTTTGTCGACAGCCAGGGTAGGCCAAAAAAAAAAAAAAAAAAAATTAACGCACTACCTTTTTTAACGGCGGCACGGTGGATAAGCTGGTAAAGCGTTCTGAGGTCCCGGGTTCAATCCCTGCCCCGCCTGTGTGGAATTTGCATGTTCTCCCTGTGCCTGCGTGGGTTTACTCTTTTTCTCCGGGTGGGCACTCTGGTTTCCTCCCACATTCCAAAAACATGCAAAATGAATTGGACACTCTAAATTGCCCGTAGGTGTGATTGTGAGTGCGACTGTTGTCTGTCTTCATGTGCCCTGCGATTGGCTGGCAACCAGTTCAGGGTGTACCCCCCCCTCCTGCCCGTCGACAACTGGGATAGACTCCGGCGCTCCCGTGCCCCTCGTGAGGATAAGCGGCTAAGAAAATGGATGGACACTTTAAGATAGTTAAGAGTACTGTCGTTTGTTTCTGTATTCATAGTGGCCACGGATGTGTAATCAACAGGGGGTACGAAGGAAGGAATTTTCAAGTCAGTGTTACAGCAGGAGCTGGATAGATAAGTGTGTAGAATTTGGATTATTTTTTATGATGATTTTTTTGGGGGAGTACCAACTTGTCGCTTGTGTTCTTGGCAAGTCAGTTACAAACTGATGAGTCAGGTGACGCGTAAGTTCCGATAACAGTGCTGACTCAGAGTTGTACGCACAACTTTAGTTTTAAATTGTCATTTTTATCCATCCATCCATTTTCTTCGCCGCTTATCCTCACGAGGGTCGCGGAGCGTGCTCGAGCCTATCCCAGCTGTCACTGGGCAAGAGGCGGGGTACACCCCGAATTGGTTGCCGGCCAATTGCAGGGGACATGGAGACAAATAGCCGAACTCACAATCACACCTATGGGCAATAAAATGTGTCCATTTGCATGTTTTTGGGGTGTGGGAGGAAACCCGAGTGCCCGGAGAAAACCCACGAAGGCACGGAGAGAACATGCAAACTCCACACAGGCGGGGCCGGAATCGAACCTCAGAACTGCGAGGCCAACACTGTACAGGTGCGCCACCATGCTGCCTTGTCATTTTCAATCAAAGCATATTTTAATACATACGTGTAGATTTGGGGGGGGGGGGGGGCTGTGCTCAAAGTTGGCATGTGCAAATATTTGCACAAATGTGATAGCACACAAACAAACATGGAAGGAAGCTAATCCGCTAGATGTGTGCACCCAAAATTGCATCTGTTAAGTGTACAAAAAACACCACACTCTTTATTGTGCACGTTCTGGGACAGCATGTGCAAATGTATTAATTTGTCACCTGATTGATCAAACCTCCGACGAATTGCGACGGCGGATTTTGTGTCTTTTACGTCTGCCAGGGAAGTGTAAACAGCGCAGTCGACATATTTGGAATCTCCGTAATTCAGGCCCACAACAAGTTCAGCTAATAGATATTCTTTTCACGTGACGTCATGAGTCACATGACTTTTGTTTACGACGCCATACTGGATGGCAAAACTACAATACAACTCGCGTTTTTTAGTGATCTTTTTGTGAATATTGGCTTGCTTATAAGCGTGTTATTGTCTTTTCATTATGGTATTTCATTGTGTGACTTATGGTTGCAAGAACGGACAAAAAACGGGGGTCTGACACTTCAGGTATTGTTTACCTTTTGCTGGTCATTCAGCTAATTTCCACATTTTTTACATATCTTTATGGAGGTCTTTCGGCTATCAATATGCCTACTAGCACCCGCAGTGAAACTTTGCTTTCCGGATAATGTGAACCTCGTGGCTGTCGCTAGCCGTAGCCTTTAGCTGCACTTTTGCTAACTCTCGGGAACGGGCTATGCCAATCGCTTTTTTCGAGGCTGAGCTCCGTCCACTGGCGGAGTAAGTTTTCGCGCACACTGGGTGAGTTGGTAGCGAAATGTATGCGGTCTCTCACCTTCTCGACGCTGTTTGTGTAGTTCCGGTCTCTAACCAACAGCTTGAGTTCTGTCACAAAGCACTCACGTGACTCACAGTCACATTGCGCCTTCTCCTGAAACTTCTATCTAGCAAATACGGGGTTTGATTTGGGAGTGACGTCATCGGATAATTTTTTTGTAATAAGTTTTTAGCAATTTATCTTCGTCTCCGGTCAGCGTCCACGTATTGCCGACATCCCGTCCTTTATCGCCGATCCACAGCGGGAGGAAACTGCACTTTTTTCCTCTTCAGCTTTGTTTTTAAGCGGTCCCGTAAACATGAGTTCGGCGTGTCGGACTTTCAAGATAAAAGATCAAACGATAACCGTAGCTTAAATATTACAGTATCTACACTTATCGCTTCCTAGCCATGATATGTAGACACGATCTTGCCCTCCAAAATGGCGTCGTACACACGTGGTCGGCGTCACGGCAATGAAAAGAATCTATTGCTGCCCACTGCTCTTTATGGAAGGGAAGAGATGGCGATGAAATGAAGGGCTATCTTTTTTTTTTCAAGTTCTATTGATTGTTTTGTTTTGTTTTTTTTTTTCCCCCGTGCAGTTTAAGCAGCCGTAAAAATTTCGACCAAACGTCTTTCGACCGTTTTCCCGAGTTCTTCTTCTCAGGTACGCGACGATCGTCCTTTCGTGCACGAGCTTGTCTCGAACACGGAGGTGCGCGGCGTCGGTTTTCGGAACGGTTTACGAGACGGCGCACGTGACCGATCGCTCTCCGGGTTGAAAGCGAGACGGAGCGTGTCGGTTGTTGGCGCGGGGGTGACATCATAGAAAATTCCAGACAGACTCCGACCCGAAGCAGGTGTTGCGCTGACGGCAGGAGACTTGCCGTAGAGAACCCTCCTTGAATTGGGAGGGGGGAGAAAAACACAACGTGGCGTTCAACAACAACGCGTTTGTGATTCCAGGTGGCCGGAGAGCACAAGTATCACCCGGAGTGCTTTGTGTGTCTCAGCTGCAAGGTGGTGATTGAGGACCGGGATACGTACGCCTTAGTCGAGCGCTCCAAACTCTACTGGTAAGTCGCCGGAGGGGCCCGTGCGTACTGCTGAGGGGGTGTTCGGAACCGTTTGATTACCGATCGTTTCGTCACAAGAAGAGGGTGAGGAAAAACGATCAGTGCTGCTCGGTGCGCAGATGCTGATCTTATTCTAGAATTATGGCCTATTTTATTTTTGTAAAAAAAAAAATAAATAAATAAATAATAAAGTTGTACAACTACAATGCTTTAATATTTTTGGACATTTTCAATGTAAGTAATTTGCCATAACTGCTTTTTTTTAATTGATCTATCGAGCTATACAAGATCTACAGCTGTCATTTTAAAGGGCCACTGTCATGAAATGCATGATTTTCAGTATATTATTAATGAAAATACGGCAGCCGGAATGGACCCATCTTTTTTTTCACCACAAAACGTGATTTTGGCATATACGGGTTTTTGTGACTCCCGCCATGAAAATCTTTTGTTTTCGAGAAGAAGCAGGAAGTGACGTACTTGGCAGGACCGACCTCAAGTGGACTCGTTTGTTTCTATTAGTTTTACCTCCGGGAAGGTAGCTCGTTGGTCCTTCGTGTTAGCCAAAATGCCAGCTCGTTGCATTGCTGGACATCGCTTGAACAATCGGGAGGAAGGATTTACCCTTCATAAGTTTGCAAGAGACCCGGTTCATCGGGAAAAATGGATTGCACATGTGCAAAGGACGAGAGCTTTGTGGGTTCCAAATGACAGCTAAGTGTGTATACAGCTACTGAAAAAAATAATCGTTTGGGGCGGACCACGTAAGCCGTCTCTCATAAGACAAGATCTGCGTACGTATGACGGGTGCTAAATGTGCCGATGTGCGCGTCGGACGGCTTCCGTGTCGGGCTCACCGGCGAAGGCTGCCGCATCGTGCCTCGCGGACGAGCACGGCTTCGGCCAGGCTGACTCATACATACTCTCTGGGAGTCTGTCGCCGCCGCGGCAGTATGTATGAGCCAGCCTGGCCGAAGCCGTGCTCGTCCGGCTGGGGTGGCTCATCTTCGGCGCCAAGGTGGCTTATCACGGTGCCGAGGCGGGCCGCTTTACGGTGTTGTCATTGCTCGCGGCTGAGTACGCTACATACTGTCATACTGTCGTGGAGTCTGTTGTGAGTTAGAAGTGATCCGCGTATCGTCTAAATACGGCTCGAAACGATAGGGTAATATTGACTCGATTATGAGACGTTCTCTTCTTCGAAAAGAGCTTTAGTGTCTGAAGGGGCGTGTCCCACAGCGGGGGCCGCAGCGTGTTTTCAATGGCGAGTGTCCAGGGTGACATCACGGGCAGGAGATGCAGCCAATATGGCGACCACTTGGATGCCGAACGACACTTTCGCAACTTTGCGCACGGATGACGCGCTCTCTGCTCATAATTCTTTGTTCGTGTAGACATTGAAGGGAATAATGTTATATGTATTTTTCATTTCACTATTTTAGAATGTTTATAGGGATGACACTTGACCTTTAAAGATATCGGTTAATTCTTCCATTTTTTTGAACATAGTCATTGTCGGTCCTCCTTCCCTGGAATGACAATTTCAGCTCGAGTGTGTCACAACATTGCATCATCTCTGCGTTTTCCTAACAATAGATTGATATCTGTCGTCGTCACTCATTTTCCATGAAACCTCGGGTGCCGCACCCCCCCCCGGGAACTGACAGCCCAGGCCAGTCGGCACTTGTAACCTCACCGCTCGTCTGCTTTCGTACGCAGCGGGAAGTGCTACAAGCAGGTGATCCTCACGCCCATGCTGGAAAAGCGCTCGCACGACTCCGTCCCGGACTCCCTCCCCCACACGGTGACGCTGGTCTCCATGCCGTCGGCGGCCAACGGCAAGAGGGGCTTCTCCGTGTCGGTGCTGCGGGACGTCAACGGCTCGGCGAGCGTGCAAGTCAAAGAGTGAGTGACGCCCGGCGAAGCCACACAGCTGACCGTTTATCGGAGACCTTCGCAATGACCCGGATTTACGTTCCGATTCACGAACGCGCGGTTTTTTTCGGGTTTTTTTTTTTTTTTTTTTTTTGTCCCCGCCAGGGTCCGAGGGATGCTCATAAGTCCCGAGGTGCGGAATGCCATCCACGTCGGGGACAGGATCCTGGAGATCAACGGCGTGCCGGTGGGGACGCTGCTGGAGGAAGAGGTGACTTTGCGCCGATCCTCCTGAACGTTCTGCTTTCATCTCACCGCCGCAGAAATTCCTCCGGCTCGTTATTGTGCATCGAGATTTCGCCATTCCGATCATTCCGCCGTCGAACGCATTCTTCAGCGGGGAGAGGATGCTATGAGCGCCGACTGCAGTAATTTGCGTTGTCACGCCTGCTCTCAAAATAATTTTCTCTCACCTGCTCAACCCTCTGTAATGTACTGGTGCTTTTTTTTTTTTTTTTTTTTTTTTTAGGCGCCTGAACTACCCAAGTAAATTAGTGCCACCAGGATTTGAATTTGAAATGTAAAGTGATGTTAACAATTCACCCGGCTACAATTCGCTGTCTAAAATTCACCGTCAGGGTTACTACAGGTCAGAACCGAACACCCAGCCAATGGAGCTTTCCGACCTGTCAATCACTTGTACAATAATAGCCAATCAGATAGCCGCATTGTCTTAACCCCTGGCTTGACACGTGCCTCTCGCCATATTGTCCCAGAATCAATGCTGGTTGTCAGTAGCGGGCGCTTGGAAAAGTTAATGTTAAGCTGGTTGTCAGTAGCGGGCGCTTGGAAAAGTTAATGTTATGCTGGTTGTCAGTAGCGGGCGCTCGGAAAAGTTAACGTACGAAGAAAATGGTCCTCAGGTGCGCTTGGGGGACGTGCATTTCTGATGAAAGATATCCTGCTAGAGTGATTAATTTTCCAAGGCCTAAAACACAGTTGATAAAGTGTCTGCGATGGATTAAGGCTCACGGAAGAACACACGTACAACTAAATGTGGACGATATCAACAAATACTAGGCTATACGTTTGAAAGTAAGTGATGGAGAAGTATATTCCATGAGTTTGATTTAATTATTAGCAGTGTTTTATACATTGCAGGAGAACAAATTTCACTTTGTTAGTGTATCACTGACCTGGTGAATGAAGTGTGTCATGTTTTATGCCCAAGAGTCGGGTTAGCGATACGTAAATGCAAGACAAATGTCTATTTGCCTATTTGTATGACATCGGACTTTTAAGACCGAGCGCTGGGTTCCGTCACGAGCCAAGTCTAATGAGTACACCCACTCACCTATAAAGACTACAATGATATTACTCGTGATCTTTCCAAGTAAAAAGTACTCCCCCTGCTTTACATGCGCGGTCCGATTCCACTATTTGATCCTGTTGGATTTCTATATGAAGTTTGTGAGGCGTCAAACTTTTTTGCATCGATCGCCATTGCGACCTGCTCCGTCCAAAATCTTAATTCCGTGTACATATCCTTGCGTGATGTAGTTGAGACCTCTCTGTAGAACTCTCTTGGACAAGTCTGGCGCATTTGGCAAAAACCATACCGCGATATTACCTGGAATACGTGTTAGAGAATCCACTTCAAACCTGTTCTGTTCAGTCACCATTTTGGAAGACTGTGGGAGATGGCAACTGTAGCTTAGGGGGGCGGAGCTGAAGATCACCAGTCGGAAAGTGACGTCACATGACCAAGAAAGCGTGACTGGATTGGCTGGCTGTTCGGTTCTGACCTGAAGTAACCCTGACTGGTGGCACAGACGGTGAATTTTAGACAGCGAATTGTAACCGGTTGAATTGTTAACATTGAAAAGTTACACTGAAATATTGAAAATATCATTTTACACTTCAAATTCAAATCCTGGTGGCACACGTTTAGTTCCGTACTGAACAATCTTACGGCAAAGCAACCTTTGACCCTAAGTGAGTCTTCAATCATCCTAAGAAAAGGGAGGGAAACGCGTACTGTACGTACAGGAAGTGCACGCAAACTCCTCTTGAGGCAGGATTCAAACCTCCAACCTCAGAAGAGTGAGCCCGATGTGCAACCCACTCGTTCCGGGGTGTATTAGCACCTCTCTCAACGAGAATAATAAAACACTAATAAATCAAAACCTTTCTGAACTTTGCGCTTGGCCTCCTGCGTCCGTACGGGATTCTGATCAAGTCCAAATGCTGAGCAAGCTTTTTTGTTTGTTTTTTTTTTTTTTTCGCGTAGGTGGACGACCTCATTCACCGCACCGGTCAAACGTTGCAGCTGCTTTTGGAGTACGACCCGGTGAGGCAACGTTTGGACCGACTCCGCCTGGAGTCGTCCAGGGACGCCCTGGGAGCGCCGGCGACGTCCCGCATGCGCTTGTCGTCGCCGTCCAACGCGGTTCTGGAGAGAACCCAGGTGGACCACGGCACGCTGAAGAGGAGATCTTTGAGGTTCGAGGGACAAAAAAAGTGCAGAAACTTTACCGAATGAATTTATGGAATTGATCTCGTCGTTGATTTCAGACGAAGTAACAGCATATGCAAGTCGCCCGGGCCCAATTCCCCCAAAGAAGATCTTTTCATCACCCGGGACATCGGACGCTCCGAATCTTTGAGGTCGTCCAGCAGCTGCTCCCATCGCATCTTCAGGCCGTGTGACCTCATCCACGGCGAGGTTTTGGGAAAAGGCTTCTTCGGACAGGCCATCAAGGTGCCGCCGCCGCCGTCTTCTTCCTGTCCCCGTAAAACGAGGCTCCGCCACCCCCACTTGCGGATGTCGTGAAGTCAACGAGGGTTCTGTTGCTTTTGTACGGCCCGCAGGTGACTCATAAAGCCACGGGGGAGGTGATGGTGATGAAGGAGCTGCTGCGCTGCGACGAGGAGACCCAGAAAACCTTCCTGAAGGAGGTAATCGGTTCCAGGAAGCCGGCGCTTTCCTCAACGGGCAAAACCGTGCCGTGTGCCGACCCGTAATTTATTCGATCTTCTTGCGGAGAGAAACGCCGCGCGCTCCAACAATGATTTCTTTCTTTCTTGCTGTTTGCGCGACTTTGTCAAATGATTGATTTGGGCGTTTAATATTTGTTTTCACGCGGTTCATATTTCACACTTAAGCACAACGGTTTTCAAACTCATTTTTCCCGCGGGGCCCGCATTGTTGTTCCGTTTTCCCTCAGAGGTGCCTTTATGATTGTGGAACAAAAATGTTTCATCACCGAAATCATGTTTCCGTCATCAATTTATGAACCGGTTTTGGAATCAGAAATCAAAGGCGATGCGTTTTTCAACTATTCACATTTGGAAATGCAAAAATGCTTAGAATATCTCTACTTTATCATGAAAGATGTGTGACAATTTGAAATTTGACACTCTTGATGCGGCTTCAACGGGCCACACTAAATGATGTGGTAGGCCAGATCTGGCCCCCGAGCCTTGAGTTTGACACCTGTGATTTTGCCCCAAAAAAATGACGCGTCTTTTTATTCTCTCCCCCCCTCACCGAATTTTTAGGTCAAAGTCATGCGGGGGCTGGACCACCCTCACGTCCTCAAGTTCATCGGCGTACTGTACAAGGACAAGCGGCTCAATCTGATCACGGAATTCATTGAAGGCGGCACCCTCAAGGACTTCATCAGGGACACGGTGGGTTCTAACCTCACATTAAGGTCCACTGTCATCAAATGCATGACTTTTAGTTATTAATGAAAAAACCGGCAGCCGGTATGGGCTCATCCGTTTTTTTTTCACCACACCCCATGATTTCGACGTAGATGGCTTTTTGTAACTCCCGCCGTGAAAATCCTCTCGAGGGATTTGTTTTCGAGAAGAAGCAGGACCGCCCTCAAGTGGACTCGTTTGTTTCTATTAGTTCTACCTCTGGGATGGTAGCTAGTTGTTCCTTCGTGTTAGCCAAAATGCTGGCTCGTCGTATTGCTGGATATTGCTCGAACGCTCGGGAATGCGGATTCGCTCTTCATACTTTTCAAAAAGACCCGGTTTGTCGTGAAAAATGGATTGCACAGGTGCAAAAGACGAGAGCTTTGTTGGTTCCAAATGACAAGTAGGTGTGCACACGGCTACTAAAAAATAGTAATAGTAGGCAGGGGGACGTAATCCGTAAATTTGGAGTGCTAAATGTGTCAATGTGCGCATCAGAAGGCTTCCTGCAGCAGGCCTTGTGGATCGCCGCTGGCCTTGTCAACACGGCTTCAGCCAGGGGGGCTCGTCGCACGCGGAAGTGGATCGACTTGGAGGCGGTTTGGCCGCGGCCTCACAGTCGTCGTCGCTCGCGGGTGGCATTGTTTTTATAACTGCCGGGGATTGGACAGGGAGGCGGTTTGGCCGCGTCGTCGTGTCGCTCGCGGGCGTCGTCGCTAGGTAGTTTGGCTGCGTGCGGTTTGGCCGTGATCCGCATATCATCTAAATATGGCTCGAAACGATAGGGTAATATTGCCCCGGTCACTTCACTCGGTAGTGAGACGTTCTCTTCTCCGAAAAGAGCTTCCCTGTCAGAAGGGGCGTGTTCGTCTCCCATGTTAGGGTCCACCGCGTGTTTTCATTGGCGAATGTCCGGGTGACGTCACGGACAGAACATGAAGCCAATATGGCGACCGCTCGCATGTCGAATGCCTCGTTCTCCACTCATATTTATTTTTTTCGTATAGACATCAAAGTGAATAATGTTCTATATTTTTCATGACAATATTTATTTTAGAATGTTTATAGGCATGACACTTGGGCTTTAAGGAGCAGAAACGGATGTGTGCCCCCCAACCTGAAGTAAACTTAAATTTGTTACAAGTTTGGCTGCTCCGGTGAAAAGGAAAGTTTTTTTTTTTTTTTTTTTTTTTTTTGCGATCCGACATGATAAAAATATTGTGACGGTGTCCAAGCTCATCTTTGTCCGCAGCCTTCTTTTGGATTTTCATTCATCCGGGTCTGACCTTTATCTTTGTGTAGGATCCGTTTCCATGGGAGCAACGGGTGAGCTTTGCAAAGAGCATCGCGTCTGGCATGGTGAGTTCGGCTGTTTGAGCGCATCGATTTATATTAGCGTGCGTTCTGGAATGGAAAAATTCGTAGAAATGAGCCGTGCGCAAGGGTTACGGAAAAGTGCAATATTTTAGTCTTGGACAAAGGGAATTACTGTCATTTTCGGCCTATAAGCCACAACTTTTTTCACACTCTTTCAACCCTGCAGTTTATGTGGTGATGCGGCGCTAGCGTTAGCGCACCTTGTTATAAGCCTCGGTACACAGAAAGAGGTTAACGCTAGCATTAGCGCACCTGGTTGGCAGTGCCAGCGTTAAACTCTGTGTACCGAGGCTTATAACCAAGTGCGCTCTGTAGGCGGGGAATTACGGTAGCTCAGTTAGCGCTGAAATGCCCCATGACCACCAACTCATTGCGGACTTATTTATCTTAACGCGTTAGCAGTAGCTCGGTGCTAGCATTAGCGCACCTTGTTATAAGCCTCGGTACACAGAAAGAGTTTAATGCTTGCGTTAGCGCAGCTTGTTAGCGGTGCTAGCGTTAAACTTTCTGTGTACCGAGGCTTATAACCAAGTGCGCTCTGTAGGCCGGGAATTACGGTAGCTCAGTTAGCGCTGAAATGCACCACGACCACCCTCTCATTGGAGACTTATTTCAGCCAATATTTTTTCATCTCTGACAGAAATTGTGCAAGTTTTAGGTTCTTTATTTTGGTCTTCATGCTTTCCTCCTAATTGTCTTTGTTTCAGTCTTATCTACACTCCATGAGCATCATACACAGAGACCTCAACTCTCACAATTGCCTGGTCAAACTGGTACGTGACAAAGCGTCTCCGCTGACGTAGTCACTCGGTCTCCGGCAATCAGCTCCAAAATGAATTTTTCGACAGGACAACACTGTGGTCGTCGCCGACTTCGGGCTGTCCCGACTGATCGTAGAAGAAAAAGTCAAGCCTTCGCCCGAGAAGAACTCCGCCAAGAAGAGGGTGTTCCGCCGCATCGACCGGAAAAAACGGTACACCGTGGTCGGAAACCCGTACTGGATGGCTCCAGAGATGCTGAACGGTGAGTTGCGGCGTCAAACTACCGTAATTTCCAGCCTGCAGAGCGCACCAGATTATAAGCCTCACCCACTACATTTGTAAAGGAAATACCATTTGGTACATACATACGCCGCAGCTGTGTCAAAGCCGCAAGTGCCCACATTGAAACACGATATATTTTCAAAGAAAGATGGTACACAGAAAGAGTTACCTTAACTTGGCTGAACATATCAACAACACGGGAGCACGAACAGGCCTAGTTGAAAAAAAAAAAACATGCCGGTAAAAAAAAACAGCCATGGCCGCTACACAGTACAGCAAAAACATAAAAAAAAACATAACTAAATCACTGAGATGGGGCAGTAACACAGCAGCAACACGATAGCACGGTGCTAACGCTAGCTCGGCACTAACATGGCTGTTTAAAAAAAACAAACAAACAAAAAAAAAAAAAACAGCCACGCCAGCAACATGGTAGCACAGCACAAAAAAACATACCTAAATCACTGAGACGCGCCACTAACACAGCAGCAACATGATAGCACAGCGCTAATACTAGTACAGTGTTAACAGGCCCGTTTTAAAAAAAAAAAAAAAACGTACCAGGAAAAAAAACACTGCCGCGGCAGCTACACAGTATCGGTAGCACAACACTAACATTTAAAAACATACCTTAATCACTGAGACATGGCAGTAACACAGCAGCAACATGCTAGCACAGTGCTAACGCTAGCGCGGCACTAACATACCGATAAAAATTACTGAGACACGGCAGTAACACACCAGCAAGACCTAGCACGCCGCCAATGCTAGCACAGCTAACAGGGCCGAAAAAAAAAAAACATACCGGTAAAAATCACTGAGACATGGCAGTAACACAGCAGCAACACGCTAGCACAGTGCTAACGTTAGCGCGGCGCTAACAGGCTGTTTATAAAAAAACATACTGGTAAAAATCACTGAGACACGGCAGCAACATGCTAGCACAGTGTTAACGTTTGCGCAGCGCTAACGAGCCGGTTTAAAAAAAAAAAGAACATACCGGTAAAATTCACTTCCTCGGCACATATATTCCGCCGGTCTCACTTACCTTTTCCGCTCGAGTGCCCCCTTGCGAGAAAAAAAAAAATGTACCACATAAACAGCGGGGATGAAAGCGTGTGAAGAAATTCGCGGCTTGTAGGCCGGAAATTAAGGTACTAACCTGTTGTCAGTCGAGCGTGAGCCGGGTCGCTCAATGCCGGGTTTGCGTTTTCAGGTAAACGCTACGACGAGAAGGTGGACATCTTCTCATACGGAATTGTCCTTTGCGAGGTAAGAACCGAAACCTTATCAAATGTCATTTTGCGCTGGAATAAATCCTGACGCCGCGATGTTTATCTGTCGCCCGAATGTCCTGTGATCCAGATCATCGGAAAGGTCTACGCCGACCCGGAATGTCTCCCCAGAACTCTGGACTTCGGTCTGAACGTGGGGAAGTTCGTGGAGAAGTTCCTCCCCGAAGACTGCCCGCCGGCGTTCTTCCCGCTGGCCGTGGCGTGCTGCGACCTCACACCGGACAACCGGTGAGCACCCGTTAGGAGTTTGAAATGGAACCCAGAATTTTCCTCTCCACCGACACCCTCTTGCCTCTTGTAGTCCCGCATTCCAGAAACTGGAGGACTGCTTCAAAGCGCTGTCCCTCAACCAGGAGCTGGGCATCCCGCTCCCGTCCGAACTGGACGAGCTCCATCAGAGTCTCAGTCGGCTCCACTGGCCCAAAGACGGTTCTTCACCGGACGAGCCCCAGGCGGCCACTCCGGACTGTTCCGCTTAGGAGCCGGCTATCTTTTTTCCAGCCGCGCAGCCCCTGTCACCTGCTCCGACGGGGGGGGGTTGGGAACCGCAAGGACCCGGAGAACCTGCTGGGGCCGCTCTAGTATGTGGTGGCGGGGAAGGTTCCAAGTTTACGGGGTTACAAATTTTTCCACCTCCGCGGAGTCAGGGTATACCGATACTTGGTTTTGGGTTTTGTTTTGTTTTTTTTTTTTTTTTTGCGGGTCCAACGCAAGCCGCATCGCGGCCGCAGCACATGAATTTTCTCACAAATGATGAATTTGCCGCCTAAAATTTGGATTCCAGGCACGTGAAAAAGTTGTTTCTCGAGTTTTGCACTTTGTACCACTTTGTCCCGCTCCGTTTAGTTTTTTGTTTTTTTTTTTTTGTCGCCTAAACTCTCACCGAGGTCACGTTTTCCATACACTTGCTGCTGTTTTATAGTTCTCAAAAAAGGGCTCGTTTGTGATGACTTTCAAACCTATTTTGTACTGGAGAACTGGATTTTTTTTTATATATATTCTCATCCATATCATGTAGATATTGTACATAAGGCTGGATTTTAGGTCTTTGTTTTTTTTTTTTTAATCAGGAACTTTTAGATTGTAGACATTCCAATCCGACGTGTGTGTTGATCTGCTATTTTATTAGCCGTCGTCGTAGCGTCAAGGTACTGACGGCTGTTACCGCTAATATTTAATAATTGATAGTTTTCCCGAAATAAACCCGCAGCTGCTTAGCACTGTTATCGTTCATTTTTGGGGTTTGTGGTTTTTTTTTTTTCATGGGTAAAATAAACATTTTCTTCCAAGAACACAAAACTAAAATGATAACGTGTTCACGTACAGTTGAAGGCAGACGTTTACGCCCACCGTGCAAAAACACGCATTTCATTTTTTTTTTTTTTGTCTCACCGTCTGAAGTCACATCAGACTAAACCTCAGCTGTTTCAGGTCAGTCAGCATCGCCGAAATTATTTCATTTTGTTAAATGCCACAATAATGACAGACTTTTTTTTTTTGGACAATTTTTTCATTATTATTATGAGGATTTTTTTTGTTTGTTTCTTTACGACTAATGGCTTCATTCTCAGTGAGTGACCTTTCACCCCATGTCGGTGCAGGACTCGTTTGACTGGAAAATAATGATACTTCGTTACCAGCTTCATCCAGCATCTTCATAAGGTCTTTAGTTTTTGTGCACTTCAGATCGATAAACATTCGTCTCTGGAACACACAAGCCCGTATTCTTCCCGAACAATCTGAGGCTGGACATTCCCGTGCATATAATTGTAACATGGTGGTACCTTCAAGCATTTGGAAATTGCACCCAAGGATGAGCCAGACTTGTGGAGCGCCACGATTCTTTCTCTGACTTCTCTGGCCGAATTCTTTTGATTTTCCCAGAGATTTTAAAGAACGAAGCAGAGTTTTTGAAGTGTGGCCTGAAATCCACCTCAGGTGTGCTGTCAATTAACTCGCATGTTGTCAGTTAACCTATCAGGAGCTTCCGAAGCCATGACATCATCTGAGATTCCATGTGTTTTTGAGGACATTCTACTTTTTCTAAATGTAAACTTTCCACCTCTATCCATCCATTTTCTTCACCGCTTATCCTGACAAGGATCGCGGAGAGTGCTGGAGCCTATCCCAGCTGTCAGCGGGTAGGAGGCAGGGTACACCCTGAACTGGTTGCCAGCCAATCGCAGGGCACATGGAGACAAACAGCCAATCGCACTCAGAATCACGCCTAAGGGCAATTTAGAGTGTCCAATTAATGTTACCTATTTTGGGATGTGGGAGGAAACCGAAGTGCCAGAGAAAACCCACGCAGGCACGGGGAAAACATGCAAACTCGTCACAGGTGGGGCCGGGATCAAACCCAGGACCTCAGAACTGTGAGGCCAACGCTTTACCAGCTGGGCCACCGTGCTGCCCGATTTGTATATTTCAGACCAGAAAACGATCTCTGGGACACAGAGCCCATCTCCTCCCTGAACATTCCCATGCATATAATGGTAATATGGTGGCACCCTCAAGCATTTGGAAATTGCACCCAAGGATGAACCAGACTTGTGGAGCTCCATGATTCTTTCTCTGACTTCCTTGCCAAATTCTTTTGATTTTTCTCAAGATTTCAAAGAAGGAAACTTAATTTTTGAGGTGTGGGCTTAAATTCACCCCCAGGTGTGCTGTTAATTAACTCATGTTGTCAGCTAACCTATCAGGAGCCTCCTAAACCATGACATCATCATCTGGGCTTCCCCTTGTTCTTTCAGTACTTTTTGTAAATGTAAACTTTTGACCTCAACGAAAATAATAGAAAACCCTTATGATATTGAATCATTATTGTGGCACTTAACAATATGAAATAATTTTCGGGATCATGGCTTACCGGAAACAGTCGAGATTTAGTCTGATTTTACGTCAGACAGCAAGATAATAAAAAAAAAAAAAAAAAGTGAATTGTGCGTTTTTTTTGCACAGTGTATTTAAACGGCTGACTTCAGCTGTACATATTTCCATTTTGAGACTGGACCATAGCACACTTTATGACTATTTTCATGTTTTACTTTGAAGTGATATACTGTGATACTCTTCTTTTGCATGTCAATCTTGACTCGTTTAAACAAAAAAACGCATCACTATTGGTGACGTGGCGTAGGTCATTAGTCGTGGTTTTTAAAATCCTAATTCGTGACCATTTGTTGCGTATTTATTTTAGTCATGACAAAATGTTTCACTAAATACATGCTATGTTGTGGAATATATTTCTTTTGATTGCATTTTTATGTTCACACTAAGTTTAACTTGAATTATTTTTTTTTCCACTGTTGACCTCAGGTCACTGCAAATGTGTAGCTTCGAATGACCAGCAGGGGGAGTTAAAGGTTTCCATGTTGATTAATCCTGCAGTCAGTATGAATTTCGACAAATGAAATAAAACATTCCAGTATCTGCTTTTTTGTTTTTATTTCAGTTCGACTGAAAAGCAAACACAATTTCCGGCAGTGCATTTCCACGGAATTGCGTTGAGAATCTCTCTTCTGTGGTACACGATACAATGGACACTTCCGACCTGTCAATCACTGGTATGATAATAGCCAATCAGGTAGTTGCATTGTCTTCAGCCCTGGCTTGACACGCCCCTCTCGCCGTAATTGTCCCAATTGTCAGTAGCAGGCGCTTGGAGAAGTTAATATTATGAAGAAAATGGTTCTCAGATGCGCTTGGAGAACAACTTTCACTTTGTCAGTGTATCACTAACGTGCTGAACAAAGTGCGTCGTGTTTTATGCCGACGAGTCGGTTTCGTAATACGTAAATGCGCCATGTCATGCAAGAGATATGTCTGCCTATTTGTATCACATCAGACCTTTAAGAGAGAGCACTGGGTCTGAGTCGTTAGGAGTCACTGATGGCGTAGTGGTACACATGCCCGCCTTTGGTGCGAGCAGCGTGGGATCGATTCCCACTCAGCGACGGTGTCGATATCTGCCCTGCGACTGACTGGCGACCAGTTTAGGGTGTAGGCCGCTTTTCAAGCTAGCCGGGATAGGCTCCGGCTTTCCCGCAACCCTTGTTAGGATAAGCGGATTGGACCATGACATGACTTATAAAGACAACAATGATATCGCTCGTGATGTTTCCAAGTAAAACGTACTCACCCTGCTTTACATGCGCAGTACGATTCTACTATTTTAACAATATGACGTTTGTGAGGCGTCAACATTTTTTTTGGGATCGACCACCGACGTTTTATCCCGCTCTGTCCAAAAAAATCTTAATTCCGTGTACGTATCCTTTTGTGAAATAGTTGAAACTTCTCTGTAGAACTCTCTTGGACAAGTGAAAAAAACATACCGCAATTTTATCTGGAATATGCGATAGAGAATCCACTTCGAACCGGTTCTGTTCGGTCACCATTTTGGAAGCTTGAGGGACATGGCAACTGTTGCTAAGGGGAGGCAGAGCTTAATATCGCCGGTCGGAAAGTGATGTCACATGACCAAGAAAGCGTAACTGGATTGGCTGGCTGTTCGGTTCTGACTCAGACCTCGGCGATGCGCATCCGGACATATATAGCGGATGGAAACGCCGTGGTTACGTGCAATCTCGTTTCGATGGGGGGGGGGGGGGACACACATTAGTGGAGCTGCGTTTATATCACAAAGAGTTTTTGGGGGGGAGACGCCAGCGGGCTCGTGCAGCCGTCGCGCTTCCAAAGGCAGCTCCCGTTCGGCCCGACGCTTGCCTGCCGCCGGCAGTCTTGTGTCATCCAGAGGACCAACGCGACTGCCTTTCATGCTTCCTGAGAGAAACATTTGTCCTGTCGTTCCTTAACCTGTGCAACTGAAGTACTAAAGTACTTTCACTCGTCAAAGTGCTTTCCAAAGTAGAGTACTGTGCTATAAGGCATTTGTGGAGGGAGGGGGGGTGGGGGTCTTTTTTTTTTTTTTTTTAAATTCTATCTTTTCAATTTCACCTTCCCATCTGTCATTCCACTCTGAATATAAATCTATTTGCAATATATCTATGTACACGATTCTCCCTCGGCACAATTTTCACATATTCGTCCACTTTCTCCTCAAAAGTATGTACAAAACCAAAAGGGTACGAACGACGCCCGTGCGCCGCGTCGTTACTCGGACTGTAACAACGCTGACAAAGTCACCGCACTCCGAATAAAGAGCGTACTTTTTGGACATCAAAATTAAAAGAAAAATAAAATAAAATGACCACCTTTCCATTTTTTCACATAAGTCCTCATTTGTCTCTCGTAGGCAAAAGGATCAGTCTCGGGTTCAAATTCCGCTTCCTGACTCCAAACAGGTCATTTCGGTCTCCTAGAAGAACACGTCGGAAAGTCCTGACTGAGGCGGACGGGGGGGAGGGGGAGCGAGGGGCGGTCGAAAGCTCACTCACGCTCCGGGAGTGCCCGCCCGCTGGCCCGTGAGGGGGTCGGCGCCCTCCGCCTCGACCGGGGTGGTCTCGCGCCGGGCCGTGACCACCAAGGTGTTCTCGTCCACCAGCTCGCACGTCGGGTTGGAGAAGGCCGACAACGGGAGGGTGATCCTCTGCATCTCACGCTCGCACGCTCGCTGCTCGTGCCGCTTCTTCAGGTCTCGGCCCCTGCGCGCACACACGGGACCGTCATTTCCGACGTTTATGCGGTGATGCGACTAATATGCGCATTTTTTTCCCAATGGCCGCAAGGGGGCCACTCGAGCGGAAAAGGTAAGAATGAGACCAGTGGAACAGATGTGCCAAAGAAGTGACTTTTACCGGCCCTGTTTGCGTTAGCACTAGCGTTTATTGTCGAATTATTCACGTCTAACTTTTGTCTGCATGTTTTTCATATTTTGGTTATCTTGGCAACAAAAGAGGCACAAAATATTAAGAATGCTTACCGTAATTTCCAGCCTACAAGCCGCAACTTTTTTCACACGCTTTCAACCCTGCGGTTTATGCGGGGATGCGGCTTATTTATCCATTTTTTTCTAAACGGTCGAAAGGGGGCACTCGAGCAGAAAAGGTAAGAATGAGACTATATGAGAATATATGTGCAGAGGAAGTGGCTTTGTTAGCGCTCTGCTAGCGTGTTGCTGCTGTGCTAGCGTGTTGCTGCTGTGTTACTGGCGTGTCTCAATGATATTTACCGGTAAGTTTTATTTTAACCTGCCCTGTTAGCATCAGCACTAGCGTTAACGCTAGCTTTAGCGCGGAGCTACCATCAGCACTAGCATTTATTGTCGAATTATTCATGGCTAACTCGTCTGCGTGTTTTTCATATTTTGCTTATCTTGGCGACAAGAGGCACAAAATATTAAGAATGCTTACCGTAATTTCCAGCCTATAAACCGCAACTTTTTTCACACGCTTTCAACCCTGCGGTTTATGCTGTGATGTATTTGTGCATTTTTTCAATCAATATTATAATATATAATAATAATATGTGTGCTGAGAAATGAATTTTACCGGCCTTGTTAGCACTGTGCTCGCGTTAGCGCTCTGCTATTGTGTTGCTGCTGTGTTACTGGAGTGTCTCAGTGATATTTACCAGTAAGTTTTATTTTAACCGGCCCTGTTAGTATTAGCGTGGTGCTAGCGTAAATACGCTAGCTTTAGCGTGGAGTCAGTGCTAACGCGGGGCTAACACTAGCATTAGCGCCACACCAGCATTAAAATCTTTCTGTGTACCGTCTTTATTTGTAAATATCTTGTGTGGGCACTTGCGGCTTTTACACAGCTGCGGCGTAAGTATGTACCAAATGGTATTTCCTTTACGAATGTACTCAGTGAGGCTTGTAACCAAGTGCGCTCTGTCGGCCAGGAATTACGGTATTCGTATTAACACAATTTTTTACCGATTTACAGTACAATTACAAAGGCTACTGGATGGAAATTGACTCAAAATGCGGCTAGACTCATAGATTTAGCAAGCTAGATAGATTTAGCGCTCTGTTTATTGTATCACCGAAGGGAGAACCTTGAAGCAAAAACTTATTTTTAAAAGCACATTTTGCCTCAAGCATATTGTGCATATAATCCCGGATTCATAAATCTATTTGCTGTTCATCTGTGTTGTGTTTAACTCCAAATTCTTTTCATAAACCCCAAGATGCTTCGGGGGGAAAAAAATTATGAACATTAGCAACATAAACAAAACAAAACCCCCCGAGCTGAATTCTAAAAGTGGTTCATTCGAATTACCGCACAGCCCGAGGAGGAATCGCGCCCGTTTTTGGGTGCCGCGACGCCCCCCGAGCGGAAACAAGTCGGCAGATGGCGAACACGACGAGCCGGCGTGACTCGTCTCGACGGAGGACGAGCCGCACTCGTGCCGCTCGGGATCCCAACGAGGGAGAAGCACAGTTGGCGTTTCATCCGTTTATAATTCAGTGAAGAGGCGAAATGAGACGATGACGACGGAGTCGCCGCAAATTGTATCACGCCGTTCTTGCGCATAAAACACATGACATCACGTACTCCTCCTCCTGATTAATCAGCCTCGAAAAATAGAAAAAAAATGTATCATCTTATCTGGCAGCCGAAAGCAGAAGCGACTCATCTTTTATCCTTTCGTTATTTGGACTCTACGGCGGCAAATCTCGGCAATATCCACTTTTCCGGGAATTTCAAATGAAAACGCTTTAAGAACAGACACCAAAACAACTTTCATTTTTCATTTCCTGTCCCCCCCTAGCGTGTTTTTTGTCTACTTATTTTGTCAAAATAGCTTAGTTGCGGTTTTCGTCCTCCTCATATGACCAACGCATCTGAACTTCGAGTCCCCTGTCGCTCCGTGACGTTCCTCAAGGCGCTCGTTCAGGGCACTGACCTTTTGTAGAAGTAGCCGAAGGTGATGCCCGCCCCGAGAACGATTATGACGGCCACCATGACGATGCCGAGGGCGTAGCCTGAAAAACGACACACAGCAAACGGCGGGTTGGCGTCTCCCGTCGGAGAGGCGTGGCCTGTGGAGCTCGCGCGCGTGACGTCACCGTTTTCACGGCGCCGGATTGCCGGTCACACAGAGCTGCTCGACATTGCGGGAGACATTGAACCGGAGGAGAATATTTACAGTACTCGAAACCTGTTGTGCTGTTGGTTGTCACAACAGACGAGACAGATATTCAAAGAGATCATTCTATGGAATACCAAGTGAAAAGACCGGAAAATATCGATAGATTTCGGCAATTCAACGTGTTGGATGGTGCCCGACCAAGATAGACACACGCTTGTGTAACGATCGCTTAATTTCAAACAGGTATTATTCTTCTCAATATCAAATTACCAAAAAGTATTTATAATGCCAAATTGGCTCATTTGAGAACAATGCGTATTTTAAAAAAAAAAAAAAATGTCTGTCGCAGAGCTTTACGGAGGTTAACGTGTGGCCGCAATCGCTTCCGTGTACGTTCCGTGGAGACGACTGTCCTCTTTTTTTTCCCCCCCTCAATCATAGTTAATGAATTCGAGTTTGTGTAAAACCAGGGGTCCAATATTTAAAAATTGGCATTTGTATTGAATACTCGCAGAAAAAATGCAGCCCTACGGGGGCACAAACCAGTGCAATCTGTAGGCCGGTCCCAAGCCCGGATAAATGCAGAGGGTTGCGTCAGGAAGGGCATCCGGCGTAAAAACTGTGCCAAACAAATATGAGCGTTCGTCTAAAGAATCCCATACCGGATCGGTCGTGGCCCGGGTTAACAACGCCCGCCCCCGGCACTGCTAACCTGCAGGGCGTCGGTGGAAATTCAGCTACTGTGGGTCGAAGACAAAGAAGAGGAGGAAACCGGATCCAGCGTCAGAAGAAAAAAAGGAATGCACAGAGCCTACAACTGAGTGTAGGGACTTTGAATGTTGGGACTATGACAGGAAAAGCTCAGGAGTTGTTTGACATGATGATTAGGAGAAAGGTTGATATTCTGTGCATCCAAGAGAGCAGGTGGAAAGGTAGTAAGGCTAGAAGTTTGGGAGCAGGGTTTAAATTATTCTACCACGGAGTAGATGGGAAGAGAAATGGAGTAGGGGTTATTTTAAAGGAAGAGCTGGCTAAGAATGTCTGAAGGTGAAAAGAGTATCAGATCGAGTGATGAGACTAAAATTTGAAATTGAGGGTGTTATGTACAATGTGGTTAGCGGCTATGCACCACAGGTAGGATGTGACCTAGAGTTGAAAGAGAAATTCTGGAAGGAACTAGATGAAGTAGTTCTGAGCATCCTAGACAGCGAGAGAGTTGTGATTGGTGCAGATTGTAATGGACATATTGGTAAAGGAAACAGGGGCGATGAAGAAGTGATGGGTAAGTACGGCATCCAGGAAAGGAACTTTGAAGGGCAGATGGTGGTGGACTTTGCAAAAAGGATGGAGATGGCTGTAGTGAACACTTATTTCCAGAAGAGGGAGGAACATATAGTGACCTACAAGAGCGGAGGTAGAACCACGCAGGTAGATTATATTTTGTGCAGACGATGTAATCTGAAGGAGGTTACTGACTGTAAAGTAGTGGTAGGGGAGAGTGTAGATCGACAGCATAGGATGGTAGTATGTAGGATGATTCTGGTGGTGGGTAGGAAGATTAAGAAGACAAAGGTAGAGCAGAGAACCATGTGGTGGAAGCTGAGAAAGGAAGAATGTTGTGCGGCCTTCCGGAAAGAGGTGAGACAGGCTCTCGATGGACAACCGAAGCTCCCGGAAGACTGGACGACGACAGCCAAGGTGATCAGAGAGACAGGCAGGAGAGTACTTGGTGTGTCATCTGGTAGGAAAGGGGAGAAGGAGACTTGGTGGTGGAACCCCAAAATACAGGGAGTCATACAAGGAAAGAGATTAGCGAAGAAGAAGTGGGATACTGAGAGGACTGAGGAGAGGCGAAAGGAGTACATCGAGATGCGACGTAGGGCAAAGGTAGAGGTGGCAAAGGCTAAACAAGAGGCATATGAAGGCATGTACACCAGGTTGGACACGAAAGAAGGAGAAAAGGATCTCTACAGGTTGGCCAGACAGAGGGATAGAGATGGGAAAGATGTGCAGCAGGTTAGGCTGATTAAGGATAGAGATGGAAATGTGTTGACTGGTGCCGGTAGTGTACTAAATAGATGGAAAGAATACTTTGAGAAGTTGATGAATGAAGAAAATGAGAGAGAAGGAAGAGTTGAAGAGGCAAGAGTGAAGGACCAGGAAGTGGAAATGATTACTAAGGGGGAAGTCAGAAAGGCACTACAAAGGATGAAAACTGGAAAGGCAGTTGGTCCTGATGACATACCGGTGGAGGTATGGAAGCAATTTGGAGAGATGGCTGTGGAGTTTTTGACCAACTTATTCAACAGAATACTAGCGGGCGAAAAGATGCCTGAAGAATGGAGGAAAAGTGTTCTAGTTCCCATTTTTAAGAACAAAGGGGATGTTCAGAGCTGTGGGAACTATAGAGGAATAAAGTTGATGAGCCACACAATGAAGTTATGGGAAAGAGTAGTGGAGGCTAGACTCAGGTCAGAAGTAAGTATCTGCGAGCAACAGTATGGTTTCATGCCTAGAAAGAGTACCACAGATGCATTATTTGCCTTGAGGATGCTCGTGGAAAAGTACAGAGAAGGTCAGCAGGAGCTACATTGTGTCTTTGTGGATCTAGAGAAAGCCTATGACAGAGTACCAAGAGAGGAACTGTGGTACTGCATGCGTAAGTCTGGTGTGGCAGAGAAGTATGTTAAAATAGTACAGGACATGTATGATGGCAGCAGAACAATGGTGAGGTGTGCCTTAGGTGTGACAGAGGAATTTAAGGTGGAGGTGGACTGCATCAGGGATCAGCTCTGAGCCCCTTCCTGTTTGCAGTGGTAATGGATAGGCTGACAGATGAGGTTAGACTGGAATCCCCTTGGACCATGATGTTCGCAGATGATATTGTCATATGCAGTGAAAGCAGGGAGCATGCAGAGGAACAATTGGAAAGATGGAGACATGCACTGGAAAGGAGAGGAATGAAGATTAGCCGAAGTAAAACAGAATATATGTGCGTGAATGAGAAAAGTGGAGGGGGAAGAGTGAGGCTACAGGGAGAAGAGATAGCGAGGGTGGACGACTTCAAATACTTGGGGTCAACAATACACAGCGATGGTGTGTGTGGTAAGGAAGTGAACAAATGGGTCCAAGCGTAATGGAACAGTTGGCAGAAGGTGTCTGGTGTTCTATGTGACAGAAGAGTGTCTGCTAGGATGAAGGGCAAAGTTTACAAAACAGTGGTGAGGCCGGCCATGATGTACGGATTAGAGACGGTGGCACTGAAGAAACAACAGGAAGCTGAACTGGAGGTGGCAGAAATGAAGATGTTGAGGTTCTCGCTCGGAGTGACCAGGTTGGATAGGATTAGAAATGAGCTCATTAGAGGGACAGCCAAAGCTGGATGTTTTGGAGACAAGATTCGAGAGAGCAGACTTCGATGGTTTGGACATGTTCAGAGGCGAGAGGGTGAGTTTATTGGTAGAAGGGAGGTGAGGATGGAGCTCCCAGGCAAAAGAGCGAGAGGAAGACCAAAGAGAAGGTTTATGGATGTGGTGAGGGAAGACATGAGGGCAGTTGGGGTTAGAGAGGAAGATGCAGGAGATAGGCTAAGATGGCAAAAGATGACACGCTGTGGCGACCCCTAACGGGACAAGCCGAAAGGAAAAGAAGAAGAAGACTCGCAGAAAAGATCCATGGATCCCGGCAAAGGTTAACGTGTGGCCGAACACGCTTCCATTTTCGCGAGCCGTCAAAACCGTCACTATGTCGGATTTATTCCTGATGAGAACAGATCCAGCAACAAAGTATTCGTACGCGTCCAGACTTTTATACGCTTCCAAACATTTCCGTGTAAATCTTGACGACTTTCTCACCAGATCCATGTGTAGATCCAGTTTTCCAAGACAACCGGAAGCGGATTAACAGTCCAATTTCTTATCGCCGAAAACGTTGACTTCGGTATTAAATACGGGTCCTCTATGGCGAGTTGATCTCATTTTACCACATACCGTTGTTTATTTTCACCTTCTAAATGTCTGACGGTATCGGACAAGACTCCGGGGGTCGTGCTATAAGACATATTTCTGTGTCGTCTCCAATCGACTTAGCATTGAGCAATGCTTTGTTTGACCTGCAATATGGCGACGTAAACAAAAGTCACGTGATTTTATGACGTAGGTGCACGAGCTCGATATTTTCAGAAGGTTGGAAACTTACCGAGCGTGCCCAGATCCTTTTTCTTTTTGGGTCCGGTGCGCACCCGCTGGCTGATTCCCATCGCCGGTTGCACGGCGGGGGCAGGGACGGCGTCGGCGGCGGCGCCCCCTGGGGCTGACCGGGTCTCCGGCGGGAGATCAGTTTCCGGGACTGGGGCGGCCGCGGTCGTCTCGGCCTCGCGGGCCTCGCCGGAAGCGAGTTCTGCAAACGCGGGCCAAGCGGCGTCACTGCTAATGACTTTTCGAGCTTGGAGCTCTGCCAGCGTGTCAGCGCGCTCTAATTTTGCGACTGGATTTCTGTCCAATATCAAAAGGAGCACCTCGTTAATACATGGAGACACTTTCATGGGAGTTATTGAAAACGCTGTGTCGATTCATTATCGAGCGTCCATTTTGCATAGCGCTGCGCCTCGTGAATTTTGTGGGGCGTGTGGGTGGGTTGGTGGGTTGACAGTAAGTGGTCCTGACACACCCTCCCAATTTTTCTTTCTTTAAATTGGGGGGAAAAAATAGTGGGGGAGGGGGGGAAATCTGTGAATGGGTCCTGAACCGGAGCTGTGCAAATCTTGATGCACTTGCGCCGAGTCGTACTTGATGGTTATACAGCGAAGAAAATAAGTATTTGAACACCCTGCTATAGTACAAGTTTTCCCACTTAGAAATCATGGAGGGGTCTGAAATTTTCATCGTAGGTGCATGTCCGCTGTGAGAGAGATAACCTAAAAAGAAAAATCCAGAAATCACCATGTATGATTTTTTTTAACAATTTGTGTGATACAGCTGCAAATAAGTATTTGAACACATGTCCATCAGCTACAATTCTGACCCTCAACGTCCTGTTAGTCCGTCTTTAAAAGACCACCTCCACTCCATGTATTATCCTGAATCAGATGCGCCTGTGTGAGGTCATTAGCTGCATAAAGACACCTGACCACCCCACACAATCAGTAAGAGTCAAACATGTAACATGGTCAAGACCAAAGAGCTGTCCAAAGACACCAGAGACAAAATTGTACAACTCCACACGGCTGGAAAGCGCTACTAGAAACTGTCTTAGCTAGCTGGCTTGGTCAAAATAGGTGCACTGTTGGAGCAATGGTTAGAAAATGGAAGAAGCTAAACATGACAGTCAATCTCAATCGGAGTGGAGCCCCATGCAAGATATCACCCCGTGGGGTCTCAGTCATCCTTAGAAAGGTGAGGAATCAGCCCAGGACGACACGAAAGGACTTGGTCAATGACCTGAAAAAAGCTGGGACCACCGTTTCCAAGGTGACTGTTGGTAATACACTAAGACGTCATGGTTTGAAATCACGCACGGCACGGAAGGTTCCCCTGCTTAAACCAGCACACGTCAAGGGCAGTCTCAAGTTTGCCAATGACCATTGAGATGATACAGAGGAGTCATGGGAGAAAGTTTTGTGGTCAGATAGACCAAAATGGAACTTTTTGGTCCTAATTACACTAACCGTTTTTGGAGGAAGACGAATGATGAGAACACCATCCCTACTGTGAAGCATGGGGGTGGTAGCATCATGCTTTGGGAGTGTTTTTCTGCACACGGGAGAGGACGACTGCACTGTATTAAGGAGAGGATGACCACGGACATGTCTTGTGAGATTTTGGGGAACAACCTCTTTCCCTCAGTCAGACCGTTGAAGATGGGTCAGGACTGGGTCTTTCACCATGACAATGACCCAAAGCACATACCCAGGAAAACCAAGGAGTGGCATATCAAGGTTCTGGCGTGGCCTCGCTAGTCTCCAGACTTAAACCCAATAGAAAATCTTTGGAGGGAGCTGAAACTGTGTTTCTCAGAGACAGCCAAGAAACCTGTCTGATCTACAGAAGATCTGTGTGGAGGAGTGGGCCAAAATCCCTCCTGCAGTGTGTGCAACCCTGGTGAACAACTACAGGAAACATTTGACCACTGTATTGCACACAAAGGCTACTGTACCAAATATTAACTTTGGTTTTCTCAGGTGTTCAAATACTTATTTGCAGCTGTATCACACAAATAAATTGTTAAATTTTGCGATTTTTCTTTTTAGATTATTTCAGACCCCTTCCTGATTTCTAAGTGGGAGAACTTGCAATATAGCAGAGTGTTCAAATACTTTTTTTCCTCACTGTATGATAATGTGTGGTTTTCTGTTTACTGTTGCTCCAAAAACAAGAGCACTGACGGCAGGGCTGGAAGATTGCGGGGAGCCTGCGAAAGTTTGGAAAAAACACTTTCGAAGGAAGCAGCAGTCATAAAAACAGTCATCAAAAAAAAAAAAATGGCTTTGCATATTTTTATGCTGAGAAGCGACAGAAGGGTTGGCCTTCACGTCTGTGTTCAAAAAAAAAAAAAAGGAAAAGAAATCCATTTCCTTTGCGAGCACAAGTCGGCTTTTAAACCCGACTTTAAAAGCCCTCGACGTCATCGAGCGGCGCGGCCAATCGGGCTCCGTCTCCAAGGTGAGGAGGCTGCCGTCGGCCAATGAGAGGAGCTGTGAGGCGTGGCCAGAAAAAAAAACAAAAAACAAGTTTGGCAACTGAAATTTACAGCGCATAACTGTGCTGCCGTTGTTGTTGTTCGTTCAAGGCAGGAAGGAAATGAAGGAAAAATTAGACTGCAGCTTTAACTGGGTTTTAACTATCTGACCTACTACCGAAGCCCGGGGGGGACAATCTTATTTGATTTCCACTTGGATTATTTGGGATGAGAATCAAAGTGACGCGTTCAAAGTTTGAAACCAGGCTGACAAATGAGAACATTTTGCCACGTTGCAAAACAACAATTAAAAACGCAAACAAGTTGTTGAGGAGATGAGATGTAGAGTCACCTTGGCATGTCTGGATGGAACAGAACTGCTTTTGGACCGTCCCGTCGGGGCCCGCGATGTGGCACCAAGGCCTCGCGGAGGAGTCCGGGTTTCGGCAGTAATTGTGGTCTCCGACACCTGCGTCGGGAAGGGACCAAAATCAGCACGTCGCTCCCTCTGCCCCCCCCCCCCCCCCCAGTTGCAAACGCACACAATGCCGGACTCATAAATCATTCACACAACTTCATCACACGACAATGAGCAGGCCCCCAGGAGGGGGGGGGGGGGGGAGACAAAGACCAGAAGAGGCATCTGCTGCCGCTCCAGTTGTGCAAAGGCGGCCATTTAACGCCGGGAACACAAGCAGCACTGGGCTGCTTTATTCAGTATGTATCTTAAAGGTCAAGTGTCATGAAATGGATGATTTTTAGTATGTTATCAATGAAAAAAACGACGGCCGGTATGGACCCATCTGTTTTTTTTCATCACAAAATATGATTTTGACGTATATGGCTTTTTGTAACTCCCGCCGTGAAAATCCTCTCGAGGGATTTGTTTTGGAGAAGAAGCAGGTAGTGATGTAAAGGACAGACCCGCCCTCAAGTGAACTAATTTGTTTCCATTAGTTTTACCTCCACGAAGGTAGCTCATTGTTCCTCCGTGTTAGCCAAAATGCCAGCTCGTTGTGTTGCTGGATATTGTTAGAACACTCGTGAGGATGGATTCATTTTTCATATTTTTCAAAAAGACCCGGTTCGTCGTGAAAAATGGATTGCACGGGTGTAAAGGACGAGAGCTTCGTGGGCCCCAAACGACAGGTGTGTAAACAGCTACTAAATAAAATAATAGTTTGGGGGGGACCACGTAATCCGTCTCTCATAACGTAACAAAAGATCCGCGTACGTATTACAGGGGTGCCAAATGTGTCGATGTGCGCGTCGGACGGCTGCCGCGGCTACGAACAACGCTGCCGACGATGGCGCACTTAGACAGCGCCGTAAAGCAGCCCGGCTCTGCGCCCGTTAAGCCACCTCGGCGCTGAAAATGAGCCACCGAGACCGAGCCGGGGTGGCTCGTCGCGGCCGGCCACCGGCCTTGTCGGGCTCGCTGTTCCGATCTTTTAAAAATAAGGCGGGACTAGTATCTTCAGTAAAATATCTGTATTGGCTCACACGGTTATGCAAGGCACACAAACGTACATTTACACATAAAAAAAATCCTCAATATACTTTAAAATAAATATGTTTTACATTTTTGTAGGGTAGAGCTTTGTGACTTGGTCATTCTATTTCATCATTGGTCATTCTAAAAAAAAAGGAAAAAAAAAAATATATATCCATCCATTTTCTTCACCGCTTATCCTCATGAGGGTTGCGGGGAGTGCTGGAGCCTATCCCAGCTGTCAACGGGCAGGAGGCGGGGTAACACCCTGAACTGGTTACCAGCCAATCGCAGGGCACATGGAGACAACCAACCAATCACACTCACAATCACACCTATGGGCAATTTAGAGCGTCCAATTAATGTTGCATGTTTTTGGGATGTGGGAGGAACCCGGAGGAAACCCACGCAGGCACGGGGAGAACATGCAAAGGTGTCAAACTCAAGGCCCGGGGGCCGGATCTGGCCCGCTTCATGATTTTATGTGGCCCGCGAAGGCAAATCATGTGTATCAACTTTCGTGATCCATCCATCCATTTTCTTTGCCGCTTATCCTCACGAGGGTCGCGTAGAGTGCTGGAGCCTATCCCAGCTGTCAACGGGCAGGAGGCAGGGTACAACCTGAACTGGTTGCCAACCAATCGCAGGACACATGGAGCCGCACTCTCAATCACACCTATGGGCAATTTTGAGTGTCCAATTAATGTCGCATATTTTTGGGATGTGGGAGGAAACCCACGCAGGCACGGGGAGAACATGCAAACTCCACACAGGCGGGTCCGGAATTGAAGTCAAGACTGTGAGGCCACCACTTTACATAACACCCCCCCCCCCTCCCCCTGGACGCTTGAAAAGTAGATCTTGGGGTAAAAAACAAGTCTGGGCACCCCTGACATACAGTACAGCAATGTAATAGTATGCCAGTTGGCCCACGTGCAATAGTGAGCTGAATTGTCTTACTGATGAGGACAGAGGGTGCACTAGTACCTGGAGCTAACCGCTGTATATTAAAAGATATGAAATCAATATTCAAATGGCGTCCCAAACATTGCACGAGATCGCTTTCAGCCTCGCGAATAGTGTGACGCTAGCAACAAGGAGGATACTTCTGGTGTGCCGTTTGTCGACCGGGTGCTGTTTACCTGTCTGTGGGTCATACTGCGTGGACGTGTTGGTCCACTTGAGACAAGTCAAACCCGAGGAGGAAGTCTGCTCGTCGCCTCTGTAGTCCTCTCCACTGGACTCGATGCAGTCTGCGCGACAACAACAACACCGACACGGAACGGGAAGCACGCGGCGAGACTGAATCTTGGGATTATGAGCATCAACAAAATAATAATAATTCCCCCCGCTCAAAATCGTTTTCAACACGCGTGTTTACCTTTTTGCCGTGCATTTAACACGCTGCCGTCCACGAAGGCTGCGCTGAGGAAAACAACGTGCAAAGACAGAAACATTCTGCGCCGTTGACGGATCGAATTCATTTCTCAATATGATTCTTTTCGTCCCCTAAAAAAAATATTATTTAAAAAAAAAGTAATAACTTAAGAGAAAGAGCCTGCGCTTAGGGCATCAGACACACTGCTCTTCTCGTTGACAATCTCAGCCCTTCTTGTTATTGCGAAGACGAACCGTGGAGCTCCCTTTTCTTCAGCAGGAGGAGGAGCAAAAAAAAAAAAAATTAAAAAAGAAAAACATCTCCAGGTCCTAAAGCCGCACCACATCCACGCGCGTGTCCACAATATGCGACGCCCACGACTTGCGCGGTTTCTTGGCTACAAAAGACAAAAGACGTGCTCGGTTGCGGTCACAAACCCAGATGAATTTTTTTTTATTCATGGTTTAGGAGCGTTCGCTGTGCGTTAGTTATCATAATTACATATTTGGAGGGTTAGGAATGCAGTGGACTAGTTTGTACTGCGGCGTAGTCGCACTTTACGAGGTCACGCGGACGTTGTTTTTCATGTTTGTATTTATTGCCTACAAGGGTTTTTCAATATGTCTAATGTAAAAAATGTATGATTTTGTGGTATTAAAAATTAATTCACCCAATGAACTGCACTGTGCACAGGTGTGAAAATAATTTCATGTGGCACAAGAAGGTATGCTTTTTTTTTTCATTTTAAAATGTACTAAAAGTATGATTTTATGAAATTCTACCTTGGGAAAAACATTGGTGGAGAAAATGTAAAAAAAAATAAAATTAAAATTAAAAAAAGCCATAGAACCAGGTCAGGTGCTATTCCACGCTAGTCGCAAACTTGACCCATTTTTTCCAAATGTAGTCCGAACATGACACTTTTCCAAAGATGACCTCCGAGCACCACCCAGCAGTGCAAGCTATTAGGTTGTCTGAGACTTTGGGAAGGCTCTTTGCTGCTTATCCTCACAAGGGTCGCAAGGAGTGCCAGGGCCCATCGCAGCTGTCAACGGGCACGAGGCAGGGTACACCCTGAACTGCTGGCCAGCCAATCGCAGGGCACGTGGAGATAAACAGCCGCAATCACCATCACACCTAGGGACAATTTAGTGTCCAATTAATGTTGCGTGTTTTGGGGAATGTGGGAGGAAACCCACGCAGGCACGGGGAGAACATGCAAACTCCACACAGGCGGGGCCGTTATCAAACCCGGGTCCTCAGAACTGTGAGGCCAACGCTTTATCAGCTGATCCACCGTTCCACCAAGGCTAGACTTTAAAGACCCTCCCCCCCCAAAAAAATTGTTTCTTCTTCTTTTCTTTAACTATTTGGTGAAAAGCAATTGAAAGGTCCACACGACTCCTCCGCTTTCAACGTTTTGCGACGTAATCTTCCCGACGCAAGTTCAGGAAGGAATCTCCGTGGCATAAACCGAGGGACCCCCCCCCCACACCCCACCCCGAACACGAACTGCGCACATGCACGCACGAGCGCACATGCACGCACGAGCGTGCGGCCCCGAGCGAACAAACTCGTCAAGTCAAGTCGAAGACACCGCGGACCATTGGATCCCCCCCCCCGTCTATATATAAATTCCCATCTGAGCCGCATCTTTCTATTAATAATCGCAGCGCTGTCCTATCCGGGCCCTTAATCCTCGCTCATGCCCCCCCCCGCCCCCCTCCCCGACCCACAAGGGCCTGTTTTTTCCACTCGGCCGGAAAGAAGACTCGGCACAGGCCGTTAAATGGCGGCTCCCGTGCTTATTTTCCGCTCTTTCTTGGCGGCGGGCGTAAATAGAGCGGCCAACTCGTGACAAGGTCGACGCTTGAAAACAGAGGCCGGGGCACGTTTTCAGGCAGAGGATTGTGCAAACATGCAAACATCTGCATTGTGGGCGTGGGGGGCATTTCCCTAACACGCACAGACAAAAACCACCGCATCGACACAAAGAGAAGCCGCTCGAATAAAGTACGGTTGGATCCGTTTGTTTGGTTTTCAGGTTTTCGAAAAGGTCACGCCTTCGCCTCATGGAAGCTTTATTGTCGATAATGCTAAAAAGCACGAAGCTTCTGTTACCTCCATTTTTTATTTCCCTCTAGACCGCATCCCACTTCATTCTTCTTCTTCGAAGCACACAATCCTTTGGTTAGTGGCTAACTTATTTTTACCCCTGAAACAGTTCAAAAGTTACTCACAACACAGGGAATTTTTATTTCTATATCAGAACAAAACAAAGCAATTCCACATTCGACCTCCTACTTGCGTCTGACTTGAGTCAATATTGTAAAACGTACTTTTTGGTTATCTCAAATAGCAGTGACCACTTTATTGGATGGTTAAAGAATTGCAGAAAACGCAGGAAAATTAGCCCCCTCAACTGTTCACTTGCTCACATAATTCCAAACAAATTGTGTTGTGCAGTAAATCCATACGGGCACTTTAATACGCAGGATACACTGATGGCACAATGGAAAAACACTCTCGTCTTCCCACTCCAGATGGTAAACACGTGCGTCATGTGCACACAAACCCAGTGAACGCGCTTACTTGGCACCGTTCCACGTTGCCATAGTCGCGCTCTCAATTAAACAGGAAAAGCAGGCGGGCTGCGGAGAGGGCGCAGAAAAATCACATTTAGCAAAAGATTGCGCAACGCTTCACCGCTTTCCTGGAATGCACCGGTGTCAAACTCGAGGCCCGGGGGCCAGATCTGGACCGCCGCGTGAGTTCATGCGGCCCGCGAAGCCACATCTACAGTGTCAATTTCCGTGATTTTTGTAAAAATCTGTACCAAAATTTCAAATGGTCATATATCATTAATGATAAAGTTGAGATATTACAAGCATTTTTGTGTGACCAAACGTGAATAGTTGAAAAACACATCACCCTTGATTTCTGATTGCAAAACTAGCTCATAAATTAATGATGTAAATATGATGAGATGATTCAATATTTTCGTTCCACAGTCATAAAAGGCCCTCTGAGGGAAACCGGAGCAACAATCTGGCCCTGCAAGAAAAAGGAGTTTGAAACCCTTGCTGTAACGAATGTGCGTAAATGCCACCTGTCAGCTGAATAATGAAGAATACCGTAATTTCCGGCCTACAGAGCGCACCCGATTATAAGCCTCACCCAGTAAATTTGTGAAAGAAATACCATTTGGTACATACATAAGCCACACTCGTGTAAAAGCCGCACGCGCCCACACTGAAACGCAAGATATTTACAAAGAAAGATGGTACACAGAAAAAGGTTTCTCATTTTTAATACCTTAGCTTAGCATAGCAACAACAAGGTAGCACGAACTGGGCTGGTAAAAAACAAACAAAAAAACAAGCCGCGGCAGCTACACAGTAGCTCAGCACTCACAAGGCCAGTGAAAAAATAAAAACTACCTAAATCCCTGAGACGCGGCAGTAACACAGCAGCTAATGCTAGCGCGGTGCTAACGCTAGCGGGACGCTAACACGGCCGGTTGGAAAAAAAAAAACATACTGGTAAAAGTTATTGAGACGCAGCAGTAACACAGCAGCTAACGGTAGCGCGGCGCTAACACTAGCGCAGCACTAACAGGGCCAGACCGTTAAAAGTCACTTCCTCTGCAAATATATTCCACAGGTTTTGCTTTTACCTTTTCCGCTCGAGTGCCCCCTTGCGTCCGTTAGGAAAAAAAAATGCACAAATTAGCTGCATCACCACATAAACCGCAGCGTTGAAAACGTGTGGAAAAAGCTGCGGCTTATAGGCCGGGAATTACGCAACGTACTGGTTACTTGTTTCCATTTCAAACTTCTCGCGACATTCCCTTCGCCTCGACTACTCGTGGAGTAAAGTTGAAGTCGTGATTTGGATTTGTTTTTTTTTTTTTTTCAGACAAACTTGCAATGAGTCACTCGGAGAATGTTCTAATTCAAAGAATTTAAACAAAAGCGTGGCTCTTCCGATTCGTCACTGTCAAAAATATCATTTCGTCAGTAAAAAGAACAACACGGCCGTGTGTCACTGGGTGAGTCATCCATCTCACCCACTTCAAGAAGCAGGAGGCAGCGTGATGATGTAAGAACCTTTCTAAGCGCGTGGGAGCGCTCACCCTCTGTCAACGCGGGGGCCAATCCGTCATCTTGAGCACTCGTGTGGTTTGAGAAGATGGACACTTATGCGGCGGGCGGCCACAACAACTAATGGAGCGCGTAAACGGCCCGGTATTTCTCGAGCTTGGCACTCGGCGGCCAGCAGATACAAAAGGATGTTCGAAACGAGTTCGCACGCTTTTCCCGCAGGCGAAGTGGGGGACGTCTGCCAGGGCTCGGCACAAAGTTCAACACGTTGATAAATACCAAACGCGTTTCATTCCACAGTGTGATTAAGGATGCATGCGGGTCGATATAGCTACAGATAAACATCTTTTACTGTCCTCATTACAATGAATGACACATTATAACATATCATTTGATCTCATTTTAGGCACCTCCCACACACTGCTAACCAATGTGTTATTCCCCCCCCCACATGATTTCATTGTTCATTTGTTATTTGATAAAATGCCATTTCGATCATGAATATTTATTTCTATCATCCCTTTGAATATTTTGCATGACATTTCAACTGGGATTTTGTCTTTCTTCAAACAGTGGATAGTGGACCTTTCAATCACTCGTAGAATAATAGCCAATCAGATAGCCGCATTGTCTTGATGACACGCCCCTCTCGCCGCCATGTTGTCCCACAAGCAATGCCGGTCGCCAGTAGCAGGCGCTCGGAAAAGTTAATGTGACGAAGAAAATGGTCCTCAGATGCGGTTAGGGTTAGCCTAACCCTATCCCGAGCCAAGTCAAATGAATACATAAAGACTACAATGATATTACTCACGATCTTTGCAATTAAAAAGTACTCACCCTTCTTTACATGCGCAGTACGATTCCGCTATTTTATCCTGTTGGATTTCAATAGTCAAGTCTGTGAGGCGTCAAACTTTTTGGCATCGATCGCCAACGTTTCGCTGTAACTCCGACATTGCGTCCTGCTCCGTCCAAAATCTTAATTCCGTGTACATTTCCTTGCGTGAAATAGTTGAGACCTCTCTGCAGAACTCTCTTGGACAAGTCTGACGCATTTGGCAAAAAAAAACATACCCCGATATTATCTGGAATACGCAATAGAGAATCGACTTCAAACCTGTTCTGTTCAGTCGCCATTTTGGAAGCTTGTGGGACATGGCAACTGTAGCTAAGGGGGCGGAGCTTAAGATGGCCAGTCGGAAAGGTCCATTGCAGGGTACTGCGGAAACATATTGCAGCCACACCACCCCAAAAAAGACACACACACAAATTGCGTGTTTTCAGTATCACGTTATTAAGTGCTATGTTTCACAACAACACAAGCAGACACAGTAATAGCCTTTACCGTGTCTAAATTTACATACAGCTTGTAACTCTGCTAAAGACTGTAAGACACACACGAGCGCACACAAAAAAAGACTGAACCATTACAAGTTGCTTTGGTTTGGTTGGGCAAATTTATGTTTAAACCGAACTTTTTACATTATAACGCGAAAGCATCTTATAATGTGAACACAATTGTTTTCCATTGTGGCAGCAATACCCTTGCGCAGAATACAAATATTTATACTTTTTCTCTAATTTCCACCATGCTCTGTGTGTCTGCTCCGTCATCAGAAAATGAGCGGCCCTTTCAGAAATATGTAACATATTTGTTACACCGTGAGCTTGCTTACCTTGTACCTTCATAAAGTCCATTCACAGCCAGTGTAAACATTTAGCATTCAGGCCTGCCTCAAACACCAAGTAGGATTTCCTCAGTTATCTTTTTACCGATAGTCCACGGTGCGGCAGCGTGACGTCACTAGTCTCGGAAGATTCTAGAGAGGGGCTCAAGTGGACGCCTAGTTGACGCAGATGACCGCGGACATCCTTTAACGCCACGTGCAGGGCCGAAGGGTCGCAAAAGTCTCGGCTAGAGAGACAAAAATTGGAACACAGAGCTTGAGCTGCAGTTTTTCATCCACTTGGTGAATAAAAAATTATCATTTGAAATGTTGGCAATGGTCTAAGTGTCATCAATGGAAGTTAAAAGTCATCATTTCGGATAACAAGTCTACTAATGTTGTCGTGTCGGGTAAAAATAACCACAAATGGAGCTCGCGCACGTGACCTCACCATTTTCACGGCGCCATATTGCAGGTCAAAAAGAGCTGCTCGACAGCGCGGGGGACGTTGAACCGGAGCAGAATATTCACAATGCCCGACATTTGTTGTGCTGTTGGTGGTGACAACAGACGAGATGGATATTCGAAGAGATCATTCTATAGAATATCTGATGAAAAGACGACAAAAGATCGATGATTTCGGCAATTAAACGGGATGGATGGTGCCCAACCAAATGCACACGACTGTGAAGCGATCGCTTCACTTCAGGTAGGAATTATTCTTCTCAATCTCAAATTCCCAAGAAGTATTTATGATGCCAAGTTGAAAAAAACCCCCCCAAAAAAACCCAAATCGTATACGCTTCATGTTAATCTTTGGTAAGCCTCTCCCCGACAGACTTCTCAAATGAGTCCAATGCGTATTTAAAAAACGAAAATAAACCGTCTGTCACACAGAGGTTAAAGCGAAGTTCAATGTGTGGGGCCGAAGCCTATCCCGGGGGTTTCTTTTCTTTTTTGTTTTTCAAAATACGCGTTGGACTCATTTGAGAAGTCTCTCGGGGAGAGGTTTACCAAAGATTAACGTGTGTACGGAGGAGCCGACTCGATGTTTTTTTTTTCCCCCAATCATAGTTAATGAATGCAAGTTTTTTATTTCAATATTGGTATTTGTATTGAAAAAATCTGAGTGGCTCCATCGCTTTATTCTTGATTGAGAACAGATCCAGCAACAAAGTATTTGTATGCGTCCAGACTTTTCTACGCTTTCAAACTCTTCCGTGTAAATCTCGACGACTTGCTCGCCAGATCCATGTGTAGATCCAGTTGTCCAAGACAAGCGGAAGCGGGGTAACAGTCCTATTTCTTATCGGCGAAAACTTCGACTTCGGCATTAAATACGGGTCCCCGATGCCAAGTGTCTCTCATTTTTCCACGTATCTTCATTTATGATCACCTTCAAAATGTTTAACGGTATCGGACAAAACTATAAGACGTATTTTCGTATTTTGTTTGACCGGCACTTCCGGCCAGTGACGTGATTTGATGACGTAGGCGCACGAGCTCTATACACAAACATAGCGTCACACATTAGAATTCAAAGAAAATTACCACTATGGATCTCTCCGTTTATTTTCTATTTGGCTTGTCCTCATCTTATCTCAACAGATTTTGGGGGAGAGGGTTAGAAGAAAAGAAAGAAATGCTTGGCCATAGGCTTGTAGATTTCAAAATCGAAAATGTTTTTTTTTTTTCATTTAAGCTCTGAAATCATACATTTGTCTAATATAGAAAAGCAGATATAATGTTTGGCATAAGAGTACACCCCTGACATATTTTATAGAATCTGTGTTTGTTTCTGAATATTTTATTGACTGCGGCATACTACACCACACAACAATAATATGTTCACACACAAAAATAACGTTTACACTATTTTACATTAACTGAATGCTGAAAAAAAAATGAATCACATCATGAAAGTTTAACAAAGATTAAGTTTAAAACAACCCCCCAAAAAATACAAACTACATTAAAGCAAATAAGTATTTGAACACCCTGCTATATTGCAAGTTCTCTCACTTACAAATCACAGAGGGGTCTGAAATTGACCCCTCCGTACAGGGCACTTAACCACGCCTCCTGAAGTGACGTCACGCCACGTGCGCCTACATCAGACAAACAATTAGCAAAAATGGCGGCGCAGCAAGAAAAGAATAGAGCGAAACTGTCCCATTTACCGGCCGATTTCTAACTCGCATTCTTAGCTAACGGTGAAATATCGTTGAAAAGCAGACAGCCGGGCTTCAAGTATTTCAGCGAGGGGTATTTGAACGATATTTCCATGCATATCGACGGAGAAACCATCGAAATTAGCGCGAGATCTTTCTGGAGGCAGAGGAAGACCGAGAAGCCACATAATATAATATATTATAACCCAAAGACGAATTCGTCATTGACAGTTTCCTATTTTCGTGTTACATATCACACTTGTGTGCAGAATCTGTATATGTATCTGTATAGCCGTTTGTCAACCGCCGTATGAAGGAAAAGAAGGCGAGGCTTGATTTACGAGTTGTTTCTCTCGTTTTCTTTGTGTAACGTCACGCGCTCCCCTCAATAATTATTCTTGAATTAGTGCCGAACCTACGTAAGTCCCGACCGAGTACGACAATCACTACTTTAGTGTGCTCAAACATCCTTCCTTCAGTCTTGGTGTCTCGGTGCACGTCGAAGGCTTTTAGGACTGCTGGTCCGGTTTAGCTTAGCTCATTAGCCGCGAACAAAGGGACACGTTTGTGCAGTCAGATCATCGCAAAATATCGCTCAACACAGATCAAGTGTGTCAATCATTCACACGTAGCTATGTTATGCAAGCGAAGAACTGCAAATTCATTTATATGAGACATGTATTGAAAATCAAATATAGGGCATACCTTCGTGCAAACACAGTTCGGTTTACCGTAGCCGCGAACAAAGGGACACGTTTGTGCAGTCAGATCATCGCAAAATATCGCTCAACACAGATCAAGTGTGTCAATCATTCACACTTAGCTATGTTATGCAAGCGAAGAACTGCTAATTCATTTATATGAGACATGTATTGAAAATCAAATCCAGGGCTTATCTTCGTGCAAACATATCTGTTCCGGTTGATGGATTCAGTTGATCATGCGGTCTCCCACAAAGTTTGATCCACCGAAGACATTTTTCGTACTGGGTCTTCGGTTTTGGAAAGGGTACGAATGGAACTCCACCAACTAGCCTTTCAGGATACCTGTCGTCACGATTATAAAGTCCGTGACTACACCTCTTAACCATATCTTTTGTTAAAGAACCCAAATACGTGATAAAACACTAACAGAAGCTATACTGGACCATGCAACGTTGTCTGAGGGAACTGTGGGTCCAAAAAGGGGGCGTGGTTTTTGCAGATCTCTGGCCTCCGATTGGTCAGCGACGTGGATGACGCACTTTCTACGGAGGGGTCAATTCTCATCATAGGTACTTGTCCACTGTGAGAGAGATAATCTAAAAAGAAAAATCCAGAAATCACAATGTATGATTTTCTTTAACGATTTCTTTGTGTGATACAATTGCAAATAAGTATTTGAACACCTGAGAAAACCAATGTTAATATTTGGTACAGTAGCCTTTGTTTGCAATTACAGAGGTCAAACGTCAAACGTTTCCTGTAGTTGTTCACCAGGAGGGATTTTCTCTAGATCAGACAGGTTTCTGGGCTGTCGCTGAGAAACACAGAGTTTCAGCTCCCTCCAAAGATTTTCTATTGGGTTTAGGTCTGGACCCTGTTATGCTTCTTACGGAGGCACTTCTTTGGTTTCTGTTCATTGTCATGTTGAAAGACCCAGCCACGACCCATCTTCAATGCTCTGACTGAGGGAAAGAGGTTGTTCCCCAAAATCTCAAAATACATGGCCCCCATCATCCTCTCCTGAATAAAGCGTAGTCGTCTTGTCCCATGTGAAGAAAAACACCCCCAAAGCATGATGCCACCACCCCCATGCTTCACAGGAGGGAAGGTGTTCTTGGGATGGAACTCATCATTGGTCTTCCTCCAAACACGGTTTACGGAATTATGATGAAAAAGTTCCATTTTGGTCTCATCTGACCAGAAAACGTTCTCCCATGACTCCTCTGTATCATCCAAATGGTCATTGGCAAACTCAAGACTGTTGAAATATTTATTTGCAGCTGTATCACACAAATAAATCATTAAAAAAAAATCATACATTGTGATTTCTGGATTTTTTATTTTTTTTTAGATGACCTCTCTCACAGTGGACATGCACCTACGATGAAAATTTCAGACCCCCGTGTGATTTGTAAGTGTGAAAACTCTCAATATAACAGGGTGTTCAAATACTTATTTTCTTCACTGTAGCAGCGTATGAAGGACTACAAATTTCAAGTATTTTGTTGGGATGTGATAGGAGCTTGGAGCCCATTATTTTGCTTTTTCAAAAAGATTTTTAAATAAAATAGCACATTAAATTGAATTCAATTGTGTCTGCTGATTAGAAGCGTATTTCCCTAGAACACATAAATTCCAGACAGTTACATAACTTGACAGCGTAAGAAAGAAAAAGAGAACACCATTTATGGTCTAAATAATGAGACACACGAGAAGTAAAGCCCATTTTCAAACTGCTTCTGAACGGTTGTTTAGTCTCACGACATGCTCTGTGTTCTAAATTACGTCAGAGGACAACTTTTTGAAAATTCTCCATCCTGTAACTCACCTGCAGCGCACTCTGGACGGATTCTTTCAAGTGGACGTCAAGTGAGGCACGGTCCTCCGCCACCCACGCGACCAACGCCATCTTCAGATCACAGCTCGCTGCTGCGAAACCCTCCAAGGTGACACACGCCCACTCGGGGTCGGCGCAGAGAAACTGGATGGCTTGACGATGGAAGGAAGACAAGCCAACCTGATATGAACGGCGGAAAAAAAGCCGTCAGGTCAACGTCGCTGATCGCATCGCTATAAAATACACTGGACGTAATTTATGAATCCAGCAGTGAGCTGTCTAGATACCCCCAAATGTAATGCATTCGAACGTGTATAAAAACACCTGAAGGCCCTGCTGAGGCGTACGTAGCTCACGTGTCAGAACGTCAAAACGCTTTGAGAGAAAAGCCTCGGTGCACAATTTTCCCAATGACTGCACCACGGCGACATACGCCGCTCTCACCAGCAACGGCGCTCGCCACCGCTTGAACCTCCGTCGCACTGCCACGACAGATGATCCAAGATGTGTCAAAGCCCTGACAGGTCTGCTGAACGTATAAGACCGTTTTCAAGTCTGACTGTTTTTTGGCAAGAGCTCTGTCCAGGAGAGCTTTCGTGTGCAGCAGTTGCCCGTGGAGCCAGTTGCGACAGCAGCGCGCCGGTGCGCCGGGCAAGCCTGCTGCCGTCAGATTGATGAAGATGTTCGCGTGCTCTGAGGGGGGAGTCATGGCGACCAGCGCCTTGGAGGCCATCGCTCTCATGCCGTAAATGGGACTGGCGGAGAGCTGAAGCAAAGGAGGCAGGAAGTCTGCTAAGCTTCTGCTGGGCGAAAACGATACAAAACAATGAGTTGGCATCCTAAAATAACCAAGGTAAAGCATAAAGTGTAATATAACTGTGAAGGCAAAATGACATAATAGGATCAATATTTATCAACTCATAGTTTTGTAGAATTGTATTGCTTCAATCGTCCTTTGTTCCTGTGTGACCTTTTCAAAATGTACTTAGTAGCGTCATTGTTTCATGCAGCATGCGGTAACCAGGACACCAGGCGACGACTATGCAATGACGTAACTAACCCGAGTTGCGTTCGAAAACAATTTTTCCATTTCACCGAAGAATGCAATGCCCTCCTCTCTTTCTGTTTTTGACCTCAAGGACAAGATAACTGTGTGAAGCGGTCTTTCTTCCCACGTTCATCATTCCAAACCCATTTTCTCTGTTTAATTCGGCTTTGCTCTTTCGTGGGCGTCTCGGAGACGTGGCGCAATGGACCTTTCCGACCTGTCAATCACTCGTACAATGATAGCCAATCAGATAGCCGCATTGTCTTGACACGCCCCTGCCACCATATTGTCCCACAACCAATGCCAGTAGCTAGCGCTTGGAAAAGTTAATGTTACGAAGAAAATGGTCCTCAGCTGCGCTTGGGGAACGTCCAATTCTGATGAAAGATTTCCTGCTAGATTGATTCCTTTTCAAAAGCCTAAAACACAGTTGACGAAGGGTCTACGATGGATTAAGGCTCGCGGAAGAGCGCACGTACAACTAAATGTGAACAATATCAACAAACACAAGGCTGTATCTTCGAAGGTAAGTGAGGGAGAAGTATCTTCTCTGAGTTTGATTCATTTATTATCAGTGTTTTATACATTGCAGGAGAACAACTTTCACTTTTTTCGCGTATCACTGACCTGCCAAATGAAGTGTGCCATGTTTTATACCGAAGAATCTGTCGGGTTAGTGCTACGTAAATGCGCGATGTCATGCAAGAGTCAAACTTTTTCATCTGGTGACTACGGTACTGACTGAGTTAATCACCATTGCTAGAATGTAGAAAATTGAACCTAACTCACTTATCAAGACTACAATGATATTACTTGTGATCTTTCCAAGTAAAAAGTACTCACCCTGCATTACATGCGCAGTACGATTCCGCTATTTTATCCTGTTGGATTTCAATAGTCAAGTCTGTGAGGCGTCGAACTTTTTTACATCGATCGCCAACGTTTTGCCTGAAAAACTCTGACATTGCGTCCTGCTCCGTCCAAAATCTTAATTCCGTGTACATATCCTTGCGTGAAATAGTTGAGACCTCTCTGTAGAACTCTCTTGGATGAGTCTGACTCATTTGGCAAAAAAACATACCCTGATATTATCTGGAATACGCGATAGAGAATCAACTTCAAACATGTTCTGTTCGATTGCCATTTTGGACGCTTGTGGGAGATGTCAAAGGGGGCGGAGCTTAAGCTCGTCATCGGAAAGGTCCGTTGTAAAGATGGATAGAAAGATATTATTAAAACTACAAAAGATGATTCCCTGATTTAATTCCCAAAACAAAACACAATTAAAACGTACGTCTGAGAAAACATACTAACTGCTATTGCGTGGACCGAAATACACTTTTCAGTCGTGTACAACCGAGATGTGTTTGGTTACCTTCTATCGATGAGAGGGGCACAAATATTAGAAAAAAAAAAACATTAATAAAGTTCAGCTCTACACCACTGTAAATTGCAACCACAACAACGGGGTGCTCAATGTGTCCATCGTGTCACTGCGTGCCCCCCCCCCACCCCAAAAAAAGACGTCAGCCTGACTTTTTTTTTTTTTTGGAACATTTTGGGACCACACGTAACTTTCTCTAACAACGTCCTTATGAACGGGCTCCAATCACGACCACACACTCTTCTTCCTAATTTACCTTGCACCGCCCCCTTCTGCTCTTAAAGGGGTACACTCCTAATTATAAATGTTAGTCCTTACGCAGCCTATCAAAGTGATTTATAATGACAGAGTGATTAAGCGCTGCCTACCACCATAATTATCATTTTTTTTACATAAAGACATGCCTCTGTCGGCAACAGGCCTCAATGTAAGGACCGCTGCTGGTAACCCGTTTGTACCCTGTAGGTTACGGAACAATGTCCTCTAATGCTCTTTTGGAATGACATTTTAAAATATTTGCCGTTTATGGCTCTCTCAGCTTAAAAAGGTTCCCGACTCCTGCTGTAAGTCAAAGAAAACGGCATTTTTTTTACAGTATTTGTATTCTCCCCCCCAATACAATATGGAATTGGTCAGTAAGTGAATAACTCATCCCCGCCAAAGACTTCGATGATGTGGTGTCGGCCAACGTGACCTTACTGTTCCGAGTCCTGGACGCCAGGCTGCAGTTGGGATAAGAGCGTCAGGATCCGGTAGAGCGACGGCTGAAGCCGGAGTCTGGCCTCCTCGGGTAGACGCTGAAGGTCACGTGCGGTCTCCCGGAGTTCCTCGAGGAGGAAAGGTTGGAGCTGGGAATAGTGGTGGAAGAAGACGCGGGGGGGGGGGGGGGGGGGGGGACATGCCGTGCTTAGTCTCACCCTCGCCGCCGGGCCTCTGCCCGAGCATCCGCGAGCAAAAGAGAACCTGGAGAAGAAATTTCACGTGAGCGGATCTACAGTCACATTTGAAGAGTATTTTGCTTCTGTCCTACTGTAAAGCTGCAGGGTGGGATTTCTCATGGCCCAGCGGGGAGAATTGAGCGTCGTGAGCGCCAGGACGGTTATGTCGGGCGCAAACCGAAGGGTGGCGACGCCCAGGCCCGATCCGCGCACCAGAGCCTGAAGCGTGTGAACGGCACACACCCGTGACGGACAAAAGGAGCCTCATTCACGTGTGAACACATTTATGAGTCGGTAATATTTTCTCTTTGTAGCCAGAAAAAGTGTCGTTTCACTTCTGCCTACGCACCTGCGGGAGGTCCAGCGTCTGGTCCCAGTTCTCCGGAAGTGGGATCCGAGCCGTGTCCAGTAAGGTTCGGATGCTGTGGGAGACGCCACGAGTAAGCAAGCATATTTTACATCAATCCAGATAGTGTGCATGTGAATATGTAAAAAAAAAAAAATAAAATTCACTTGTTGCAGCATTTGAGATGGGACATCCCTGAGCTCAGGGTCACTGGACCTGAGCAGAGCCGAACAGAATCTGGTGAAGCCCACGCAACATCCCTCTGCTGCCCCCTGGTGAAGAAAGAGGAGATTTTGCAGTACCTGGGTGGACCTGTACTAAAAATGTGGTATTTTTCTTTTTGCAGAATTTGTAACATTTTTCAGATTTCAAATTGCATTGCAAGGGAATATCTGACTCAGATACAATACAAAATACAATTTTCTGTTTAAATTAGTGCTTGTCACTTTCGTATATCACACCCCTTACTTGTCAGATTTTTTTTAATATAAACTATGAATCATCATCCATCCATCCATTTTCTTCACTGCTTATCCTCACGAGGGGCACATGGGAAAATCTAATAGAGACATTCAAGGACCAGGTCTTTGTTAATTTTGCTCGTAAGTGGGAAAGAAAAAATACAACAATGCCCGATTTGTTTTGTCTGTACCCTATTTTACCTTCAGCTCTGTAGGGATAGGATGCCGATGCAGTCCTTGCACAAATTCTTAATTTGGAAAACTTGTAGTAGGTTCCATTGTTAATGGGGCTTGTGGATATTGCGGTTTCTTTAGTAGGTCAAACATGAGTGGAACAAGTGAAAAAACATCTTCGGAGGATCAGAAGGCAGACATTGAGTCACAACATTGCCACGTTTGTAGGGCAAACACGTGCAGTGGATAAGACAAAGACACGCACAGCTGAATAAAGGAAAAGTATTATTTGACTTCCGTTTTGGAGTGTGTTGTATTTACAGCCTGAGCACCAAGTAGATAAGGGCCTGTTCGTAGCCTACTTGCATTTGAGATTACCTGTATCGCATTTGCTTGGACTCCTTGCCCGGATTTCACATTGGCAGCCAAGTGCAACGATGACAGAGCGCTGAGGTTGTAAGAGATGGAGGTGAGGCATTCTTCTCTTCCAGTAATGAGAACAAAATGTGGAAGCCTAAAATAGTGCGAACGTGCGCGGAACACGCTTGCATTTCCGTGGGAAAAGTATGTACAAGTGTGAGTTATACAGCACTTAAAGACAACCACAACTGTAACGAGGTGCTGCTTACAGTGAAGAAAAGAAGTATTTGAACACACTGCTATATTGCAAGTTCTCCCATTTAGAGAAATCATGGAGGGGTCTGAAATTTTCATCCTCAGTGCATTGTCCACTGTGAGAGAGATAATCTAAAATGAAAAATCCAGAAATCATAATGTATGATTTTTTTTAACAATTTATTTGTGTGATACAGCTGCTAATAAGTATTTGAACACCTATCAGCTACAATTCCGCCTTTAAAAGTCCACCACCAACCCCATGTATTATCCTGAATCAGATGCGCCTGTGTGAGGTCATTAGCTGCATGAAGACACCTGACCACCCCACGCAATCAGTAAGAGTCAAACTTGTAACATGGCCAAGACCAAAGAGCTGTACAAAGACACCAGAGACAAAATTCTACAACTCCACAGGGCCTGAAAGGGCTACCAAGAAATTGCCAAGCAGCTTGGTGAAAAAAGGTCCACTGGAAGAAGCTAAAAATGACGATCAATCTCAATCGGAGCGGAGCCCCGTGCAAGATATCACCTCGTGAGGTCTCAATTATCCTTATAAAGGTGAGGAATCAGCCCAGGACTACACGACAGGACTTGGTCAGTGACCTGAAAAGAGCTGGGACCACCGTTTCCAAGGTGACTGTCGGTAATACACTAAGACGTCATGTCATGGTTTGAAATCATGCATGGCACGGAAGATTCTCCTGCTTAAACCAGCACATGTCAAGGCCCGTCTTAAGTTTGCCAACGACCATTTGGATGATACAGAGGAGTCATGGGAAAAGGTTTTGTGGTCAGATGAGACCAAAATGGATCTTTTTGGTCATAATTCCCATAACCGTGTTTGGAGGAAAACGAAACTCTGTAATTGGAAACGAATGCTACTGTACCAAATATTAACATTGGTTTTCTCAGGTGTTCAAATACTTATTTCCAGCTGTATCACACAAATAAATCCTAAAAAAAAATCATAAATTGTTATTTCTGGATTTTTCTTTTTAGATTTACCTCTCTCACAGCGGACATGGACCTACGATGAAAATTTCAGACCCCTCCATGAGTTCTAGTGGGAGAACTTGCAATATAGCGGGGTGTTCAAATACTTATTTTCTTTACTGTGTGTAAACGAAGATTCTTCACTGTGGGTTGAAAAAAAAAAACACAAATTCAGTGTCTGTCAAAACCGAAGAATGAAAATTGTTTAAAAGAGGAGTTTTTAAAATGGACAGGTTTTTCTTGATGTGCAACATGATGTCAATCTGCTGCATGGGACCAGCAACAGGGAAACCTCTGAGCTTCTGCCCGGGCCACGTACATCCAGAAGCAGTTGGTCAGCTAACCTCGTAGGGTAGTAGGAATGGGGTAACTCAGTGATGTCAGGCTAGGCGAGACTATAAAGGGATTTAAAAAGAAATAAGATCATCTAAAAATGAAATCTAAAATATGAAGGCAGGCACTGGAGGTGTGGGGAGTTCACGGTTGGAGTTGAGCTGAACTGAGATGGTTTAGAGAGGACTGGCTCACTCCAAAATAATACCAATTACAGTAATCGGAGATGTAAAAAAAAAGCCACGGATGAATGTTTTAAGCGATGTTGCACAAGAATGGGATTCTTTTAATGTACAAAATAAACAATTGTGATCTCATTTCAAATCATTCTCCACAGGGCCCAAGTCAACAAGCATTTATAAATGCCCACTGAGAATAAGCAGCACACGAAGTGGCATAGGAAACACGTTTACTGTATTGTGTGCATCGTCGAGCGTGTTTGACCTCATTCTATACATTTTGCTTTTTGTCCAGCAGATCATAACATGTTTTGGAACCTGTCTGCCCTCCCTGGCTCACTAAAACTTCAGTTTGACCATTGTTCCTTTACACTTTGTTACAATATGCTATGTCAGAAAGCTACAGTACTTAGCGGGCATTATTTATTCCTCACAGGGGAACAATTACTCAGGGGGAGGGCACCGGTGCATGCTTCACTGGGCCAGCTCAGTCAAAGTCGCACAGCAAATAAAGCTGCGTTGTTGCCTCCAAGCCTCCCTCCCCCGACGGGGCTCGGTTAAAAAACGTGAACGTCAACACACAAAAAGACAGATAGACACGAGGCGGGAGAGAAGATGAGGTGATGAGACAGCTCTGTGCAAGCTGATGAAAGAGAGAGAGAAAAGGGGGAAGTGCGACAAGAGGAGGTGGTTAAAAAAAAAAAAAATTCTCAGAGGTCAGCATGAAGAGATTGATTCGCCCTGAGTCATCCCATCTTCCAGGACCGCGATGAAACAGATGAAGGCATTCATGACTTCTAATAAAACTCAAGATAGCCTTTAACATCTGCAGAACCAAGTCCATAGATACTGCAGTATAAATACATACGGTGCATTAAAAAATGTCTACACGGCTGTGTTCAAATGTCAAATTTTTGTGCTGTAAAAAATGAGAGCAAGCTAAATCTTTTCAAAAACTTTTTCCGTCATTGTCAACTACAAACAGGTAGGATAGATAGATAGATAGATAGATAGATAGATAGATAGATATAGATAGATAGATAGATAGATAGATAGATAGATAGATAGATAGATAGATAGATAGATAGATAGATAGATAGATAGATAGATAGATAGATAGATAGATAGAGTTTATCATCAATATCATGATCAAATATTCAATATTGTAAATTTAAAATCAGTTTTTCCTTTCATCTAATATATAATATATATATGTTTTGGCTTTTAAAATAAAAGCAGATGGAAAGCGGACAAAGTTTTAACATCGATGCGGAAAACGTTTGCCACACGCAACATATTAATACAGGATATGATGCGTATGTGTATAAATGATCATAACAGAAAAGCACATTTGTGTTTTTAATGCGAAAATATGTGGCGCAAGGTGAAGACACGATAAACATGATTATGGATTGTATTGCATGTCAATATTATGCTTTAGATTTGATATGTACAGTACTGTATGAAGTCTAAGTGTTATACCATATTAAAATATATACACTTTATTTCTGCTTAATCTTTATTATTTGGCACCGCACCCTATGATAGACAGAATCATGATAATACTGAATTATGACCAGACCAAAATCTGCAGTATTAACCAAAGCGATAGTAATCACGTAAATTACCAAAGATTCTTTTTTTAACCCTCTCGTAATGACCAAATTTCACGTGCGAAGAAAAGAAGTTCTTACCACCAAACGGGAGATGATGATGTTGGTGGTTGGGAGGAGATGTTGGATGGATGTCTCGTGGGGAGTGAGCCGCTCTGGAGGTTTGTCTCACTTTTCAAGGCTACCATGTGGGGAGGAGAGAGAGCAAGAAAGGGAGGGAGGAGAGGAGACGAGAGGAGAGGAGAGGAGTGGAGAGGGGGTGTCTGCCGTGACCTCAGCAGGGAAACGCAGCAGCTCCGCTTGCCGGATGATGACCGTGCAGCCGTGAGAAAGGGCGGAGCACAAAAAACATAAGGTCATCACCCCCCCACCCCGCACACACACTTTTAAATGTCTCTTTCTCTGTGTTTACATTAACAAATCACATATCACATACGAATATGCAAGACATTCAGAATTAAAAAAAACCCACTTGATTTAATCTTCCAGAGATTTTAAATTTAGCAATATGACATCATGACACAGTGTAAGTTATTGCAGCATAATTCCCTCTCAACTTGAGGACACGCAATCAAAAAAAAAAAAAAAAAAAAAATCTTTGGCTTCCTCAAAAATTCATTTCACTTTCTTTCAGAAATGATTTTGTTCTGATGCTCTTTTGTGTCACTAATTTTGATCCGCCAAAGCAAGTGTGATATGAGTGATATTTCTATAAGGGGGTGAAGATATTAACATATATAATATTTATATGTACTGTGCAAGTGCAGTTAATTTACACTGCAAAGTGTCAAAAGTAAAAAAATGTAATGTATGTTAATAAAAAGTAACATTCACTGCTATATATTTAAAATATTTAAAAAATCTCACCATGGGTATCATGTTGGAAAGGCCCAAATTCAATTTAATTAGAAAAAAAAAAACGTGGCGGCACGGTGGTTCAGCTCGTAAAGCGTTGGCCTCACAGTTTGAGGACCTGGGTTCGATCCCGGACCCGCCTGTGTGGAGTTTGCATGTTCTCCTCTTGCCTGTGTGGGTTTCCTCCCACATCCCAAAAACATGCAACATGAATTGGACACTCTAATTTGCCCCTAGGTGTGATTGTCAGTGCGACTGTTTGTCTCTATGTGCCCTGCGATTGGCTGGCGACCAGTTCAGGGCATACCCCGCCTCCTGCCTGTTGACAGTTGGGACAGGCTCCAGCACTTCCCGTCACCCTCGTGAGGATAAGCGGCAAAGAAAATGAATGGATGGATAGAAAAATATGTGCAGTGGACAATGGATGCATGGATGATCCCCACAGTGGAAATTAAAGTGTTGCAGCAGTACAGCATAAACAGATTTTTTTTTTAAAAAAAAAAGATGAAAATATGTAATCAAAACACTCTACACAGGCTCTGCCAAAATTCAGTACCACGTGGGAGAAAAAGTGCTCGCACCAACAGTGATGGAAACAGAACTTCTAGACCAGGCGTTCACCCGAAGCCAGGGAAAGTCCAAGTGGAGGGCAGTACTGGAACGCAATATCAACAAATGCTAAAGTTGGCGGTACTTGGACGGCGAGAGCCCGAAAGGATAGCCTAAAGCAAAGGCGCCAAACTCATTTGTGTCACCGACCACACATTGTAGTTACAGTTTCCGCTCAGGGGGCTGTTATGAAAGAATCATAAAAAATAAAAAAAAATCCTTAATCGCCTCATTCGATTAACACACGATGAACTAGTTGTGGAATCAGAAATCGAGGGTCATGAGATTTTCAACCATTGTTCATGTTTGGTAACAACAAAATGCTTATAATATTCCAAGGTTACCGTTTATGATGTATGACAATTTGAAATTTTGGTACAGATTTTCACAAGAATCATGGAAGTTGACGCAGATGATTTGCGTTCGCGGGCCACGTAAAATCATGTGGCGGGCCGGATCTGGCCCTCGGACCTTGACTTTGACACCAGTGGTCTAAAATTTTCATTGCTGCTCCCAGCTGATAATGACCACAATTTGTCTTGGAGAGGGTGGGAGGATTTGTTCAAAATGTCTAATTTTGTCCGTCATCTTCCTCTCGTTCACGTCGTCCATTTGTAGTCCAACTTTAGCGCACTTTCCTCAACGCCTCACGGAGCCTGCTAACCTCGTGCTAGGCCGACTCTGGCACTTGGGCTGGACTGTGCAGGTGTAACTTTGCGTAAAAAGTTGCGTATCGTCATTAGTCTTGCCTGTTAATAATTTGCAAAGGATAAACACCCAGCTTTCTCATCCCAAATTGGATTAGAATGTTATGATTCATTTTCCATCTGTCCGTGACCTCCAGTGCTTTGCTAAGCTTGTTTTTTCTTCTTGACTCTATGCCAGTGTGATGAAACCGCTTGGCACTAGGTGTCATTTGTCTCAACCACAATCTCTTTTTTTTCCCCATGTAAATATTCTTCTTCATCTGTCTCTAGAATGGCCCACATTTTTAGTATAAATAGGTGCTCCTAATAAATATGAATTGTTTACTGTTGGTTAATGATAGAAAATGTCCATATAAAATAACTGTGATGGGCGGAGGTTGTTCATTTCCATCTGTTTTTCATTAGCGCTCCCTCTCCGTGATGAACATCGAGATCAAGTTTTCATTTCTTCAGCATGATACAGGATGGAAGTTATGTGCGTTACGCTCAGGCACCGAAAGAGATAGCGGCCTTATCTTTTTGGAGTTATTTCACGTGAACTCTTAGAGTGCGGTTCTACGTTATCTGCTGTCCAGGATGCTGTGTTGCAACAAAGCCTGCGGTGGTTCTGTTGCTGGGCATCGTCTTCATGTTTGTGCTGCCATGAAATTCAACAACTCACAGAGTGACTCAAGTATTCATGTACTCTACATTAATATTGTTTACACATCAATAAACCGCCATGATATTCATTCGGTTCTTTACATTGTGGCACACTGCACTGCATCATCACTATAGCTGAACACTGAGGATTGTCTCTTATTTTGAAAAGATGGAAATAATCAAGGCGGCACGGTGGCTCAGCTGAAAAGCGTCGGTCTCACTGTTCTGAGGTGCCGGGTTCAATCCCGGATCCGCCTGTGTGGAGTTTGCATGTTCTCCCCGTGCCTGTGTGGGTTTTCTCCGGGCACTCCGGTTTCCTCCCACATCCCAAAAACATGCAACATTAATTGGACACTCTAAATTGCCCATCGGTGTGATTGCGAGTGTGGCTGTTTGTCTCTATGTGCCCTGCAATTGGCTAGCAGCCAGTTCAGGGTGTACCCCGCCTCCTGCCCGATGACAGCTGGGATAGGCTCCAGCACTCCCCGCACCCCTCGTGAGGATAAGCAGTGAAGAAAATGGATGTATGGATGGATGGAAATAATCAAGGTCGCATGGTGGTTCAGTTGGAAAGGATCAGCCTCACAGTTCTGAGGACCCGGGTTCTATCCTGGACCCACCTGTGTGGAGTTTGCATGTTCTCCATGTTCCTGCGTGGCTTTCCACATTCCAAAAACATGCAACATTAATTGGACATTCTAAATTGCCCCTAGGTGTGATTATGAGTGCGGCTGTTTGTCTCGATGTGCCCTGCGATTGGCTGCCAACCACTTCATGGTGAACCCCGCCTTCTACCCGTTGACAGCTGGGCTAGGCTCCAGCTCTCCCGGTGACCCTTGTAAGGATAAGCGGCTAACAAAATGGATGGATGAAAATAATCAAAGAAATGGAAACCTGACAGCAATGTTCAAGGTGATGTGATCATTGACTGGTTACCAGTAAGACCTAAAGGTGGATCAAATATGATGAAAATGAATAAACATTTTTCACTGTCACAGAGAAATTATTCAATTGCGAGATATGATCCGATGTTGGACGCCTCATGTCGGATATCATTCAAAATGACTAATTGTGTGTGACTTTCGCCTGTGGTCTATATTATGAAGTCACTGTCTGGATGGCATCATTACAGAGTGAGGCTTATAAATGACATATTTTGTGCATAACAACCGTTGCTTGTTTCATCTCAATTTTTTACAAGCAAGTCTGATTATTTTGTTTTGGGTTTTTTTTTGCATCAAACTGCGCTTTAACAACTCCAAAAACAGCATGCAATACATATGTTGAAAATCTTATTTCTTATTGTTTATACTGAATATAAAAATGAATTGTGGACAAAGCAATTTCATAATCCGGTACGATTGATTGGTGACCAGTCCAGTCAATCGTAAGGCACACACAAACAAATAATCTTGCACTCTCACATTTGCACCTATGGACAATTTCAAATATGTCTCCAAGTCAAGGCCCAGAGCCAGATCTGACAAAAATCATTGATTTTGGCTATTTCTAAATGGATTTGTTTTTCTTCATTTTTTATTTCAAAACTAGCTATCCGTGTTTGTTATGTATGTGTATTATTATGATAAGTTGATGAAATACTTACACGGTTTCACGGGTAAGCATATGACTTTGACACCCCTTGGCTTAGGCTTTGTAGTTTTTGTTTGACATTGGCTCAGCGTTTGAGAATTGCTGCCTGGCAATAATTTTTTTTCTGTCTCAAACTGCAGTTCAGCAGTGGTTTGAAAAGTTTAATGGCCGTCACATTGCTCCAAAACAAAGTAGAATTTGTGCTATCCAAGGCAAATTTGGTAAACCGCACACCAGAAGGCCTGCAACTACCCCCACTGTTTCCAACACCGAACTGTCAAATGCTGTTAAATAATACCAACAGCATGAAAAAGTAATAATGTGATTAGGTGACTGTCCATTTGTTTGCTTGGCACTGTGCTGCTCTCAGTTCTATAAATAATATACTGGATTTCTTTTGGAATATTTGGAGCATATAGTCGTAAAACATGTTTCAAAATACAGTACTGACATAACTTTAGGAAAAAAAACGGGTCACGTGGTTGGCCTCATGTGGGCGGAGCCTGTAGGTTTACAGGAACCCTCCTAATCAGGAAGTGTAACTTTCAAGTGGAGACTTTTCAGCGCTCTAATTCAGACTAAAACTGTGGACTTTTACTCGTTTAATATTCTCCGGTGACTATCAGATAACAGGTAGGCGTCGTGTTCCATCGGGTATAACTTTAATTTTGTGCAAGAAACCGGACAAAAAGTTGAATGATGCATTCTACTGTAATACAGTAACAGCACACGTACGTCACGTTTCTGCCCGATTCACATGCTGATACATACTTGTTATCATAGTTTAATATGAGGAAATGTGCATACAAAGGTCATTAATAAACATTTTGTGTCACTTAGTGTACAGCTACACGTTTACCGGTCAATACATTAGGTACATGTCCACACTCTTAATAGCATTCAGGACGAGAGCTCTCAAACATGCTACTTTTGCTAAAGCAATAAATAGTGTTCAATTTTGACTAACACTGTTAACGTCACGTTTTCTATGGTTGTAGTTTTCATTGAGTTGTTTGTAAAAAAAAAAAAAAAATGTTAAGCATATTTAGCTTCATAAAGGTACATAAAGAAAAACGTAGTAATTCGTCCTATTGCAACTGCAAACTTTCGCTAAATAAGCACAGTAATAAACGTTGTTAAACTATTTGAATTTAATATTAATTTATTAGCTTTGTAATTTAATTGTTAATTAGGGAGAAGTATGTATGGTTTACTACGTGTGGTTTAATATGCAGCCATTTTGAGAGGCACTGCTTTGCAGAGTTGCTGACTTTGTAAATTGGACATATTTCATATTTCAAAGTATCATTAAAATGAACAGAAATGGCAATACATCTGTTCCGGCCTCCCATAAAACACAGACATTTTTGAGTGTATTTTAATGAATAAATGTTGTACATATTATAGTACATTATTGAAAAAAAACCATACATTTGAATATGCATCGAGTCAGAAGAGATGTCATAACTCTTCAGCATTAGCAGTAGTACATAATTGTTTGCGGAGGATAAAGAATATATGCCTGTGAGTACTGTATTATTACCTGGGCTTCTTACATGTCTCGCCCCTCATTTGTGTTCAAATAGCTATTGCTTCAAGCGTTAAACTACACCATAGAGCTTATATTTTTTTCCCCATTAAATCTTGGCATTAGCATTACACTAGTGGACCTATAAGGCTAAAATATGTTCTTTTTCTTTAGAGGTGTATTTCTCAGTTTCCTGTTTAATTTGACTGTAAACATCAACCGAGAGTGACAGTAAACAGCTGGAAGGCACATTTTTCAAGAATTGCTCACTGATTCTATCTTCCATGCTTTTTGTGACATGAGTTGAGTTCAGGGATGGTGGAGTGGCTCAGCTGGTAAATCGTTGGCCTCGCAGTTCTGAGGTCCCGGCTTCAATCCCGGACCTGCCTGTGTTGTGTTTGCATGTTCTCCCGTACCTACGTGGGTTTTCTGCGGGCACTCCGGTTTCCTCCCACATCCCAAAAGCATGCAACATTAATTGGACACTGTAAATTGCCCCTAGGTGGGATTGTGAGTGTGGCTGTTTGTCTCCGTGTGCCCTGTGATTGGCTGGCAACCAGGTTAAGGTGTACCCCGCCTCCTGCCTGTTGACAGCTGGGATAGGCTCTGGCACTCCTGCTACCCTTGTGAGGATAAGTGACTAAGAAAATGAATGGATGGATGGATGGATGGATGGATGGATGGATGGATGGATGGATGGATGGATGATGGATGGAATTGAGTTGCCTGCCACCATACAACGTACATTTTTCAAGTTTGCACTCGCAAAAAAAATGTCCACATTGTTACTCTTGTAATGACAACTGCCAAGTCAAATCACTCATATTTCAAGGCACCCCTATAATTATGTGTCTGGGAATTAGGTTAGGAAGATAGTGTCTTATCTATTTATATGACGTAGAGATAGATCAAACATATTTTATAACGGATTTGTGCATAATCCAGGTAATCTCAAAGGTTTCACCTACTTTATTTTTTTTGTTTTGCAACAATATTTACAGTACGTACTGCCCATCTACATTTAGTGCAGATCTGATTCGTTACCATAACATCTCTAGCGGGAGGATTACACATTAAACCGTATTTCCAAATCCCAGCCGCTTCGGTATAAATGCTTAATTTCTCTGCAGGTGTGGCCAATTGCCGGAGTCCTGATAGAGGCCATGAACCGTGTCCCCCTTCACCAGCCACAGAGCTGTGGGCCCTGGGAGCTGAAGGAACGTCTGGGGACCGGAGGCTTTGGGAACGTCACTAGATGGCAAAATAAGGTTCGCATTGGTGGAGCATTTTCACTATCTCACACGTGTTGCTGTTAAAAAAAAAAAAAAAAAGCCACAACATTAGCTACACTTGCGAAGTCTTTCAGCAAGATCTTCCAGCATCAAAAGCGCCTACAAAAGTGCAAGTTCCCCATGCCATAGGCAATCACACACCCTCACGCCATCATAGTTGGTGGCTTTTGAACTTTGCACTGATAATAATCCAGATGGTCCTTTTCACATAGGACACGATGTTCAAGATTTCTACAAACAATTTGAAATGTGGACTCGTCAGACCACATCACACTTTTCCACTTTGCGTCAATCCATCGCAGATGAGCTCGGGGTGAGGTCCACCCTGAACCGGTTACCAGCCAATCGAAGGGCACATAGAAACTACCATTTGCGCTCACATTCATGTCTTTGGACAATTTAGAGTCTTCAATTAAGATCGCATGCATGTTTTTGAGATGAGGACCAAATTATCGCATCTAAAATGTGTTGCACTGTATTTGAATGAAACATGGGATGTTCAAAAAAGGTTTTTTTGTGTTTGTGAACAATATTTGGTCAAAATAATAACATTTTAGACACAATTGCAAGGTATAACGATTTTATCCAGGATTTAGCATTGGTGAGTACTCAAATGTAAGGACATTGTACATGTATTCATACTTGTTCGGACAAAGTCTTATTGGTGAATTTGTTGAATATTTTTCAATTATTTCTAAAATCATATCTAATTCATTCCATTGACAATTATGATGCGGTCTACAGAGCCCACCTAGTTTTAAGCCTCACCGAGTACATTTGTAAAGGAAATACCATTTGGTACATACATACGCTGCAGCTGTCCAAAAGCCGCAAGTGCCCACATTGAAATCCACATTCAAACACGAGATATTTACAAAGGAAGACTCTACACAGAAAGAGATTAATGCTAGCGCTGCGCTAGCTAACGCTAGCTTGGTGCTAACGCTTGTGCTAATGCTAGCTCCACGCTAACAGGGCCGGTTAAAATAAAACTTAGCAGTAAATATCAATGAGACGCAACAGTAACACAGCAGCAACACGCTAGCACAGTGCTAACGCTAACCGGCCCAGTAAAAGTCACTTCCTCGGCACATATATTCCACCGGTGTTATTCCTACATTTTCCGCACGAGTGCCCCCTTGCAGCCGTTAGGAAAAAAAATGCACAAATTAGCCGCAAAACCGCAGGATTGAAAGCGTGTGAAAAAAGTCCCAGCTTGTAGGCTGGAAATTACGGTACATTCAGTACCTCTACAACAATAGTAAAGATGTTTTTACATGAATACATGACAGTGGAAATGAAAATTGCTCAATACAATCTTTGTAAGAAAAGATTTTGGATGGTCCTCTTTTATTGACGTTGCACTGTTAGGTTGTGAAGTTGTACCTGAGGTGTGATATACATGTTCATTCTCATTTTTATACAATTATTCATTTAGGAGACATTGTAATTTGTCCAATAAAGCATTAAATGCATTCAGACGGCGATTTCCCGGCCATGTCCTTGTGCTTCCTAGTAAATGCTTTCAAGGAAACTGACTTTTCTCACATCCCGAGTTAATAATATAACTGTTTATATATATTCTGGGCTCCTAATGAAAAGGGAATTTGTTTTGGTAAATACTTGGCATCACGCCAAAGAAGCTTTTCACTTCTGGAGAATAAAATCTGATCGAAATCAGAATAATGACATCACTCCTAGTCATAGGGTGAGCGCATTACGGGATGTAGAATATGGAAGTATGAGCTCACACACACTGAGCGAACCTTCCTCTTCCTCTCTTTATGGGTGTGCTTTCCTTGTTTTAGTCACTGTCAGGTGTGTATATGTTGAGCATGTTACATGATAAGAGCTTTTCTAATTTTGAACTGTTTGTACAGTTTGTACTGTAAATATTTAAAAATACAGAGGAATGACTGGGTACAAAGTAGCAAAGAATTTCAGTGCTGCTTGTTTTGCTGGCAACGCGTGACCATTAACCATGTTTTAAAACAATCACAGAGGTTTCCTCTTCTTCTTCTTCTTCTTCAAAAAAGAAAATTCAAGCTGTTTAATTCCACTGACAGTTCAAGTTTACTGTCAAACAAAAAGAAAGTAAACCAGTGATTTACTTAGTGTATATAATACAACCACATAGTTTTACCACATATGTGTTGGTTGCCACTCGGAGGTTAAGTTTACCATGTGTTACCATGTTAGTTTAACCCTCACGAAGAAAAGTACAAAAAGAAAGTGGATGGCTGGATGAAAATCATAATCATCTCAATTTGAAGTATTTTTGAAAGGTTACAGTAATTCTCGGCCTACAGAGTGCACTTAGTTATAAGCCTCACCCAGTACATTTGTAAAGGAAATACCATTTGATACATACATACGACGCAGCTGTGTAAAAGCCGCAATTTCCCACATTGAAACCCACATTGAAACACGAGATATTTACAAAGAAAGACGGTATACAGAGCATTTAACGCTAGCGCCGCCGCACTAACGCTAACGCTAGCGTCGCGCTAACAGAGCCGGTTAAAAAAAAACACCGGTAAAAATCACTCAGACATGCCAGTAACACGCTAGTGCAGCGCTAATAGAGCCGGACCGGTAAAAGTCACTTCCTCTGCACATATATTCCACCGGTCTCACTCTTACCTTTTCCGCTCGAGTGCCCCCTTGCGGCCATTAGAAAAAATGCACAAATTAGCCGCATCACCGCATGAACCGCAGGGTTGAAAGCGTGTGAAAGAAGTCGCAGCTTATAGGCTGGAAATTACGGTAACATTAAACCAACAATTTGTACTCCTTTTATCGAGAAAAACACGTAAGGACAAGAAAATTGGTGCGGTATTGTAGGACCGTCTAAATTTCATCCTGTAGCAATTTGTTGCAAGCCTTCAAATGTTTTTCAACTGATGTATTTCATCACTGTTTAATCCTTTTAAACAGGGGTGTCAAACTCATTTTTGTTGCGGGCCACATTCTAGTTCTGGTTTCCCTCAGAGCGCCATTATGACTGTGAAACCAATAAAATCTTAAACAGCCTCATCATAGTTGCACATTAAATTCATGAACCAGTTTTGGAATCAGAAATCAAGGGTAATGGGTTTTTCAACTATTGTTCATGTTTGGTAAGAAAACATGCTTGCAATATCTTAACGTTATCATTTATGATATGACTGAAATGTTGGTACAGATTTGAAAAAAAATCATGAAAGTTGATATACATGATTTGCAGGCCAGATTTGGCCCCCAGGCCTTGAGTTTGACACCTCTGCTTTTAAACATCATCTGTAACATTACTAAAGCTGATTTATTAAATCTGTTGTCGGTTTAATATTATGTAATCACAATGAAAGAAGTAAGTTGGGTCACTTACAGAAGTGCCTCCACACCTCACGATGTTTCAAAAAAAAGGGGGGGGGGCGCGGTGGGGAACTGGCAGAAGCAGGACATTGAGTACCTGTGGAGGGCACCGCTGATGATTAAACTTCCTTCTTCCCGTATGGATGACAATGCTGCATTATTGTTAGAGCGCAGATCACGTTACGGGAAGCAGTTTAACCTTGGTGACGCCGTGAGAAACAGGAAAATAGATATGTATACATTTATTGCTCATCACTTCTTTAATGGATTGTAAACCACATGGAAATCAAATGTTATTTGTTCTCTGCCGGCAATCACATTCATCTGATATAAATGATAAATCACCTCAGAATTTGCTCGCCTTCCCTCTTCTGTTAGTAGTAATGTGTAATTCAAATCAGTTTGGTAGGTTAGCCTTTTATTTTTTCCAAGTGTCTTTCCAGTTTTCCATTAATAATCCTCTATTTTTATCGTGTGTTGGCAGGATACAGAGGAACAGATCGCAATCAAACAGTGCCGCCAGGAGCTGAGTGAGCGGAACAAAGAGAGATGGTCTCTGGAGATCCAGATCATGAAGAGGTTAGTTTTCATTTGGTGTCAATGTTACGACATGAGAGACAGCCGTGCCTTGAGATAAGAGTGACCCGACTTACACATTTTTCAAAATAAGAGCTGCATGCAAAAATTTGACATAGCAGCACTTAATGGTTGAAGTAAGCACAACTCACTTAACAGCAAGTAGCAGTTTGGCAATTCTTCCAAAAAATAGTCTATAAGTATATTGTTAAACCAAACACAAGTCAACGAGAATTTAAATTTATTTAAAACAAATACATAAACACAGTTATGCTTAACGAGAATCTGTTTAGCTTAATAGTAACGAACAGTACAACGTCATAGACAGAGCAATAAATGGAATAACACTTAGACGATGAATATTTGAACACAAATCATGACGCAACATATGTAGACATACAATACTGACAAGTCATATAATCTTAATCCTTAGTGAAAAATGCCTAGTATTACTGCAGTTTACTGAGTCAGTTGTGAAACTCTTCATTCTTTGTGTGTGTCCGTCTTATTCCTTGAAGCAAAAAAAAATGTTCTTTCAATTATTTTTTAATTACAACAGGACTCTGTTAAGTTTAGATGAAGTTGACTGCCCTGCAAAGATTCCTGACCTCAACATGATATAAATCCCTTTTGTCTCATTTATCGTGCGGACTGAGAGCTTGGCCTTCTCATTGAACATCACTCAGTGACCTCATAAATGTGCTTCTGGAAGAATGGTCACAAATTCCCTACACACATTCCTAAACTTTGTGGGATGCCTTTTCAGAAGAATTAAAGCTGTTATAGCTGCCAAGGATGGATCAACATCATATTAAACCCTGTTGATTTAGAAGGGGATGTAACTTCAGATCGTATGCGAGTTAAGCCAGGTTAGCGAATACTTTTGTCATTGTAATGTTTTAGCGTTATAACACTGGCACTCATTCGCCCATCCATAGCGTTTTCCATTAAGTGTTGGCATAAGGTCAGCGGACTCTAAGGCAACGTTACGAGATAGTTTGAAATACAAAATGTGTGATTCTCTTCTTTTATGTGGAGTTTGACAGTTAACTGCTGCTTTGGAAGTGAGTTGAGTTGCGTTCACTGGCACCATGCAGCCTTATATCGTATTGTTCTGAGCCAACCTGGATAATGGGTGAATAACATCCATCCATCCATCCATCCATCCATCCAGTTTCTTAGCCACTTATCCTCACAAGAGACGCAGGAGTGCTGGAGCGTATCCCAGCGGTCAGCGGGCACCCTGAACTGGTTGCCAGCCAATCGCAGGGCACATCCAGACAAACAGCCGCACTCACAATCACACCTTGGGGCTATATAGCGTGTCCAATTAATGTTGCATGTTATTGGGATGCCGGAGGAAACCGGAGCGCCCGGAGAAAACCCAGGCAGGCACGGGGAGAACATGCAAACTCCACACAGGCGGGGCCGGGATCGAACGCGGGACCTCAGAACTGTGAGGCCAACGCTTTCCAGCTCACCCTGGATAGTATAGTGTTCATCGGGTTTTGTAACTGTATGGTTTCAATCTTTATCTTGTCGGAGGATCATGAACCCCACCTGATACAAAAGTTTCTGACACCAGAGAACACTTTTTGCTCCAACATCACAAAACGGTTGTGAGATTTCATTTTACTCCGCACAAATTCACGATACTGTCTCTGTCACCAATCCGTTACAGCAGCCCGGACATCACTGCGTCTCCTCGACTTTCATTTTTGTCTAAAAACACAGAGCTGATGTGACTTGCTAAAAGTTAACTTGTCTTTTCTTTCTTTTCTTTCACATAATGATGAATTTTTGTCTTTAATGGAAGGCTCCCACCAGTTTTATCTATGTACCACTGTATGTTACTTTTATTTTTCATATTTCAAAAGACGTTAGTTTTAGCCAATGCCATTCCAGCAGTGCAAATTTGTTTTGCCTCTGGTGAAGAAATCAGGGATTTTCCTCTGTATTTTTACCATGCAATGTCTGTGTTTCTTTTCCTTAAACTGTTTGAATCAAAAAAAGAAAATAGAAGACTTGACTTTTGCTGTGACTCACTGCGACGCATTCCATGACATGTGTTTGACATTTGAGCGTTACACCTCCATCAGTTTTCTGAAAACAAACCCTCTGCCCTGAAATAGAAAGACCGGCACGGGGGATTTTAATTATAAGAGGTTTGTGTGGAGGTGTAGGGTTGTTTCTGAATATTGTGCGGTTATTTCTAACAGAATAATGTCCCACATTATCGTTGTGCTCCAATTCGGTGTCATCACATCTTCTCACGTCTGTGTTGTGAGCATTTGACTTTTTAGGCACAAGAACGTTTCAATTTCACGAGTGTGTTGTTCTCAGACAGCCGTAGACCTCTCTTGAACCCACACTGTGACTTTTTGGCACAAAAAGTGCGAGGGGAAAAGTATTATATAATCACACCACAAGTGTCAACATGCACACGTTCTGTAAAAACATGATTGAAATGGATTTTGGGGTTGAAATGTTCTCTATTTTTAAAAAGGTTTTAAGTGCCTCCTAATTTAGATTGTGTTCCTCTTCTTCAATGTGCTTTTAAATGGAAAATACTGTATCTTCTCAATGAGATCATATGTTCGCTCCCCTGAGAGCATCCTGCCATTCGTTATCTTTGGAACACGTTTTTAAAGTGTTCAGTAATTTGAAAAATGAACATCTTATTATTCTAGGGGCCACCGCGTGTTTTCATTGGCGAATGTCCGGGGTGACGTCACGGACAGTAGATGCAGCCAATAAGGCGACCACTTAGATGTCAAATGAGACTTCCGCAACTTTGCGCATGAATGACGTGTTCTCCGCTCATATTTATTTTTTCGTGTAGATATTGAAGTGAATATTGTTATATGTATTTTTCATTTCAGTATCTATTTTAGAATGCTTATAGGGATGACACTTGACCTTTAAGTTTCTTAGATCATTTCGGTATGGTGTTTTTACTAGTTTGTGTGTGAGCATGTATGTTTCATGTCATTACAAGTTCTTTTCATCTGCGTCCCTTTGGACCAGTGCAAATAATCAGTCATCTGGATATGCAAGAGAGTAATTCCCTGGTCTCCTTCCACTTTGATAGTGTGTTTTATTATGTATCAAGGGATTCAATCAGATGTTACGGTGGATTCTACATGCTTTTCTTCCCAACCGCAGTCAACGACCCTTCAAGTTCTCTTGGTAATACTCAGATGTAAACATCATATATCTGGCAAAATAAGGCCATTAAAATAAAAGCACACCAGTTATTACTCCTCCTCAAGCCAAAAACCATTGATTAGAAAATACTCGATGTCACGGTCTTGGACATCACTGTGGACTTGTGAAGTTGACTAATCTGAACGAACCCCTACTCTCCATTGCAAGATGCTTGAGTTGACTTTTGATTTTTTTTTCTTTACTGTGAGTCAGTGATCTCTGCAGGGACACAGCACTCATCAGTCATATTTTTGGGTCCCGTATTGTTTGAGGTAAAGAGCGGCCCCGTCCAACGTCTGGTGGTGCTCAAGGTTTCCTCCTGTTAAAAGGGCGTTTTCGCCACCATCGTTGCCAAGTGATTTACTCACGAGAGATTCATTGCGTGGCTATAATATCATAATAAAGACACCTCGGGGGAAACATGCCCCATAAAGAAAGGTTTCTTGTGATGACTTGTTGTGGTAAATGGAGGTGAATCGCTTTATTACGGCTTCTGTATCGCACCGATTTTATCCAATACAACTTGTTCTCATCCCTGGCATTCGTGACACAATTTAAAAGATTAAAGTTCACGACATCTGTCCAAACACACTCAGGTTGGATCACGTTAATGTGGTGGCGGCAAGGGAGGTTCCTGAAGGGATGCAAAAGCTCGTCGCCACCAACGACCTGCCACTCCTGGCCATGGAATACTGCCAAGGAGGGGATCTGAGAAAGGTATAAACTTATAAAGGTCTGGTCTTTGTACTATAATGATAAACAGATATGCAACGTCATGTGTGCACTTGGCCTGAGGTTTTGAACTCGTGTCAGCAAATTTTGAACTTTTTTTTAATACATCTGAAACCAGTGAGTATGCACCCTGAGGCTATGCAGATTATTAATACCAGACAAAACAAAATACCAGCCGTCACAAACCACCAAGCCCATGAACAGCAAAAGAAAGCAGTAGACAAATTGTGGTTCAGTTTCATTCTCTTGGTCAGGTTTCCAGTAGTGGAGCTATTGCCGTTTATCATTATAAATTGTCAAATAAAACCTTTGCTGATTTACCAGTTTGTTCCCTCTTTATCCACAATGAAAATCAACAGCTTTGAGTCCATTACGGAGTTTCTGTGTTGGAAATGAAACCTGTGCATGAAGAAAATGTTCTTAAATGGATGGAAAATTCTCTAATGGGAATAAAACAAGGACCTGTTCTAAATTATAAGACGGGCAGATTCATGACATGGTCCTGACTTTTCCCGGTCTCTCTTCCCTCCCCAGTATCTGAAGCTCTTGAGAACGGCTGCGGAATGCGCGAGGCCTCCGTTTTGATTTTGTTGTGCGACATTTGTGAGTATCACCACAGCAGCCTCATTGTGACTTTGGTGAAAGTGTAGCTGTCGTTTGATTAATTATGCGTCTGTGTGAGCTGGCAGGATGATTAGCTTCCTGTCGTTTGAAAACCGGGGCCCTTTTGACCTGTGTCATGATGTCACCGCTGATCCTCAACCATGGCTCTTAGTCACCATGGCGACAGCTCACACACAGGCAAAAGCATACGTCAGCCATCGGACAACGGCGTCGCTTTCGCAACGTACAAGCGCTCAGTGCAACATGTGGCGCTGCTCTCCCAATGTGTAAACTTGACACAAGGCACATGTGGTTTTGCTCATTCGTATATCTAGTAACACACACCGGTGCACATAGATGGTTTTTCCTGTTGCTCACGGATGGGCTTTTCCTGGTAACGTTTGCCCCCCCCCTTACAACATGGTAATAATGTAATAATAAAGTCAGAATGAATACACGCTCTGATTCTCATCTACATCACACAAACTACTCACTCTTTGACGCATGCATTTCGTGACGTTCATGTTTCGGGTAGACTGTTTTTGACGCCAAGTGGATGCTTGTTTTAGCTACCTCGTAGTCATCTCACGCCACAGGAGCAGGCAAAGACCAGACCATACATATCTGCTACCTCATCATTAAATCACAAATACATTCATGGTGTGCAGACCGAAAACATTCGAGCTGGAAATTTCTTCCACTTGGGATATTCCGTACTATATTTCATATATCCGATTGCTTATTTGAAATGGATGGGGGTTTTTTTCTGTCAGTATGGAGTGCTGTTAATAATCAAAACATTAATAAGGGAAAAAAAGCAAATAAATGATTTGAGCAAATGGCTCCAATATAAGTGGAAAAAAATGTAAGTCATTCTGAATTCTTTCCGTACCCACTGTACAGTATTTAGCAGTGAATCGTTGAAGTGGTCCCATTTTGTTTTCGTTTTTCTTCCTCTTAGCCTCAGCTCTGACCTACCTCCACAAGAAGCGGATCATCCACCGAGATTTGAAGCCTGAAAACATTGTGCTGCAGCAGGGGGAGAAGCGGGTGAGTTCAATCACTTCTCGCCCGTGACAGATACGCCCAAACCACAAAGACAAGGCCTTTTGTTTTGACGGGAGAGAATGAGTCGTCACCTATAATGTGCCTCACGACGACTTTATGATAGGAAAACAAATCCTGCAATTTATCCCTGCACTTGTAAGCTTTTCTCTTCTCTTTATTTCTGGACTTGTTTTTTTAAGGTTATGTCACGACTCGTCACGTTGTCCTCTAGCACAATTGACCATTGACAATACATGAAGGCACATTTTAGAGTACTTAAGTTAAGTTAAGTTATAATTCCTCAAGTGAGTTTGAGTTTAATTTGTCAATGTCACTTTTTCACACAGATGAATGCCATTTTCTTCAGCTCAGTATTCAAATTTCAGGTGAAATTTCCATGGCTTAGAAGTTGTAGCGCCACATTGGTTTAGAATGTGCTTGACAGCCTATGAATGCAAATTATATAAAAAGCCTTTCAAGCAAAAGAAGAGTGAGGGAAATGTTCCTAAAAAATGTTGGGGTCCTAAAATCCTCAATGTTTTAGCTTGAACAAGTTGGAATTTTCTTGTAAAACACACTCCATATGTGGCTCAGCATCAGCTGCTCTCCTAGTATTTGGCTTTTTGTGTGTGCGTGTAATCCTGAATACAATAAAAGTTCTCAGAAATTAAAATTGTTATTGTGAGGCATGTAACTTCAGTTTAATATATGATGACTTAAAGGGGCTGCATCCTTTAACAACGTTGTTAGTGATTATATGCCAAAACCAAAATGGAAATGACAACAAAAAAGATCTATTCCTAAATCATCATCAAAGATTTCGTTAGTTACAAATTTGATTCCTTTAACTGGTAACTTTTGGTGCCGAAAGGACGGCTGGCATTGCTGAACCTGAAGATGTTAAGCAACGTTGTTGTGGCCGAGCGGTTAAGGCGATGGACTAGAAATCCATTGGGGTCTCCCCGCGCAGGTTCGAATCCTGCCGACAACGTCTCCCTTTTGGTGCAGAAACTGGTTGTCGGTCTCACTAAAAGACCTTACTTTAAAACCAGAGCATTATGCTTTCAAGCTTGTCAAGATAAAAACTGAAAGCCAGTCATTCCCAACTACGTTGTGAAAGATCATCGTTGTTAAGTAAAATCAATTAGTTTTACACACATTGTCTTTTAGTTCAAGCTTGGTGTTGATACTAGGTAGAAGAATCTAGAGTCAAATGTTTATTTTAGTCTGTGCCACGGTGTGCAAAGAACATACAAAGCCATCCATCAATTTTCTGAGCGGCTGATCCTCGCAAGGGTCACAGCAGTGCTGGAGCCTATTCTAACTATCTTCAGGCAGGAGGGAGGGTACAGCACATAGGAACAAACAACAACTCACATTCGGATCTACGGGCAATTTAGAGTCTTCAGTTAACCCATCATGCATGTTTGTGTGGGCAGTTTTACGGGAGGAAACCAGCGTGCCTGGAGAAAACTCCTTCAAATTCAAACAATGCCCAACCCTTGTTCCAAGGACCATCTGTGTCACGAAGTCGGAGGCGTTCAGTTCAATAATCCAAATTATTTATTCTCAATCAGAGGAAGGCACTTCGGACATGGCAAACAATTCCAACATGGGCCAGGCAAAGCCAGAATCAACACTGAAGTGATTAGAAATGACAAAGAGAGATGACACAGGCCGTGACATTAAAAGGGAGTTGAGGACACGTGCCACAGGTGGTGCACATGGAAGAGGGACAGGAAGGAGTACCGACATGACAGGAAGACGCAATCAAAACAAAACTGCTATTTAAGAGACTGAACACAACCAAGCCTGAAACTGCATTCATGTACACGTGGTTGCGATAGCATGTTTAACACAGTTGTTTTATTCTTCCGTTTCAGTTGATCCACAAGATCATTGAACTCGGTTATGCGAAGGAGCTGGACCAGAGCAGCCTTTGCACTTCCTTTGTGGGAACATTGCAGTACTTGGTCTGTTAGACACATTACACCTGTGGCATCCCAGGCTTGTCCTCCTGAACACCTTCTTCAATTCTTACCTTTCAGGCTCCCGAGCTGATTGAGAGGAAGAAGTACACGGTCGCTGTGGACTACTGGAGCTTTGGGACATTGGTGTTTGAGTGTATCACAGGATTTCGGCCCTTTCTGCCGACCTTGCAACCTGTTCTCTGGTAGAGACTCACCTTTTGTTTCGACTAACGGGCTTCTCTTTTTTTTTTCTGCACTTTGCAGTCAGTCAAGGAATTACACGATTAGACAAATTTTCCAGAGTTTTCTTCACCTTTGCCCCAGTTACATGACCATTTCTGAACAAATTAGGAACACACAAATAAGCCAAAGTCGACGGGAAGAATTGCAGGATATGTGTGTTGTGCCAAAATCAATGACTCTTGTCCTTCACTTTTATACTGCATGAAAGATATAAAACCTGAGGGCAGGTTTGGGTTACAAAAAGAAAAATAACCTTCCATTGTTTCAAATTTAAGTTTGGTATTTGCTTTCTACTTTATTCTACCATTCAATTATTAACTCATGCACACCCTGCCGTTATTAGCGGATTTTAAAAAGCACACAGAATATTGTGTGTGACAATGTGAGCACTTGAACCTATCAAAAGAAAGAGTAGACTCTCTTCTTTCACCAGAAAAAAATGATTGTTTCTAGCATTTTTTTTTCCTAATAAGCACTAGAACATTGGTTGGTTTACCAAAAACACAGATTTCTAACAAAAAGCAAAGAAAACCAGCTTTTTCAAATCATGTTCAACCTATATTTAATTGAATACACTACAAAGGCAATATTTAATGGTCAAACTGATAAAATGTTTGCGTAAAATCATCATTACTGTATTTTCTGGATGACAGCGTGCAACGGATAACAAGCCAGGCACACTATTTTGCTTCCTTGAATTACTCAGTCATCAAACAGGTTAAGGACAATGTTTGTCAACGTACAATTGCATTTTCGGATTTCAACATCTATGGTACATATCTTCAATAAGTTTCAGAGAATCTGGAGAAATCACTTATTGTAAGCGGGATGGCTGAAAACCATCATAAAATACCCGTGCCATTCTATCCCTCGGTTGGCACTCCATCTAAAACCGACATCAGTGTGTAAAGGATATCACCAAATGGGCTCAGGAACACTTCAGAAAACCAGTACCGTAATTTCCGGCCTACAAAGCGCACCTCATTATAAGCCTCACCCAGTACATTTGTAAAGGAAATAGCATTTGCCACATACATAAGCCGCGAGTGCCCACGTTGAAACGTGCGATATTTACAAAGAAAGACGGTACACAGAAAGAGTTTTCTGGGTTTTCAAAGTTTTAATACCTTAGCATAGCTTCACATAGCAACAACACGGTAGCACAAACAGGTCTGGTAAATTAAAAAAAAAAAAAACATACCGGTAAAAGAAAAAAAAACAGCCGCAGCAGCTACAGAGTCGTAACACGGTAGCACAGCACTAACAGGGCCGGTTAAAAAAAAAACAAAAACATACCTAAATCACTGAAACGCGTGGAAAAAAAAAAAAATACCAGTAAAAATCACTGAGACTCGGCAGTAACACAGCGGCAACATGCTAGTACAGCGGTTGTTCGTGCTTATTTCTGCAAGACAATGCCAAACCACATTCTGCACATGTTACAACAGTGTGGCTTCGTAGTAAAAGAGTGTGGGTATTACACTGGCCTGCCTGCAGTCCAAACCTAACACCCACTGAAAATGTGTGGAGCAGTATAAAGCATAAAATATTACAACAGAGACTCCAGACTGTTGAACAGCTGAAGCTGTACATTTAGTAAGAACGGGAAAGAATTTCACCTACAAGAATTCAAGAATTAGTATCTTCAGTTCCCAAATGTTTATTGAATTCTGTTAAGAGAAAAGCTGATGTTAACACAGTCATAAAACTCAAAGTGTCATGACCCTGCCGCTCCAGCCTGGGCTGTGCAGGTGTCCGCGCGGTTGCTCTGATTGGGAGGTGCACACCTGCGCCTCATGCAGCCTGATTATGCTGTGTATTTATATGACCCCGATGACGACTGGTCGGCGCCAGTTCGTTGAGCTTCCAGCCTGGGCTGTGCGGGTGTAGTGCACGTCGCAGTGGGAACGGACTCGCCACCTTGCCAAGTGCACGCGCAGCGGGAGGCACCGGGGAGCACCCGGCCGGGGCGTCTCCTCTGGCCGCCACGCGGAGGTCCCGGGTAGATGGCCAAGCGGGTTCCCTCATACGGATTGGTGTACTTAAACCTACCGGGCAAAGACGCTCGGGTGCTGGAAACGCGGGGAGGTGAAACAAACTGACTGGGATGAAAGATCGGACGAGCAGACTCATAATCAGAATAATCAAAGTCGTACTCCGGCAGCCGGTCATACAAATCACGGTCCTCCTCATATTCCGAAAAGTCAGAGTCCAGAAGAATATGAGGAGCCGGACGGGTCGTGTTCGGGACGTATTCATACCTCGCTGGCGGAGCGTAAGACACAGAAGCGGAGGACGTCAGGGAGCCTACCCGGATTGGACAGGCTTGGTCCTCTGGCCGACGGTCTACCTTCCGTCGGTCCCGTCCGAGTCCTGCATTTGGGAAGGTTCGTTCTGTCACGTCCCATCGGAACGAGAGTAGGACTAGGACAATGCAAGGTAGTTCGAGGAGAAACGTTTATTGTATGCCGAGGTCGGGGATCGAGCAGGCAGTCCGGTGCAGCGGCGGTAGTTGGGACGTCGGGCGAAGAGAGCAGGTGAGCGGGCAGGCACGAGTCGGTACACGGGAGAACGATCAAGGCAGCCAGAAGTATCAAAGGAGTCGGGCTTACAAGGGTGGTCGGAGAACGGGCGAAGGTCGGTACACACAGGTTGTCGATCAGGGATATGAGAGTGCTGGAACGGGACATGAAGGTCAACGAACTGGCCCCGGCCAGTCGTCATCGGGGTCATATAAATCCACAGCATAATCAGGCTGCGTGAGGCGCAGGTGTGCACCTCCCAATCAGAGGCCCAGGCTGGAGCGGCAGGATCATGACACAAAGTTCATGTATATTTGCTAAAAAAAACTATCTTGTCTCCATAGTGTATTCAATTATTTATAGGTTAAACATGACTTGAAAATCTGTGAATTCTCCTTTTATTTTTTGAACACAAAATCCCAACTTGATTGGAAATGGTGTTGTATGATTCAAGTCTTGTTTGGACCTCATAAGATGAGTACCTAAATAAAAGTAATGTAATAAAGGTGATTTCCAACATCCTAACAAAAGTTTTTCTTGTGTCATTGCAAGGCACAATAAACTGCGACTGAAACAAGACAGTGACATTGTCGTCTACGAAGACCTGTCCGGGGTGGTCCGCTTCTCCAAACATCTTCCTCAGCCCAACAACCTCAGCAGGTCACCTACATCTGCATTGAAATACTAGTTTTAGTAAGACATACTAGTCATGTTGGTCTCATTTTTCGTGATGTGTATGTGACAGTCTTTTAGCGGAGAAGCTGGAGAGGTGGCTGCGGCTGATGCTCAAGTGGTCTCCCCAAGAAAGGGGCAAAGACCCGGATGCCACGCCCAGCAACTGCTTCTCACAGCTGGAACTTATTTTGCAGCTCAAAGTGAGATTTTATCACACTTATTGTGAATTTTTGCCTCAGTCAGAAGAGTTTGTTTTCTTTGGTTTCCGGACATGGTCTTTTTTGTCATCTTTTCTCAGAGTATCCCAGAATTGGAGTGTTGTCTGTTGTTCCTATTAAACTTTGGTGACAATCCACACATCTTTATCATTGAAGAAAGTATCTAAATTACAAAAATAAAAAGCTTTTGTACCGTATGACTGACTGGTGACCAGTTGTGGGTGTGGTCTCCCATTCGCCCAAAGTTAGTTGGGATAAGTTCCGGCACTCCTGCTACACTTGTTGGGATAAACGGCTCAGATCATGGATGGATAAATAGATGAAAGAAAAAAGCTTCTCTGTCCAATCCCTCCAAATCATGTCAGCGGAGTTGTCATTCAGATTTTGACTACTGTCACGATACTGTAGTTCACTTGTTGTTTCAGCTCCATTTATAGTCTATTCTTTACAGATGGTTCACGTATTGAACATGACCACCGCCAAGATCCTGAGTTACGCGGTTGTGGATGACGAGACCGTGGCTGAGCTGCAGAAGAGAATTGAAGAAGACACAAGCATCCCTGCGGCCAACCAGGAGTTGCTGCTGGAGGCCGGTTTAGCCCTGGAGCCGCATGGGTTGGCCACACAGTGCGCCATCGATTATGCCGTAATGATAACGTCTCATTTCGCAATGTGCTTTCATCTTGGACTCTTCAATGAGAATGCATATCGACGCGTCATGTCTCACATCTGCAGGAGATCGATGGTCGGCGGACGGACTTCCCTCTCATCTTTCTCTTTGATCGCTCCTCTTGTAGTTATGAGCCACCACCGACTCCTCGCACCCTTCCAGAAAACATCTGTTTTGTCCGTGAGTGTCCACAATCTTTCTCTTCATTTCAGATATTATATTGGTCTTAGTCCATGCCAAAGAAAATATATATATATATTTTTTTTGTAACTCAAAAGTGTGCAAAACTATGTTGTTGTGCAAGTGCGCATCAGCTAAGGTATTCATTGTAGAGTTATTCTTCATTTTAATGTAGCGTAGATAATTGTCGAAATCTGGGGTCGGCAACCTTTAACACTCAAAAGAGCCATTTTGACCCGGTTTCCACGGAAAAGATAACTCTGGGGGTCGCAAACACTTTTTGACATCTGAAATGAAGCTGTTAGCCAATATTTATTTTTTTGCGTGTCATACATTCTCTAAAGAATGTGTGTGTGTGGGTGCGTGTGTTTGTGTGTGTGTATATGTACAATGAAGAATATAAGTATTTGAACCCTCTGCTATATTGCAAGTTATCCCACTTAGAAATCATGGAGGGGTCTGGAATTTTCATCGTAGGTGCATGTTCAGAGAGATAATCTAAAAAGAAAAATCCAGAAATCACAATGTATGATTTCCATCCATTTTCTTTGCCGCTTATCCTCACAAGGGTGTGCTGGAGCCTCTCCCAGCTGTCAACGGGCAGTACAACCTGAACTGGTTGCCAGCCAATCGCAGGGCACGTGGAGACAAAGAGCCGCACTCACAATCACAATTTAATTTAATAATAATTTAGAGTGTCCAACTAATGTTGCATGTTTTTGGGATGTGGGAGGAAACCGGAGTGCCCGGAGAAAACCCCCGCCGGCACGGGGAAAACATGCAAACTCCACACAGGCGAGGCCGGGATTGAACCCGGGACCTCAGAACTGCGAGGCCAACGCTTTACCAGCTGATCCACCATGGCGCCAAATGAATAATCAAGAAAGAGTTCAAAGCTAAACCTTCTTAAAAGCCATAGTCTTCAACCTCTTATCAAGATTATCAAGACTGCATTCTTGACACCCTCTGGCAGGCTGTTCTCGAGGTGTGGGCTGTCATGTCACTTTGTTTTTGTTCTAACTTTTGGAACAAAAGGCCGGTAGAAGAGGACATCAAGACGTACGAGGGTTGATTAATACAAATGAACAGATCACAGACATAAGTCAGTGCAGGAATAAATACAAGTGTAAAATATATTCTTATTTCTTTTCAACAATTTGGTGAATTTGAGAAATTATGAATATTACAGAAACAGAGTATACAACTAAATAAAAACATTGTAGTCGGCATTATTTTTCGTCGTCATTGTCAGATTCCGCTTTTCCGCAGGACTAATCAGGAGAAATGTCCTGACCGACTCTCCAGTTAAAGGGTTAAGCTGCCCCTTTACCCCAGCCGACTCTTAACGCCGTGCGCGCAGGGGGACGGGAGCTTCTTATGTCGGTGTTGAGATGAATTCGCCTAGGTGTACTAACTGCCTTTAGTTTTGCAGAGCCAATCAGGTCTGCCCTCACTTATCAGCCCCTGTCGAGTAACCTTACAGAGATTAAGGGAGAGAAAGTGATCGCTCCGCTTTTACAGCAGCTTCATCTCTTATGAATCGATTGCACTTGTCATTGACCTAGTAAATTTAACAATCCTTGTTAGGATCGTACGGATTGGTTTTATCTTAAACTGGAGATTATCAATGAGTGACTGATTTAAAATAGAATTTTACGACTAAATGATGTTGTCGGTGACTATCGATCTTTGACGAGGTTGAATGGTAGTAATGAGACAACTCAATGAAAGAATGACAAGGATAGATGAAAGTGGAATTTTTAAGTATTTAATAAAATGATCAAAATTGTACAGATAACATTCATTACTCACTCCCGCCAGTCGCGGGGTACAGTTGCGATGTTAAGGCAAAATTCGATGTTAATTGAACATAAATCACTAAAAGGTTAAATGATTTAAATGATAACACTGATAGTAAGTAGGATGAGATAAATGATAAAAATAGTAAAAGGTAATAAAAATGAAGCAAGATTAAAAGCATTAGAAACTCGGGAAAGTAGACGTTTTTTGAGCCTGTTAGGGGTGATCAAGTCCTATGAAGCTCGAAGCCCAATTTAGTAATCAGGAATTTTAGGATTAAGGATCAGTCAAGGCAATTTGCCCTTCTTAGGTAATCTCATAATATCGCTGGTATTATCCTGCCATGACCTTATTATAGTAGTTGTTTTACTTGCGCCCAATCTTAAATGAAGTAGTCCAAAATAAGCATCCCAAGTTGCTCGAAGACTTCTCCCCGCCAACTTTCCACACAACTATTACACCTACAGAAGGACCTTGTCTCTTTGTCAGCGTGAAACGAACAAAGAGCCCCGGACTTCCGTATCCAAGGTTTTTTTTATAGCTTTTTAGTGGAACATTCTGGAAAGTGTTGGGTGAATCTACGCCCAGTGGGAAGGGTTCACTTTGTTACCTTATTGGGCCCCTTTCGCCATCCCTGGGTTGACTTGTCACGCCCCTCTTAGCTCACTTAAATTTGGGCGAGGCGCCCGCAAACTCAATTGTCATTTTCCCTTTAATCAACAGGTACATCCTTTAAACATTTACCACAAACTTGCGTTGACTTTCACACTAGTTTTTAAGCAATCGCATAAATGCGTCAACATTCTTGTGAACACAATTCTCTCACGCATTCTCAGGCTTGTTCTCATTGGTTGCACATCGTGTGTTGCCTTGTCTGAGAGAGACAGTCATACACAGGTTATATTCTTTTGATATTCGTATGCAATACAAAGATATAAAAAAAAATAGGTTTTTAAGGTTACTGACTTTGGTATAGGTATGTAATGCGGTAAGATGCTAAGTGGGAAGGCTACGCTTACCAGAGAGATGTTTGCCGTGCTGGCAACCCAATCAAGTATAATTTAGTTTGGTGACATCTGGTGTTTAATTTGAGAGTTGGTTCTCGGGCTCAGCTCAACACATGAACACAAGCCAAGACTATCGATTCGCTCCATTGCAATTCGTGGCATGGCAACTTACTTGACATTATTTATGCAAAATTTGTCAAGTACCCTTTTTCCACATGTACGATCCCGACATTTTTATGATTCAATTCTTTACTATATACTTTTGTTTGTGATTTCCCACACTGACAATCACGGAAACAAGGCAAATGCAAACATTGTGTACATCATAATTCCCATTACTGACTAAAACTTTTTTGTGCGCCGGTAATAATATCAGCTCAAACCAGCTTCTTGAAGTTGAAATTGAAAATGGTAAAATAATCATACTGTATGTCTTCTTTTTGACCAGAAAGGGATCCAAAGCACAATCTTCCTTACAGCCCTCTGAGGAGAACTTATGGCCAGGCGTGGCACACCATTCGTTCGCTGAAGGAGGACTGGCAGAGACTGCAGCAGGGACAGAAAGCAGCCATGTAGGAAACACACCCATATACACACATACATAAACATGCAAGCTTTACCAGTACTTGTATTTTCCTTCCAGCATGAGTTTGCTTAGGCACAACTCATCCCTGTCCAAGCAGAAGAACGAGATGGTGTCCATGCACCAGAGACTCGTGGCCAAGTTGGACTTCTTCACTACCAGCCTTCACATAGACATGGACAAATATCAAGAGCAGACTGCCACTGGGATTGGTACTGTGTGAACTTTGGATAAGTTAAATGGTGTTTATGTTGATTATCATGTTGTTGTAAATTTCATGCGATTTATTCGATCATATGTCACAAACGTCTTTTGGAGCCAGGGCACCATGGTGCATAAATGCTCTCTATTTCAGTGTTGGTGGAAATAATAATCGAACTGTAATTCCTAATTTAACCACAAGAGTGAGCAATTTCAATTCTGGATATAGTACTGAAGTCCAAGTCCTACAAATAGTGAAAAGAATGCCATTGAAGCATCCCGCGAAAAAGTTTATTATTGCCTATATTAATAGTTTAAATCATAATGTTTCAAAAAATATAATGCCAATTAGTTATTTCAAGCTTAACTTATTACTAGTACCCTTAAAATTAAATGTTTTACAGATAATATGAGGGAAAAAAATGCTTGTGAGGTGCATATTTGTACATGTGGCGATGTCTCATTTTCTCTTCCAGTCATGACTCAGACTAAACTTTGTCCCTCCCAGAGATTTGTCTCTCAATTCAAATATATCACTTCAACCAGTACAGCAGGTGCCGAATTTAGAAAATTTTGGAAAGACCACAAAAAAATATGCGGGGTATTTCTGTACACTACTTGGTGGGTGGAAACAAAGAGGCAGTAAAATTGCGTAGTAAACAGACAACACTAATGGGCGTTTTATGTAATTTTGACGGCGGCATGGTGGTGCGACTGGTTATAGAGCGTCTCCCTCACAGTTCTGAGGATTGGGGTTCAAATCCCAAACTTCACCTGTGTGGAGTTTGCATGTTCTCCCCATTCCTTTGTGGGTTTTCTCCGGGCACTCCGGTTTCGTCCCACATCCTAAAAGCATGCATTTGTCGTGGATACTCTAAATTGCCCTTAGGTGTCAATGCCTGTGAGAATGGTTGCTTATTTGGATGTGCCGTGGGATTGTCTGGCGACCATTTCAGGTCTTACCCCGCCTCTTGCTTGATGATAGCTGCGATTAGGGTCCAGCACGCCCGCGACCTTAGTGAGGATAAGAGCAATGGAAGATGAGTAAATGAAATGGCTACACTACCAAAATGTACAAAAAGAAAAAAATATATATATTTGGAGATATGCTGTATGTCTTTCCCTGGACAGCGACAACACTGTTTATCATAAACAATTGGAGGACTTTCTGTGGGATACATTAAGTTGTCTTGAATCTTGAATTTTCATTCCCCAATGTTGTCCCCATCGTTTTATTCCTATCTTCATGAGAAATGTAAATGTGGAATTAATTTTATTCTCTAGCTTCAGAGAAACTACTGGGAGTGTGGAGGGAAATGGAGCAGACTGCCAGCAGCTGTGGTCAGGTACGAAAATGTGTGTGTGTTTCTGTCTGCCTGTCTGTCAGTGTACAGCATGCATAGATCATTTTACACACTCCCAGGATGCATGTCATTGAAACACTGAGTCCCTGCAATTTATTACAGAATACATATGCAGTAATCTTACCCTATGTCAGTACTTTGTTCGCGGTCCCACAATATTACACATTTTATTACAGGTGTTACTCAATTTTTTTATACTGTCCGTTCAATATTCTTCAGTTATCCATTGCTCTTCTTCTCTCTCCGCATGTCTTCATCCTTGTCATGAGAGCAAATTTATTAGGAAGATATTTCTTCCCAAAAACTTCCACAAGAAATGGTCATTTCATTGATGTTTTTTATGACGCTGATATAATGATATGAGAGCACAAGATAGGCTTAAATGGAAAAAAATGACACGCTGTGGCGACCCCTAATGGGACAAGCCAAAAGAAGAAGAAGAAGAGCTTAATGATTCAAGTGCATCATTTTTAAGAACAATTCACTTTTAATTTTTGTCTTCATCCATTTTCTGCTCCGTGGATACACGCACACACGGCCAATCAGACCAAGGGTCTCCGCTCTTCTCTGATTGGTTTAGAGACCATAATAAAACCCGTCGTGTATCTGCTTTCAAGTCGCACAAATGTTATTTCCTTTTTTTGTTTGATTGTTATTTTTTTGCCATACTATTCAGAAATTGGGCGACGTGGTGGTAGAACTGCAAAGCATTGGCCCCACAGTTCTGAGGATCCGGGTTCAATCCGAGTCCTCCCTGTGTGGAGTTTGGATGTTCTCCCCGTGCCTGCGTGGGTTTTCTCCCACATCCCAAAAACATGCAACATTAATTGTACACTCTAAATTGCTCCTAGGTGTGATTGTGAGTGCGACTGTTGTCTGTGTCCATGTGCCCTGCGATTGGCTGGCAACCAGTTCAGGGTGTACCCGGCCTCCTGTCCGTTGACAGCTGGCATAGCCTCCAGCACTCCTGTGACCCTTGTGAGGATAAGCAGCGAAGAAAATTGATGGATGGCTGGATGGATGGATGTTCAGAAATTTGGGCTCCTATGCGAGCAAATTATTCTCACTCTAGAGTCCTGTCAATCATATGCTGGATTTTTCAACACCACACTACAATATTAAGCCATGCGTCCAAAGACGCAGATTCTTTTTGCTTTAAGTATCCCGACTAATTTTTTGGGCATCTCAGACACGGGACACACATCAAACAAGATCCCTGATTATGTACAATACGAGTGTATTCTCACTTGCTCTCAAAGTGACCCAAGCTTTGGTGTGTGTGTGTGTGTGGTGTGTGTGTGTGTGTGTGTTGTGTGTGTGTGTGTGTGCGCGTGCACAGCCCAAAGTGAGTGAACTTGAGGAGGAGATGATGCACCTCCAACAAGACATTCTGGATGTTCAGCGTCAGCCGTGGAGGAGCGGAGAGGCTTTGGACACACTGTGAGTCACGACTGAAGTTCCCTCTTTGAATTTCACGTAAAAAGACACATTTATACAAAGAACTGCATTGTGAATGTGCTTTTAGTGAAGGAAAGGCCATGGAGATGCTGCGCAAACTACGAGAGAAACCCAAAGGTTTGGATTCATTCTTTCTTCTTCTTAGCACTTTTTTTTCCTTTTCAAAAAATGAACTTTTTTTATTCTGATTTCTATCTGGCGCGCCCAGAGCAACGTTGTTCTGGGGATGGTCAGGAGGTGCTGCGTCTGGTGCTTCAGGCGGTGCAGTTCTACGAGAGGAAGCTTCGTGACTTCTACACGCACCTCAGGTACTGACGTGGATCCACTCCAAGAAGTTTCTGAGCAGATCTGAAAAATGTATCACAGGGGAGTACTGCAATTTGCGGACTAGTCATAGTATAATCTCCAATAGAGCAATTCTTTCCATTTTTTTGCATCATTTACTATTTTTAATGGTTTCTTGAATCTTATTCATATATAGTTTATTTATGACTCACAGCTCTGAGGTTAGGATTAGGTTGGGGTTAGCCTGTGTAGAGTTGGCATGTTCTCCCTGTTGCATGGGTTTTCTCTGGGCACTCCAGTTTCCTCCCTCATCCCAAAAAAACATGCAACATTAATTGGACACTCTAAATTGCCCCTAGGTGAGATTGTGAGTGCGGCTGTTTGTCTCCATGTGCCCTGCGATTGGCTGGCAACCAGTTCAAGGGTGCACCCCGCCTCCTGCCTGTTGACAGCTGGGATAGGCTACAGCACTCCCCGCAACCCTTGTGAGGATGAGTGGCTAAGGAACTGGATGGATGGATGTTACCAGGATAACTAAGAAATTACTCAACCCATTTCTACACAAATTTGAGGTGCTCTTGCCAGGATAGGAAAAGTTCCCACATGTGAAAAGAGAACAGGACTACCGTTTCGGTCCGTCGTGCTGCTTCTCACATGGTCTGGAAAAGCCATGACAGGCTCAAACTGACAACAAATGCCTTCAGAAGGCAGGTCTGTTTAAAAAAAAACATCACTGTTGGCAGGATTCGAACCTACGCAGGGAAACCCAGATTGTTTTCAAGTCCATCACCTTCACCACTCGGCCACAACAACACATCTGTGCTACAGGTGGAATGATCACCTATTTGCTTCAAAAAAAACAAAAGGCACCTCTGTCCTATCCTGTCCTGTGCTTCATCATTTTCTATGTAGGCCTATCTCCTGCATCCTCCCCTCTCACACCAACTGTCGTGTCTTCCATCATTTCATCGATCAAATTTCTCATTGGTCATCCTCACGCCCCCTTCCCCGGTAGCTCCATCCTAAACGTCCTTTGACCAATATACTCACTCTCTCCCCTCTACACATGTCCAAACCATCAAAGTTCCAAGTTACACACTGTGGACAAAAATATGACAATAGAACCCCTAAACATGTTGCTAGTCCCGTACCCTGCACAACGTCTTGTGCCCAAATCCAGAGAAAATGTCAACAGCAGAACAGTTGAGTGTGCTCTCATGACCGAGTGGTCAAGGCGATGGCTAAGAAAACCATTGGGGTTTCGCTGTGCAGGTTTGAATCCTCCTGGCAAAGTATGTTTGTAAAACAGAACTCAGTAGGCTTGCACTGACTGTTTTATTGTTCAATTCAACATTTGCTGAGATGAGCTACTTACCGCGTTTAGGAAGTTATCATTTTCAGCAAGATTCAAAGCTGCACAGGGAGACCCCAATGGATTTCTAACCTTAACCGCGCGGTCGTAAGAACAGATTGCACTGATGACACCGCTTATCAAATGTTCTGCAGACTCACACACCTTAATCCTTGCAGTAAGACGAGTGTTTGTCGTCAGCGTGTCATGGAGCTGCTGCCAAAGGTGGAAGGTGTGGTGCAAGAGATGGCTGAGAGCAAACAGGTCCTGATGGGTCTGCAGGAGAAACGCCAAAGGGAGCTGTGGAACCTCCTCAAAGTGGCCTGCGTGAGGAAAACTTTTACACATCAAACGACGTTCCTGCCTCGTATCATTAGGAACACGTGGGCGAGGGATCTTCTGAATGAATTGACTCGGATATTCCAATTATTTCCTGTAGAGTAAAGTTCGAAGCCCAGTAAGTGGGAGTCCTGATGGATCTCGTGCACCTTCTTCAGTGCCTCCTCTGATGACCCCCCGGCACAGTTTACAGCAGTTGTGAGTACACGCAAGTGCTAGAGGCCCGCAGGTGGGCGTGAGTCCCGGAGTAAATGTATTTTGCGGAGCCGATCAATACTCTGCACTAATTTGTGACGTTATCATAGCTTAACTTTTGTGACAGATGAACTTTTTCAACAACCACAGCGATTTCTATTTCTGCCCCGACCAGGGACGAGTCTCTGGTGGAGGAGAGCAGGACCTTTGAGAGCCGACTGCAGAGTTTGCTGCACGACACCATTCAGGAGTCCGAAAGCAGGATGGAGGTCGGCGGGACATTTTCATTTCACACTTTCACCCAAATTCATATAACATAATCGTTCTCACTCAGTGATTTGTGAACCAGATGCTGAGGGAGTGGACGTGGCTGGAAGGGAACAACAGTTTCTCCAGAGACCTGTCGTAGAGATACGTCGACTCGCTGCCATCAAATGCACGTTTGTGCAGCTTTAACGGGGACACGCCCCTCATCCTTCATAAATTTACTTACTTACTTACTCACGTCTTACTTTTGTCCAGGGTAAACTGTTGTTTACGGTCCAAAGAACAAAACCTCAGACTATTCCACAGCCTCGAATGTTATTCATGCATTGTTTTATATTAAAGAATAGTTGGGCAGTATTGTATCTCGATAGATACAATATGATTATGACAGTGATCTTTGAGCCCAGTAAATTGATTAGACTATAATGGAATCCATAGAATCTGGTCTGAAGCCGTTTCACGATTATAAGAAGTTTTTCTCCATTTGTCCAATTTCTACAGTGCTTGTCTTGGAAGTTATTCCAGCAGACTTTGACCGAGAGACAGGACCGGGTCCTCCTTGGACTGGGCAAGAGCCAATCACAAGGCAGGTTTTAAACAATCGTCCCCAAAGATCCACGGTGGGAGCTCATCCAGTGGAATTTTTAAACCATTACTGGCACCTGGACTTTGGTTGTTTATTGAAGACATTTCACTTTTAATCCATGTTCTTGTAGTTGCCAAGCGTGGCTAATGAATTACCGTGCATACCAATTGTTCATTCACCTACCTGGTGGCAAAATGGCCACTCTTCCCTTGGCCTAATTGTTGTTGTTGTTTTTTTTTTTTTTTTTTACATACATGGCTTCTTTTATACCTCTTTCAAAGAGGCGGTTCTTTACACAAACCCGTGGTGCTTCCAAGGTGAGCGACTTCACGGGGTTCCGAGTCAGCAATTCACGTGCATCTTTGAGGAAAACGGCTTTGAGATTCTGAACAGAGACGACAGCCGGTTCGAAATAAGCGCGAAAATGGCCATCTACGTCCAAATTGCAGGGCCTGAGGGTGACGCCGTCGTCCGTTGTCTTCTTAAAACATTTTGACATTCCTACCTTAATGATATTCTCATTCCATGGGAAGCGGGCCCACTAACAAGGCGTCTGAACGACCGGTTGGTACGTAAAACAATCTGGGAACAAAAAAGACTTTATTAATCACCAAACCCAGTGACACAGCAACCAGAGAATTAAGTAGGAATACGCTTTAGTTTTACATCAGACTACTGTAATCCTTTTGGATTAAAGGTAAAACGTCAACAAGCTAAGAAGAGTCCAGTTGCCCCGATTCAAGCAAATATTTGCCACGTGTGTTTTAATGGTTCCATTTCGTATCGAATGGTTTTCCTCATATTTTGGTTACCTTATTTAACGCCATGCGGAGGTGTACCTAATGACGTTTGCAGAGATTGTACATGTAGTATTGTCCAGCGTCACAATAGAACGACGGCAAACACTGTACAGTAGTGGTGTGCAAAGTACGGCCCAGGGGTCCACTACGCCCGAGTCCAATCTTTTAACCTGGCCCAAGAATGATTTACATTAGCATGAGTCCTATAATATTTGGTCCATTGATTTGGTGACTTTAGCCTAAATTTAAAAATGAATTTATCAGTCTAAAAAATATAATAATTTATTTCAAATAATTGGTTAAATGATTTATTGTATGTCAGCTGGAAAGCGTTGATCTCACAGTTCTGAGGCCCCTCTTCGATCCCGGACCCGCCTGTGTGGAGTTTGCATGTTTTCCCCTTGCCTGCGTGGGTTTTCTCTGGGCACTTCGGTTTCCTCCGGCATCCCAATAACATGCAACGTTAATTGGCCACTTTAAATTGCCCCTAGGTGTGATTGGGAGTGCGACTGGTTTGTCTCAATGTGCACTGCAATTGGCTGGCAACTAGTTCAAGGGTGTACCCTGTATCCTGCCCGTTGACAGCTGGGATAGGCTCTGGCGCTCCCCGCGACCCTCGTGAGGATAAGCGTCAAAGATAATGAATGGATGAATAAGGATATGTACACTGAACTAAACACAAATTGTGACTTCCCAGCACACAGAATGCTTATTGACCCTCGTACACATCAACTCTCTGCTACAAGAACAACTCAAATCCCTTGCGTTCTTATCGTGAAGGAGTGTTTTGAGGCACCACATACTCTCACGTCTGTACTCCAAACACCACGCCATGGTTGTCTGGCAACCAGATTTTCTAGACCACTGTTGTCACAAGGAGAAAGGAGCCGGACCCAAGAGCAGGCGGAGGCAGAATAGGATGAGGTTTATTAAGAACAGGGTATGGCGGTGATGCGGGATGTGTTGGCAGGCTGCAAATGGCAGGAATGGGAATACAGGGAACAAAAAGGCCGAGCAATGTGGCTTACTGGTGTCAGGTGAGCCGTGGTACCACTGCAATACTATCTCAGGCAGGCTTATGTATATCAGTGGTGATGAAGTGGATTGAAAACGGGTGCTGCAAGCGCCCTCCAGGGTACAAAACTCAACTCGAGCTGTACTAGAATTATACAAAGAGAGGAAAGTGGTGGAAACTGTGCGTACAAAAGAGTGTGTGGATATTTTAGAGGTTATTGGTTCCATTCATGAAATGTATTTGCATATTTTCATGATACCCTCTATGATTTTAGTTTAGTCCATAAGTACATGCAATTATCAGTTTAGCTACACATTATTGTGAAACACAAAATATATACTTTGCATGAATATGTATCCATCCATGCATTCTCTTTTTTGCTCACTAGAGTATGATGGCGCCTATTTCAGCTGACTCCAGCGGAGATGTGTAGTAGGTGTATATTCCATTTTAATAACATTTTTTATATTTTGCATCGGGCGGCACAGCTGGTTAGAGCGTCTGCCTTACAGTTTTGAGCACCGGGGTTCAAATCCCACCCCCGCCTATGTGGCATTTGGATGCTCTCCCCGTACCTGCGTGGGTTTTCTCGGGCCACTCCGGTTTCCTCCCACACCCCAAAAATATGCAACATTTAATTGGACACTCTAAATTGCCCCAGGTGTGATTGTGAGTGGGAATGGTTGTTTGTGCCCTGCGATTTGCTGGCAACCAGTTGAGGGTTTACTTCGCCCCGTGCCCAAAGATAGTTGGGATAGGCTCTGGCCCTCCTGCGATCCTTGTGAGGATAGGCGGCTCAGAAAATCGACGGATAGATACTTTATAGACATTTTAATCTCATCCATTAATGCCCATCTGTCTGTTTTTAAAAAAATTATAATGTGCCTTTGAGGACAAAAGTTGAAGACCTCTGCTGCACATTGTTCATTGGGGCATTTTCAAAATTAATATATTAAGTGAAATATTCAACTAAAACCAGCACAAGCTGAGGGAAAGTTCTAGTTCATTCCAAAATTACTTTGAGCTTAATAGTTGTTGTCTGTCTCCTTTCTAATGGTTTAGGGTTACGATGATATTTTGAATTTTGCACTTTGTGGTATTTCCTTTATTAATGTTAAGATGTTTGACAGCACAAAAGATCATCCTTGTATATACATTCTTTTTTTATTCCACCGATGAAATAAAAATCATTGAGGTTGTACCTGTTGACTGAAGTTGTTACACAAAGCACAACACGCAGATCAAGTGAAATGCTTTAGAGGCTGAACTGCTGTCGAACCCCCAACCACTACCGCCACCACGCACACAAAATAAACCTTTGAGCAACTGATGACGCCGAGGAGAAATGGAGTCGTATATTTTGACATTCTATCTATTATTGCACTGTGTATGATAAGACACGGCATTTGGTAAAGTGGCAGGAAAAGTTATAATATAATGTAATAATATTAAATGTATGCGGCCAGAGTGTGGTAGGGCAAAAAGGAGTTGATAATTAAGATGAGAAAAATGTCCAGAACAACTGCAGTTCATACATTTGAAGATCAAGTGAATTCTCAATGGCTATCTTAACTGCAAGGAAAAAAAATTGTCCTTTCCTGCTTAAAAGATATCCATTCAAGAAATAAAAGTTTACTTTAACCTATATTTTCAGCAGGATGTGAAGTATTCACCCACTAAATATGAAGTCGTCACAAATGCCCTCCTTTTGTTGTATTTTGATGCAAAATGAAAATTGTGGAGTTGAACTGTGAAAGTATTCAAATGGTATTGCATTGAAACAAGCCCTTCGACTGTGTGTGTGCGTGGATCATATTTAGTGTTGCCGGTTGGACCTTGGAGGTGTCGTCATATATGGGCGCTTTCATTTTCTCATTTCCTTCTCCGGTACCGTTGTTTCTCGCCATCTTTACACATCCAACTCGAAGCTCAGGCCCATCTTGTGTCCGCCGCCGTTGACGTTCTTGCCGTCGAGGAGCGCCGAGAGCGTCAGCTTGATTCCTGTGGGAGGAAAAGATCAGAGGAAGCCATCCGCTTGCGCACCCAGGTCGAAACATAAACGCAGGCACTGTCCTCCATCTACGACCTAAGTTCTAATACGGCGATGCTTTGTAATATGAGTGGCTTGACTTGGAATTTTTTTTTTTTTTTTTAGATAAGAGGCGTTTATATGTGCCCTGCGATTGGCTGGCAGCCAGTTCTAAGCGTACACAACCTCCCACCGACCCAACGATAGCTGGGATTGGCTCCAGCACCCCCATGACCCTTGTGAGGATAAGCAGGTCAGAAAATATATGGAGCCATTGATTTTTTTTTTTGGTCTTGATTTATCATGCGCTGTATGGTAGTAGTCAACTTTCTTCACAACAAGCAGCAGTTTAGCAGATAGCAAACATTTTTTTTTGAGGAGCTTCAATTTTTTTCCACTCCCAGTTGTACTGCTTCCAATACATGTGGCAGTTTTTTTTTTTTAATCAGATTTCAGTCTCTATCAGTAATGTCATCCCATGTAACTTCATCTGTATGATGAACAAGACTTTCTTTACCCAGGTGTCAAACTCGAGGCCCGTGGGCCAAACCTGACCCGCCACATGATTTCATGTGGCCCGCGAAGGAAAATGATGGGAATCAACTTAAATGATTAAAAAAATCATAATCTGTACTAAAGTTTCAAATTATCATATCATAAATGATAACATTGAGACATTGCAAGCAATATTCTGTGACCATACAACAGCAACAGTTCAAAAACCCATTAACCTTGATTTGTGATTCCAAAAGTAGCTCATTAATTTCATCTGTAAATATGATGAGGTAAAAGCAGGGATGAGAGTTTTTTCAGGTATAATTGTTCATTTTTGTGAAACGTGTAAATCTGTTGAGAAAATTTGGAGGGGGTATTTTGGGGGACAGTGTACTCAAGATATGTATATACATATATTGTTTTGGGGGGGGGTTGTTTGGACTCATTTTAAGTTTTCAAAATATAATGATTGCCCTGTATTTAGAGGTCAGAGGTCACCATTTAACTGCGTTTTATAAAAAAAAATTCGTGCCCATAGGGGGTTGCACTCCGCTTTGAAACCCCCACTCCCCAAAAAAATTTTCAGTGTTTTGCCATATTGGTCATTATCATCCCTCGGTGAAAGGTTTTCGTGGTTTCACATTCATAACGGCCCTCTGAGGGAAACTGTAAATGTGGCCCTGCTTTAAACTCAACACAGAATTTAAATTTCTCGATTAGGACAAACTAGCTTAGCCCATAATAACTTCAGCCAGAGCACACTGGCCACTGCGGGGAAATTGGAGCCCATGCAGAAAAACAAACCTGGCCTGAGCGTTTGTGTGTATCCTAGTCCAACGAGGCATGTGTTGTTGACTTTGGCCTGTGTGGAAAAAAACATCACATCCTGAGCGTCCACAGGAACTGGGACACGGCGACGTCATAACACGCGTCACCATGGTGCGAGACCGGTCACGTGACCGTCCCTTACACAAAGAGAGCTGTCCTTATCCAGCTGGTATTTGGCCCCCAATCCAAAGAGCGTGTTGTTGCTCCCGGCCGTCCAGGCCAGGTGGACCGCCGTTTCCGTGTTGCTGTTCACCTTTTGGTAAATGGAGCCGGAAAAGTCTGTGCCGTCATTGCTGCAAAAGACGAGCAGAGTGCAGTCCATGTTGACAAGAGAGAAGTATTACGAAACAACTAAGATAACGTGTTTGCGCATGTGTGGACACCCTCTTGTAACTGGTTAAAATGCTTCAGAAGAGCCCCAATTGAAGTTCAGCTGTCTTTGGATCTCTGTTCAAATGTACCACTCAGGGGGGAAAGTAACAATTATTTCACAGGCTTTAAATATAGAGCAGAATACACGCAAAAACAGAAAATACTGTACTGTCTTTATTGTAGTATCTGTGCATCAGCTGGGACACGGAGTTGCCCGGTTGGCTCAAGCTCTAGAGAGTCTGCCTGTGAGAGTCTGGGTGTGATCTGTGATCGACAGCGCCTTCTGTTTTGAGTGTTTATGTTTTTACAGTTCAATAAACAGCCGGAATGTGCACTGATGACTGTGAGTCTGCGGCGCACAATAGATGAAAAGCCAAAACGATATAAATAGAGCAGCGCTTTTTAGACACCGTCCAGTGTGACGTGACACTCACACGCTGGTGTGAAACTGGAAGTCGCGGGCCTGGTATCCCAGCGCAAAGTTGTTCATGGTGAGCTTGGACTTGGCGGTGTCGAACGCCACCTGGTAGCCCGCCAGCCAACCCCGGTAGCCCAACACGGCGGTGCTGTGGACGGTGGGGCCGGCCACGTCGAACGCCAGGTCGCAGCCCACGTTGACAAAGTCGCGCTTGTAGGCCGTCTTCAGTTTGGCGCTCTTTTTGCTACAGGAGCAAGCCAAAACAATACAATTGTAATCATGTTTGCGATTTTGACTGCCACGATTAAATGAGCGCGATCACCCTTGATTTTGGACATTCGAAATGCGGGGGACTGCTCCGTATCAAGACACACTTACAGCAGCCACCAGGGGGCAAAAGCATGGTTAAGGCCTCATCCAGCTCAGGTGCCAACAATAAAAAAAGAAAGCCTAAAATGGCATTTACGTCCAATGTGGTGATATTTGAATGCGTTATTTTGACGTTTTCCCAATGAGGACATCAGGGGAGAGGCAATGTGTCACGCTAAGCCACTATTACGGTCATTTACGGCCTATAAGCCACAACTTTTCACACACTTTCAACCCTCCGGTTTATGCGGTGATACGGGTAATTTGTGCATTTTTTTTTAAGCGTCTTTCGAGCGGAAAAGGTAAGAGTGAGACCAGTGGAATATATGTGCCGAGGAAGTAACCTGCGCTGTTAGCCCTGCGCTAGCATATTACTGTGACTCACTGATTTTTACCGGTATGTTTTTTATTTAACCGACCCTGTTAGCGCGGCGCTAGCGTTAGTGTTAGCCCGCCGCTAGCATTAGCAATACCGTGGCGCCGCTAGCATGAGCGCGGCGTTACTAGCATTAAACTCTCTGTGTACCGTCTTTCTTTGTAAATGCACTTGCAGCTTTCACATGCAGCTTTTACACAACTGCGGCCTATGTATCTACCAAATGGTATTTCCTTTACAAATGTAATGGATGAGGCTTATATAACCTGGTGCGCTCTGTAGGCAGGGAATTACGGTAATCATAGCTGGCTTGACTTCTAACTTTTCACCTGGCCTGAACGAAATGACAAAACTGGAGAGGGAGGAATTACTGAAGTTATAATGATGAGGACATCTCTTACCCTGTGTTTGGTACGAAGGACGTGTCCAGACCGAGTTTCAAGCCCTTTGCCAGCTACAGTCCAAAAAATAGATGTAAATTATCTATTGTAGCGTTAGTTAGTTTTCCATTCGAGCGCACCTGGTCCTCCATGGTGATTTCCGCGGCGAGAGTATTGTCCGTGCTCCATTTCTGGCTGAAGCTGAGGCCCAGCTGGCTTAGTTTGTACTTGGTCTCCAGATGGCCGCCCGACTTGCCCGTGTCTGTGTTGCTGGAGCCCAAAGTGGCGAACTCCTGCAAGTCAAAAGCGGAGGACAGCAGTGAGAGGCGGGGAGCGCTCGAGGAGAAGGAACATCCCGCACGAAGCATCGGTTCTCTGATGGGAAAGACCGTGAGGAGGGGTTGCTGGCGAAGGTGAATGAACATGTGAGGATAAGCTGAAATCTACTTTTGCATATAAGGTACAGTGGCGCTTTGAGATATGAATGACCCAACTTACAAACTTTTCAAGATTCTTCTGCCAATTTTTTTTTTTTTTTTGGTTTTGCTTTGACTTGAAAGAAAAAACTTGAGATTCAGTGCTTAAAACTAAGTTAATTATGCCAGCCATCCATTTTCTGAGCCGCTTATCCTCACAAGGCTCGTGGGAGTGCCGTCATCTGGCTGGAGGCGGGGTACACCCTGAACTGGTCGCCAGCCAATCACAGGCCACTTAGTGATAAACAACCATTCACACTCAAAATCACACCTACGGACAATTTAGAGTTTGCAATTAACCAAGGGTATGTTTTTGGTATGTGGGAGGAAACTGGAGTGCCCGGAGAAAACCCGCACAGGCACGGGGAGAACATGCGAAATCCACACAGGCGGGGCTGGGATTTGAACCCGGGTCCTCAGAACTGTGAGGCCGACACTCTATAGCTGTGACACCGTGCCGCCAGAGAATGACTCATTTGCTACGGTAAAAAAATCTCTAGTCTCATGCTAACAAATGATGCAGAATTCTACAGCCAGGCTAACAAATAGCATCTACAGGGGTGATGTTAGTAGGACACTTTAAGGAATGGATATGTGAACACAACCACTGGAGCAACACACGTAGAAAGGCAATATATATTCTCACGAGCATAAATTCGTTATACTCTTCGAAAAACAACTATTATTATTAGTGTGGCTTACTGAGGACTAACCTGCAAGTGGGGCGGGGGGATTACTGTTATTTTACAATATTAAGACACAAGCAAAAGTCAAAATAGTCCAACTACTTCTAATTTGCATAAAAGTAAGTATTCAATGATAAAACCACTCAAGGTCTTCGGAATTTCTGAGTAATGTCTGAATTATATTGTAAATCAAAGACAAAAATACACTGTAAATTGGTAATTCAGATACTGTTGATTGTTTCTTCATAACAATAATACACAAAAGTAAAACATATGCTGCATTAAAACTACTCTTACAAGTATAAAAATGTTTAAATTACTTTAGTAAGTGTAAACAGAGAAAATGTAACACATTGCAACCACTACTGCTGGACTGTATTGGTGACAACTTGGCCAAATGACACAAACTAGAAGGACCAGCACAAAGTACATTAAATTGAAGCAAAAACTGCACAGTATTTAATTGTGTCAAGACTGTAAGTTTTTAGTAAGCACAACATTATAGCGGGCTATTTTTTACTCGCAAACACACACCACAAACATTCTTGTTGTTTTGGGGGAAGTATTGGAACAAAATGAGTGGTACGGTATTTCCTTTTCGGAGAACAACGAGTGGGGAAAATGAGTTACTAGTGTGCTCCCGCGACCAATGAAACTCATATTTCAGGGCACCACTGTAAACGTTTTGAACTGCAGTGCACCCGTGTTTGATCCCCAACACACACACACACTTACCATCTGATAAGGACGTCCAGAGAAGAAAGAAGTAGATCAAAAAACAGAAAGGACAACATTAGAGGGGGAAAGGAAGGAGAGAACCGGATACAGTACTACAGTATATGAAAACAAATTCAGAGAGGCCGGAGATCACGCGCGTCAAACCCAAGGGCCGGGGGCCAGATCCGGCCCGCCGCGTGATTTTATGCGGCCTGCAAAGGCGAATCGCGTGTGGCAACTTCCTTGATTCTCGTGAAAATCTGGACCAAAATTTCAAATTGGCATTGTAAATGATAACGTTGAGGATATTGCAAACATTTGTGTGTTGTTAAACTGTCATGAGCAAGGCTTGGCCACGGCCAAGAGGGGCATGGGCAGGCCACTGCTTATTGGGACTGGACATTTAAGTTGGCGTTTTTGTCACTGGCATTTGCCAGTTCGTTGCCTTGAGTTAGTGAGTTGCATTCACTGCCTGCGGGACTCTCCGCTTCTATGCGTAAGTTAGAGTAACCCTAGTCGCACTGATTCTGTGCCCTTTTGTTTGATCCTGTCCTGTTTAGTTTGTTAGTTTGCCCCAGAGTCATCGAACCCTTGCTGTATGTTTTTAGGATCCCACCTAGCCTAGCGTTTATGTGCCTCTGCCTTGTCAGACTGCTACACCGTGTATGATCCAGTTTCCGGAATAAACCATTGAACATTATGCCTCTGCCTTGAACTCCTGCATTTGGGTCAACCCCTGTACTGGATGTTCTTAACATAAACATCGACAATAGTTGGAAAAAACCATTACCTTTGATTTCTGATTCCAAAACTAGTTCATAAATCCTGAGTGTAAAATAAGTCTGAGGGAAACCCGAAGTACAAGATCATAAGAACAGCTCCATTTATTTTATTTTATTTTATTTTATCGTGTAGTATTTAACACCACAAATGCTTTTCAAACTCAGCGCTCACCAGTGGGGGGGGGGGGGGTGTACGCTTCATGTGAAATAAATATTTGCGGCAAATGCAAATATGAAAAGTACTTACAACACCGTTCGGGGACTTGGTCTTCACATCCAGCTTCAGAATTCCATAACCTGGCAGAGACAAGGAACGACAAGCATGTTTATAAAGGCATCTACAAAGGAAAGCAGTACCGTAGTATGCGTGACGGAGTGTAGTTTTTACTGTAGCCCTTGTTGAGGACGTCTTTGGCAGACTTCCCCAAGTCGGAGTATGCAGGAGGGACGGCCATCGCGTCTGAGGGAAAACACGCATTAGGCATGCGACGCGCAGTAATAACATGTAACACAGTACAACAATAAAACAGTAACGGTGAGACGAGATGGTGTCTCTTTTGACTGATACTTGATCCTTTATTTTGAAAAAAAAAATACTGCTACTGCTTTGTAATTCTTAAAGGAATACGCTCGGTGTTATTTAAACTCCCTGAAAAGTGAAAATAAATGTCGATCAGTGTGATTTGACGGGCGCGTATGCGCTTGCGCGCCATCGCACTCACACATCTGCACAATCGAGCACGAAAAATCACACGCAAAATTTGTTTGCAGTAGAAATAGATATTGAAAGACATTGTTTATTTTGCGGAGACTTGACGAATGTTGCCTCTAAGCTGCGCTACTACGCAATTGCGCACTTGCCGCACGCACACAGCGCGCATCAAAACTGATCCAGCGGAGTGAACCACAGCCTGACATCTTTTTTTTTTTAACAGGGAAGCACACGGGAGCTGCCACTGATCTAAAAAAAAAAAAAGACTGGATAGCGCATACACATTCAGCGGTATGTCGATTGGCCGCCATCTTGGTACTCCCAAAATGTTATGGTTGGACAGGACATGGTTTACAGGTTGGATTATGGCGGGGTTTTTCCTCAAAGTTTGGCATGTAGAATTAAAACTGGTTGCGTGAGCTTGACTGTTTCTCAGTTGTGGTAACATGAAGGATTTTTAATTCGACTTGGTAAGCCAAAAAACGCAAAGAGCAAAGGAAAGACATATAACAACGTGACAACCAAGGAACCTTGCATATTACCTAGGGCCCGATTTCCGTGACATGTGAACTTTTCCCCAAAATACGCTCATCATAACATAGCAAAAAACTAAGCATTTTTTGTCATAAAAAACATTCAATTTTCAGTCAATCAGTTCGATATATTTTTGGATATAAGGACTCGCAATGGGAAAATAAACTAGCTAAACGCATTGTTCATTTGTTGTCTCTTTGACGTCCTATTTCACACAGAAAATTGAAACTTGTTTCCTCGCATTTGAAAATCAAATTCAATTTGCAGAGTTCTGTATGAGGAAATTCATCAAAAATTTCACAGAAAATATGTTTTTTTGCTAATCCACTGATGAAGTTTGGAAAAATATTTACATCGCTTTTACGCGAAAAAACGTCGGCCTCTAAAGGTGAAGCAGAGAGTGAACAGTGGACAGCAACAACCATAAACAAAACTTTGTTCAAATGAATTAAGATCATAAGAAAATTAAAAAAAAAAAAAAATTCCAAACTTTAACAGTGTCAAAGTAAATCTTTCTAATTTACCTGTGGAATATTTTCTCACAGCCACGAAACTGGTTAATTGCTGTTGCTGCACAGGTCGGCACGGTTGTTTTGGGAGTATCAAGATGGCGGATGGCGTCTTCAGTTTTGGTGCCCAATGAGCCATCCAGTCTTTTTTTTCTTTTCTTTTTTTAGATCAGTGGGAGCTGCTGCTCAGCCTACTTCTATTTCCTAGTTTACCTGACACCACACCCCTCCACTCTTAAAGGGGTACACCCTTAATTACACACAGAACGCACATCCGCAACTTTATATCTGCGGGCATGACTGACCACACCCGTACATTTTTTAAATGTGAGTGCCTGATGTCTTCTCTGTTTGAATTCACTTTACAGGTAATAGAAATAACTGCCAGCACAAGTAACAGGGGTCAACATAAAAATCCAACGACTCGGTTGTGTCTTTTGCAAAAAAAGCAGGAGAAAGTAAACAGGCAACGTGGCCTTCTGATACTAGACTCCATCTGTTTCCAGGTATTGTGATGCCACGGATGCGTTTTATAGCCTCAGGTTTTGCCTCTTGGCCGCTGCTTGTTTGCACAATAGCGTGAAGAGATGAAGAACCAATGAGTAAATATGTTGTTATTTAAAAACTGTCAATATTGAGACTAAATACTTATGAAACCAATTCTTGAGGTTTTTAAAAATGACTTCACTATCGGTGCTGACCAAACGCCTGCTACTGAGCGATCTTTAAAGGAATTTGGATCAATGTTAATATGATTAATACCCGGATTGATCCAGAGTCACTGGCACAAAATAATGATAATAACGTCGCCAAATGCCGTAAATTGAAAAGAACATTTTGTAAGGTCACCTTCGAGTCACCATCGCTTATTTATCCAATCGTTGTGTGCATTTGTTTTTGCAAACAGAGGGGAGTGGTGCAAAAAAAGGGGGGAGGGGGGGGTCAGTCGTGTGGCGTAATCTTCACCCCGGGTTGCTGAATGCATTTTCCTTTTTTAAATCATTGGAATGCAACGTTTAATCGCATCTTGACGGATATCAGACTCAATCTCATCCTCATTTCATCCATCCATCAATATTCTTAGCCGCTTATCCTCACGAGGGTCACGGGGAGTGCTGGAGCCTATCCCAGCTGTCAACGGGCAGGAGGAAGGTTACACCCTGAACTGGTTGCCAACCAATCGCAGGGCACACGGAGACAGACAACAGTCGCACTCATAATCACACCTAGGGGCAATTGACGGTCTCCAATGAATGCATGTTTTTGGGGTGTGGGAGGCATGGCATGGGATTTGAACCCTGGTCCTCAAAATTTTGAGGCCAGCGCTTTACAACTGCACCACCGTGCCGCCACTCCCCATTTCAAGCTGCTCAAAATGTAGCGCCCGCGAGAACCCAACACTGACACACACATGAATAAGATTTATTTATTGCTATTATTATTATTTTTAAAGGCTTTTTACAGTAGGTTCAGTGTTACTAAACGGTTGAATAGAAAACAAGGGCTCAACGCGTCATGCGTCGCACTCCGTCCGACCCTCGGGTCCAAATCACTCCCTTGATTGCGTTCAAAGGTCAACAAGGCGCCGATATTAACGCAAACGGTCACACGTTCGCACGTGGCGAGCTGGCGAACGTTAGGGAGCGCACATGTTCTCAAAACTACCTTGTGCTTTTTTTGCACATTATTTTGGAAGGAAAGACAAAGTTTAGTCACTTGATGTGGATTTGCCACATGTAAATGACAATATGACAATATAGAATCATTCGATGTATTCCAAAAATAATTACAGAAAAAGGAAATCAACGATAAATGCAATGATAAAATAATGTAGATAAGCACATTTAAATGAATATAAATACATATAATTTATATGAGAACAAGAAAAATAAATCACAAAAAATTTGCTGTTTTAAATTATGATAGTGATGATAAAATAATAATCATACATAATGTAAAAATAATCATATGTAAAATGTAAATAATACAGTATAACAGAATCTATCATAACTGCAAAAAATAAAAGGATTTACATAAGAAAAAAATTATGGCTTCAAGTATTTGCTATAAAGATTTAAATTATGATTGGACAAATAAAATAATTTATAATAAATACGACAATAATCATAAAAGATCAAAATATTAATAATTACATATATTTTTTAAAATTCACAGTATTTAATAAAGTAAACAAATTTTGTAATTATATTTGTTTAGTCATAATAATATCCATCCATCCATTTTTTTCTCTGCCGCTTATCCTCACATGGGTAACGGGGAGTGCTGGAGCCTATCCCAGCTGTCAACGGGCAGGAAGCGGGGTACACCCTGAACTGGTTGCCAGCCAATCGCAGGGCACATGGACACAGACAACAGTCGCACTCACAATCACATCGACGGAGCAATTTAGAGGGTACAATTAATTTTGCATGTTTTTGGGATGTGGGAGGAAACCGGAATGTCCAGAGAAAACCCACGCAGGTACGGGGAGAGCATGCAAACTCCATACAGCCAGATCCGGGATTGAACCCGGGTCCTCAGAACTGTGAGGCCAATTTACCAGCTGTTTCACTGTGCCACCTCATATTATCATGTAAAATGTAAATAATACAGTGTAACAGCATATTTTGTAACTACTTGATAATATAAGTGAAATAAAATTAAAAAATATTTACATTTTTAAAAATGATGGATTCAAGTATTTGCTATACATTTTTTAAATTATGTTTGGAAAAAATAAAACAATATATATTAAATATGACATCATACTCATAATAGAATGTGAATAATTACATGTATTTTTTTTCAATTCACAGTATTTAATAAAGTCAATTTTGTCATTGTATTCGTTTAGTCAATCATATATAATATAAATTACAAAGCCATAAAACAAAAGAATAAATTTGTTACACAATAAACTAGATGAATAACTACTGTATCGAGTATAATGAAGAAGCAGCAGGTTGAATGTGTGGTCACATGCGTCAGATCAGGTCTGCAACAGTCAAGTTACACTAAAATGTCCCTTGGGAAATACTCAAGGGGGGGGGGGTAGAAGGACTACCAATTACTGGAGTACATTTTCATTGGACTCGTGCAGCAATCCTGTCAATGTATGCACTTGTTTCTTTTCTACTAGTAGAGAATGGGGATGACTTGCATGCAGTCGGGGAATGCCAAAGAGATTAAAAAAAAAAAATTAAGAAAAAACACGAGCTCACTTTGCACGTAGCCGCTGACCTTTCTTTGGAAGTTTTAAGCAACAGTATAGAGGCTTTAAAAACAAAATAAAGGATTTGGACGTCAACAGAGGGACAACAAGTCGTTGACAGGGTCTGCCTTAAGTGATCTTGTACATAGCAGCTGTTTGACCCCCCCCCCACTCCCAGTCCAGTCCTTTATGTCCGTATCAGACCTGCCTTGACAGTCGATATAAGCGATCGCATTTGACACAAAAATAAAGCAATAAAACGCACAACTTTGAAGTATTCGTGGAGTTGTTTTTACCTTTGAGTAGTGGCGATGTGTGCAGACTGCAGAGTTGGACATAAAAAAAAAAAAAAAGAAGCTGCCGTGGGACAAGGGGAAAGCTCGGAGCGACGCGCATGCGCACTGGAGCCCTCGCTTGAGGGCGGCGTTACGGCGTCGTCAACATTAAACAAATTAAACATTTTATACGCTAATGAATGATAGAATGTGCTGACGTCAACAGTGAGATAATGATCTTTATTTTTATTTTATTCATATTCGGTTAAAAAAACTCAATTAACTTGAATCCCAGTCGAATGACATCAGTAATCTATATGATGTCATATTTACCAACAAATATGACTTAATACGACGTGCATCACGTCACACGTTTAGTACATATTTTGCCCCATTTCGTTTTTTCAAATGACATTTTGTTGTGAAGAATATAAAATAATCATCTAAAATACCAGTCATCACTGGGACATTTGTATTAATAATTATGATTTTAATAAGATTTGCAGATTTTTGACAATGTTTTATATGTTTCAGGTTACATTTTCTTTTTTGGGGGGGGAATAATTCATTTGATAAATTGAAGTGACTCATATTTCCACCGCTTGATGGCAACAGTGTTTTGTTTTTTGTTTTTTTTTTGTAATATAACGCAACAAAATTAAGATTTAATGTGCTATTTCGTCAGGATGGGTCTCATGCAATCTGAACCGAGCTGCTAGAAAGAAAAAAAAACAAATAATCGAGCTGGACCTAATTTTACACCCCCAAAATGGCACACGAATTAATAATACGTCACATATTTGATAACACCATTGTTGTTATGACTGTGTGTTTATTTACATTGATTTATACAAGCACTAAAAAGTGGCACACGAATTAATAAGACGTCACATATTTTGCTAGCACCATTATTGTTATCACTTTGTGTTTAATGACATTATTTGATTTATATAAACTAAAAATTGAGGAAAATCCCAACTGCGTTCCGCGGAGACACTGTTGCCATGGTGACGAGTCCGAAACACACGTCATCAATGTGCGTGGCTCACATTAATCCTGCGCTCGAGGTAAATACACTTCTTAGAGCAAATTTCGGACGACGAAACCAAATGCTTTTATGCCAATCCTATTGTTTATGTTATCGGCCGACATTCGCGTGTAATTATTTCACGAGTTTTATATTCGAAATCTTTTCAGAGGACGTCACATTCGCTAATCTGATCAAAAGATTGTGCCACGAGATTTCACGATTTTAGAGCAGCATTTCTTTTCATCGGTTCTTTTAATTGATTGCCTTTTGCTTTAATATCTCGATTAGATTTTGTTTTTTTAAATCTCCTCTGCTGAACGCAGTTATTGGCAAGACGGTCAGTTTTAATGTTATGAATATGCAGATTTTATGACTGCAGTGAAGCCTTTCAATGTGCGAGGGCCCTTCGTCAATATGTGGACCAATCCCACCAGATCCGTCGTTGTTTCCCCAGTACTACAAAAAGCCTGCTTCAGGTTGGTCCCCCCCCTCCCCCCATGGATGACTGAATGAATTCCGAATGATTACCGCCTGTGTGGCCTTCCAATGTAATGTTTGTGTGTTTTCTGTAGTTGTTGTTCTGTATCAGTTTACTGTAGTTCAGTGGTCTCAAACTCAATTCATCTGGTTGGACTTTATATATATATATATATATATATATATTTCTTTTTTTTTTTTAGCACAAAATAACATAAGCAAGGAAGCTGGTGTAAACAAGTTGTGTGCAAAAATATTCATGAAACTCTCTATGGCAACACACGACTGTAACATTTCACACAATGAAAACTTTCTCTGCTTGCATCGAGGGGTCCCCCCCCCTCCCCCCCAGAGCCGCGACCCCACCGTGATTGGCAGGTTTATCAGCTCGGCACACAACACTGTAAAAGGTTCATTCGTATAAAAGTTCAGGGCCGCGCTATCATTTAACTTTCATAGAAAGGTGGGGGGCCACAAAATATCATCTTGGGGCCGCAATTGGCCCGCAAGTTTGAGAACCCCGTTGTAGTTATTTGTCTACATGTGTCGCTAGAATTGGCTGGCAGTCAATTCAGAGTTTTGCCGCCTTCTCATTGGAAGGTTTTTTTGGGATGGGCTGCAACTTCGACACGGATGGGTGGGTCAATTGGAGCGAGCTGACAGAACTTTTCTTCTTCCAGCTTTGGGTCGTCTGGAGGGAAACGAACGGGGTACGTCGGCGCTGCTGTCGGGGCCCCTGGCTCCGGATCCTGTACTGCACCCTGACTGCTACAGCGCTCAGGCCTCACCGCGACGGCCACGCATCGGCGCCAACGCTTCCCACATTCTGGAGCGAGGACAGAGAGGCGTCATGCGGGAGCTTCTGAAAGCGGATTATTTTCCTGACGCGGAACTAACGAAACCAAGTAAGTCTTGACATCGATGGACTTTTGGTTCGATTGAGCCTGCCGTTGCCCGGCATTTTGTCCCCCCCCCCCCGAAGGGCGAGCCTTGGACTTTCGCAAAGACAACATCCGGCGGCTTCGGGAAATCCAGAGACGCTGCAAAGAAGTGGAAGCTGAGAGGGCCCGTTCCGCTCCGATCAAAGCTTTGTGGACTTCGACGAAATACCACAATGTCCAGTCCAAATTTATGGACGACATACAGGTGACCATCGCTTCTCATTGATAAGCTGAGACAGAACTATGTGGGGGTGGAGTGCTTGTTCTGAATTATCTTTGCGGGCCTGTTTGTGGTTCAAGGAGGATGGTAAAAAAAAATGCTATTATTCGACAGACTACCATTCACATTCACTCACCGTTGCATTGTGGGTAAAAAAAATCGATTACTTTATTGGATTTAAAATACACATAGCTTTTAGCTACATTTAAATGTTTGAATGTACTTCGTATTTTAAAAGTTGAGGGCGAAAATTAGTTAATTGAGTGATTCTTTGGCTTACCACTAGAGGGAGCCCACAGCACCGCTAGTGGTACCGAAGACGCACCTTGCGAAGATGTAGGGCGCTTTTAATCCACGTTTGCCTTTTTCGCAGGTTACCAGTCCAGCCGTGAAACCGCAGTGTCAAAATTTTCTGAAGGCTCACTCTCAAAATAAAGCAACCCCAAGACCGCACTCAACGCCCGCCGCTGTGACCTCGGGTCACTCTTCCGCGTCTGAACGGGACAAGAATTTGCAAGTAGGAAATGATAATAATTGAGATGATTGGAAGAGAGACGTGATTGATTGCCGGACTCCGCTATGGGCTGTGATGCTTTTCCAAACTCGCATAACCACCACCACATTTTTTGAGCGTTTTCTGGTCTGGATGCGCACAGGCAATCAGTCGAGTTGCAGTTGCAAATTTGTTTATTCGCGGCAGCTTCTCGCACGTAGAGATGTGTTTAATGGAAAATATGTTAAGTCGCTAGAATTAATTCAGATGACCTTCATATAAAATACTTTCTTTTTTTTGTATTTTTTTTCATCATGAACCTAAGAGCAAACGAGAAATTTAACAAACAAGAAGAGTCCAGTTGCCTCGATTCAATCTTTGCAGGTTACCGTGACTCGGGTGATGGAGAATTTACACTTAAGATCATTTATAGTCAGCACATTTGCATCTTTGTGGTATTGAGCGAGAAAATTAAAAATGACTTGGGCAATTTTAGGCTAATGACACGTACGGTAGTAAACGGAGCAAGAAACGATACAACACTTCAGAATTCTCACACCCAGTTCATTTATTTTCTTGTAATATTTACATGATTTAACTCTTTTTGGAAATTTTGGAAATCACTGATGTTTTTGGAATCAAACTTTTATGACATGTCACTGAAGGTGTAGTGGTACACACCCCTGCCTTTGGTGCGGGGAGCGCGGGATTGATTCCCGCTCAGTGGTGGTGTCGATATCTGCCCTGCGACTGACTGGCGACCAGTTGAGGGTGTAGTCTGTCTTTCGCCCGAAGCTCCCTGGGATAGGCTCCAGCTTTCCCGTGACCCTTGTGAGGATAAACAGCTTGGATAATGACGTGACTTTTATAAAGTAGATAAATTCTTAGTGTGAAGCAGCTATAAAATATTATATATAGGATATTGTACAAGTAGTAAATTTATTTTAGTAATGCAATTGCTGAAGTGAGATTCATTTGCATTAATTTAACATACAGGTGTCAAACTCAAGGCCCGGAGGCCAGATGCGGCCCGCCCCTGTGATTTTATGTGGCCCACAAAGGCAAATCATGTGTATCAACTTCCATGATTTTTGTAAAATCTGGACCAAAGTTTCAAAATGTTATCTCATAAAAGATGACGTTGAGATATAGCAAGCATTTTTGTGTTACCAAACATCAACAATAGTTAAAAAACCCAGTCCCCTTGATTTCTGAATCCAAAACTAGTTGATAAATGGAATGTGTAAATATGATGGGTCAATTAAACAATTAATTAAATTCATTATTCTCACGGTTCAGTCATAATGGCCCTCTGACGGAAACCGTCGCTACAATGCGGCCTGCGATAGTTTGACACCCCTGATTTAACACAAAGGAAAATACTTTTTAGAAGATTAAACCATACCTAGGTTCTATCTTTAAAAAGATTTTCATTGTTTATGATGCAAGGTAGGAATTTCTTGTTGTTTTAGGTTTGTTATTTTTTTATACCTAGCTGTTAACTGGTAGGTAGGTAGGTAGGTTGTATGTTGCCTGCTGCTTTGTAAAATGAATTGTGATTATGCATTTATTTGCAGGTAAAAGGCCAGAGCATCGACTTCATCAAGTATAACGCACGCGCTGCGGGAAAGACGATGCAGAGGTCCCAGTCGCTGACAAACCTGCGCGATAAATCGGTGCCCAGCGCTGTCATAGGCCAGGTGCCTCACTAGTGAGTGGTGTCCTACAAGCGACAAAAAAAAAAATGGGGGGGGGGGTGTCACATAATGACAGTTTTGTTGTACACAGCATAGAGGAGAGGAAGAAACAGTGGCGTAAAGCGGAAGAGGAGGAGAGGAGGAAGAAACTGAATCCATCCGTTCCAGCTGGACACACGTTAATGTCTGAAAGTGACAGGCAGGAAACTCTAAAAACGCTTAAAGAAAGTAAGCTTGTTTCCTTGGATTTATGTTAGAACGTGACTTGGGAGTTAGAATGTTCGTACCTCAGTTCAACTTTTCCTATTGAAATATGAGGAAAGAGCATGAAAGCGTTCCAACACTCCAGAAATCACCAGTAAATTTTCCATATTTTTTTTTTTTTATTTTGACAAATTGATCGGTACAGTATTGTACTGCATAAACGTACACACTAATGACATACATCCATTTTCTTAGCTGCATATCCTCACAAGGAGTGCTGGAGCCTATCCCAGTTGTCAACGGGCAGGAGGCGGGGTACACCCTGAACTGGTCGCCAGCCAATCACATCAAGACAAACTCGCAATCACACCTAGGCGCAATTTAGAGGAGGAAACCCACGCAGGCACGGGGAGAACATGCAAACTCCACACAGGTGGGACCTCAGAACTGTTAGGCCAACGCTTTTCCATTTGATCCACCGTGCGGCCCACTAATAACAAGGCAGGTAAAAGTGTAAACAATCAAAAGTTCACTTCACTTGAGCTGAACTTAATCTTGCGGCAGAGTGCCTGAAGCACATTCGTAGTTCATGTTTTTGCTCACAACACAGAGCCAAAAGACTCGCCCCGGTGACAGCTTGTAACTGAATAAACATTTGTGAATGAAGATATTTCTGCAAAATGTACATTGCGGTTTGTTGTTTACGCAGCGCTATCTGAGCGATTTTTTTTTTTTTAAATTTCACAGATTTCACTGTACAATTTGGATGTGACTCTAATGCTTAGTTTTTCACTCGGTAGGCCATCGGTCCCTGGTGACAGAGCTGCTGTTGCTTCCCCTCAAAGCCGACAATCTGAGTGTCCGCTCGCGCCGCGCGCATCTCGATCGGAGACTTTCGGAGATCGAGGAAGCCATCAAAATATTTTCCAGGGATAAAGTTTATGTTAAAATAAATTCCTAACCAGGAAAGAGGCCGAGGCGGGACGTCCACTGCTACAATGTTTAAAATGTTGATTTTGACTTTTTTGTTCAATTATGCAACATCACAGAATGAATAAGTTCAGTATTGCTAATGGAGCAGAAGATTTGGAGTTGGAGAAAAGTCCTCTCAAAACTTTTAAATGACTTTGTATAAATATATTTGTATGTACTGCTACATTATTTGGTGTTTTAAAGTATAAATATATTTGTATATACTGCTACATTATTTGGTGTTTTAAAGCAATCATGTAATAAGCAAATGAGATGACAGTACAATAATATTTCAAGCAACTTTGGTAAATATTGTACAGCCACTTTAATAAAGCTGAATAAGGATAAACATTGTTGGTATAGACATCTTCCAAACATGTTTTAGGAAGTATAATATACATTTTTGTATGAACTTTGTTTCATCAAGACGTTAAATGACAAGTTGTTAAATGTACTTTCGATGTAAAGTTGAATGTGTGCTTTTTTTCCCCGTTATTATTTTTTCTTTATGGAATAAATTCGTGCAGCAAGACGAACCCCTGTTTACTTGTTTTACTTCAAGCACAGAAGAAATAAACGGCGATGTCAAACATTTGGTGAAATAATTTCCATTTCAATTCAAAACTTTATTTAAAGCGGCGAAGTCAAAAGCAAAGAAGCCGGTTGGACTAAATATTACGTCATCACGTAAATTACGTTTTTTTTTTTTACGCCCCGCCTCCCTCACAGTCATTGTTCACGTAGTTTGTGTGCTAGCTCGATACTAGCGCGATGGAAAGATATTAAATGTGTTATACGCTTGTTTAAACTAGTTGGAATTTCCGCCGGACTTTTAGCAATTCGACGACTCAGCCATGAGCAAGAGAAAAGCCCCACAGGAGTCGCTCAACGAGGGAATAACAGATTTTCTTGTGGGTATGTGCGGCAATACAAGCTAACCCCTGAGCTAGTTCGCGCTAGTTACAGCGACAGCTGTGTATTTTTTTTTTTCAAATATGATATTTGAAACGCAGGCGAGATTCGCTTTGGATGTCGTGCAATGCTGGTCGATATAATGACTAAAATTAGATTGCAAACGTATCTGGTCCGTTTTGAGACATTTAAACGCCCAGGACTGCAGTTAAATCTGTCCCTTTAATCCCTAGATTTAAAGGTACAGTATACCGTAATCACGAAACGTGAATTGGAACAGATTTTTTTTATTGTCTCTTTCCAGAGCTGGCCAACTATGAAAAGAACGTCAACAGGGCAATTCACAAGTACAACGCTTATAGGTAATAAGACTAAAGACGTGAAATTTGAGACCTGCGTCGAATCATTTGTGGTCAAATCAATTGGCTCGTGTCTTGTGCTTTTTTTCTTGGTCCTTTTTCATTTTAGGAAGGCAGCGTCTACAATCGCCAAGTACCCTCAAAAGATTAAAAATGGGGAAGAAGCCAAGAAACTGGTATGAGCATGCACTGAATAAGTGTTATAATATCCATTGCATGCGTTAGTGACATTTCAAATATCTGTCTCTTGCCAGGCCAGGCCGCCACTTTTTTCAAGACACATACGCGCACACACTCAGTTACAGATACAACAGTAAATTATATGACTATGGTATTTCCAAGTGGCCAAAAAAGACATTTCACTTCCTCTTTATTGTATAATGTGTTGGTATAGTTTGACAATGCATTTTCCAGTTCCTCAATTAATCGATTGACCAAACAGTCATTTATAAAAAATATTCAGTAGCTGCAGCTCTACTCAGTAGATTTCATCCATCCATATTCTGTTCAACTTATCCTCACAAGGGTTGTATAATTCCTTTTTGTCCATCATGAGTGTTATTTCCACTAATGTTGTCGTTGGGCCATGCATGTGTTTACAGGATGGGGTTGGAGCGAAAATAGCTGAAAAAATCGACGAGTATCTTCAGACAGGAACCCTGCGTAAACTGGAAAAAGTGAGTTCTTGGCAAACGCATTTTATTATTTTATATCACGGACATGTAACTACTTTAATATCTATTACTCTTCAGATTCGAAATGATGACACCAGCTCTTCGATCAATTTTCTCACAAGAGTAACCGGAATTGGGTACGTCTTACCAACGTCGGTAGCCTACAAGGATCACGCGAGGGACCCGTTTTTAAAATTGCTCACTACTGATGGGATGTGATTTTATAGCAATGTAGTATTAGTGATCATCTGAAAATGTAAATGCAAAACGAGTGCTGCATACACATATTTGTTTCCTAAACATTGTGATAAATGATTTAAAGTGAAAGGCAAGGCAACACTTTTTATTGTACCACACATTTCAAGACATTTTAGTAGTACACAAGGCAACAAACGGTAATTTTTAAAGGAATTAAAAATTGAGTGTCTCAAATTCCAACCAGTTATTAAAACAGAGATTATACAGAAGGAGGTGTTATTAAAGTTTAATTTAAAAATAGGCCACCCCCCAATTCATCCCTCAGGAAAACTAAATACAGGATGTGTGACTTTTTTTATGGCCGATACCACTGCAAAGGATGTTCCCTGCGATTGACCGGCAGCTACGGCACGGTGGCTCAGCTGGAAAGCGTTGGCGTTGAAGTCCCGGGTTCAATCCCAGACCCGCCTGTGTGGAGTTTGCATGCTCTCCCCGTGCCTGTGTGGGTTTTTTCCGGGCACTGTGGTTTCCTCGCGCATCCCAAAGTCATCCAACATTAATTGGACACTCTAAATTGCCCCTAGGTGTGATTGTGAGTGAGGCCGTTTGTCTCTATGTGCCTTGCGGTTGGCTGGCAACCAGTTCTGGGTCTGCCCCGCCTCCTACCCATTGACAGCTAGGATAGGCTCTCGCACTCCCCGCGACCCTTGCGAGGATAAGCGGCTTAGAAAATGGATGGTTAGTCAATCATGTACTCAACCTCCAGCCCAGAAGCAGTTGACATTGGAATATTTTTCTTGTAAAATAATAACAAAATCCCTCTCTTTGCTTTCCCCGTTAGCCCGGCTGCTGCCAGGAAGTTCTTCGAAGAAGGCGTGAAGAGTCTAGAAGGTTTGTTGCGGTCTTGCTTCCACTAAGTCAATACGTTTGATATAGATATATATATATATATTTTTTATGTTTTTTAGATTTGAAAAAGATTGAACACAAGCTTAACCATCATCAACAGATTGGGCTCAAGTGAGTTTGCTTACAGATAATTCCAATAATCTTTCATCAAAATACCTCACATTGACAGATGAATCGTTTTAATCCCGAAAAGGTATTTCGAGGACTTTGAGAAAAGGATTCCACGAGCTGAGATGGAAAAGATGGAGGTGATGGATTTTGATGTGTTTTTGATTATTTTATGTGCTGAAAGAAATCATCTGAAATAGGTTTACGATTACCAACTTAAACACTTAATTGGACATTCATACATGATGTGCTCCGCCCAAGTCACTCACCAGGCCAGGCCCGCCTTTTAAAGCCACACACGCGTATATTTTGGTGTTGAATTTGAGGCTCCCCACCCCAAGTGGACAACAAAAATACCCGCTGTGTGCAAAATGTGCACATTTTGTTACTTAATATCATAATGCAAAGTCAGTTCCTATCTGATATCTTGATGAACAAATGGGTGGTCGGTAGAATAATTGATTCTAAAAATATTTGATAAGTTGTTGCCCTATTTATGTTTCGCATTGCACTTAGTTTTTACACATATTGCAAAAAATGTTGACTGTAATTTCCGGCCTATGAGACGCGACTTTTATCACCCGGTTTATGCGGCGATGCGGCTAATTTGTGCATTTTTTTCTAACGGCTGCAAGGGGGCACTCGAGCGTTAAAGGTAAGAGTGAGACCGGTGGAACATATGTGCCGAGGAAGTGACTTTTACCGGTCCAGCCCTGTTAGTGCTGCGCTAGCATGTTACTGCCGTATCTCAGTGATTTTTACCGATGTGTTTTTTTTTTTTTTTTTTTAAACCGGCCCTTTTAGCGCAGCGCTAACTTTAGCGTTAGCGCTAAACTCGCTGTGTACCATCTTTCTTTGTAAATATCTCGTGTGTCAATGGGGCACTTGCGGCTTTTCCACGGCGCTCTGTAGGCCGGGAATTACGGTAATTATCTGAGCGCAAAAATGCATTAGAGCAAATTGGAGTTAAACTTTGGGAAAGTGTTCTCAGCGAATGTAAACAAATGATCAAATGTAAACTGTGCTCTGGTGCAGACACTTATCCTCGGGGAGTTGACAAAGATTGACACCGAATACATTGGAACGATCTGTGGAAGTTATAGAAGAGGTAACGACTTCCCCGTGGTTTTGTCCCAGTTGAGTAGTTTTTTTACGAGTCCATCGTTTGAAATTTGCAGGTGCTGCATCGAGTGGTGATATTGATATTTTGCTGACCCACCCAGACTTCACCTCTCAGACAGAGAAGCAAGTAAGACTCTTGGTGAAAGTCAAATGCGCGTCGACGTGTAATTCAATGTCAACTTAATTTCAAAACGCGCTCTCCAGCCGAAGCTCCTCCACGCCGTGGTGGAGCACTTGGAGGCGATCGGCTTTGTTACTGACACGCTTTCCAAAGGGGACTCCAAGTTCATGGTGAGGCTACATGATCTCAAAAGAACACATGAAGGACACGACGACCGTCTAGCGGCTCTTTTTATTTCCCAGGGAGTCTGTCAGCTGCAACAAGCAGAGGAAGACGAGGACGAATACCTTCACAGGCGCATTGATATCAGGTGTTGTATCTCCCCTCCCAGTATGTACGTTTTAATTTTAAGATGTTGCATTTATGTTAATACCGTTCTTTTCTCACTGCCTTGAAGGTTAATCCCAAAGGACCAGTACTACTGCGGCGTTCTTTATTTCACCGGAAGTGATATCTTCAACAAAAACATGAGGACTCACGCTTTGGAGAAGGGCTTCACGCTCAACGAGTACACCATACGACCGCTTGGGGTCACCGGTGAGTCACATCCCCTAAACAGGGAGCTTTCATACCGATTGTCTGGTCAGAATAGGGATCGCAACCGGTTACAAATAACCGGTTATAACCGGTTTTCGTTTTTTTTTTTTTTTAAACCGAAACCGTAATCGGACTTTCGAAATCGGTTAAAATTTCCAATAATTTCTTCCAGTTCCGGTACTCCACATTGCGCTATTTTTTTTTCAAGTTTTGCTGTTAGAGTAAAGTTGGACTCAAAAGAACATTCAGTTAAATCAAAGAAACATCAAACATGGCATCGAGGAAACGCTCGGTATACTTTCATGCCCTTTCTGAAAGTCCGAAAGAAGAATGTTAACATTAAAACATTTTTTACCCCAAAAAAATAACAAGAATTTAACTTACACGAGTGCGTTGTTGAAAGCCACATTCAACAAGCTTGTTTGTCAATATTGTATACAAACTACCCGATTACAGCGGAGCAAATTAACGATCGATGGTGTAGCGCCGGAGAAAAGGAGTCGGTCGGAGGCGGAGTGTCGGACACAGGAACAAAACTTGTTTTATCGGCAGACATCAAAACACTACTCGCATAACGGGGGGAACTCTGTGAACTCGTCACTCCGGAAGAGCAACAACAAAAACAGTCCGTGTGGAACCCCGCACCCCAACTCGAGGTCCCGCGGGCGAATTATGTAAACACCACAATGGTACCGATTTTAAAACCGGTTAGTAGTTTTTTTTTTTTGCTATAGCTGTTCGGTTAAAACCGGTGATGAAAGTGTGCGTTTTTTTGCGATCCCTAGGTCAGAACCTGAAAAATGGATGCAACTTTGTTTAGCTATCTTCTTGTGCCTACACGTCCCTGACATGTTTTAGCCACTAGAGTCTGAATCTTAATCTCTTCTGCACCACAACATACAGACCTAGAGAATCAAGCTCATTGCTCTTCGTCAGTGGCAGGATGGTGTTTTTAGTCTCATGAGGTTCAAGAGCCTCCAAGCGCCTATCTCATCTGACTCTGGGCAAGGGGTGGGGTTCGCCCTGAAATAGTTGCCACCCTATTGCAAGGCACATAGAAACAAACAAGCATTCGCATTTGTGGGAAGAGAAGTACAGAGAAAGTCAGAAGTAGGTCCATTGTGTTTTTGTGGATCTGGAGAAAGCCTATGACAGAGTACCAAGAGAGGAACTGTGGTACTGCACGTGCAATTCTGGTGTGGCGGAGAAATATGTTAGAATAGTACACGACATGTATGATGGCAGCAGAACAATGGTGAGGTGTGCCGTAGGTGGGACAGAAGAATTGAAGGTGGAGGTGGGACTGCATCAGGGATCCGCGCCGAGCCCCTTCCTGTTTGTCATGGTAACGGATAGGCTGACAGATGAGGTTAGACTGGATTCCCCTTGGATCAGGATGTTCGCAGATTACATTGCGATGAGCAGGCAAAGGAACAATTAGAAAGATGGAGGCACGCACTGGAAAGGAGAGGAATGAAGATTAGCCGAATATATGTGCGTGAATGAGAGGGGCGGAGGAGGAGGAGTGAAGCTCCAGGGAGAAGCGATAGCGAGGCTGGCCAACTTCAAATACTTGGTGTCAACAATACAGAGCAATGGAGAGTGCGGTAAGGAAGTGAAGAAACGGGTCCGGAAGGTGTCTGGTGTTCTATGTGACAGAAGAGTCTCGGCTAGGATGAATGGCAAAGTTTGAAATGAATTACATGAAATGCTGGGCTCACTTGTATCTCAAATGTTTGCTTGTATCTCAGATGTTTGCTGGCAAGTAAAAGCAAAAAAAAAAAAAAAAAAAAAAAAGATTGCCTGATATCTTAAAACCCCCAAATCGGCTCACTCTAATCTCAGGGCACCAATATAGATTAAGATGCACACATAAGTTCAAATGTCACACTTTATTTCTTTTTTTCCCCTCTCCATTTTATCTTCATTGGACAAAATTCAAATTTTTTTATATGTAGCTAATGAAATTGACGAGTGTTCCATCAAATCTCAGAACACGAGGAACGTCAGATAAATGTTTTTCTTTTCAACAAAAGATACTTTGGAATCGTGTGTATCCTGTGCCTTGTGATCTGAGTCTTGCGCCGTTTCCCATTGAACTCCCAATCATTGGCCTTTGTGGCTTTGTTGTAGGTGTGGCAGGGGAGCCTCTGTTGGTGGATAGCGAAAAGGACGTCTTTGATTACATCCAGTACAAGTACAAGGAGCCCAAAGATCGCAGTGAATAAAGACAAAGACAACTTTTAAGTCTTGACAATGACATTTAGTGACACATCAGCATGCAAAGGTGAAAATTATGCAGGGGATATTTTCTTTTTTGTTTCATTTTTGTGCACTATCAATGCACAGTGCATGTATTTTATTTTTTTTTTTTTTTTATGTTGTCATCAAGGATGACCGAAAGGTCTGCATGAACACATGCAAAGATGCTTTAAATTTGTTTGATTAAACACGCCAAGACGTCATTACGGTACTTGAACCGACAAGTCACCGATCTCGATGTAGTCTGGTCATTATTTCCTGTCAGGCGGAGTACTGACACTTCTTTTTATATATATATTTTTTTGAAATTGTAACTTAACCCATGTATTGCTCTTAATGATGATTGTGTTACAAAATTAGATTATCTGTTTATCTTGATTTCAATGGACATCGTGTCCATGTGTGTGTGTGTGTATCGTCTTATATTAACTGTTGTGGGTAAAAATCATGAATTTGTCATAGATGTCAATATTGCTGCCATACTAGTCGACATCGGTAACTAGTAATTACTGTCATTCACTGAATCAAATGAAGGAGTAGCATTTGGTTTAAATGGCTGCAAATAAAGACTGGAAAAAAAACCTCCCTGTAATGACTTATTTAGGGATATGAAAATATATAAAATGTCTTCGAGCCTGATTTCAAATGGCAGGTTTTTGTGAGATAAAAATAATGAGGCAGATACAAGATGATTCGTCACATGTTTTCCTCCTTTGAAACATGAACAAGTCTCGGAGATGAGATCTCTGTAGAGGAAGTAAAAATAACTCCTGTGGTTCCACAAGTGTGCACACCCTCATCAACGTTAAACCAATGTTAAATGGGAGTGTGCACACTGATTAACCCCCCAAAAAAGTGTTGCTGTTTTATTGGACTTCTGTTTTTCTTTTTTGGTGCCTTAGTAGGAGAAGCCTGCAGACTGACTGCTATTTGCAATAGTTCATAATTCCCTCCCTACCTTGACAAAGGCCCCAGTTGCAGCTGAAGAAAAACAGACCCCAAGTGTGATGTTGACGTTATGGTGTTCTTTTGATGATGGGCGGTGATGTGTTTGCGCCAAACATACCTTTTGGAATTGTGGCCCAAAAGTTCAACCTCGGTTTCATTGCACTATGAAACATTTCATAATGTGATTTCAAGTGTGTTTTGCAAAACTAGCTTGCTTGTTCTTTGTACAATGGGCCTTTCCGCCCGACTCCGTAGAAGCGGATGGGGGATTGCTGTCACATGTACCTAACGGCCAAGACTTGCAGCTCCTGTTGCTGTCTGCTTCTTGGCAGTTTCTTTTCATCAATCTAGGAGGGATGTCTATTACTTGGTAATGTCAAACTTGTGCTGGATATGGTATCTTTGATGCCTTGGAAATCCCTTTATACCCCTCCTAATCGATACCTTTGAACAATAAGATCCCTGGGATGCTAGACGCTTACTGCGGACAATGACTCGTGGGATAAGATATGACCACAAAAATGTCGGGAAAAGCCCACCACAGTAGCTGAACAACTTCTTCTTCTTTTCCTTTAACCTGTTCACTCCAAGCGAGAACCTCAGCATCTTTGTTTCTGCCACCTCCAGTTCTGCTTCCTGTTGTTTCTTTGGCACTACTGTCTCTAATCCCCACATCATGGCCGGCCTCACCACTGTTTTATAAACTTTGCCCTTCATCCTAGCAGACACTCTTCTGTCACATAACACACCAGACACCTTTCGCCAATTGTTCCACCCCGCTTGGACCCGTTTCTTCACTTCCTCACCACACTCATCATTGCTCTGCATTGGTGACCCCGAGTATTTGAAGTCTTCGACCCTCGCTATCTCTTCTCCCCGGAGCTTCACTCTTCCTCCTCCGCCCCTCTCATTCACACACGTTTATTCTGTTTTACTTTGGCTTATCTTCATTCCTCTTCTTTCCAGTGCGTGCCTCCATCTTTCTAATCGTTCCTCGGCCTGCTCCCTGTTTTCACAAATATCACCTGCGAACCTCATGGTCCAAGGGGATTCCAGTCTAACCTCATCTGTCAGCCTATCCATTACTACCGCAAACAGGAAGGGGCTCAGCGCGGATCCCTGATGCAGTCCCACCTCCGCCTTCAATTCTTCTGACACACCTACGGCACATCTCACCGCCGTTCTGCTGCCCTCATACATGTCTTGTACTATTCGAACATATTTCTACCAAGCCAGACTTGAGCATGCAGTACCACATTTCTGTTTGGTGCCTTTCTGACTTCTCCCTTACTAATCATTGCCACTTCCCAGTCTTTCACGCTTGCCTCTTCTACTCTACCTTTTCTCCCATTTTCATCATCCATTAACTTCTCAAAGTACTCTTTCCATCTCCTTAGCACACTACTGGCACCAGTCAACATATTTCCATCACTCGCTGAACTTGATCTAATGCAATTTGAAGGCATTTTTATTAATGTTACGTGTGTACTGACGACCATTTAACACTAGTTTAAATGGGATTGCTTAATTCCCAGTTGTAAGGGTGTGGGGACTTGTGCAAAACAAAAAAAGATTTCAATTGTTTAGTTTTACTTTCTCAAAATGCTCTTTTTAGTTGACGTGGTCATGGGTGACATTAATGGGGGAAAATGTTATATATTCATTTATTTATTTACATATTTTATTTGTCTTGGTTCCCCCCTCCCTTCTTTTTAATACCACAAAACCCTGTCATTTTTTTTTCACTAGAGCTCCACTTATATTTCCCATGAATACTTGTCTGTGTAAAAAAAAAATGAATATGATATGTCTCTATATTAAGATTAACAGTTAATAGTCACAAAATCATGTCGAAAAAGTACAGCAATTATTATTGATACACTAACAATAAAAATTTTAACAAAAAACATTGGATAAAAAGCATATTTAAGCTCAAACGTGTGTAATTCATTTAATTTGGTATGATCATCTTGTGAGTTAAAATAAACGAATCAGTCATGACTTGCTATTGCTCACGGTTTCCGAGGCAACGACGACGCCGCAAGGCATGACGGTCTGAAATAAAATGCGGGGAGAAAGACCAGAGAGACCGGAGAGAGTTTACCCAATCGCGGCGCCCGCTGTGCGGACATCGGCCAATAAGCACGGAGCAGACCCAGGGCCCCAGCGCAACACGCCCACGTCACACTCGCGTGCGCCACTTCGCACGAGTTGGGCTTTCTGAAGGCTTCGCGGTGTCCACCGAACCCAACGCCGGACAACAAACGAGCAGGTGAAGTTCACAAAATCGAGTGTTGTGCGTTGGAAGGAGGTGCGCGTTTCGAAAATGGGTTTTGTACGGCGATACGATGCACGGCTTCCGCTGCCGCGGCGGAACAATCAACAGCTCGCACCCCCTCCACCCTTTTTTTTTTTTTTTTTTTAGCATGTAGCTGTTGTGATGCTAGCTCGTTTTCCTAAAAAATGTGTTGCTACGTCACTATTCCGACGATATGCTTGTGTCAAAATTTGTTTATCGCCGGTGCATCTGCTGCATGAACGCCCCCTCCCCACACGCCACCCCCAACCGATGTGTCAAGAAGGTCAGCTCCGTCAAGTGTAGCTAATTTATTTAATAATTTGGGACGAGGGGAGGAAAATTTCCAAAAAAAAAAAAAAAAAGTCAACTATCGCTCTCGCGTCTCCATAGAAACAAGTCGAGCGCGCGCATCCACGCACACCGCCACGGGTGGAAGTTGTTATGCAACGCAAGTGGAAATAGCTCGTCCAAAATGTCCCCGCGCCTTGTGCATTATTGTAGACATTATGTAATGACAAATTGGAGAAAGTCATAAATTAGTGTTTTTGTGTTGTTGTCGTCGTCGTCTTCGTCACCCAGGGCGACGACCATGTCTGACAGGAAAGCGGTGATCAAGAATGCTGACATGTCCGAGGACATGCAGCAGGACGCCGTGGAGTGCGCCACGCAGGCGCTGGAGAAGTACAACATCGAGAAAGACATCGCTGCCTACATCAAGAAGGTATTCAATATCATTATTCATAGCCAGGAGCCATGTCGCAAAGGAAAAAAAAAAAAAAAAAATGGAACTCAAGACGTGGCACTAAAGAATTTAGGCCACATGAGAGCATTTTTTTATAACTATATTTTTTTGCATCTATATGAAACCCTGATTTAAGGATCCAAATACATAACTAAGTACGAGATGTAGCAAAACCCTGTTTGGATCTTTAAAAAAAAAAAAAAGTTGCACAGACAGCAAATTAAATTCACACAATATACATGAGTTTAAAAATGTATTCCTCCAAATCATAATTTAGCTTTCATAACCACTTTTTCTGATGCAGATTTCTATTTTATGTATACCGTGACTTTCGAATAGATTTTATTTGAAATGAGATATTTTGTGTGAAAACTGGTTATTAGACTAAAATAATGTAATTTTTTTTTTTTGGGGGGGGGGGGTCTTCTACTTAACCAACATATGATGGAATAAACATTAGTTCATAATTTATGTATTCTAGCCTGTGACACAAGGAAAGCCCAATATTTTAGGCAATTAATTAAATTCACACAATATACATGAGTTAAAAATTTATTTCTCCCAATCATAATTTAGCTTTTCATAATCAATTTTTCAGACACAGACTTCCATTTTATGTGTACTACGACTTTTGAGTAGATTTTTATTATAAATGAGATCTTTCCGTTGCCTACATCAAGAAGGTATTATTACTAATTATAATTATTTGCCTGGAGTCATGTTGCAAATGATTCCCCGCCCCCCCAAAAAATGGATTTCAAGACCAGGGGGACCTATTACCACTGAAGCGTTTAGGGCACATGAGAGCATATTTTTTATTTATTTTTTTGCTTGAATATGAATACCTGATTAAACATCCAAATACATAACTAACTACAATATGTAGCAAAATGCTATTTTTTATCTTTGAAAAAAAAAAAAAGTTGCACAGGCAAGTAATTAAATTCACATCATATACAATGTGGAATGATATGTCAACATGAGTTTAAAAATGTATTCAAATCATAATTTAGCTTTCATAATATTTCTGATGCAATTTCTATTTTATGTGTACTATGACTTTTGAGTAGATTTTATTTTGAATATCATTAATGTGAGAACTGGCTGTTATTCAATTAAAATAATGTAATTTCAGGGGGGGGACACCCTTTACTTAACCAACGTACGATGTAATAAAAAGAATTTGTTCATAATTTATGTATTGCAGCCTGTGACACAAGGAAAGCCCGATATTTTTTCCAGCTCAAAATGGGATGTCTATCAAGTTGAAAGGAGGAATAAGAAGTCCCCGAGAGCGTCTTTGTTCCTATGCTTACTTTGTAAAAGTGTAAAGTGGCGGCGCTCCGCGTACGCGGCGACAAATCGGCCGCGCCGCGTAAACCCGTCGTCGGAGGACCGAGATTAAAGAACGCCGAGCGGGCTTTTAACAAGTGTTCTTCTCGGCGGCAGGAGTTCGACAAGAAGTACAACCCGACTTGGCACTGCATCGTGGGGAGGAACTTTGGCAGCTACGTGACCCACGAGACCAAACATTTCATCTACTTCTACTTGGGCCAGGTGGCCATCCTGCTCTTTAAGTCGGGCTGAGAACAACACACACCGATTTAAAAACTAACAACACATTTATTGACTCGACAAAGGCACTCATTCCAAGTGGGGGGGGGGGGGGGAAGAAATGCCTTTTTTTGTGCTTTCTACTTTTTTTGTTTTGAGGATTAAAACGTGGCTATCCGAACAAGTCAAAAACGTATTTATTTTTGCCTGTTAACATTTACATGTCTTTTATAAAATTAAATGTTAAGGTTTCTGCATCCGCTGCCTGTTCATTGTGTACCGTTTTAACACCGGGGGGTGGGTGATTTTTAATAAATAAATAACTGGAACGTTCCAGAACCTTTTATTAGCACACTTAGAAAACCAGCTTGTGAGGAAATACACCATTGGAAAGGCAGAAGGAACCGCGCAGGTATCCTCTGAGCTGGGGAACTTTCTTGATGAGCGGCATGAGCTGCGAGTCCACCGCCTTCTGGTCCGCCTTCCTCTGCTCGGTCAGCTGGTACTTCTGCGCACGCGAGGAAAAGGGTCGGCCGTCGTTCCGCGAGCTCTCAAACCGGACCCCGGCGGCGCTCGCTTACCTCCTTCTCCGTGTCGAAGATTTCCCCCTCCTGGTGACGAGGCCTCCTCAGCTTCTTCTTCTTGAAGTAGACGTCATTAAGCATCTTGGGGAGCTTCATCGGGGTGATGTCCACTTTGGTGTTGGTGGCGATGACAAACTTCTGGTGAGCCCTGCGCAGGGGGACTCTGTTCAAGGCGAGGGGACCTTGCAGACCCCCAAAAGATGGATTAGTATTTGTCGCTTGCGTGGAAAATGGATGTCGCAAACGTACCGGTGACGAGCAGGAGACCGCTTGGGAGCTGCTTCAGGAAGACCACGCGCTAAAGCACCCAAAAAAAAAAAAAAAAAGTCATTTTCTAAGGTATCCTAATTTTCCAGTCATTTAACAAATGCGTAATAAAACCGGCAACCTCACATTTGCCAGAACTCGCATAAGCAAGTCTGATTCCAGTAGCGAGTCGCCCATTCCGCCATCAGTTGCGTGGGGAGAAACGATTTCATTCGCGAAAGAGATCAACAAGTTGCATTGCACTTGTTTGATTCAAAAGACAAGAGCAGTCCTTGTTTCACGCAATGAGAAAATCCAATTCCATTTTTTTTTTTTATTGAACCACGCCGACAGAAAATGCAAGCAAGAATAAAGGTTGGAGTTAAAGACTACATTTTGCATGAATTATTTTTTTTTAATTAATTGGCCTCACAGTTCTGAGGGTGACGGTCTGAGCGCTCCCCCGTGCCGAAAAGTCCCCTTGTGAGACAATTACTGAGAAATCCAAAAGTATTAACATATCTGTTCGTCTTTGTGAGACGAACACAGCGAACACGAACACTCGGCGACAAGTTGTCAAACGGCACACGAAGCATAGATGCGGATGTTTCAGACTGGCTGGGAGTTTACAAAATATACAAACATGCACATTAATATACACACATGCATCACAAGACGACTTTTCACCGGGAGCGCCCAGACCATCACACCGGGTTCAATCCGAGCCCTGCCTGTGTGGCGTTTCCATGTTCTCCGCGGGTTTCCTCCCACATCCCAAAAACATGCAACATTAATTGGACACCCTAAATTGCCCCAAGGTGTGATTGTGACCGTTTGTCTCGGTGTGCCCTGGAATCGGCTGGCAACCAGTTCAGGGTGTACCCCGCCTCCTCCCCGTTAACGGCCGGGATAGGCTCCTGCACTCTCGCGATCCTCGTGAGGATAAGTGGCCAAGAAAAACGAACCGATATAAGAATACATCAGGTGCCGCAATAAGACATGCTCGGCTACAGCTGTACTGGCTGCTTTTCAGTGGCCTGTGTTACACTTATGACCGAAATGCATTTTCACAGCGATATTGACGACCATCATTTCCGGCCCATGAGCTGTGACTTTTCCCACACGCTTTGGTTTTTATGGCGATATGGCTCATTTGTGCATTATTTCCTAACGGCCGCAAGGGGGCACTCGAGCGGAAAACGTAGGAGTGAGACTGGTGGAATATATGTGCCGAGAACGTGACTTTTACCGGTCCGGCCTTGTTAGACACAAGTGTTACTGCCCCGTGTCTCAGTGATTTTTACCGGTATGTTTTCTTTCTTCTTTTTTTTTTTTTTTTTTTAAACCAACCCAGCGTTAAATTCTCTGTGTACCCTCATTATAAATATCTTGTGTTTCAACGCCAGTTTCAACGTGGGCACTTGCGGCTTTTACGCGGCTGCGGCCTGTGTATGTACCAAATGGTATTTCCTTTACAAAAGCACCGGGTGAGGCTTATAACCAGGTGCGCTCTGTAGGCCGGAAATTACAGTACTTATGTTACCACTGAGCTGCATTCTCACAGCGATATTGACCAATGATGACAAACCCGCAAGATGTAACCTCACCCATTTGGCTAGAATTTAATATATCGCTTTGGTATGTTCCCCCTTGTGATGATTTTATCACATTTTTACTGTGTTTTGAGTGCCAGTCAGTGGCGACAAGAAGACCGACTTCAGAAGAGCAAATTATTGTCAATTGACGAGTGCTGCAACTTCATTTATTTATTTATTTGCCGCTACTGTAACAACATGGTGCCAAGAACGCCGTGCAGTCGCAATTCCTACCTTCCCGCGGTGGCGGCCGGTGAGCAGGATGAGAACGGTGCCCGGTGTGATGGAGGAGCGCAGCCGCCTCCTGTGCTGGCTGAAGGGCTTCTTCCCGTGGCTCTTCAGCTTGCGGGGGACGTCCTCTGTGGGGTAGTAGCGGGGCTGCCGGGACACGAGGAAACAAACATTCAACTGTAAGAATGTCACGTGCATAAAACCACAGTATAAAGTATTTGGGAAATATAAACTACTCAAAAAGTATTTGGACTCTCTTTGGTATTTGGACCACCCACTTCTACGCCTCTCTGTGACTCTTCCAATCTTTCTAGTACCGTGACACTACGACAAACCGGCCACTTCCCTTTGTTAACATCCTGTTTCCTTGCAATGGCGAGAAACTGCTGATCAATTATTAGCAGTCATTTTGGTTTCATAATGCCAAAATGAAAATAGCGTGATGACGAGGCCTGATAAAAGTTCTTATTGGGCCAGTGCATGTATCAGTCCGTGGATCAAACGTCAGCCATTTTGTCATTGAAAACATTGCTAGACAACAAAGTGGGTCACAAAGTAAGCATTGATCAGTTGGATAGCATAAATAGTGCATCTTCAGTTCACCTGGAAATTTCACTCAAAAGCAAAAATATCATTTTTTGGGGTGTCATACAGACTCGTAATGCTCAATGGGTGGCACACACGATTACTCTAGTGGGAAGGTAGAAATTACTCCCTCATTACAGCTCAGTCGTATTTATCAAGTTCAATATACATTTCTCTTTTAATTTCCAATTCTTCAAATACAATTTTTATCTGATGTGCAATACATTTTGAGTGATTCACCAAGTAGTTTTTATTTTTCTCCATCACACCTAATGTTACAAGTGTACATTTTTTACAGTAGCTTCCACTAATATTAAATGAACATTTTGGGAAAAACTGGTTCTGATAAAGGCGAGCCCACTGCATGACTTTTAGTGTTAGTCGTTGTGGTTTTTGCAGAGTAATATTTTGTTTAAAGGGTCACTGTCATGAAATTGATGATTTTTAGTATGTTATTAATGTGTGTGTGTGTGTGTGGGGGGGGGCAGCTGGAATGCAACCATTTGTTTTTTCACCAAACAACATGATTTTGACGTATATGGCTCTTCATCACGTCCACCATGAAAATCCTCTCGAGGGATTTGTTTTCGACAAGTAGCCTGAAGTGATGTTAGTAGCAGATGACCACTCAGGCGCTCTCGTATGTTTCTACTAGTTTTATCTGCTTTCTTCCTTTGCGTTAGCCAAAATGCCGGCTCGTTGTATTTCTGGATATTGCTCGAACACTCGGGAAGGTGGATTCATTCTTTACACTTTTCAAAAAGACCCGGTTCGTCGTGAAAAATGAACTGCACTACTTTAAAAAAAAAAAAAGAAAAAAAAAAAAAAGAGAGAAAAACAATACTGGGGCGGTGGGACGTAGAATGTAACAAAAGATACCCGTACGTAAGTCGGGTGCTAAATGTGTTGATGTTCCCGTCACTGACTGCTTCGGCCGGGGTGGCTCATACATACTGTCTGGGAGTCTGTTGTAAGTTAGAAGTGAGCCGCATATCATCTAAATATGACTCGAAATGAAAAGATAGGGAAATATTGCCACGGTGACGTCACTCGATTGTGAAACGTCCTCTTCTTCGAAAAGAACTTTCGTCTCCCATAGTAGGTGGCACACCGTGTTTTGAATGGTGAATGTCCCGATGTACAGACGTTGCAGGCAATATGGCAACCACTTCAATGTCGAATGACACTTCCGCAATAATGTTATATGTGTTTTTCATTACAATATCTATTTCAGAATGACTGGTGTATCATAATGTGTTGTTCCTCCATACCAACTTGCGAAGCTTGACCTTACGGGTGCCTCCATTCTTGTCACCGCCAACGGTCTTGACAACGTAGGTTTTGCGTTTCGCTTTCAACTTCTTCTCCACCTGAAAGCACGACAACACAAGTGTCATTCCTTCGACATAAACGTTAACGCTGACAGTGGGACTCCTCACCTTAGTCTCGGACATCTTGGTCTTCCGCTTGTACATGGCGCGACGAGCGTACATAGCCGAGCGGGAGTAACGGCCGATACCCCGGGCCAGGACCGGGTTACGGCTCGCGTGCGCCTTCTTGGCTAGTGATTTCCCTTCCGTCGCAGGTTTTTTGTCACCCGCCGCCGGCTTTTTGTCTCCCGCCACAGGTTTTTTGTCTCCTGCCGCCGGCTTTTTACCTTTCGCCACAAACTTTTTGCCTGCCGCCACCGGCTTTTTGCCTCCCGGGGCTAGCTTTTTGCCTCCCGCCGCCGGCTTCTTGGCTCCCGCAGCCGGCTTCTTGCCTCCCGCAGCCGGCTTCTTGGCTGCCGCCGACGGCTTTTTGTCACCCGCCGACGGCTTTTTGTCACCCGCCGACGGCTTTTTGTCACCCGCCGACGGCTTTTTGTTACCCGCCGACGGCTTTTTGTCACCCGCCGCAGGCTTTTTGTCTCCCGCCGCAGGCTTTTTGTCTCCCTCTGCCATCTAACATAACAATATGTGCGTCATTAATCAATATGCAGCACGTTCAACATATAATGCACGTCAAATGAATATGAGATCATTAAAAGCTGTTCGGATGCTTTATTATTCCACAAGTGAAACTCACGGCCCTAAAACAAACATAAAAACACAAAGGATGCATTAGGAATATAACTTCAAATGTTGTTATTAAGTCAACACTCATGTGACGAGAGTCAATGTTGACGAGTTACTTCGCAGTGGTATTTTATTCCCTATTCCTATTTCAACCCAACACAGCAATTTTTTCTATATTTGTGGCATTTGTTGTGTCCCAAATCAGACCTTTGCGTGTGTAGTGGAGAAATTTCCCACTCTACTTCAATTTGGACTGTATGGGGGATCCCCCCTTGTACTGATTCTCCCTCATTCACTACAAAGACAATTGAGAAAACAAGACTCATTTTATTCGACGGACTCCAACTCCTCTTCAAACCAAAAACACGCAATTAGTGACTTGTCAACGTCACGCACTAAACGCCATCGTGGAGCAGGAGTAGACTACACAGTACAAACTTAAGCAAGATTGCCAACTTACTACTATCAAATAGTATAATAAACATAGCATCTACACAAGTCAGTTTCCGTAATACCACAATGAATGACAACGTTCGCTACCAGCAAATAAGTAAGCGGCACCGGGTTTACATTTAGCTGGAGCCGCAAAGAACCTAGTTAAATGAGACTAGCGGCTTTCTATTCCATTTATACGAGCTGACATTATGTATTTATGCTACTAAACTCGCAATGCCACCGCACTCTTCCAACACGTTTCTGTTAGCCACCATCCGAAACTAGCAGGCGGCCCTGGCTACCGACAAATCAAGCCGTATATTCAGTTCATCCTTGCGTATTAACGAGTAATACCGACTCACGACGCACAGTCTAAGCGCATAGATTCATGTTGTCGTATTTTTAGAGCGTAACAATGCTCCGATAACTGTGATTGGGATGGATTTGATTCACATCGAAGAAGGACAGCTATGCAGTCTTACCTCTGCTAAGAAAAAAAGAACGACATCCGGGGAAGTGACGCATATAACGACGCATTATGATGACGTTGTATCAAACTTATTCCGTGTCGTTGTGTGACATGTGTAAAGTTCAATTTTATGAGCAACGATCGTTGTTTAGAAATATTGTAATCAACAATAAAGATAAGTCGGACTCAAACTTGTACAATTTTTACATTTGAATTTGTTGTACCGCAAAGTCCAGCTCTCTCTCAAACACGTGAGCACATTTAAAAAAAGGCCTCATAAAGAAAAACTTTTTTTGTGTGTGTCCACCACATGTCGTCGTTAATGTAACGGATAACCTGGAGCCTATCCCAGCTGACTTTGAGCGAAAGGTGGCGCACACCCAGGACTGGTCACCAGTCATTCATCCACCCATTTTCCTAGCTGCTTATCCTCAGAAAGGTCACGGGAGTGTCACGGCCTATAAATCATTGGGCAATCTTTTATTTATTTTCAATGTATATTGAATTTAGAGATGGCAAGGACTTACTAATATACAGTATTGCACTTGTAACATCTTTTGTCGTAATGTTACACTAATACAGCGGCGTCAAAATCATTTTTCTTGCGGGCCACTTTGTGGTTCCAGTTTCCCTCATAGGGCCGTTATGACTGAAACAATCCAAATATTTCGTCTCGTCGTATATGCATCATGAATCTATGATCTACGTTTGGAATCAGAAATCATGGATAATGTGTTTTTTCCACTAATCATGTTTGGTAACACAAAAATGCTTAGAATATCTCAAATTTATCATTTATGATGCATGACAAATTTTTGTAAAAGTGTTGACAAGAATAATTGAAATTGACACTCTCTTTGCGGGTCACATAAAATCATGTCGGGTCAGATCTGGCCCCCGGGCCTTGGGTTTGACCCCTGTGCCCTAATATTACATATAAAACTCACATCCTAAGCAGCACATGATGTAGTGGCAGCATGAATCCAATTTTAATATTTCTCGGGACTGACACAGGTGGTATAAGCAAGAACAAAACATTTTCCAAAAATGTCATTTATTAAGATCCTCCAACAAAGACAAAATATTTGAGATGTATAGTCAATATAACGGAGTGATCAAAATACGAGGCACACCAATGTATGCAATTTAATGTATCACAAGCGTTAAACAAAATCACCCGTTAGCGTTTCATAACAATAGTCATTCATTTATCAAAGTAAGGCAGGACTGCGAACTGTCATTCATTATTATTATTTTTTTTTATGTAAATAGACTGATGTTGGTAAAAGGAAAACACAATCTAACCTTTAGTCATCGTCTATTTGATTGCACGTCCCAGAATAAACGAGGAATCAGTCATTCAAGCTGGTAAGGCCGAATGCATTGTGATGTGACGCAAGCAGTTTTTTGCATGAACGTGGACGCGGACTCTTCTTAGCGGCTCGACGGCTCACTCAGCACCGTTCGAGGACGACGGCGATTCCTTGACCGCCTCCAATGCAAGCCGATCCGACGGCGTACTTGCCGCCCCGTCGCCTGCCGCGGAAGAAAAAAAAAAAAAAAAAATCATTCAGAGCCAGATGAAATAACTTCTGATGGTAGCGCCCATTGCCGTGAGCACGCTACCTGAGCTCATGAACCAGGTGAGCGGTGATGCGGGCCCCCGAAGCGCCGAGAGGATGCCCGATGGCAATGGCGCCGCCGTTGACGTTGCTTTTTTCTGGATCCAGTCCCAGGGCCTTGGACACTGCCAAGAACTGCGGGGCAAAAGCCTCATTCACCTGCGTAAAAGATAAACCACAATTATATTTATGTTGACAGCAATTCCTGATCAAGGGCGTTCAATTCCAGACCACCCTGCAATAGACGAAATGTGCAAATCAATGACCAACTATTTAAAGCATATTTTTACACATTTGAAACTTTCATCAACACACTTACACTACACCATCAACAACCAAAATAATATATGCATATGGGTGAAGGTATTATTTTTGTCCACTTGGATCACCATCCACATATTTTACACCATAGAAACTCTGACCATGTATGCCTTTAGAAAGCGGGTGTGATCTGTTGAGTAACATAGATGTGGAGATATAAGAGGATGTACAGTCGGTCAACTATTTCCTGGCTTTCGACGCTGTGGTTTACAGTGAGAGTGTCAGTTGAGGCCATCAGCAGGTGTACTAAAGTGCATGGAAGGTCTTCAATGCACCTTTTTGCTAATATTATACATTTTTTTTTTTAATGCAGAATTCGAACTTCAAATCCGTTACGAAGAAAACATTTGAAAAAAATGATCGCACAGTCGCTGGAAAAAGACGGAAACGAACCAGAAACAGCAGAGTAGGAACGTGACGTCAGAACCGGTGATAGCAATGGCGAGCGTCGGAATACAATGGTACCTCGGTTCTCAACCACAATCAGTTCCAGTAGGCCGGTTGAAAACCGAAGCGCGTTTTCCCATTACAATGAATGGAAAATGAAATAATGCGTTCCAAGCCTAAGAAATATTTTTAGTGTTTTTTCAGCTTTTCCTGATAATAAACTGCATAGTAGAAATGCATGTATAGTTTAAATAACTTATCAAATTAAATAATTTAAGAAATATATTTAGTTTTTGCTTCAAATGTATGCTTTATTAGTAGAGTATGCTAGGGTGGGAGTGCATTGCCGTATCTGCGGCGACTTGGCCCCCGGCCTTGTAAACCATGCATCCATTTTCTTTGCCGCTTATCCTCACAAGGGTCGCAAGGAGTGCTGGAGCCTATCCCAGCTGTCAACAGGCAGGAGGCAGGGTACACCCTGAACTGGTTGCCAGCCAATCGCAGGGCACATATAGATGAACAACCATTCACACTCACAATCACACCAAGGGGCAATTTAGAGTGTCCAATTAATGTTGCATGTTTTTGGGATGTGGGAGGAAACCGGAGTGGCCACCCGGAGAAAACCCACGCAGGCACGGGGGAGAACACACAAACTTCACACAGGCGGGGCCGGGATGGAATCCGGGTCCTCAGAACTGTGAGGCCAACGCTTTGCCAGCTGCGCCAGCGTGCCGCCCCAATGCAAATTTCCCAATATTTCGAGTGATGAAAAATATTCTGAAAGGTGCCACGAAGACGGTGAAGAACACAAGCTGTATAAAGCCGTTAAAGGTTATCAATTTGAGATAGACAGCACACACGTTCAAATGCAGACGAAACAGTTGGTCGAGAAACCATGAAAAAAGTGCCGAGCCCGCAGGGGGGCAGGATATGCCTCGTGTTGGAAACAAAGACTGGTAAGCATTTGTGAAGTTCTTGTTTGGTTTAGTTAGTCACCAACTGATAAATAGTAAAGGCTTCGATAACCTGAATGTGTATACAAAGTTTTCGGTCTTGTTTGGAAATTATGCAAACGCCGTGTATTTAGTAAATAGGTACGGGACCACCGGTCTGTTCATTGTACAGCGCGATGGATCTGCCTGTGCTTGTATGAGAAACTATTGGCAGAACAATTTGTTTACCTGTAGTGACGTCTGAGGTCAGCCACGCACGTTTTTCCAAACATGGGAAACTAGGTGAAAGTTCACAGACTTTAAGCCAAAAACACTTTTATTTTTTGGTTAAAAACATCAAAAAGGTTGTGCATTTTATGGTACAAGATAAGATCATTTGCGCTAGAAACGGGACATTCCATACACTTTAAGAATGTACTTTTGGTTCCTGTAATGTGTGATATTTGTTCCATAATATGATTGAAAGAGTTGTTTCTATTCTCCCTCTATCCAAACCACCTGTTATGGGTTCAAATTAGTTCTAACCAGCGGTGGTAGGCTATATCCAAATAATTGGTAGCTAGTAGCTAGCGTGTAGCTGGTGTCTTACTTGCGTGTCTCAGTGATATTTCCCAGTAAGTTTTATTTTAACCGACCCTGTTAGTGCTGTGCTAGCGTGTTGCTGCTGTGTTACTGGCGTGTCTCAGTGATATTTACCGGTAAGTTTTATTTTCGGCCCTGTTAGCGTTAGTGCTAGCATTAGCGCTAGGTTTAGCACCGCGCTAGCGTTAGCGCAGCGCTAGAGTTAAACTCTTTCTGTGTCCCGTCTTTCTTTGTAAATATCTCGTGTTTCAATGTGGGCACTTGCGGCTTTTACACAGCTGCGGCGTATGTATGTACCAAGTGGTATTTCCTCTAGAAATGTACTCGGTGAGGCTTGCAACCAGCTGCGCTCTGTAGGGCGGAAGTACGGTATATTGTTATCCTTCATTGGTGGTCTTAGCCTGAACGGCACCGTGTTCAAGACCCATAATAAGAGGTATAAATAATTGATGAGCAACCTTCAACTTCAATTACTGACCTCCACCAGGTCCATGTCACTAAGCGATAGTCCAGCTTTTTTCAGAGCCTCTGTGATGGCTGGAACGGGCCCTGCGTGAGTAAAAAAAAATAAAAATTCTCAACGTGGTTCCATTTGAAATGAACACTTGGCTGTATTCTTCACGTGAGCACGACTCACCGATTCCCATGATGCTCGGGTCGCAGCCAGACACATGATAGGCCACAATTCTAGCCAGCGGAGTCAGCTTGTGTTGACTGAGTGCATCCTCGCTGGCAATCACCAACGCAGCGGCGCCGTCCGACACGCCCTGCGGCGATAGTTTAGCTTAGTGGAACTGAACAACATATGCAAATATTTCATCGCAGTAACCCATTTCATAACATTTGTACACAATACACGCTAGGGTACTTGCTATTTTCTCAAGTGCTTTACCACGCTCAAATGACACAGACCGGTTTGTTCCATTGGCGCCATTGCCACCCGGAAGGTGGATAGTTTCTACTGAAAATGGCCTGGAACATTCTTTTTCCACGGGGTCACAGTAGAGCTCAGGACTCACCGAAGCGTTCGCGGCAGTAACGCTGCCTCCCTTCTTGAAGACGGTCGGCAGTTTCGCCATCTGCTCCAACGTGGTCTGAGGACGAGGGTGTTCGTCCTGAGCCATGGACGTTTGGCCTTTCTTTGATTTCAGATCAATTGGAGCCATTTCTGCGGTGAAGCGGCCGGCCTCGTGAGCTGAGGAAAAAGCCAAAGAAGTATTGAATTTGTATGTTCTCCCCCGTGCCTGCGCGGGTTTTCTCCGGGGACTCCGGTTTCCTCCCACATCCCAAAAACATGCACCATTAATTGGACACTCTAAATTGCCCGTAGGTGTGATTGTGATTGCGGCTGTTTGTCTCCATGTGCCCTGCGATTGGCTGGCAACCAGTTCAGGGTGTACCCCCGCCTCCTGCCCGTTGACAGCTGGGATAGGCTCCAGCACTCCCTGCAACCCTCGTGAGGATAAGCGGCAAAGAAAATGGATGGATGGATGAATACAAAGAATGGGCTTCGCTACTAAAAAAGATTCGTAAAGTTGTACTATTATGTAAAAATGTTACAAGAATAACTCGGGGGAAATTTAAATTTTCCATGAAAAAAAGTAGCATTTTTGTGAAATGAAAACAGAAAACTATGAATTATGAAATAATGATTGGAATTAAATAAAACATTGTTTTCTAGTAAAAATATACTTCTTAAAAACAAAGTCTCTCTCTTAGACCAAATGATCACATTCATAAACCAGACAAATCATAATGTAACAAGGATATTTTTTTTTTTTTAAGACTTCAACTATTCTTAATTTTTTCTGATATGTCATTGAACTCTTTGGCCTCACAGTTCTGAGGTCCCGGGTTCAATCCCGGTCCCGCCTAGTGTGTAGTTTCCATGTTCTCCGCGTGCCTGCGCGGGTTTTCTCCGGGCACTCCAGTTTCCTCCCACTACCCAAAAACATGCAACATTAATTGCACACTTTAAATTGCCCCTAGGTTTGATTGTGAGTGCAGCTGTTTGTCTCGGTGTGCCCTGCGATTGGCTGGCAACCAGTTCAGGGTGGACACCCTCTCCTGCCCGTTGACAGCTGGGCTAGGCTCAAGCACTCCCGCGACCCTCGTGAGGATAAGCGGCTCAGAAAATGGATGGATGGAAGTCTATGGGCAACTTTATACAAGACGGACACTGTGTGTGAGTGAGAGGTGGGCGGAAAAGTGTAAGATCCTCCGACCTGCTTTCCATTTTTGCTGTGTCTGGTACGCGTAGTTGTCGCAATCCTCTCGTGTTATTTTGTACTTGTCAGCCAGGTTTTCCGCCGTGATGCCCATCGGGATTTTTACGTGTAGGTCAGTCAACCCGGCCCACAAGGTGTCCTCCAGCTGTCAATCAAGGCATTTTGAGAGCGTTTCTAAAAACAAAACGTTTGTGCTGCTAAGTACGACGAGGAAGACAAAGCCAACCTTGAGATCGAGCCCGAACTTTGTACCGAATCGAATGTTGCGAACGGCGTACGGAGCCTGGCTCATGCTCTCCGAACCGCCGCACAGCACAACTTCTGAGTCCTTCACACAAATCTCCTGCAAACACACAAGGTAACACAATGGTTTTTTTTTTTTTATTTTGTCAATGAAAAACAAACTAATTCTGGATATGTGTAAAATAAATATGGGCCGTTTTTCTCAAACTGGGGCTGGGTCATTTTACTTCAGCCGAACGCGGGTGTTCTCGGAGACGGTCTCACCTGAGCCCCATTGATGATAGACTGGAAACCAGATCCACACAGCCTGTTGACAGTGAGAGCGGGCACAGGGATGGGAACGCCGCACCTAAGACCAACATGGCGTGCGATGTAGGGGGCGTCTGCTGAGCTCTGAAAGGAATTGAAAATAATGCATAACACCATCTAAACCATGCTGTTCATAATTTTGTGCTGTTACAAAGTGGAGGAGTTCAACACCTGCATGACATTCCCCATGATGACGCTGTCGACGAGCTCGGGCGCCACACCGCCCGCCGCCAGGGCCGCCTTGGCCGCGTGCTCGGCCAGGTCCGTTGCGGTGTGATCCTTCAGGACGCCACCGTAGGTGCCGAACGGAGTGCGCTTGGCGGCTACAATGAAGACCCCTGGCAAGAAAACAGTAGCGTGGTTTCAATATCATCTGGCATCGTCTTTCAGTCCTGCAAACCGTTGATTGGGGGGGGAAGAGGACTAGAAAAGGGTCAATGGTCATGCCCTGTAACTGGCGCGCTAGATTTTCCCACCCCACACGTTTTGTCTCATGCCAGTTACACTGTGTGCAGTACATTAATTTAATACCTGATGTTCTATTGGTATCTACACCCATTTTGTTCCGCAGCGACTTTAAAATTGTTTGGATTTGTGTACACCATTTCCGTCAATGATCGTATTAAGTAGAGATGGACTGATAACTCCTCAAATTCTTTGAGCACTTAAAATGCACAATAAAGTTAAGTTATTCTAAAAGTAACCTTATCATCACTGATTAAATAACTGATTAAACATGTTTCTTTTTATCCGGTACAATTTTACATTTACTTCTTTAAGTGACCTCAGCACTTTTACCATCGCAACAAGGGGTTCTTCTTTCCACAAATTCAAGTTCCAAATTATTCCCAACTTTGCAGTCTAAATGTCCAAACTTCCAAGCTTTTATTCAATGAGGTAAAAAAAAAAAAAAAGCCTAAATTTACTACTCATGTTGTCCAAATTTCGATAGATGTCTGTGGAACATTGCCACACATTGTCAGGCAGTTCCATTGACGCCTTTCAAGTCGAAATTCAGACACGCCGATTCACTTATTTGGCTTTGATTATTCTTGATATTTTCAGGTGTACTTACCTCTGAGCAGAGACATGACAACGTACAAAGTCGGAATCTAACTGGTCACTGACTAAATGTTTTCGTCCACTCATCCAAGTCTAGACCCCCAAACTGTGCGACCTTTCCCCTAAATAATCATGCCAAATCTACCTTTTGAACTGTAGTAACAGATTCGATAGTAAAGTCGCAAAAATAAACAATGATCCCAATAGAATTGTGAAAAATATTAATTATTATTGAGGATGTCATTATGTCGTCTTAGTTGTAGTTTACAAGTCAAGTGGAATTCAAAGTGATTATTTACGGTACACATATTTCACGAATATGTAATTTAAGGATGAACGCTAGCTGTTGTACGTCATCAATCCGCGCCGCCTCTTTCCTCACAGAAGTATCGTAATGTGATGGGACTTTTTCTTTATTTTCTTATAGTTCTTTGAGGAAATTAGCAAATCTTTAACTAGATGGCTGCGGCTGTTTTTCGGTATGTCGGTAGGACATTAGTCCGACAGACAGCTCCGGTGGGGTAAGTTTAAGAAGCTATATCTTCCGCGATGCTAGAGGTTATTTCATTGACAATTGCTTCTGGATTGTTTGGCTTTCCCTAATGTTTTTTTCCCCGCTGGTTGTGGCTTGTCAGGGTTGTCTCGACAGAAAATGGTGGCGTTCACACTCCGTGGTTTACTGCGGTGATGGCACTAAGGACGTCTGCTCCTCTCAGGTAGGATTTATTCTGGAAAAGACTGATCCTCACAAAATCTGATTTTCACTGTAAAGAGCCACGAATGTCGTAAGTAAATAATTGTCGTATCATCTGTAACCAATGGAAACAAAGCCATTAATCTCTTCCACCCCTCAAAGTGTTTTATTTTATGAAAACCAATGACATTCGGATTGTGGTACTTCTGTTGTGATGCCAGGGGACACAATAATATGAAGATGGTTTCAGTTTAGCTGAGTAAGATTCAGTAATATTAGTCATATTTTGCAGAGGAAGGATCATGTAAAGTATCCACATATATTATATTGTCCATGTTTCTGAAAATTCAAAGTTGTAACGTATTTGATTTCTGGCACGTCATAAATAAAAGCATGTGTAAACGGCCTTGAGCGTTATTGTTTAAAAAAAAAAAAAAAGTCTTGTAGATCTGTTGAAGAATTATCGGTAAATACGCCCTTAAACAGTTTTTGTGTGCGTGTTGCCGTTGTTTGTCCTTTCTTGAAGTGCGGAGCCCAAGAAGAAGAAGAAAGTGGACCCCAGAAGAGAGGTGATGATCAGGGAGAGGCTGAAGAAGAAACTGAAGAAGTTGGAGAGGGTTCCACCGGAGTTCATCCCCATCGAGGACTTTGTCACTCCAGTTAAATGTTTGGATCAGACCAGGTGCAATTTGTTTTATTATTTGTTATTATTTTTTTCATCTGGTGACAGTTTCTATAAATGAATTCCATTTTCTGTGGATAACAACTTCAACCAGCTAAGTTTGGATTGTGTTCAATCTCGACGGTTTCAAATGTACCCGCTTAGCTTCTTGTCTGCTCATCCTGAATCTTGAACAAAGGGCCCGGGCTGCTCCGAGGTTGTCTTTCGAGGAAAGCGAAAGCCGAGCTCTGCTGCTGAAGGAGTGGTGTCGATACAAACACGTAATCGCTTCCTTTCCTCAAGATAAACATTTTTTTTACTGCCGACATTCAGTTCAAACGCTACGATACGTCTTGTTTTTTGCAGGAGCAGCATTTGGCTGAAATGCAAGCCATCGAACTTGCCCTGGAAGCCCAGGCGGAGGCGCTGGATGAGCTCAAAGCTGAATCTGAGGAGCTCTACCAGGCGGCGTTGAAGCCAGATCCCCACCTGTTCCCTTTCTCCCACGAGGGCCCCGCGTACACGCCGCCAAAGACTAATTACGAAGCGCCTGATGGGAAGTACATGGATGTCACCAAAGTCTACACACAATGAGTTGCGTATATGTGTTACTTGTGTATTTTATTTTATTATTTTTTTTAATGGTGACAACTGATTTCACCTGCTGGATCAACAAAACATTTTTAAATTATGCAATAAATAGCCGATTTTGAAAACAAATTAGAATCTGTAAATGTTTAGTGGATATGGCAAGTTTTCCAAAGCAGAAATTGTTCTCGATTAACTTTTATTCCACTTTTAACCCAGCAATGTGGAATAACCCGGGTAAAATTCCCAAGTGTGCAGCACTCAAAACTCAGTGGTGGTATGTACAGTGCATGATATTTTTACAGTTAGTTACAGCACCCTTTGTCCTCGACAGTTTTAAGAGTCCTGAGGTTTTTCATGGTTGAGGGGCAGGTGCCAGTCGCTGGGTGGGTCTCGTCTCAGCTCCCACACTGGGGGGAACTTCCTCTGTTCCGCCACTCTGTTCCTTTCGCTTCTCTGCAGTGCTTCCTGTAACATGGTTAGGAATCCCAATTAGGGGTTTGTGACCTCACCAAAACCACTTATTTTCCATTCCATTTTAGGGAGTCCAGGGATGAGAATGACCAATTTGGAAAAACACAGAAAATGTCTGCCTTGAAAACTTTAAATATGAGTCCAAACAACCAAAATAATTTTGCCAAACTTCAGACATAAAAATGTAGACAGTGAAGTTGATATAAAATAGGACACTGCACTTACAAGTCATACTTCAGAAGTACACAAGTAGTCTATATAAAGAGATCATGAAATATAAGAGTGATCGATAAATGCATTATCTACAGGACAGCTAGGCCCATTTCTATTAACAGTTGTCAATTATATAATATTTGAGAAGTTTATGTCCAATTTACCTTTGTGTTTCCTGGTTTGGATACGCTCCTGGATATTTTTTTTTGCTCCTATCGGAACCCTAACCATTGATCGCAGCCTCGCTCCCGTCAAGCCGTGCCGTATTCCCCCCCTTCCCCCCTAAAAAAAAAATTCTCACGTCCCACAAAAATGACAATTTGAGCTGAAAAAACTCAGAATTCTGCGAATCCGTGGAAAATTCTCATTCTCATTATTTCTAAAAATACTTCGGTCTATAAAATACATAGAGATATTGTTTTGGGAGGTATGCGTTCATCCAAGAAATCCAAAATGTCTTACAAATGAGGAAAAAATGTATTACATGTCTAGTGTACAACAGTCTCACCTTTGCCTCGTGGTTTGTGTTGTTTTCCCATGCTTTACAGTTGTAGTAGTCCACTTTCCACTGCTGACAAGTTGGAGCGGTACCGTAAGTGTAGTAGTGATGGAAACGATTCCACAAGCTCTTGCAGTGTCTATATTCACTCCAGTAGTCACTGCAGACCCTTGGTGTCTGCAACACAAAGCCAAGATTTTAATCTTTTTTTTTTTTAAATATTTGTAGGAAATGTTTGCACCTGGAATTGCAATCCCGTAACTACTTAAAACTAAACAGTGACAAAAATGCGAATTTACACGATCAGTGCGTTAACCCCGACATTTAATTTTAAAATTCATGCAATATATTCAAGATACCATACTTGGGTGGAAGTTTGTCTGGTATATAATTACACACGGTCAACGGAATTTTCAGAAACCAAGTGCCGAAGTCTAAGGCTGAATTCATTGACATGGCTAGCTGCGAAACGCAGCCATATTAGCAACACTATTCACCCAAGTTTACGACAGTAAAAACCAATATTTTAGGACGGAACATTGAGAACCCGAGCTCCAAAAATACAATCTTAGTTAAGTATTTTAGTGTATACGGAGTATTTTACCCTCCATTGTCTCTCTTCGGACTGCTCCATTTCTAGCTTGCTGACTGCTAACGATAGACGCATTCACTTACCCTCGTTTTTTACGCTGCTTCCCGTCGGCCTGTATAGTTTTGTAGTTACGAGTATGAATACATTCAGTCAAATCAGTTTAACCTGCTTAAAATCATCTTTATATCATTTGAACCACGTTTAAAAAAATGTTGAAAGAGTATTGTCGTGACTTACAGCTCGTCCAAAACAAGGAAAAATTAAAACAACAGAGTAAGTGAAGATTATTATTATTTTCACAAAACAAACTCAAAATCGAAATTAAAGTTAACGTGTATTAAAACGTTTTGGCTGGAAATACAACACAATCCAACATACTAAAAAAAAATACATTTTTCTTGTTCGTTTATAAACAAGAAACAAAGCAATCATACTTTTAACAATCATTTATTTATCTATAAATAAAGAAAAAAAACAAACAATTGTCGATCCCTAAAATAACTCGGGAAATATTCAAACATTTTTCGATAAAAACAAGCTCAAAAAATATTGCACCCATTTGTCATAATAATGGGCCATTATGGGATAGCAGTATGTATGAAGTGGACTGGAAATAATCAACAATAATGACAAAAAAAACAAAAACAGGCAAATGTAACCTTCAAGTAAGAGGCAATCCAAATCCAAATAGTCGTGCTTCAAAAGTGAATCTTGGTCACGTTTCTGTAAAAGATTTCAAAGCAACCACTAAAACATATCTGAGTACAAAAATCGCTGCTGGCAGCGTTTTATGTATCTTTGCTTCGGTTGAAAAAAAAAAAAAAAGCTACTGCCCCAGTTGTAATCAAGTACAAGCCCACTTCCACAGCACAACTGCAATTTCAAAGGTTCCGAGACGTCAACGTTCCTGAAAGAAGGATTTCACTTTGCAAGTGTAGGCGACAATACATGTTGTTGTTGTTGTGGTGGTGGTGGTGTGTGTTTGTGCACGTGAGCCAACAAGTCGCTTCCCTTCTGGAACCCATCACGGCTTTCTGCCCTTCTTGCGTAATGACTGTCCTTCTCCGGAGAAGGCGATGAATCTGTTCATAGCGTCATCCTGAGAGGAAAATAACGGAAGCGTTTGATGGGAAAACTACAAAATATAATTCTGTTCGCATTGATACTGCAATGCGCTGAAATATTTCACAAGACTCACATCCTCAACCATTCTCCTCGGAAGTGGCCTTGAGTTTCGGATAAACGTGATTCGGCCAATTTTGAACTCGTAGTTGGGGATACCTCTGTGACAAAACAAAAGTGACAGTACAATTAGTCAATTTACGAAAAACCTTTAAGCCACAAATGTATCATTTCAGTAACGGAGTGCTTTCTCGTATCTTGTTGTATGGTTCTATTTCCAGTTACAGTAAAGGCTCGGTTCTCGAACGTCCCTGTTTTTGAACGAAAATTTCACAATTTTTTTTGCTTCTGTTTACGAACGAAAATCGGTACTTGAACGCCCCCGACAAAGCCCGGAAATAACATACTGCCCGCGGAACAGACCGGCTGACTCACGACGCGGCTTGTTGTGAATTCCCACGCCGCCAGAAAAAACATAATGCGCGCGGCTCAAGCAGCTGACCCACCCACGGCACGTTTTGTTATTGTCAATTTGAATGACCCCCGGAAAAAAAAAAAAAAAACTGAAATCAACGCGCACAGCGCAACGAGCGCACTTTTGTTATTCTGTATAACGCAGCCTCTGTACACAGACGTGTCCCGGTAGTGGCTATTGTTTTTCTTATAAATCGAGGATTACTGTGTTAACCCCCAATCATGGCTCCAAAGAAGGCAAGTTGCTTGTTTAAAGTTATTTCGCACTTTTGTGCATGAAAAAAGTTTACAAGGCTGGGGGCCGAGTCGCTACAGACATTTGAAATTGCTTTTTTCGTTTGTTCCATTAAGCCTACCTCTAGTTGCAAGTTAATTTTTTTGTAGGTGTTACGAACTTTCTGTGCAGATAAAAAACAATTTGTCTGTTTTTTTACCCCTCATTATTATGCGCTTTTGTTAATTTAAAAAAAAAAAAAAAAAGCTTACAAGGCTGGGGGCTGAGACGCTACAGATACGGCAATGTACTCCCAGCCCACTGTACTCTACTACTAAAGCATACATTTTAAGCAAAAAAAATATATCAATTTCTCAAATTATTTTATTATATAAAGTATTTAAACTATACACCTATTTCTACTATGCAGTTTATTATCAGGAAAAGCTAAAAAAATTGCTTTAAAAAGCTTATTTTTTTTCCAGATTGGAACGTATTATTTCTTTTTCCATTCATTTTAATGGGAAGCATCGTTTTGATTTTCGAACAAATCATTTCTCAAACCGTTTTCTGGAACGGATTGTGGCCAAGGACAAAAATGTTTCTGAAGAGGTTGCACTGTCTTAACCACCATTTTGCGCGTAATCTTCTCTGTGATTGCCAAAAGTTTACAGACTTTGAAACAGCTCCTGAATTAGCATCATCAATTTCAAACCTACAATGAAAACGGTATTATCGCACCTTATAATGTCGCTGGGGCCCAGAGGAGCAGGACTGGGCTCGATCCCTTTGGTTTTGCCATCCAAGCGATTGCCAGAGCCGGTAAAAGCCTGAGAAGTAAATGCACATTGTCATTACTAGTACACAGTGGGTAGGAAAAAAAAACAACATACCAGTAAAGATCAATGAAACACGTCAGTAGCACACTAGCGTGGCGTTAACAGGGTCGAACCGGTAAAAGTCACTTCCTCGGCACATATATTCCACCGGTCTCACTCTTATTTTTTCCACTCAAGTGCCCCCTTGCGGCCGTTAGAAAAAAATGGCACCAATTAGCTGCATCACTGCATACACCGCAGGGTTGAAAGCGTGTGGGGAAAAAAGTCAAGGCTAATAGGACGGAAATTACGGTACGTTAACAGCGATCACTCACCCTGAATCGAGTGTCCATATCGGCGTAAGTGCTTGGATCTGCCTCCTCCTCCTGAGAAGATAAGCAAAAGCATTTTGTAGCACATTTAAAAAAGTACAAAAGGGAAGTTCAAATGTGGTGCATACGGTCGGTTCTTCCTGATGGTGAGACCGACGTTCGGGCTCTTTGTAGCCCAGCGGAGCATCAAAATCCACCTGGAGTGAGCACACACACACGTGCTCAAAGTCACAACACGCGCCACTGAAGTGGACTTAAAATTACACGCTGGACGTAGAATCATACTCACATTCATGTCACACTCAATGATGGATACCGCTCTGTCTGGTTTGGTCTCCATTACTCGCAGTTCATAAATCTGAAATAAAACATTATGATATATTGTTTGGGAACTTTTCCCTGTTGTGAAAAATATTCACAATTTTTTCATGTTCAGATTTGGTTCCGTGTTGTAGTTAGGGTGAATTCATTGATCGGGTTCGGGTTAGGTTTTTCTTTTTCGTGTGAGTCACAAGTCATGTTTTGTCAGTCCTTGAAAGCACTCCCTACACCGCAGGTGTCAAACTCAAGGCCCGGGGAACAGATCCGGCCCGCCGTATGATTTAATGTGGCCAGCGGAGGCAAATCATGTGTAACACCTTCCGCGGTTTTTGTTCAAATCTGTACCAAGATTTCAAATTGTCATATCATAAGTGAAAACGTTGCGATATTGCAAGCATTTTTGTGCTTTTGAAAAAGCCATTACCCTTGATTTCAGATTTCAAAACAATTTCATTTGTAAATATGATGAGGCAAAAGATTTTGATGCTTTCACAACCTGAACGGCCCTCTGAGGGAAACCCCAACTACGACGTGGCCTGCCACAAAAACCAGTTTGACACCCCAGCCCCACACAGTCGAAAGTGAAACTTACGTTTCTGCTTCTGTCCCGACGCAGCTAGTGATAGCCTGTGTAGTCTACATTTCTGTTACAATTTGTCTTTTCCCTACTATTTTGGATAAATTCCAAAAGGTGCGACTAGGGACTTCTACCGACTTTTAAGTGCATGTGCAGATATTTGATTGCCCACGCGTGACGCCACGTCAGTCTGTGCCAAGAGTGTCATTTAGGCTAATATCCTCGCTAATGCTATCGATGGGCCTCATGCCAAGGCAGCTTGTTTGTATCCAATAATTGAACGAATTAATGCATGTTTACGTAAGATGGGTTCATGATTACGCACAAGCTTGACCCAGTCAGTTGATGCTTTGCTCTCTGCTGCTTTTCTTCCATCGTGTGGCACCGATACTCATTTACAAACACCTTTGCCAGGTTACTGAAGAATATTACCCAGGTTGTCTATGACAGTGATTTCCAACCTTTATAGAGCCAAGGAACATATTTTACAATTGAAAAATCCCACGACACACCAAGAAAGGTAAATGTCACCAAAACTGGATCAATTTAATTACTGTATGTACTTCCTGCCATCTAATAGAAGAGGATTTTTTTTGTTTTGTCTGTCATTGTGCCTCACTGGCATAAATAGATGAATAAAGATATATTATTTCTTGGAAATAAGTGTTGTTTTTTTTTTTTTTTTTAGCAATTACATAAAATTGCATAACTTTCCTTGGCAAACCTGAAGAGCGCTCACGGCACACTGTTTGGGAATCACTGGTCTGTTACAACGATTTTGCACACATTTCATCTTTTTATCGTAACTCGTAGGATTTTTTTTCTCAACTGCCTGACAACCTCGAGCAGGGGTGTCAAACTCATTTTTGTCACGGGCCATATTGTAGTTCGGGTTTCCCCTCAGAGGGCCGTTATGAATGTGAACCCATTAAAATCTTAAACAGCCTCATCATATTTACACATTCAATTCATGAACCAGTTTTGGAATCAGAAGTCAAGGGTAATGGGTTTTTCAATTATTCTTGATGTTTGGTAACGTAAAAACGCTTCCAATAGCTCAATGTTATGATTTATGATATGACAGTTTGAAATTTCGGTAGCGATTTGAACAAGAATCATGGAGGTTGACATACATGATTTGCCTTTCGCGGGCCACATAAAATCATGTGGCGGGCCGGATCTGGCCCCTGAGCCCTGAGTTTGACACCTGCGACCTAGAGCAAAGAATGTACCTAAAATGGGAATATTGTACACGTCTTAATGCAGTATTTTTAAAGTACTGCCTGCCTCAGGTCAATGATCCCCATGTAAACATAGACATGGATCCATCTACCTTTTCATTATAGTTAATGGCTATGACGTCACCGGTTGTCAAGCAGGCAAAGTTCCTTAACGCATTCTCCAGCCTGAAAGAGAAAGTACAACAGTGTATAAAAGACACGCTGCCGAGCGCTGTGTAGAAAAGCACCAGTTGAGTGTTCCTCCTTACACTGCTTTGGGGTTCGTAATGTCCAAAAAGTCAGGACTCTGCGGCTGGAACTTGGAGTAGGTGGCCACCATGAGGTTGACGCTCTCAACCTGGACCAGACCGCCTTCCTCCAGGAGCAGATTCTGCATCATCTGGGAGAGCAAATAAAGATCATGTCCAGATGATTTTTCGTCCAGAGTGTGCTAGGAACGCATGAACACGAATTCAAATAGATTCCCTGGTCCTCCGAGGCCACCCAATCTGCATATCTCTCTCGGCTCCATGAAAATTCTCTGCACGTCTCACCCAGTGCGGCAGGTAGCAGATTCCCTCATCTGCCACGAACTCCAGAACCCCGCAGTGTGTCATTCGGTCCGAGTTCTTGTTGGTCAGCTTGAACAGCATCGGATAGGTGATATTAAGTCTGCCTGTGCAGGTGAGGCAACACAGAGAATTCAGAATTGTTTGGTGAGGGTGGGGGCACATCGCAATTGGAAAATGTATTTTAACACTTACTGAGCTGGTCGAGCGCTGAAGGCGGCATTATGACTGAGGAAAAATAAATCATTAGTAATGACACGATTGAATGGTATTAATAGCCATCTATCGAGAGAGAATCTACAAGATGATATAATCGTGTACTAATGTACGAATAAAAACATTGATATAACTGTGATATTTTCAGAAACTGAATTTTCATAAGCAAAATTATCACGATTATCACAATATTGCTAAAAGAAATCAGGGATTTGGCACATGACAAAAGATTGGGTACACTTGCACACCCTAAAATAAACCAAGGGAATAATGCTGAAAATACTAAAATGACAAAAATATTTTGCAAAATACATATTTTAGAAAAACTATACACAAATTATAGACAAAAACAACACAATCATGATGAAAATATATGTGTTTTTTTAAAATACCCCCCCAAAAAATTACCAGCTGGTCCTTGTTGTCACCATTCGTATTTGTGTTTTTTTGCTGCTGCTACTACTCTTAGTTACACTAAATAAAGTAATAAAGCCCATCAAAATTTGAGGTGGTGATAATACTGGTCTGAAATTTAATCTTATCAATAAATTGTGAAACTACTTCAAGCACAAAACCAAAAATGTTTGCATATCTCCATTTTCAAGCCATTCTTAAGTTGTAAGCATGTAGCCAAATATTGTACTGTTACTATTGAATAATTTTGACTCATTTTGACTCTTTTACAGTCAAGTATGACCATAAAATATGGCTACTCCAACTCAACCGCAAGTGGGCTGAAGTATCCTCATTTGGGAAGACACGAGACTACAACATCATAATCATCGACTGCATCACAAAGCTGTTTTTCAACCTGTAAAGTACATAAAAACTTACGTGGGTGCCTGCAAAGGCTTTGCGTGCGGTCATGTGATTGCTTTTTCCTATCTGATTGTTGGATTGGACTAAGGATTCTAGTGATGACATTGGATTGGCGTAACGGTGCCAAATGGAAATCAAAGTAAGTCTAAAAGTAGATCATTCATGCAATAATAGATCAGTAAAAGTGGCGAGCGGCATGTCGATCACTGTAATTAGGTAAAAGTATTGATTCTTCTTAACACTCAAGTAAAAATTATGTTGCATTCAAACTAGTACAAGTACCGTATTTTCCGCACACTAAGGCGCACCTTCGATGAGTGGCCTGTTTTAAAACTTTTTTTCCACATATAAGGTGCATAGAATAGACGCTACAGTAAAGGTCGGGGTTACATTATGCATCCATTAGATGGAGCTGCACTAAAAGCTCACTATTGATCCATATATAAGACGCATCTGACTATAGGGGACGCATCTGACTATAGGGCGCACTGTCAGCTTTTGAGAAAATTAAAGGCTCTTATGTGCGCCTTATAGTGTGGAAAATACGGTACTATTTATCCAAAATGTTATTTGAGTAAATGTAGCGCGCTACTACTGACCTCCAGTTACAACAGTCGTGACGTATATCATTTCAGGGCTTTGAGCAGAGCGCAAAGTAGTCATTTGTGCAACCGGCCTTGAAATGCTTGTAAAATCTACCAGTGCAATGTTTCACAGCTCTAATTGTGCCGAAACACACATTTTACTTAAAAAAACAACCCCAAAAACTCAAGGTATGGCACCAACAGAAATGTCACAAAATGCAGATGCACCGGTTATTTATGGACTTTGCCTGGACAGATGAACAAAGATATTTTAGATATCTTTTTTTCTCTAGTCTCCATGTTCGGACATGGTTATGCCAAGACTGCTAAAAAGTCTCAAAAAAAGAGTGCGGTGAATTTGCTCTGCACCAGGGCCAAAATCGAAAAAAACAAACAATGTGCCCTCTTTTATTGACCAATTCTGCCAATACTTGTGAAGTTCGTGAGTTGAGTTCGCAGCCACCATATAGCGTTTGTATATTGAAATTTTAGCTCGCAAGTCAAAGGAAACATAACTTGACGGAAAACTCGTGCGTCGGGTCACTCAATGTAAAGTACCACTGTGTATTTATCTACTGCTTTGTTCGAGGCTTCCTGTGTTTAGACCACCGTCAGTCTGTCACGGTGCGTGACGGGTGCGATGCTGCTGCTTACTTTTGCCTCCTTTCTCCACGTCGGAGCGGTCATTCGGACCGGCCAGCATCGACACGGAGTAGCATCGGTACTGGGTGGAAAACCGGTTCTGGAAGCCACGAGACATCGGGTGGTCGAAGACGTGGAAGGAAAACTAAAAGAAGAGCAAAGTTGTCACGGGAGCGAGAAAAGATGGTGGTTTGTTGGCGTTAAGTTTCACGATGACGGTGCGTGTTTGGCCGTGTTGTCGTTGAAATCGGCGGCTAGCTTAACACCGTCCAAGCTGGTGTAGTTTTGACGGCCTCGTCAGCGGCAACAGAATAAAGCAAATGTTAATTACCATATCGACGTGGTCGCCTTTGTTCCCTCGAAGCGCCAAAAACAATAATACGAGGTTGCGTTAGGCTATTTTGACATTCACTTAGAAGCTCACTGATTCCACTGTTGTCTTCCGGCCAAACCGGAAGTGTATGTGACGTAGTCAATGAGCGCCAATGGTAGGATCGTGCCACCCAAAGGCATTAAAAGGAGACACCTCCACCGGGTCACTGTGGTGCCCATGTGGCGGCCATGTTAGGAAGGTACACGGCCCTTCAAAGCCAATAGATGCACCTGAAATTGTAACTTGCTCAATTCTCAACCGATTTTCACGATGTTTACCTTATTTTTTGTCAATGGCGCCGATTTTCACGAGGTTTACTTTTATTTTTTGTCAATGCCGGAGCGCTTCCTATCAATACTGGATTTAATTAATTAACAGTATTCCTTGGGATTTGGTTTTTTTCTTGCAGTCCACACCCACGGAATTTTTACCTCCCTAATTTAGCGTTGGCATAGCCATGCAGTTCAAAAGGGGCGTGTCGTGACATAAAAATTAATAAATATTCGTTGCAATCGCCGACATTCGCGTTAAATTGTCAATCAACAATTTCCTACGTTTGATGATTTAAATACCTTTGTGGATATTATCTGCTCTAGTGGGTTGGGAGAGGCGGTAAAAGTTTTTTTTTGGGGGGGGATCATAAAAGCTGAAGTACTAATTTGATTGTTTTACTAAAGTAAGAAAGTGCACTCTCAAATGTACAAAAAGTATAAATGGCTATCCCTTCAATTAAGTACAGAAAATATTTTTGATTAAATTTGTTTCCAGCTCAGTTATAGAAATTTTAGTTGGACTATACAGTACCCTGAACTATTATTTCAAAAGCGCCTGCATGCACGTCTTAGCATTTAAAGCAACAAGAAAAAAAACTCATACTGAGGAAAACATGACAAAAACAAATGAACATTTAAAATATTATTTCATAGTAAATAGTCACAAAACAATTCATTTCATTGTATTTTATGTTACAACAGAGTTGAACAAGATGATCATTACCTTTTATATCCAGTTAGCTTGGAGAAATCATAATAAATTCAACTGAGCTTAAAGTGAAGTTATTAAAAATAGGCAAGTATTGATATTTTAATGAGTCTTATGAAGACCAAATCAGGTGCACACCATTAACAGGAGCACAATTAAAAGTCAACTGAGCTCATATTGATGTATTTTATATTATAAAATGCATGTACACAGTTTTATAAAATACAAAGAAGTGAAAATGGCCAATTATTGACAACCAGTGGGTGTACTCAGGTGTTATTTCCTTTCACAGTGTTGGCTTTTATACTGGAGGCCAACTTTTGGCGACATCCTTATGCATCGCCTGCGGTAGCCACTGGCAGTATGCAGAAAGCAAGACTGTAGGGAGAGAACAACAAGGTCAAAGTGATGTTGAGTAAATATCTCACAATCAAGTCTATATAGAGTCCGTACATTTACTATCAGTCTTCCACATAGAGAGGAGGGCGTCTCTGCGGTCGACTCTCTCCGTCACCAGTGCTCCCAGTACAGCTTCTGTCCTGGGCTGCAGCCTGCAACGCAAAATATGAGGCAGTCGGTTATTTTAAATGTTGTCCAGCACAAGGACGTTGTTTGTGCGTGGGTCACAGAAAACGTAATACATTACTTGGCCCACGATTTCATCATAATGGAGGGGTTTGACAGCAGATGGCTCCTGTGGGCCTTCAGTTTAGGACACACCTGGACAGCGTACATGTGAAAACTTAGATTGCAACCAAGCATTACACACCTAAAGTGTAACCATTGATGGTAAACTGCTAGAATCTTAATAGCTAACAACAGGAAAACAAAAAGGAACCATTCAAGGTTGACCCTTGTAAATATATAAAGGCAAGACCACGCAAGGCAGATTTAAGCATCTGATGTTAGATTTTCCATCTTGAATAAAAAAAATTACCATACTCCTAAACATATTATTCACATTTTTGCACAGCCGTGTTTTCAGAAATTCAGTTCTCATTAAAGACACTGTGTCCATGGTCTTGAATGACTTGGAATAATGAAGAAAATATCCAGTTCGTAGGCAAATGGAACAAAATCATCACAAATTTGCCGTGTCTATCAATTACATTATATCTTATATGATAACAAATGGCCTGCGATTGGCTGGCAACCAGTTCAGGGTGTGCCCCGCCTCCTGCTTGTTGACAGCCGGGATAGGCTCCGGCACTCCCGCGACCCTTGTGAGGATAAGAGGCTAAGAAAATGGATGGATGGATCATAACAAGTGAGCGATTGGTTGTAATTACGGCCGCACCAGGTTTTCCCCAATTGTACCCGTGTGTAGTATGTGAGCATTTTTTACGAATACAAGCAGATAGAAGAGTGTAAATCAAGTCTGCAGTACCTGTCCCTCTAGAATAAATTGGGCAAATAGTTTGTATCTCTCCAGACCCTCGGGATACTCCATCTCCACCGCGGGAAGCTGCCAGGCCACTCGGACTGCAAAACGCCGAGGGGACGAGTCGTGTAAAGAGAGGCCGAAACACCACAGACGGAGGATAAAATGCCAGACCGTCAGTCGAAACTTACAGAAAGTGCTCGAGCGGTGACACCGGATGCGGCCCGTAGAAGAACAAAACCACGGCGCTGGTGACTCCAGAGGAGGGTTGAGATGGCAGTACTGAGGCAGGAGCCGAGGGACCCACTCGGCTTCCACGGCGGACACGCCTGACGGGAGCACAACGCTGAAATCGTCAATTTTATTGGATTTTTTCATGGTCCGATCACAGGACAAGACTTTCGTGCACATTTGGGTTCGACCAGGGAACTCCCGTATACAATATAGAATACAAACCACAAGTACACTCACTGACCTCTCATGTACATCTTGGTTGTCTCCATTATCTCCTGGTAGACGACAAACTCGGGCAGTGTCTTGAACAACGGCGATGTCGGGTGAATGAACACCGGGTCGTCTACGAGCGGTGTCTGGGGAGAAGATTAGGGTTAAAAAATGGCAGTCGGGTCTCGGTTATGGTTATCGACGGCTCACCTTATAAGCGTTCTTCCATTTCGGATCCAACAATTCCTCCGCCTGCACTCTCCTCGCCAGATGGTCTCCGAGGCCCGCGAGAGTTATTTGCCGCAAGCAGACCACCTGGTGCTCCGTAGGGGGAGACATCTTGGGGTCCACGAACACGCCCATTTGCGGGCACACCATGTTCACTGCGAAGAAATATCATATATCATGTTTACGTCACACTTCACAAGCTGTTATGCACTGAGCAGACAACCATGTACAAAAATTGAGTATGACATACAAAAAAAATATATATAGAAGCTAGGGAGGAAATGGAGTTTTCAAAACTGTTTACCATATTTCAATCTGTATCTTGTGAGTTTTTGAACTGAAAACTGAAATATGCATAATAATATCCAACAGAGCGCAGCGCTGTCTGTATTTTCTGTCCATACAAAGATCATTTTCAGTTTTGACTGACAATACGCTTATTTTTGTGCTTCCAGTCCCAGTAGTGTAGAATTGTATGGCGTCATAATGATAGCTGTTCCTTCATATTTTGGTTATGATGTACCACAGTTCAGCACCTGCATTGGTGAGTTGACTTCTGAGCCGGCGGATCTCCACCATAGCTTTATACCGCAGGCCGTTCTCCTCGCAAAATTTCAGGGTGCAGCCGGCGAATTCGCACGCGCCGACAGCACCTGAAGTCGCAAACGCACACGTGTGGTATTTTTTTAAGCAGGCGTTTGCCAAGGACACCGCCTGAGCCGAAGCTAACTTACCCAGCATGACCATGATGTCCCCCAGCAAGAGTGACGGCCCTTGCCCCGCCCACAGCCTCCTCATTTGGGCCATCCGAGCGCGGCGCTGGGTGAGCGTGGAGCTCTCGTTTTCGCTACCTGCAGGTCTGAAAATTAAAAATGAGAACGAGAAATGACAACCGCAGTGGTTCCCAAACTGACGTCTAGGACCCCCATAGGATCTGTGAGTCATATTTTGGGGCAGGTAGTCCTGATTGAATTTTTTTTAGAATTGATCATCCTATTAACTATTTTGTTGAGTACTCAAGTAATCCTGCCCCCTCTTTCCCGCCACAAAATTCACATCTAATAGCATTTTAGAAATCAGTGTCAGATGCTCCTCTGTCGTTTTTGGGACAGTTTATCAGTGGCCCAGCACTGCGTTCGTCTGCAATAAATGTCTGTGTGAAACATTGGTTCCAGCGGTACAAACGTGGTTCCTGGCGGAACTTTTTGGAGCAAAAATTCTTCGACGCAGTTTTGAAGCGAACTTAGCCCATTTATTCAATTTTTTTCTCCTGACCCATACTTGAGATCTGGAAAATAATATTGTAAATATGATTACGCGGCATCATTGAAAAAAAACGCATACGGGGACCAAAAACATATATAATAAACCAATTACTGCTCCCTGCCTTAACTTTGGGGCTATTTAAAATCTCTGATATGCAAGCACGCGTATCTCAAGATATATTTTCACATAAAACTGACAACCCTGCATGAATAAAGTTTACATTTAAGAACAAAAGGTATTTTACAAGAATAAAGTCATTTTCCTCAAGAACAAAACATTTGTTTAGAAGCAGTAATTTTTGGAGGATAAATACATCTTCCAAAATAAAGATATATTTGAAATTCACTTGTTAAAATAAGATTTCTTTTTTCCCATGTTAATACTTTCTTCCCTTGTTAAACTGATTTTAATGTCAAAGTTAGCTTGGAAAAACAACTTTATTCTCATATTATTCTGACAAAATGCTCCAAATGTGCTTGTCTAGATTACAATACTTTGTTCTTATATGATTTGGTTCTCCGACTGCAACTTACTTACTGCCACATGATGACATTTAAAAAAAAAATAATAATAATAATAAATAAATAAAATAAATAGCCAACTATTTAATTTCTATGTTACTTTGGGGTAGGTATGGAATTTGGATTATGAATGGGTCCATGAACAAATTTCTTCCCAGTGAAGGGTCAAATTTGAGAACCACTGATTTGGTGACCTGATGAGTTTATCCTCCTCACCTATTGAGGTCCTCAAAAATCTCCCGGACAGTCATGGCAGCAACTACTGCGATGACGTAGGGTAAGCACTCCTGCTGCTGGCCCAGTGCCAACATCTTGGCGTAGCGCGGCGCCACGGGGAAGGAGGCCATGGCTCGACCCAGGGGGGTGATGGGGCAGCTCAGTCTCGCTCGCTCAATTTCTTTCGCCCTGGAAGAACGCACAGACACTTCAAAAATGGCGGATCTGATGGAAGAATTTAAGAAAACGGAGATGACACGCCCCTCGTTGGTTCATATCATCTGATGAGTGGCTGCCCTTAAGAAAGTGTAAAACAGTGAACCCTCAATTTATTGCGGCAGATATAATCCCCAAGCAACTGCAATGTGAAAAATATTGAGACCTTTTTTCTTGTACTTTTATCCTTCTCAAATGCTTGAAAAATTGAAATGAAACATTTTTTCACCACATTTGAATTCACATATTGTAGTGTCTGTGTGCGAATAAAAAAATGCAATATTGTGAGGGTGCGAAGGATGAACCACAATACAGTGTACTGCATTGGCAAATGGAAGGAAAGCTAACACGATTACCTTCCATTGTAAAGTGGCTCTTTGAGAGCCCCGAGAGAAACCAACAATTGTTCTGCTGCCATAAGAGCCTCGATAGGAGGAGGAGTCGGGAAAGGAAAATTGACCACCTGCAGACAGTAGAACTGTGAGTACTTTTCTATTTATTTTGCAAGTAAAACATAGCTCATGAGTTGTGAAAGACCTTCTCTATGTTGAGGTCCTTCATCTGCAGGACCAGGTCGTCCACAGGCCTGCGAGTGATCTCTGCTTCTGAGAACAGACTGAAGTCACCGAATACTGCAGATGAGTACAACCTGCAGGAGAAAAGAGCACAAGGAGCAAAGTTTGGGCCAATTATAAGTGTAAATTGGATCATTTCTTGCAGCACACCTGATGATCTCGAAAAGGTGGTTGGGAATCGCTAGAAATTGACATCTTGTCCTCACACAAACACTCGCCTAAATCCCGAAACTAATCTGACCTGTAACAGTGTCCCGGCTCCGTTCGTCCCGCTCTACCCGCCCTCTGATTGGCCGACGCCTGCGAGGTCCACGTGACTTTGAAGGAGGACACGCCCGTCACGCGGTCGTAGAAACGCTTCTTGACGCGGCCGGAGTCCACCACGTATTTGATGCCGGGGATGGTCAGCGAGGTCTCGGCCACGTTGGTGGCCACCACGCACAGACGAGTCCCGGGAGGAGAGGGCCTGAACACCTACACACACATTGAGGTAACAATTACTTGAGTTTATTTGCGATCGTGGAGGAGGGTCAGTATGTTCACCTTCGCTTGTTGCTCAGGGGCCAGCAAAGAGTAGAGGGGGAGGACGTACAAGGGGATGGAGGGGTCAGCCTTCTCTTCTACAGGGTCAAACCAAAACCAGTTCATCATTTGATACATGTCACATCCCTCAAGTCGCAAAATGAGGTACGATTCTTGCCCGTGTCGCCGGGATCGTCGCCGATGTCCAAGTCTGAGCCCTCGTCCTCGGCTATCCCCGCCTCCCTGTCCTCATCGCCTTCGTCCACGGGCAGGGCAGAGTAGTTGTCCAGGTCAATACGAGGCAGGGACTGCAAGAGGAGACAGCGCAATCTTTAATAATGTAATCGTCTATCAATGTGGTGAAATGGCAGACGACAACAACAGCGCAACGTACAACACTTTTCCTTTGCTTGGTCTTCTTGAATCTCTTCATTCCTTCAGAGGTGTCCGCTTCTTCCTCATTATCCCCTAGACAGAAAATGCTCTCGTAACTCTATCGGATATATACCGTAATTCCCGGCCTACAGAGCGCACCTGGTTACAAGCCTCACAGAGTACATTTGTAAAGAAAATACCATTTGGTACAAACAGACGACGCAGCTGTGTAAAAGCCGCAAGTGCCCACATTGAAACACGAGATATTTACAAAGAAAGACATTTAGAAAGAGTATTACGCTAGTGCCGCTCTAACGCTAACGCCGCACTAACGCTAACAGGGCCGGTTAAAATAAAATTTACCGGTAAATAGCACTGAGACACACCAGTAACATAGCAGCGACACGCTAGCACAGCGCTAACAGGGCCGGTAAAAGTCACTTCCTCGGCACATATATTCCACCAGACTCATTCTTACCTTTTCCGCTCGAGTGCCCCCTTGTAGCGGTTAGAAAAAATTGCACAAATTATCCGCAACGGCGCATAAACTGCAGGGCTGAAAGCGTGTGGAAAAAGTCGCGGATTGTAGGCCGGAAATTACGGTACTGTCCATCTTTTTTTATTTGTTTTGGAGTATGTTACACTCACCAGTGGCCGTGTTGCCCTTCCTGAAGGGGAAAGCTTTCCTCAGTCGTCTGCAGAGGCTGTGAACCTCTGCCTGGCCGGTAAGAAACACCAGGATGCCGCCTGATGCATAGAAGCAAGAATATGAGTCCACAAGCACAAGCACCAACAATCAGTGGCCGTTTCAACTTATGTTTATGTTATGTTCACTTCTTTGGTACACCCAAAAGATGCACGGGTCATTCAAAAAAATGTTTTTGTCAACATTGGAAAATCTCAGAAATAAAATGAAAGAGCTGTCCAACTTGAAATAAGACAACTCCATGCAGATTAAGCCTGACAAGATTGTGCACCTGAAGGCAGCATGCGGTGGATCTTGCAGGTCTTGTGAAACGCCTCCCCCGTGTAATCGTCCAGCGGTGTGCGTTTGTTGAAATGGATTGTGACGGGAAACTGGCGAGCCTCCACCGTAACAATGGGTGGTGGTGTCCTGAACAGCTTCTGGTTGTCAGTGAAGTCCTCCACGCGCAGAGTAGCTGACATGACCAACAGCTTCATGGGCAAACCTTTCTGCAGATGCACAAAAGCGTCGGGTCGCGTTAACACAACTTCTAGATTTAAAAAGCTAAAAATTGCTGTACCTCACCTTGTTCCTGAGAGGAACTATACGAGAGAGCAATCCAATGAGAATGTCCGTGTACACACTTCGCTCATGGGCCTCGTCTACGATGATCACGCTGTAACGTCGCAGCAGGAAGTCCTGACATGAATGAGACGCAGAAAAAAAACAAGATGACAGCCAAAGTATTAAAAAGCCATTTCCAGTACATTTCAACCGACCTCACAGAATTTACAAAGTTCACTGGCACGTCGGAACTGCATTTAGAGTGCCGTGGTTGCGATAGCTTGCATTCAAATGTACATTTAGAATATTCAAAAAGTTAATCTGACAGGAAACTAAGGCAAAAAGAAAATTTGTACATGTATAATAAAATATTTTACAACCTAAAGGCGATGGCACCATAACTGTCAAATCATTCTTCGATTTATAATGTTGTCATAACAACACATTACACCGTCACATTTTCCCTCATCACTTTCAGTCTACCGCATTTAAGCACTTTTAAAACAATTGGTGTACTGTATATTTATAAAATCATATATGTTATTGAATAAATCAAAACAGCGTTCCCTCACTATATCGCAATCCACCTATTGCGAATTCAGTAGACTGAATATGACTGACTGAATATGCTTAATTTTTTTAAGGTAAAATAAACTCTTCCCATCTTAAAATATTGCAACTATAAATGAAAAAAAAAAAAAGACAGGTTCATTAAAACACAGGACAAGGAATAGAAAGTACATCGTGTGTGGTATCACACTGCATTCCTGTATGTTTGAGAGTTTAAAAAGTGTTAAGTATGGTCGAAGTCACGGATGTCAAACTCATTTTTGCTGTGGGCCACATTGCACTTGCGGTTTCCCTCAAAGGCCCCTTATGGCTGGGAAACGATAAAAATCTTTAACCCCCTGATCATCATATTTACACGTGAAATTTATGAACTATTTTTGGAATCAGAAATCAAGGGGAATGGGTTTTTCCAACTATTGTTATTTGGTAGAAGAAGAAGAAGAAGAAGAAGTTGTTTGGTAACACAAAAATGCTCAATGTTATCATTTATGATATGACAATTTGAAATTTTGGGACAGATTTGTACAAACAAATCATTGACAAACATGATTTGCATCCGTGGGCCACATAAAATCATGCGGCGGGGCAGATCTGGCCCCCGGGCCTTGAGTTCGACACCTGTGATTTATGATATGACAATTTGAAGTTTTTGTACAGATTTGTACAAAAAAATTACGGAAGTTGATCCACATGATTTGCCTCCACGAGCCACATAATATCATGCGGCAGGTCAGATCTCGCACCTGGTCTTTGAGTTTGACAACTATGGTCTAACGAAATGTGACCATTCCGAAGATTAGCAAGACTAGGGAGATTCAAACAGCGTTCAAAAGAGTAAAAATACTCAAAAATATGTGGTCACGACTTTCTGGGTTTCGCCTATTGCGGGGGTGGTTTGGAACCTTACCCCGAAGATAAACGAGAGATTACTGCAATTTTAAAATGATATTAGAGTGGATTTGTTTTACAAATGTGTGAGGAAACGATGTATGATTAAATTAAAATGTACATTCGAGCAACTGATAATAACATTTGTCAAGTCAACAAAATTTATAGAATGTAATAAATTAATTGAACCACAGATAATAAATGGATTGTGTAGAATCCTAACGGAAAGCAGAGCTCCTACCTTCTGGATCTCCTTCAGAAGAACACCGTCCGTCATGAACTTGATCTTGGTCTCGTCGGTTACATTGCCCTCGTATCGAATCTGATAGGATACCACGCTGAACACACACGACGGACGACAAACACCACTCAATCATTGTCATTTTAAAGCGGCTAAAGTCTGTGAGCGTGTTACCGTGTGGACAGATTCATCTCTTTGGCGACTCTCTGTGACATGCTGACAGCCGCCACTCTTCTTGGCTCGGTGATGCCGATGATGCCGGTGTCACTGCGGGGAAACGGCGCACAACTCAAAATGTTCGCTTTGCGACCGCGACCATCACTAAACGTGCATTTGCGCGACGCGCAACCGACCTGGCGTAGCCGGCTTCGTAGAGAAACTGAGGCACTTGTGTCGTTTTGCCGCTTCCCGTCTCTCCGCAGAGGACGACGCAGGGGTTCTCTCTCACGGCCTCCATAATGACCTGCTCCTCCGCTAAGACCGGCAACTTCAAACGAGCCTCCTGAGGCCACGGGACGCAAGATAGGTTGTTGGTGTGAGTGTATGTGAATAATATACCGATCTAACCTCGACTGCCAAGATTTGAGCTCGTTTGTCCATTTGTTTGTTTGATTGTTAGAAGGCTGCACTAAATTAAATGTTCAAACGGTTGATAACGTTACAGTGCCTTTTCTTAATAGTATTTAACTTTTAAGTACAATACAGTCATATCATATTTGTTTTCAAACATTTACCTAGGTAAAAAATATATATATTTTACTTTTGTGAGCATTTCGTTTTGACCGACAGACAATTTACACAAGACCCAAGAATAAGCAGTGGCAAAAGCAGCCTTGATGCCCGGTGTGACAGTCTGAGCGCTCCCCCGTGCTGAAAAGTCTCCTTGTGATTAAAGGGCATGCGTTAATAACAGGGGAACTCTGGGTACGTACCAGACACTTACTGGGAAATCTCCCGGTCTCATAGTTCCCCTTCTTCTACATAGAGGGAGCTAACATATGTTATACCCTAAACCTAACCTAACTTTTAAACAAAAGTTGATAAAAAAAAGATAAATACATATACGTACGTTCGCTGTATTCGTCTTTCTGAGACGTCCATAGAGAACATGAACACTTGGCGACAAATTGTCGAATGGCTCATGTTGAAGCATAGATGGAGATGTGTCAAACTGGCTGGGAGTTTACAAAATATATGCGCATGCGCGTCCATCACAAGGAGACTTTGCAGGACCGGGAGCGCTCCGACCGTCACGCCGGCATGTTTGGGTCTTACGTCAAAATGACTCCAATGAAAATTAAAACAAGGTCAATTGCACGTGAACAACGTAATAGAAAAAGCGGTTTTCCGTTTTACGGTCACACCTGTATTTGCGGTAATCTGTCAACCGGGATGAAGACGGCCGGCTTTGACATCACCGCCACCTGATTTGACGTCGTCTTCTTTTCAACCTGTTTTTCTTTCTGCGTTTGGTGCTGTTCTTTGTTCACCTCCTCACAAGGAGAACTCGTTTCTTTACTCTCACTTTTGTCCGTGCCTTTAAGTTCTTCTTCCTCATCATCACTATCGTCATCACCAGATGAGTCATCACTAATGTGTTCTTCTTTTTCCTTTTCCTCCTCCTCCTCCTCCTCATCTTTCCATTTCCTTTTCCGGTTGGCCCCGCTGACACTTCTTATGTTTGGTCCAGAAGCTCCACCTTCGTTCACTTCATCTGGTAACCTGAAAAATGAAGATGATTCTGTCATCCAATGGTGACTGTTGTCTCGATCCGATCACGTGATCCGAAATCAGGGCAAATCGTGTCACTAAAAATAATTGCCTTTTTTTTTTCACAATTGTTTTAAACGTGCTATGTTAACGCAGCACTCAGTGCTTCTGCTCTGGGGCCTTTTTCCCCTAAACCTCATGTTCAAAATGGCCACAATATACAGCTTGCAAAACTGTACCGGCAGAGTTTAAAAAAAAAACGAAAAAAAAAAAGCGACAATTTATCAAATGTGACATTTAAATTATTAACATTATATATAAGTCTAATGTGTTGGAATTTGTGACAAGCAAACTTATGGCCCACAGTTGGCATTTGATGAGACAAATCAACAGAGATGTTTGTAGAGAACAAGAGTTGGAAACTCAGCGACCGACTATGTCACGTGTCAAACTCAAGGCCCGGGGGACAAATTTGGCCCGCCGCATGATTTTATGTGGCCCGCGGAGGCAAATCATGTGTATCAACTTCCATGATTTTTTGGTTCAAATCTGTACTAAAATTTCAAATTGTCATATCCTAAATGATGACATTCGAGCTATTACAAGCATTTGTGTGTTGCCAAACAACAATAGTTGGAAAAAACCCATTACCCTTGATTTCTGATTCCAAAACTTGTTCCTAAATTTCATGTGTAAATATGATAAGGCGGTTAAAGATTTTTATCGTTTCAGAGCCATAACGGCCCTTTGAGGAAAACCGCAAGTACAATGCGGCCCGTGACAAAAATGAGTTCGACACCGCTGAACTACGTAGTTACATTGAGTCATACTTTTAACTGAGACACAAATAATAATTTAAATGTATTATTTACGGGCGGCATGGTGTCTCAGCTGGTAAAGCGGTGGCCTCACAGTTCTGAGGTCCCGGGTTCGATCCCGGCCCCGCCTGCGTGGAGTTTGCATGTTCTCCCCGTGCCTGCATGAGTTTTCTCCAGGCACTCCGGGTTTTCCTCCCACATCCCCAAAAACATGCAACATTAATTGGACAATCTAAATTGCCCCTAGGTGTGATTGTGAGTGCAGCTGTTTGTCTCGATGTGCCCTGCGATTTTCTGGCAACCAGTTCAGGGCGTACCCCGCCTCCTGCCCGTTGACAGCTGGGATAGGCTCCAGCGCTCCCCGCGACCCTCGTGAGGATAAGCGGCTGATGAAAATGGACGGATAGATGTATTATTCACTATGGAAGGAATCAAATGTGCTTAATGATGTATCAGGCCAGACTTTGAATTGGCCAATCGAGACATCCCTGATACCACTAGTACTGATCCCTCCTTATTTCTTCATCCAAACTTACGGTTTCGTGTGGTAAAGCTTCTCCCCTGTGCCCAGTTTGGATGTGGTGTAAAGAAGCTTTAGTTCAGAGTCTGGAACTTGCACTTCAGCTAGTCGTGTCAGGATCTCAGCTCGCTGCACACAACACAATAACATTATTATAATTTACAAATATGAAAAGTAAGAGAAGAAGACATTTGGACATACGAGTGTTGCAAATACTTTCTCACCTCAGCTTTCTTCTGCTTTCTTTCCAGCACTTTTTGCAGCTCTTTCTTCCGCTTCTTGGTGAGAGGCTTTTTATTGGAAACAGGAGGCACTGAAGACGATTTCTTTTTGGCTTTGGAGGCCGGCAGCACCAAGGCGTTGCTCTCATCAACACCCTTTAGTCTCGTCACATCTAGAGAAAGCAAACAAACGAGAAATTGTTGCCAAATTATGAACCCAACTAAAGCGCATTGCTAAACCGGACCTGGCCTTTTCAGTCACCTTGGAGTTCTAATATGATTTCAGCCTTTTCTCCGTTTGCTGGTTGTTGCGGCTCGTTCTGCTGTCTTCCTTTCCAGTTGTGCTTTTTTCTCAGTTTGCCCATTTCGACCTGAGGAAGGCTAAACCAATGCCAGCATGCATTAATATGCCGAACAGTGTTGTGAACCGCAATACGTAGAATAAACGTTATTCTAATATCGAAATACGTCTCATATTATAATAAAATGTACTAACCGCTTATTTCCACTGGGATCATAGAGTCAAAAAGATTGATAAACTGTTTTTACCAGCTTAGCTTCAATCTCACGTGTAAACATGTTAGTCCGTTCAACAAATGTGTCTGTAGTGAAAATACTCACCATAGATGGGTTCCGTTTGAAAAAAGAAAAGAAAAAAATCAAAGAATAAAAGACTAGAAACAGAAAAATGGAGGAAGTGGTCGTTTATTTTCACAAAAAAAATGTCTATTAATTCCTAACACCGCCCCTCCGCGGACCCTCACATGAAAGTATTAGTGAGTGCGTCCGTCAATTGTGTCCCTCAAAAACATGTACCCCAGAGAGGTTCTGCTTCTAAACAAAACGAAAGAGAACAAAATACGAGAAACAGCCGGAAAAAAAATCTGAAGAATTGGGTGTTTTTCCCTCTCTTATCCGAAAAACAACAGTAGTTAAATTGGCAAATTTGAGGATTCATGTTTTTTATTGTTTAAAAAAAAAACAGTTGAGGAAAAGTTGAGGTTAAGTTAAATAATAACAATTGTCACACCTTAAGTGACGTAGTCCTGTATTCTTTTTCCATCCATATTCTGAGCTTCTTATCCTCACAATGGTTGGGGGAGTGGTGGAGCCTATCCCAGCTATCTTTGGGCAAGGGGCGGGGTACAATTATTTTTTTTATTTGATTTGATTTCTTTTTACCCGCTGTATTTTTGCACTTATCAGAAAGAGATAATATGGTATTCAATGTACGTACCAGAACGTACATTCATCTCTTGAATACTGTATGCATTTCTTTTAAGTAGTCCCCTTATTGTCCAATCCATCTTCTGTGCCTCACTGGGGTCGGGATCATGCCAGAGCCTTTCCCAGCCATCTTCGTGCAAGAGAACCAGAACTGGTTGCCAGTCAATCGCAGGGCACAGAGAAACAAACAAGAATTCGAACTCACACCTATTGACAATTTCGAGTTAATTAACCTATTGACCAGTTAACCTACTGTGCATGTGTTCGAGATGTGGGAGGAAACCGGAATGGCCAGAGAAAAGCCACACAGGCATGGGGAGAATATGCGGGGCCGGGTTTTGAACCCCAGTCCTCAGAACTGTGAGGCAGATGTGCTAACCAGTTGTCCACCATGCCTCACATAGGCGAAATACCTTGTGTTTTAGGCTGCATTTATGTGTATGTGAGGACCTGATGGGGGTAAAAAAAAAAAAAACATGCAGTTAGATGTTAAAATGGTAAAAATCACAAGTTTTAACCCCAAAAAGTGTTCCGTTTGGAACCTTGGTTATATCTTCCAGAAAAGTATTCTTTAAAAAAAAAAAAAAAAAAACATATCCCTCAAAATTGCTAGAAGACATAACAGCATTATCAAGTATTGACATTTGTATTGGCAAGTACTCAAATCAGAATCAGAATCACTTTTATTTGCCAAATATGCAAACAACACACAAGGAATTCATGTCGGGTAGTTGGAGGTGCCCTAGTACGACATACATGTTGAGTACTAAAAACAATCTGTCAATTGATTTTTTTTTTTTTAGCTCACAGTTGTGCAAAGTTGTGCAAAGGATGCAGAGTATTCCAGCATTAGCAAACATAAGTACATGTAGAAGTACTTATCTGCACATTGCTTAAAGTAAATAGACGTTTTTTTTTTTTTTTTGCCTTCAACACCAAGCACTATGAAATATGATGATTACCAATATACCGACAAAACCACTTCCACAACTAAAGCAATAACATAAGTCGACGTAAAGGAGCAAGTCAATAAAGTATATTCTGCACAGACATAACAACAAATCGTTTGCCCGTGTCCGACATTTCTTGACTATTTTTTGTGTTGACCACAGCATTATCAGCTTCTCCAGTCATTCAAAGGCATATCGGCCATTTCCATCTGCAGCTCCCCCGCCGTGAGGCTCTCCTCCCTGATCCTCGCGGCCTCCCTGGAGAGCCTCTCGAACCTCCTCAGGAAGACGACGACGGCCGCCAGCAGCGCGGCCTGCACCAGCACCAACACAAAGACGCACACCTGCGAAGCCAGGGCCAGGTCGCAGTACCAGTAGTGGCAGGAGTCCAGCAACTCCTCCTCGGTCAGGTACTCCACCAGCCTCCCCCTCAGGTGGGGAGGGGAGCTGCAGTTGACCTGCGGCTGGCCCGAGGGACCGCCCGGCCGACGTCTCAGCCAGCCTCGCAGGTAGAGGACGCCGCAGTCGCAGGCCCACGGGTTACCGTGCAGGGAGACGTGGCGGAGGGAGGGGAGTTTCTCCAGAAGCCCGTTCGGGAGGGTCGTCAGCAGGTTGTCGTGGAGGTGCAGCTCGGTGGTGCCGGCCGGGAAGACGGCGGGGAGCTGCGAGGAGGTGAGAAACCTGTTGCTGCAGTTTACCTGGCTGCCCTGACAGACGCAGGGACGGGGGCACGCCGATGAACTCTGACCTCCAAAGACGAGCAGACAAAGCAGACGGAGCGCCTTCATCCTCAACTGAAGAGAGAAACAAGCTTATGCGTCGCAGATTCGCAGACTGAATGGTGATGCTATGGAGGGTTTTTTTTTTTCTTTCTGTATCTCAAAATCAGGGGAGGGGAATCTGTGACGCCTTCAGCGGTCCCCCAAAAGTCTAACTACATTTCTGACAAATATGATGCAATCTGGGGAGCCTGATGCACGCAGGATTACCTTTGGTGTCCTCATCCCAATCTCTCAGTCATCATCAAAATTCAGCGGAAAAATAAAACTTACTATCGCGCTGCAACTTTGAGATGGTGCAAATGTTTTCCTCTGTTTTTGCAATTTTGGGCATTGCGTGTATGTGATTTTGCCATGTCACACACACACTGGATTGATAACTACACTGCGCATAATTAAGTGGTCAAACGATACCAAATCCTAAAAATGTTTTTATGTGGTTATATTGTCCACATCCATCCATTTTCTTTGCCGCTTATCCTCACAAGGGTCGCGGGGAGTACTGGGGCCAGCTGTCAACGGGCAGGTGGCGGGGTACGCCCTGAACTGGTTGCCAGCCAATCGCAGGCCACATTGAGACAAATTTTAGATTTAATTTATTTTAGAGTTTATTTATTATATTATTTATTTAGAGTCTCCAATTAATATTGCATGTTTTTGGGATGTGGGAGAAAACCCATGCAGGCACAGGGAGAACGTGCAAACTTCACACAGGCGGGGCCGGGATCGAACCCGGGTCCTCAGAACTGTGAGGCCAACACTTTACCAGCTGAGATACCGTGCTGCCTTTCTCCACAACAATTTTTTGAAAATGTTTTTATTAATGCATATGTCATTTTCAAGGCAGTATAAAATATTTACCATGATGAGGTAACTTAACAAACCTTCTGATATGACTACTAGCATTTTGCATTGTTTTGTTGAGGTAAAAGTGTATAGACGCAGAATAAATATTTACAGTTGTTGTTGTTTTTATGTGCAGTCAGATATTGTCAGGCTCAACATTTCCACTCTACCATAATGAAATATCAATTCATATGAAGCTATATGGCGGCACGGTGCATTAGCTGAAAAGCGTTGACTTCACAGTTCTGAGGACCCGGGTTCAATCTCAGCCCTCCCTCTGTGGAGTTTGCATGTTCTTCCCGTTCCTGGGTGGGTTTCCTCCCACATCCCAAAAACATGCAACATTAATTGGACACTCTAAATTGCCCCTAGGTGTGATTGTGAGTGCGGCTGTTTGTGTCCATGTGCCCTGCGATCGGCTGGCGACCAATTCAGGGTCTACCCCGCCTCCTGCCCGTTGACAGCTGGGATAGGCTCCAGCAGTCCCCGCGACCCTTGTGAGGGTAAGCGGCAAAAGATAATGGACGGATGGATAATGCTGTATCGGAAATATGTATTATACTGTATTTATTTGTTTCTAAATGACTCGTGTTGTGAATGGAAAGGCCCACCATGTGCTCATAAAATACTAACATGCACCCAAAATATCCACCCTGTCAGCAAACTCACATATTTTGCTGCTCATGACATGCAAAACTTAACCGATATGAATTTTTAACAGGGAAAAAAAATAATCTATTGGTTACGGTGAAGTACAATTGTGGGGGGTGAAAAGCACGTTGTGCCAACATTGAGTCAAATATAAATTATATACAAAAGTAAAACAACCACAAGTATCATATTTGTGTTTGGGTGTCTGTCTATTGACAGCACAGTGCACTAAAGTTTCCCTCGTTTTCCTCACAATTCTGAGGTTCGATGTTTGAATCTTGGCATAGGCCTTTCTGTGTGGAGCATGTTCTAAAGCGCTTGCATGGGTGTTTCCCCCCGCTTCCAAAAACAATACGCACGTTAGTTCAATTGGAGAATCAAAATCAAGACTCATGAATGTGAGTGTTCTATTTAGTTAGTTAATGTGAAATGACGCCTGGGCTGTCGCGATGGACGCCGCGAACCATTCATCTTATTGTGTACGGAGCAGAGAAACGCCACTTACGGTCACAGTTGGATGTCGTTCCGCCAGCTGTTGAGTCTTGCTTTCATCAGCTTCACATCGAGTGCGATGCCGCCGGCTGGCCCTCGCTGATAAAGACTTTGAACAGGATGTGTGCCATGCTCTATCTTGGCTTATTCACGCTAATTCCTCACAGAGTACACTCCTAGTCATTATTTTACGAACCAAACAGGTCAAATGTCAACATTGGTATTCAATGGCAAAAGCAAAAAAAAAAAAAAAAAAAATTACACAACAATAAAAAACAGTATCCGGACAAGCGCTTTAGTGAAATTTTACAGTCCTTGTAAAGGTGGAAAATGGCACAGGCATACACAGGCAAAAATTTCATTTTCAGCAAATGACATCTTCAGCAGCATTTTACTGATTTTAAAATGCAACTTAAAAATAATATTACCGATACTCCAAGTATTAACATCATAGCCAAACAAACTAAAGTAGCATAGTAGGGCTGAGTGTTCATCAAAAACAAGAGTGGTTTTATTCCTACAAAATATATTCAGTGCAGTACTACGTATATTATTGTCAGCCACTGTAACATTATGCATGGTTTTAAAAAAAAAAAAAAAAAATATATATATATATATATATATATATATATATTATATATATATATATTTTATTTTTCACCCATGCAAGCGCTTCAGAACATGCTCCACACAGAAAGGCCTATGCCAAGATTCAAGATTCATACACATAAAAAGCTAAAATAATATATATTGTGCCAGGATCAAGGAAGAATGGCTGCCGGAGATAAAAGAATCGGAAGATATACCAGGGGCCCTGTGACAGCCGGAAAGGACGAATGACGTTTTGCCAGGAATCATTTCCAGAATGACGAAAACAAGTTTATTATTTGTCATGTCGGACAGAAGGAAGATGTATTTTTCCTACATTTGCACTCATTCACACTCGGCTCTTCTTCGCGGGCACAATCCCCCCCCCAAAAAACCCTGAAGCATCAACTACAGCATTTGTTTTCCATAAAAGCAAAAAAAAAAAAATAATAAAATAAAGGTCACAAAAACATTTGACACAAACCAAAAACAAAAATGTCAGCTGTGAAGCAGTCAAGTAGACACAAGTAGCGGCAGCATGCTTACGTGAGCATCCTGTCATCAAAATTACTGTATTATTGTTATTACTACGTGCGTTCACAGTTAATAATTGACATCTGGCAACAAAAAAATTGCAGTTTTAAATCAGCGAGCCATTGTCTAAAAAAAAAAAAAGCTGCTCTACATCTGAAATAAATAATGCATTCATCATTATCGTCACTTTTTTTTTCAAATTTAAATAAACAATAAGCAATTGTGCAAAGAGACTTAATGACACAAACACACGCTCGCACGCGCTGAATAGAAAAACATCATTCGAATCGTTTGCTGCCACACGAAACCCTGACAAAATCTCCCAAGGAGTTTAGCACTCTATTTATAAATTAGGTACACTTGATTAAAGATTTAAATTAGGCTTTTATATTGTTAAACTGGGATCAAACAAGCATTCAGGCATACAAGCGATACAAAAAAAAAGCACCAAATAGAAGAAACATAAATGTACAAGCCAGTCAACAACCAAACAAAATCCGTGTTGTGTTGCGTTCAATGACCCGTGTCATTGCTAGTCTTTCTCGTGCATCTGCTGCTGCATTTTAGTCAGCATCTCCTGCATCCTCTTCAGCTGCTCACACACACAAGAAGAAGAAGAAGAAGAAGAAGGTTTCAGTGTATGAAAGTCATAACTTAAAATTATTGTTAGGGTTTCAAAACAATTTTTACCCATATATATATATATTATATATATATATATAAAAGGAATTTTCCTGCAGAACAAGAATTGTTTATATATATATATATATATATATATATATATATATAAACAATTCTGCAGGAAAATTCCTTTTTGTGCCTCACGCATTCTTGGCAATAAAATCTCATCTTGTCATCTTACCTCCTCATCTTTCATTTTGATCAGTTTTTCAGTGTCCGCATCCGGCGTGGACAGCGGCAGGATGGGAATGGGACTCTCCATGCGATTGTCCTGTGCCAGTTTGCTGGGAGAAAGCGGACACAAAAAGGTGAAGCGAAAGTTTCGCCACTGAGGTCAACCAGCGTCAGCAGTTACGTGATGCGTTAGTGTGTTCGTACAAATCACGCACGCTTGGGTGAGCATGCTTGTGATGAGTGACTCTTCGGTTACATAACACCTGAGACCTTGCGCCACCCGTTCCAACCTGACTTTCTTCAATTCCTGACCACATAAACCATTGCTCCGGACTGTTGACCCCAAGTACTAAAAATCCTCTGCTGTCTCTCCTCCCGGTAGTCTCACTCCTCCCCCTCCACCCCTCGTATTCATGCACATATATTATATCTTATTCAGATAATCTCCCTTTGCATAACATCCCTCCACCTTTCTAACTTCCCATACCTGCCCCCTGCTTTCCTCACAGGATGGTGAGATTTTTCAGCCTATCCACCATCACCGCAATCAGGAGGGGCCTCAGCGTTGATCCCTGATGCACTCCCACTTTCACTTTAAAGGGTAAATCCACTGGATTGCATTAACAATGTAGGTCATGTAATATGTACTCTATTTTGACAACGTGATGTTAAATCCTTCCTCACTTAATAGTGTTTTGAGAAGATTTTTATCGACAACTAGGAATTTTCAGGGGCGCTGCCATTCTCGCGAGTCACATGACCTACGTGCGCGAATGTGACGTGTTACGTCCCGCGACAAAGGCTCTTTTTCATGGGACACCATTTATGCCCAGCGCTGATTTCTAGGGTTTATCCTCATCTGATGAAGAAATAGCAGTATCGGTTGATCGGGAAGACGGGGGGAATACTTCCATAAACAGCCGTGAGCGGCGCAGTCGTGAGCTCGCTCCCCCGATCCCCGGAGCTGTGCCGCTCACGGTTGAGTCTGGAAGTAGTCCTCCGTCTTCCCGATCAAACGATACTGCAATTTCTTCATCAGATGAGGATGAATCCGAGAAATCAGCGCTGGGCATAACTGGTGTCCCATGTAATCGAGCGTTTGGAGGAGCACGGTACACGTCACATCCGCGCACGTAGGTCATGCGATTCGCAAAAATGGAAGCGGCCCTGAAAATTCATAATTGTTGATAAAAACCTTTTCAAAACACTATTAAATTAAACTAAACTAAATGAGAGAGGTTTTAACATCAGATTGTCAAAATAGAGTACTTATTGCATGACCTATTGGATACATTGCTAATGCAAACCAGTGGATTCCCCCTTTAAAGTGAAAGTGGGAGTGCATCAGGGATCAATGTTGAGGCCCCTCCTGATTGCGGTGGTGGTGGACAGGCTCAAAAATCTCTGTGCATCATGATATGAGGAAAGCAGGGGGCGGGTGTGGGAACAGTTAGAAAAGTGAAGGCGTGCTATGCAAAGGAGAGGAATGAAGATTATCTCTATTATATGTTAATGCGAATCAGTGGATTTCCCCTTTAAAATCATCTGTCACACCTACATCACACCTCACCACGGTTCTGCTACCCTCATATATGTCCTGTAACGTACTTCTCTGCCAGATGCATCAACGCAGTGACCGTACCTCGTCATCTCCTGTATACACTGCGCCCTGTAGTTCTCATAGTGGACGTCGCAGGTGACGTCTTTGAGGTCGTGCATGTGCGAGCGGATCAGCATGTTCCTCAGCTTCACAAAGTCACAGTGGGATTGGTTTTCCACTGCGCGCGGCACAAACGTGTCACATCAGTTGTTCTGCTTCTTTAGAGAGATGTTTCCAAAAAAAAGAAAAAAAAAAAAAAAGGTCAGTACCTTCGACAATTCCCCAGGGGTACAGTCGCCCTCGCACTCGCTGCCCTCTGGCTTCCACCACCGTGTTACTGCCGATCACAGCGAACGGGGTGCACTCCTGCACACACGTACACACAGACACACATTTCCACATACGTGTTTGGGGGGGGAGCTACGTTGCGATGAGTGAAGTGAGGCTGTTGGTGTCAAATTCAAGGCCCGGGGGTCGGTTCCGGCCCGCCACATGATTTTATGCGGCTCGCGAAGGCAAATCGTGTGTGTCAACTTCCTTGGTTCTTGTGAAAATCTGGACCAAAATTTCAAGTTGTCATATATCATAAATGATAACTTAAATGATAAATATAAGCAGGCGGAAGGGTGGCCTCACAGTTCTGAGTTCCCGGATTCGATCGGGCCCCGCCTGTGTGAAGTTTGTATGTTCTCCCCCGTGGCTGTGTGGGTTTTCTCCGGGGACTCCGGTTTCCTCCCACATCCCAAAAACATGCAACATTAATTGGACGCTCTAAATTGCCCCTAGGTGTGATTGTGTTTGTCTCAATCTGCCCTGGGATTGGCTGGCAACCAGTTCAGGGTGTACCCCGCCTCCTGCCCGTTGACAGCTGGGATAGGCTCCAGCACGCTCCGTGACCCTCGTGAGGATAAGCGGCTAAGAAAATGAATGGATGGATGGAAATATAAGCATTTTTGTGTGACCAAACATGAACAGAGCCTTGATTTCTGATTCCACAAGGAGTTCATAAATTTTGTGTGGAATTAAGATGAGGTGATCATTATGAGGAGATTTTTATGGGCATAACGGCCCCAAGTGGGGAAACCATAACTTCAATGCGGCCCACGACAAAAATGACTTTGAGACCCCTGCCGTAAGGGTTCTGAATCGACTAATTGGTTCAAGGCCTTGGGAAAAACAGTTGCACGTGGCGTCTATCTGTGGCATTCAATTTCATTAAATGGACTCAGTTTATCAGGTGCATTGTTTAAAATTTAAACGAACAATGTACAGTATCGGATCAGTCAATGTACCGTAATTTCTCGAGTATAATGCGTCCTGAAGTATAATGCACACCCTCAAAGTTGATCTAAAAAAAAATAGATAAAATAAAAATCAGGAAAACCTTTCTACCAATGTACAACACGCACCACCAATTTGCCGCTATCCATATGCTCAGATTATTAGGAATGATCTGTATTTATATTTTGTTAGGTTTGTACTTGTATTGTTTTTCAAAAAACTGTCTGTAAAACAATCATTAATAATAATGTGCACGTGCTGATGTAGCGGGAATATATTCTCGGGACAGGCCACAGGACACGCTTGTCCTGGTCCTTGGAATTGTCAGAACAACATTTTCGAGAAATTACGGTTTGTTACCCAGCGGGCATCCGTTGCCCGTTGTGATCCCCGACGGGACAAAACGATAATGACAACGACTGAAAATCAACCCCATAATTCATTTTTGAGGTTGTTTTCCAATCCGCGCGTCGGAATTAAGAAAAACAGGCTGCGTAGGAAGTGAAGAAGTCTACGCTCACCTTCAGCTCTTTGTCTAGTTGCTTGAACTCTTCGTCCTCGTCTGAGTCGCACTCGGGGAACTGATAGACTTTGATGCCGAACTTGTCAATTTCTTCTCGTATCTGCAACGCACGCGCCCTCCACTCAGAATGAGCGTTAAGCACGCCGACGACGCGTACGCTTTTGCACTCACTCGGTCCTTCAGCTTCTTGATTTCAGTGGGAGTGAGGCAGTCGGCTTTGGCGATGAGCGGGATGATGTTCACCTTCTCGTGCAGAGCTTTCATGAACTCAACGTCCACCGGACGCAACCTGAGCCAAGACGTGAACATCGGCTTCTGGTTCGGTATAATTCTTTTAGCATGGATGCGTGTGTGTGTGCGCGCTCTTATGTCATTACCCGTGACCGAATGGAGGGATGAAGTAAAGGCAGCAGTGGACGCGGTTGTCCTGGATGTTCTTCCGATTGAGGCCGCTTTCGTCTCGGAAGTACTGCTCAAATTGTTGATCGATGTAGTCCGTGATGGGCTTCCAACTACACACGCAAACACACACACGTCAACGTGGCGTTCACCGCTTCAGGAGCCCCCAAACCGAAGCAATGTCAGCCGACCACTCATTGTTGTTGACGGCGTCCCCGAAGCCCGGCGTGTCGACGATGGTGAGCTTGAGCTTGACGCCTTTTTCCTCGATGTCCACGGTGTGCTTGATGATCTCCACCGTCTGGTTGATGCGCTCTGGCGGTCGCCATGACGACGCAGAAAAAGTGAGCGTCAGAACAGAGATGAGGAGACTTGAGGTGTAGTTAGATTTAATCAATTATTTGATCAATCATCCATCCATCCATCCATCTTCTTAGCCGCTTATCCTCATAAGGGTCGCGGGGAGTGCTGGAGCCTAAGACAGCTGTCAACGGGGAGGAGGCGGGGTACAGCCTGAACTGGTTGCCAGCCAATCGCATCGAGACATACAGCCACACTCACAATCACACCGAGGGGCAATTTAGAGTGTCCAATTAATCCATCCATCCATTTTCTTAGCCGTTTATCCTCACAAGGGTCGCGGGGAGTACTGGAGCCTATTTCAGCTGTCAACGGGCAGGAGGCGGGGTACAGCCTGAACTGGTTCCCAGCCAATCGCAGGGCACATAGAGACAAGCAGCTGCACTCACAATCACACCTACGGGCAATTTGAAGTGTTTTCCAATTAATGTTGCACATTTTTTGAATGTGGGAGGAAACCGGAGTGCCTGGAGAAAACCCACGCAGGCATGGGGAGAACATGAAAACTCCACACAGTCGGGTCCGGGATCGAACCTGGGACCTCAGAACTGTGAAGCCAACGCTTTACCAGCTGGGCCACTGTGCCGCCTATATATCCCATTATTTGAAATTTTATCATTTAGTGGTAAAGTGTTGGCCTCACAGTTCTGAGGTCCCAGGTTCGATCCCGGACCCGTCTGTGTGGAGTTTTCATGTTCTCCCCGTGCTTGCGTGGGCTTTTTCCGGGCACTCCGGGTTTCCTCCCATATCCCCAAACCATGCAACATTAATTGGACAACACTTCAAATTGCCCGTAGGTGTGATTGTGAGTGCGGCTGTTTGTCTCCATGTGCCCTGCGATTTGCTGGCAACCAGTTCAGGCTGTACCCCGCCTCCTGCCCGAAGATATCTCAGATAGGCTCCAGCACTCCCCGCGACCCTTGTGAGGATAAGCGACTAAGAAAATGGTTAGATGGATGGTAATCGTGAGAACATGAGCTTGTATCTAATAAAGTGGCTTTTAGGTGTAAGTTATTACTGCACTGCAGTCTTCCAAACTCACCCCAAGGAACAGATATAAAACCACGTCCAAATATAATATAATAATTGTATGAAATAACACAAAAGAGCCTAAAACCTCCATTTTACTGAAACGGGCCGAAATTGAAAGGAGACACTCATAAATGTGGGATGTCTTAAAATCGATAAGGCTACGCGAGACTGCCGTATGGATCGTGAACGTGCGCCACTGAGGAAAGTTAGGTTGAGAAAGCAGATGAGAGGTTAGCCTGCGGCCGCGTGACACGAGAAAAGTAGAAAAGAAAGTCATTTCTATAAATAGCCGAGCTCCGAGCGCATCCATCACGCGGTCGGCGCCGAGAGCGCAGCCGATCATTCCGAGGCTCACCTTCAGCGTTCAGCAGCTTCCGGTCTTTGTAGAGGTCGGTGAGGAACAAGCTGTTGACCAGAGTGGACTTGCCCATGCCCGACTCGCCTGATTGGTCAACAGTAAGAAAAAAATCAAAACAAAAACAAAAAACAAATGGTGCCTTTCATGAGGACAGTAAACAGAAGGCACGTTTGTCTTTTACACACTACAGAAATGGAGCTGGAGCACAAATTCACATTTTACAATGTTTAGTGTTATAATGTACTTGTTTAAAGTCCCACTGACATCCCTATATGTAAAATAGATATTGTTATGAAAAATACATATACTATGCTTCACTTAAATGCCTACACGAAAAAATAAATATGAGCGGAGATCGTGTCATTCATGCGCAAAGTTGCGGAAGTCTCACTTGGCATCCCAGTGGCGGCCATATTGCCCGCAATGTCATTTACAGCTGTCACACTTTGACAGTCGCCATTGACAAGACGCTGTGGGAGACGGACAACGGAGATTTTCGGATTTTTCCGACGCTCCTTTTCGAAGAGAAGAACATCTCACACTCGAGTGAAGTGACCGGGGCAATATTACCCTATCGTTTCGAGCCATATTTAGATGATATGCGGACCACAAACAACAGACTCCCTGACAGTATGTATGACAGTAAGCAGCGTACTTGGGAGGACGCATGCACAACCAAACCACTTCCCCGCCCCATCCCCCTCCATCATCCCCCCCAAACGATTATTTTTTTAATAACTCTATACCCACCTACCTGTCATTTGGAACCCACGAAGCTCTCGTCCTTTTGCCCCCGTGCAATCCATTTTTCACGACAAATGGGGTCTTTTTGAAAAGTATGAAGAGTGAATCCATCCTCCCCGGTGTTCGGACTAGGGATCGCAAAAAAACGCTTACTTTCATAATCGGTTTTAAGCGAACACATGTAGCAAAAAAAACGACTAACCCGTTTTAAAATCGGTACCATTGTGGTGTTTACATAATTCACCAGCGGGACCTCGAGTTGGGTTGCGGGGTTCCGCACGGACTGTTTTTGTTGTTCCGGAGTGACGAGTTCACAGAGTTCCCGCCGTTATGCGAGTAGTGTTTTGATGTCTGCCGATAAAACAAGTTTTGTTCCTGTGTCCGACACTCCGCCTCCGACCGACTACTTTACTCCGGCGCTACACCATCGATCGTTAATTTGCTCCGCTGTAATCGGGTAGTTTGTGTACAATATTGACAAACAAGCTTGTTGAATGTGGCTTTCAACAACGCACTCGTGTAAGTTAAATTTGCGTTCTTTTTTTTTTTGTAAAAAATGTTTTAATGTTAACATTCTTGAAAAAAGTGGAAATGATATTGAAAAAATAGCACAATGTGGAATACCGGAACCGGAAGTAATTATTGGAAATTTTAACCGATTTCGAAAGTCCGATTACGGTTTCGGTTTTAAACAATTGAAAACCGGTTATAACCGATTAATTGTAACCGTTTGCGATCCCTAGTTCGGACAATATCCAGCAATACAACGAGCCGGCATTTTGGCTAACAGGACGGAACAAAGAGCTGCATTCCAGCAGGTAAAACTAGTATAAACACACGAGACCGCCCGAGTGCGCTGCTGCTGTTAACATCACTTCCTGCTTCTTCTCCAAAACAAATCCCTCGAGAGGATGTTCACGCCGGGAGTGACAAAAAGCCATATACGTCAAAATCACGTTTTGTGGTGAAAAAAAAACAGATGGGTCCATTCCGGCTGCTTTTTTTTTTTTTTTTTTTTTTGCTAAAAGCATACTAAAAATCATACTTTTGGTGTCAGTGGAACTTTAAGCGTGCCTATAAATAAAAATAGAAACGTTCATATATTTCTGTACCGCAACAAACAAAAAAAAAAAAGGGAAATTCACATTATACTGATTCATTACTACCACATGAGAGAATACTTTTGAGAAGGTCCTTTCCTATACATTTCTTATATTTAATTTTTTTATTTATTTATTTTTAGGTAATATTTTAATTCCTGTGAGATGTTGGATTTTGGGCTTTTTGTGGACTGTAAGCAATAATCGCTAAAATATTTAAAAACCACAAAATATTTCTAATGTGTAGCGTATCTACACTATATCATATGCAACCTTTTGACTTGAACTATTGAAATAAATTGTATTTTTATAATACTGTCATGCACCTGTGTGCCTCGTACATGGGAGGTATTTCTGCTAAATGAACCAAAATATGAAGTTTAACCCAAATCGTTACAGTATTGGATTACTGCGGATTATGCGGGTGTACTGAATGAAGCGTCCAGTGAGTGCACTTAATGAGGATTATTTTTATACAGTATTCAACGTAAATCATTAATTTGGAGAAAAAAAGAAGATTGTGGTGATTTCTTGAGAATCGGCGGCGATGTGGAGCAGACCTGCCACCATGAGGGTGAAATCGAAGCCTTTCTTCACCGACTTCCTGTGGACTTGGTTGGGAAGCGTGGCGAAGCCCACGTACTGCTTCTCCTGGGAAAGACAAAACACACACACACGCTTTGTATAGGAAATACACGTAAAATAGAAATAAATTTGATTTAGTACAGCCACCAAGCAAAAGAATGAAGGCAACCAGTGTTTTTGTCGAGTGCTGCCGCGTAGAACGTTATCCGAGGAGTTGGATAAACTCATATTTCCGGCTAGGGGAATTTATTTTCACCATTTCCGTCATCATGCTGTCCGCTGTACCCGAAATGGAAACCAGCGCAAGCCGGGCAGTCGCAAAAGTGGACTCGAGGGGGCTGGACTGTTGTCTTTTGCAAAGGCAAAACGTCTTCTTTAATTCAAATAATAAGCGTGGCGTTTTCCTAAAATGCTGACGCCCTTTCGTGTCATACCTGAAAAAATTTTTTTTTTAAAAAGTTCAAAACAAGCCAGCGCATGGTGCCTTTTGGGAATATGGACATAGTTGTTCCGAAAGCCCAGGTCTCAAACCCAAGGCCCGGGGTCCAGATCCGACCCGCCGCATGATTCCATGTGGCCCGCTAAGGCAAATAATGTGTGTCGACTTCCATGATTTTGTTCAAATATGTACCATCCTTCCATCCATTTTCTTTGCCGCTTATCCTCACGAGGGCCGCCGGGAGTGTCGGAGCCTATCCCAGCGGTCAACGGGCAGGAGGCGGGGTACACCCTGGAATGGTTGCCAGCCAATCACAGGGCACATGGAGACAAACAGCTGCATCCACAATCCCACCTACGGGCAATTTAGAGTGTCCAATTGCCGGTGGGAGGAAACCAGAGTGCCCGGAGGAAACCCACGCAGGCACGGGGGAGAACGTACAAACTTCACACAGGCGGGGCCCGACCGAATCCGGGAACTCAGAACTGTGAGGCAAACGCTTTACCAGCTGAGTCACCGTGCCTCAAATATGTACGAAATTTGAAATTGTCATCTCACAAATGATAACGTTGAAATATCGCAAGCATTTTTGTGTCACCAAACATCAACAGCAGTTACCCTTGATTTTTCTGATTCCAAAAATTACTTCATAAATTCTGTATGCAAATATGACGAGGTTATGGCCCCCTGAGGGAAATTGTATCGACGATGTGCCCGGCGACAAAAATGAAAATGCCCTAATTGAATGTCCTTTCATTTTGAGATGAAAATGAACTGCTCATTCGAAGAAGCTGTTCTCATTTGTTTTGCCACGACATTCCATTCCATTCCATTAGCCTGCCTTCTTCCCCCCGCCCGCAATCTCATCTTACATCGTCCTCTACGAGCAACGAAGTCGCCAGTTCAACCGCTCAGAGATCCACAAAGGAACACAAACTCGCTCTGCCACCACACTAGAATTCTTTGAACTGCATTTAACAGTCCAACCGCATCAGCGAACCGTGCGCTAAAATAGAAAGATGACATTATCCCCGCAAGCGACCGAAGACAAGTTTCCACTGGACTACGTCCGAAGCGTAGACATACAAACATAGAGCAGCTCGAATCTGTTCGGCAAGTGGCGTAAATGACGTAACCGACATCTCAACAGCAGGCACTTTATTCATCGAGGCGTCCGTTTTCTATAGCGCTTGTCCTCGGCAAAGTTGGAGTCTCTCCAGGCAAACTTGGAGACGGCGTACACGCCGGGCCTTTTGCCAGTCCATCGCACTTTCATCTTACGTAATCCAGCGTGAACGAGCAGATCGGTGAAAACAAAACAAAAAAAAAAAACAAGGAGGAAACTCTCAAGAGAAGCAAAACAGAATTGAATCGGTTGTTAGGAGGTAAAGAAGCGCAGTGGTCTCTGGGTTGTCTTTCCTGCACTCCCTGGCGTAACATCACCACTTCAGTTTTCGTGTAGATTTACATAAATTCACACTGGCGGGGGGTTGGCTGCATGTAGAACAGCAGAGGACATTCACATGCGCACAGACGCCGCATTGACCAGAACCCGAAGAACTCCCACTCGCGGCAAGCCGCTGTGCAAACACACAGTTGGGTGTTCTTGTACAGACCTCGTCATTGACTTTGGCGTCCGGAGAAGTCAGCGAATGAAGTAACGCAACGTGATTCCTCGGAGATTCTGCCAAACAAGTGAGCGCTTGTGACAGCTTCCTGTTAAGAATTGGCCAGCAGAGGGTGCTGTGGTGAAAAAAAGACTCCGGGACACAAATCAAATGGCTGCCCCCTCCCAGATTTGAGACTCTAAATGGGCAAACCGTGTACTTCGCTAAAATAGCGGTTAGCATAACTGCCTCCCGAGTGGTAGAACTGGGTTTGATTCCCAGCCAACGCAGCCTTTTCTGTGATTCCCTCAACTGCAGTATCAGATTACATCTGCCACGGTGAGAATTGTGCAATGTTTTGCCTTTAGTTAGCTGTGTTATGCCCAAACAATCTCCCAAAAAAATGAAGGTGTGCCAAATGGACCATTTGGTGGTGCGGTTTTGGAAAACGGTGCAAATGAAGGACTTTGAGATCATGTTTCGCCTCTTACGATCAATGAAGGTGTGGCACAGTAAAGCTTGTGGCAGTTAGCATATTTTTTAGCATGCAGATTAGCACCACCTCCATGATTAATAGGGAAAGGGCCCCAAGGACCCTCAACAATAACTCCTGACGGTCATAAAAATGTCGAATATCACTCGTAAATGAGATGTAGATATTTTGTTTATCTAGCGTGCTACTCCAGCTAAATGATATTTCAATACAATGTGAATCAAAATGTATAATCACCAAGAAAAGACGTTTAAAAATGGACATTTGAGTGTAATAATAATAATAATAATGATGGTAACATTTATATGCCTTTTGCAATGGACCTGTGATAGAAATTTCCCAGTATGAGGGCTCTTGAGAGAGATTTTTCCACTTTTCCGATATGTATCCTAAGCAGATGGTGCCTTACCATTTTCTTTCTGCATAAAAACATCTCAGAATCCATCTTTTTTTTTTTACCTTCTGTCTTGCCGTTCTCACTCGCGGGCACAGGAGCCGTTCCACTAGTTTCTCCTGCAGCATGATGGCATCCATGCTACAAACGCACCGAAGCTGCAAGAAGAATCCGACGGGATCCGCGCGGGAAGGTCCCGGGGCACAACGGAACCAGCCGATCTTTCCGTCCTCTACACTCCTTTTCCCCCACTGCGCTCGGTCCGCCCTTGTCCTGACAGGTACGCAGGAATCCACATCGCACCGAGGAAGACAGAAAGCCAGGCGAAGCGCCGCCGGTGGTTGCAATTTGTGGGAGGGACCCAGGGCAAGGCCTGAAAGACGTTCATTCATCTGCCGTGTGCCCCCCACCCCACCCCATCCTCCCTCCCTCCCTCATCGGAAAGAGTCTCGACTTCCCTGAGCTCGGCGTGAAAAAGCCTCAGAGTGGCAACCTGTCGGTGCAGGAACAGGAACAGGAGCAAAAGCAGCCCTTGTACAAACTCGTACAAAATGACCTGGCAGAAAAACAAAAACACGTCCGCATTTCAGACGCGATTCCAAACAAAGGTGGCAAAAGTACTCCTACTCTTTACCAAAATACACTGCTGCCTTGAGCCTGACAGGATTTTTTTTTTTTTTTTGCTTTGACCTGCGAGCAAAAAAATTAATACGTGACCGCCGTACGTGGCAGTGAATTCCACACCAATCACTTCACAGCAAGCAGGAATTTTTGGTACATGGGAAACAATTTAAGTCTACTGCCAAACAAAACATCAAACCAAGAGAATTACACACCGCGTATGGAGAACAACCGCATACCTCTGCCTTCGAAAAGTTCACTGAACTCGATGCTAACGAACTATAAAACCGCAAAGATGGGCTAACGAATAGCATCACTGTGCCAATGTTATTATTCTATTATACATAATAATACGCTCTATATATATCCTTATTTCTTCATCTGTCTGTCGTTGGCTAAGTCACACACACCGGACGGAAGTGTAATGAATTCACCCTGATGCGCAAACTGTTTAAACCTTTCCTGATGCAACAGGTTTAATATAATCGAAAATTTTAAGTCCAGAGTATCATTTTCTGAAAATATCAGATTTTTCTCGCTGCAAAATTTTTTGGGGTCCAGAGAGGGCTAAATCTATACGTTGTATTTGATTATGTTACTGCTGTATGTTTATTTTTCTAAAGCACTTTATCACTGTGATATTTTTCTGATTTACAAGAAATATTACAAAAATTAACATTTTTTGGGGGGGAGGCTGGAGGTACCGTCTTACATTTATTTTTACAAAAAATAGATTGATAAGAGTTGAAGTTCAAATTCATACTTAATAGTCAATGTAAAAAGTAGAAAGTCCTAACCGTGGTTTAAATACAAAAGGTAAAAAGTACAAATCAATATTCACTGTTAGTTTGATACGATATGTGTTGTGATAACTTGACACAGTTAAAAAAAAAAAATCTCTGCACATAGAACATCTTTTAGTAACTTAGTTCAGCCTTGCTAGCATTGGTGGGACGTGTTATCGCAACTTTGCTAACATTGCTAACTAACTGAGTAACAAAGGATGCTAAAAATTGGGGGAAAAAAAACACCTGGTATTGAATGTGTGTGTGTGTTTTTTTTTTTTTTTTAGATTGGATGGGAACTTTTGAAGCCCAGAAACCGCATAAATCTACATAAATTTAATTGTGCATTGCCCACAATTTCTTTTTTCCAGCCGACAACATCTCGCCTTAAAAAAATACTTGCAGTGCGGAACCAAACGGGGGAACACCCCGAACGCACTCCGGTTGTTCATCGTTCTGTAGACGCAGCCTTGAAGTTGCCCGACCGCTTTCCATAACGCAGAAACTCCAAAATATCTTTTGAATCTATGGATTTAAAGGGGCCGGATTTCGCGGAGGATCGGGGCGATTGCTTCCAGATGGGACAGTGTCGCATGTGTGTGTGGGTGGGTGTTGGCCCCGGGTGTGTCCGTGGCGCATTTGATGTGGGCAGCGTCCTTCAAATTAAAAAAAAAAAAAAAAAAAAGTTGATCTTATTCTTTCCCAGCAAGCAAGAGACACGCCCTGTCAGGATGTGACGTTGAACAGTTCGACTCACCAACAGTAGAAGGAGACGTTTTTGTTTTGTTTTTGCCTGGTTATCATTTTTGCTCCAGCACCCCTGGATTGGTCGCCAGTCAACCACAGGGCACACACAGACAAAACAAGGTCACATCAACACAGACGGCCTATTTAGAGAAGAAACTTCCATCCATTCATTGTCCAATCCACTTATCCTCACAAAAGTCACGGGAGAGCCAGAGTCTATCCCAGCTAGCTTTGGGCGAAAGGCAGACTACACACCGAACTGGTCGCTGTCCATCGCAGAGCGCAGATATCGACACAATCAATGGGCAGGAATCGATCCCACGCTGCCCACACCAAAGTCAGACGTGTGTACCACTACACCACCGGTGACTTTTAGAGAATAACATTTAAACAAATTACATCAAACCCCAAATCTCAAATCAATGGAGCAGATGTCCAAACCACTAGCACACCGTACTGCCAGAGCATCTGCTTATTCCATAATAAATAGAAAGAAAAATATATAGATCACTTGTCTTCATTGGGGTCAGGGGTGAGGTTACGCTACATTAATTTTTTTTTGCAAAAAGTACCAGTCCCAACAGAAGGGTGCAAAATAAATGTGTAAAAGTGTTCCAGTGTCTTAAAATAATATTAAAGGTAATTTACAGAAGAAAAACGTATGCTTCGTTTTGAAAACAAAACAAAACAAACAAACAAAAAAAAAACACTTTAAAAAGCACTGGCAAAGGGTTATGATTCCTATTCCGTAGTGGCTTCAAATCACGGATGAGGACTTTATTCCAACATTTGTGAATTAAATGCAGATGAAACAAGAGTTTGACAATAAAGATAATTCACATCTTCAATTTCCCTCCTTACCGCGATTTGCTGCTTAATTCGGTCCATTTTTCAAGAGGCCCGCGCAAGCAAACATTTGTTTTGAAGGGTCTTAAATGATTAGCGGATTATCAAAAGGGTCGCGTATTAGTGAACTCTTGTGCAGAACGGAAATGACTTGGCTCTTTTGCCACATTTAAATAAAAGTCTCACTGGAGCGTTAAAACAGCTCAACGGGCGGCCATCAAGTCGTTCTTCTCTCGCATTCAAAAGTTGCAGGAAGCAACGATGACAATCAAGCCCAGCGGTGAGCGCCAATCCAAACAAATACACGCAGGCCAACACGGAACCCCTTTCAAAAAATCAGAGAGAAAACCTTCCCTCTTGCAGTCCCAGAACAAAACAGACCAGTGCAACAAAGTCCGAAATTCTCCCAAATTCCCCAAAAGTACAGTATTCAAATTACAACTGACAACAGTGCCCCCACACGGCGTTTTGATGTACTGCCAAATCCTTCATCTCGTCATTTTATTGCAACGATACAGTCGTGATTTTGGGAATAAATTCCTAATTTCATTCAATAGAGTTGTGATTTCTCATTTTCTAATTTCTCTATTAAATGGATTAAAACTGGAGTATGCGACCAAACGTTTGCTTGTACCACGGATGAAAAACGGAACTAACCGGAAGTCAGTTTGGCTAAAGCCGACGTGCGCCGAACACTGATCTAAAAAAAAAAAAAAAAAAAAGACTGGAAAACTAAAGTCGCCATCCGCCATCTTGATACTCCCAAAACAACCATGGCGACCTGTGCAGCCAGTTTCGTGGTTGTGAGAAAACATTCCACAGGTAAATTAGAAAGATTTACTTTGACACTGTTAAAGTGTGTTTGTAAAGATTTTTTATATATATTTTCTGATGACTTTAATTCACTTGAACAAAGTTTTATTTCCGGTTGTTGCTGTCCACTGTTCACTCTCTGCTTCACCATTAGAGGCCGACGGTTTTTCGTGAAAAAGCGATGTAAATATTTTCCCAAACTTCATCAGTGGATCAGCAAGAAAACACATTTTCTGTGAAATTTTTGACGAATTTCAGAATACAGAACTCTGCAAATTGAATTTGATTTTCAAGTCTGACGAAAGAAGTTTTAATTTTGTCTGAAATAGGACGTCGCAGAGACAACAAATGAACAATGCGTTTAGCGTGTATTTCCCCATTGCGAGTCCTTATTTCCAAAAATATATCTAACTGACTGACTTAAAATTGAATGTTTTATGACAAAAAAATCCTTACTTTTTTGTTATGATGATAGTGCTTCACAGCATATTTTGGCAAAAGTTAACATGGCCCCTAGGTAAATATGCAAGCTTTCTTGGTCATCACCGTGTCTTTCCTTTGCACTTACCCTTTTTTTTGGCCTACCAAGTGGAATTAAAAATCCTTCACGTTACCAGAACTGAAAAAATGTCAAGCTCACGCGAGCAATTTTAATTCTGCATGCCAAATTTTGAGAAAAACCGCGGCATAATCCAACACGTTTAGAGAGTACCAAGACGGCGGCCAACTGGCTTCAACCAATCGACATACCGCTCGATGTGTATGCGCTATCCAGTCTTTTTTTTTAGGTCAGTGGTGCGACCCTCTGAGTGGAATTTTTTTTTACCTTCCTTTACGCCAGCATGTAAAAAAATGTCAGCATTTTGGATGGATCATGCCCGCAAGCCTCACGAGGAAAAGCGGGAAACTTGTTTTTGTGCTGTGTCGTTGGCCGCTACGATTGCCCGGTTGAGCGAAAGGGATCATTTCAATTTGGCCTAGAATGGCAGCCCGCATTGACACTGCCAAAAACATCGGACTGTGAAAGCAATACAAATAGCAGATTTCTGACTCCTGACAAAATACAGCGTCGACCCAAAATTATATTTAAAGTTGTGATGATCATGACGTGATAATCTCTGCGGTTTGTTGAATTTACAAGGCGGCTCAGACATTTCCACCGAGCTGTAATCCGAATCTTATCGTGCGTTGCTCACTTTGGATTTGGGACGAAGGCGTCGGGAAATGTGGGTCAGCCTCAGGCGAACTCCCCCAAAGCTTTTTTAGGACAGTCGTGACAGAAAGATGGAAAAAGAAAATGCTTGCAGAAGGAGGAGAAACCAAACAGACCTGAAATTATGCAAATTTGACTTTTGGACAGCTTGTACACGCATGAAGAGCTCAAATGCAATAGCAATAGCAGACATCTTTTTTCATCATTTTTTTTGGGGGGTGAATTCAAAATGTGTGTGTGTTTTTTTTTTTTTTTTAAATAAGTTCTATTTTCCAGGTTAGGGTATTCAAAGTAAATATAAATTGAAGTGTTTTCACATTAGTAGGAAACTACATGCGTACCGAAGAAAAATAAATAATAACAAAGTGTACTCGAACACCCTTGAAGCAATCTCGGTTCCTCGGTACTTAAGTTTAACTTGAAATGTGTTTCTCAGCCCACTATCTGATCAGCTAGGCTGGGTGAAGATCCAGAGACGCTTTCAAAAGCTGGCCGGACACATGCAAAATAAGCCGCTTCCGGAATGGGTGTCAGAGTAGAAGGGTAAGCATAGCTGCATGGTCTTTACAGGGGCACTTGCTTTTATATCCCATCCACCCAGCCATCCATCCATTTTCTTTGCCGCTTATCCTCACGAGGGTCGTGGGGAGGGCTGGAGCCTATCCCAGCTGTCGACGGGCAGGAGGCAGGGTATACCCTGAAGTGGTCGCCAGCCAATCGCAGGGCACATAGAGACAAAAAGCCGCACTCACAATCACACCTTCGGGCAATTTAGAGTGTCCAATTAGAGTTGCATGTTTTTGGGATGTGGGAGGAAACCGGAGTGCCCAAAGAAAACCCACGTAGGCACGGGGAGTACATGCAAACTCCACACACGCGGGGCTGGGATCGAACCCGGGTACCAGCTGGGCTACTGTGCCGCCTATATATCCCATTTTATTTTAAATTTGAAATTTTATCATTTAGTTCATTTATTCATTATCATTTTATATTTTATTTTTATTTATTATCCTATTTTATATCGTTTTAATACAGTAGCAGCCCTTGTAGACAGCGCATGTCAGTTTGTATCAATCGCAATTGTCCATTACTGCCACCTACAGGAATGGAGTGGAACTCTTTTCATCCCCAACATCATCAATTTATCAATGAACTCGATTCGATGTTTTGGTTTATTTGACCTTGGCGTGGATCCACAAACATTCTAAAGTGGACTGAACTGGAACTGGTTAGGTCTCGAAATCTTTGATTGCATTTCAATCTCCACTTAGGCAGGAAAACCAAGTGGACATCTGTTATGATAGCAACAATAGAATACTTGATTTGCTGCTTATGAATTATGAATCGTTACAGACAACAAATACGTCACTCTCTCTGGAATAATCAATCTATCACTCATGTTATCCATCCATCTCCATCCATCCATTACCCAAGCCACTTATCCGAACAAGGGTCGCGGGAGAGCCGGAGCCCAACCCAGCTCGCATCGGGCGAAAGACGGACTACACCCTGAACTGGTCGCCAGTCAGTTGCAGGGCAGATATCGACACCGTCAACTGAGCGGGAATCGATCCCACGCTGCCCGCACCAAAGTCAGGCGTGTGTACCACGACACCATCACTGACCCTGTACCCCTAATATGTGTTAAAATATTGCGAAATATACCATATATTGTAAAATAACAATAACAATGATGCATATTAAACGTTTTTAATCAAGAGCCCACAAAGCTATAACGTTTAAAATATAAAAATTTTGGAAATGGTATTTCACAAGCCCACGGGTACTTTATAAAAATACATTTTAACCGGCGATAGAAAGAGCCCAGTGAGTATTCGCCCCCTCGCAACCACACAGGGGTCGTCGACGGGGTCACCAACGTGGCGTCCATTCTTTCACGTCAGAGAGGGGGAAAAAAAACCACCAACTCACTGTTGCCTGGCAACATTTTATCCCAACACAAGTGAAGTGATGGCAACATCCACCAAACGCGAGTGCCGCTCGTTACGTTGAACGCACCCCAGCAAGGGGGTGACGACGTGTTACGTGGGCGTGAGACCACCGAGACAGAAAAACGTGAAAATCCTCAAAAAGTAAAATACTGGGCAATCCAAAGATTCAAATACTGCACAACAGTCCGAATTGGATTTGGTGCTTGCAGCCATTACTCTAATCCTCGTTTTCCAGCAACATTAATGAGCTTGCGTGTGTGTGTGTGTGTGTGCGAGCGGGTGGGTGGGTGTTTGTGTGTGTGTGCGTGAGTTGCAACCACGTGACCACAAAAAAATGATTTGCGGCTGAACTGGATTTGATCCAACTGTGAATTTCTGTGAAAGCGAAAAGCTGTCTGGGTTGCTGATCTGTCAGGAAGGGGGATTGCAGGGGGGTAGGGAGGGGGGGGTCATAGTTCAATCAGGAGACCATACGGCCCCCCGCAACAAACGACAGGATGGAAACTGACACCTGGACTCAGAAGATACTGATGGATCAAGGAAATTGATTGCTCAATATGGAACGGCAATCATTTTCCCGTTTCAATCAGCGGCCCATCAAGAATGAAGCGGATTTGTGTATTAACGTGTCGTTAAATAGTTAATAGCATCTGGACCTTACGTCAGCCTTTTCAGCCGCCTAATAATCCCATAATCATTTGTACATTCAGGCGCATGATTATGAGCATTGTGATAATAATAATAAGCAATACTGCACTTTTCCGGGTGTTGCAGCTTTGGGTGAGGAAAAAAATGTGCGATGAGGGCACCCTTTCAAACTGTAATAATAAACGTGTTGTTAAACAAAATGGATTCCTGAAACCGTCGCTCAAAACTGAATATTATCATATCTGTCAATGTATGATCAGATTGCGTAGATTTAACGGATCTTGTTGTACAACCCGGACACGTAGGGGAGAGAAAAAGTACATTTTAATTTGATTCAATTGCATACAGTATATGATAATAAAAGGTTCCCTACTAACTTTTTCTTGTATTTGGGATGTAATATTGGGCCTATGGTGACTTTTTGAACATGTGAAATATGAATTAAAATCATCCACGTATTCCTGAATTCTAAATATTTTCTGACATTTCATTGAAATAAGGTCCTTCAAATTTCTTCAAGTTTATCTACATCACTCGTGAAGATCTCCGGGTCTTCTACACGGAGGCAGCCAATCAGAGGAAAGGGGTGGTCCGAACCAAATATGGACAAAGTGGATACAAAAGTGGTTCAAACAGAAGTAGCTGTCAGAGGGGACTTTTCTGGACTTCAGAATGACAAAAATGTTATTTACACTTTTATATCCATTCCTTGATAGACAGTCACACTATGGAAATCTAAATTCAGAGGGCCGTTATGACTGTGAAATCATAAAAATCTCTGACCACCTAATCATATTTACACATGGAATTTATGAAGTAGTGTTGGAATCATGAATCAAAAGAAGGGATTTTCAACTATTGTTGATGTTTGGAAACACAAAAATGCTTGCAATATTTCAATATTGTCATTTGGGATATGACAATAGGAAATGTTGGCGCAGATTTGAGCAAAAATCGTGGAAGTTGTTACACATGATTTGCCTCCGCGGGCCACAAAAAAAAAAAATCATGTGGCGGGCCAGATCTGGCCCCCGAGCCTCGCGTTTGACACCTGTGCTCTACATTGTCCCTAGGTGTGATTGTGAGTGCGGATGTTTGTCTCTGTGTGCCGTGCAATTGGCCGGCAACCAGTTCAGGGTGTACCCTGTCTCCGGCCTGATGACGGCTGGGATTGGATGCAGCACTCCCGTGCCCCTAGTGAGGATAAGCAGCTCAGGAAATGGATGAAATTTCGAGTCTTCAACTAACCTACCGATCACGTTTTTGGTTTACTTGGAGAAAATCAACATGAGCACAGTGAGAACATTCAAACTCCACAGAGGGTGGCTGGATTTGAACCCGGGTCCTCACAACTGTGAGGCTTATGTGCCCACGAGTCGCCCACTGTACAATATAATCCATCCGTTCATTTTCTTTTGCCACTTATCCTCACGAGGGTCGCGGGGAGTGCTGCATCCAATCCCAGCCGTCATCAGGCCGGAGGCGGGGTACACCCTGAACTGGTCGCCAGCCAATCGCAGGGCACACAGAGAATAACATCCGCACTCACAATCACACCTCGGGACAATGTAGAGCACAGGTATCAAACGTGAGGCTCGGGGGCCAGATCTGTCCCGCCACATGATTTGCTGCACTCACAATCACACCTAAGGGCAATTTAGAGTTTCCAATTAATGTTGCGTGTTTTTGGAATGTGTGAGGAAACCCACGCAGGCACGGGGACAACATGCAAACTCCACACAGGCGGGTCCGGGATTGAACCCGGGTCCTCAGAACTGTGAGGCCAAAGCGTTTACCAGCTGATCCACCGTGCCGCCCTGTACAATACAATCCACTAAAAATAAATCACTTTTCTATTCTGCTAATCCTATAAAAGGCAGACTCCACCCTGGACTGGTCGCCGGTCAACCAAAAGGCACATACAAGTCAATATTACCAACGCTGTATTTTATCATATTCCATGACTTAGTCTTTGACTTGACCCGAAATGATTATAATGATAATTATTGGTCCGGCAATTTTAATCACTGTGGAATATTATGGATGAAGTACTCAGCGCATGGCAGAGAAAGGACCTGGGGGTGGGGGAGGAGAGGTGAGGGTGGGGTGGGGGTCCGGGGTCAACACAGCCCCTCATATTTAATGCGGTGTGACAGATGGGTTTCTATTTGCAATGGGAATAAAACGGGGTGTCGAAAAACAGGATCAGAAAAGAGGACGGCCATCAAGGATTCTGCTCCACTTCTACAAATGAAATCCAGCCCACCGCTATCAACACCCCCCCGCCCCCGCCCCACATCCTCCAGTGCCCTTCACAAGGAAAATCATCATCAGAAATATGATGACATTTGTTTTGTTTGTTTTTTTTCAAAAATGAATAAAACCAGGACGATAAATGATGCGCCTTACCTCGGCGGTGTCCTCTACGGGCCACGGCAGACGCGAAGGATCCGAGGATGGAGGAGGAGGAGGAGCAGGTGCAAGGATGCGCAGCGACGCCCAGAACAAAACACATCCACAAAACGCTCATTTTCATCTTTAAAAATCAAAAACGCGTCCCAAACGAGAGAAGCGGCGCAACGTGGAGCTCACCCGTCTTGACCGGAATCCGGCTCTTGTATCGGATGCTGGCCGTCATGTCCACCGCTCGAGTAGATGCGCCCGGCTCGGATGCCGCACACACGCACGCACGGAGCAGGCGAGGGAGCGAGAGAGAGAAGGAAGGGACCAAAAAAAAAAAGAAAGAAAGAGGCCGAGCAGGTCCGGATCCAAGCCGCGCCCATTGCAAAGCCTCAGCCAACCGGGTGCAAGCCGGAAGTGGAGCGAAAGACGACGTTTTCTTTCGCTACTCAAGATAAAAAGAGACTGGCTAGCGCCTACACATCGAGCGGTATGTCGATTGGTTGAAGCCAGTTGGCCGCCATCTTGGTACTCCCAATATGTGTTGAGCACTTGGCTTACAGGTTGGATTGTGGTGGGGCTTTTCCTCAAAATTTGGCATGTAGAATTACAACTGGTCGTGTGAGTTTGACATTTTTTTCAGTTCTGGTAACATGAAGGATTATTAATTCGACTTGGTAAGCAAAAAAAAAAAAGGTTCATTGCAAAGCAAAGACATAACACCGTGACTACCAAGAAACCTCACATATTAATAACTTTTCTCAAAATACACTGTGAAGCACTATCATCATAGATATATTTAGGGAAATAAGGACTCGCAATGGGAAAATACATGCTAAACGCATTGTTCGTTTGTTGTCTCTGCGCCGTCCCATTTCAGACAGAAAATGTAAACTTCTTTCCTCGCATTTGAAAATCAAAATTCAATTTGCAGTTCTGTATTTTGAAATTTGTCGAAAAAATTTCACAGGAAATGTGCTTTCTTGCTTATCCACTGATTAAGTTTGGGAAAATATTCACATCGCTTTTTTTCAGCCAATAAAATTTAAGCGGAGAGTGAACAGTGAAGAAAAAAAAAAGTAAACAAAACTTTGTTCAAGTGAATTAAGCTCATCTGAAAATAAAAAAAAACCTTGACAAACAAACTTTAACAGTGTCAAAGTAAATCTTTCTAACTTACCTGTGGAATGTTTTCTCACAGCCACGAAACTGACGATTAACACACTTAATCGCTGTCACTGCACAGGTCGGCATGGTTGCTTTGGGAGTATCAAGATGGCAGATGGCGACTTCAGTTTTGGTGGCCAATGAACCATCCAGTCTTTTCTTTTCTTTTTTTAGATTAGTGGTCAAGATGTTGGAACAGTTTTGAGCACACGAAACACAACAAATACAAAACAAAAAACACACGTTCTTCCCTTGAAAAAGCGCAAATGTACTTTAATAAAGTAACAATCATACGAATACGCATTCAACACTAGATTTATTGTGTACAATTGTGTCAACATGCTTTCATCTTTAGTTTAAGGTCCATTTTTATCGTGAGATGTGCGTCACATTTTATCTGTTGGTATCTTTTATTAACTGTAGACTTCGTACTTGGTTCGGCATTGAGGATAAGCGGTTTGCAAAATGGATGAGTGGGTGTTTTTTCTTTTTTGTAAATCTCAGATGACAAACAGTGAGGCACTGACACCAGTCAGATTTGTACACTTGAAGTATGAGCCGCAGAAATCCATTAAATTAGCAGCCCTGAAATAATAATTTGGTGAACTGGTATTTTTTTAACCTGCAATAGAGCTCGTCCACCTCCGTCATAAAATCACACGACGTTTGTTTACGTCGCCATATTGCCAGTCAAACAAAGCATTGTTCAATGCTAAGTCGCTTGTAGACGACACGGAAATATGTCTTATAGCACGACGGCCAGAGTCTTGTCCGATACGTTAGACATGTAGAAGGTGATCATAAATGAAGATACGTGGAAAAATGAGAGACACTTGGCATCGGGGACCCGTATTTAATGCTGAAGTCGATGTTTTCGCTGATAAGAAATTGGACTGTTAATTCGCTTCCGCTTGTCTTGGACAACTGGCTCTACACGTGGATCTGGTGAATAAGTCCTCGATATTCACACGGAAGAGTTTGAAAGCGTAGAAGAGTCTGGACGCATACAAATACTTTGTTGCTGGATCCGTTCTCAATCAGGAATAAATCCCACCGAGTAACGGTTTTGACGGCTCGTGAACGCAGAAGCGTTCGGCCACACATTAACCGTTGCCGGAATCCATCGATCGTTTCAGCTAATATTCAATACGTGTAAGAGCCTAAATATAGTTTCTGTTCTTCAAATATTTTCAGTCAGAATAATTAGTGAAATAATTTCAGTAAGTTTTAATTATGTGATTATTATGTTTTAATTATGTGATATATTAATTATGTGAATTGGTAATTGTTTATTATATTATTATCATTATATGTATGCTGTGGATGACGAGTATAATGCATTCTGTGATAGAATTAGGATTTGAGGTTTGCTACATAGTTGATGCGTTGTGATGACGTATTGAACCAGAAGAACGAAGGTTAGACGAAAAAAGACGGACAGTGGAAATATGCCCGGAGGGGTGAAATAGTTTTTTGACCGTAATTATGAATATCATTAACATCCATCATCATCCGCAATGCTCATTTTCTTTGTATTTTTGTTCATTGACCTGGATTTCCTGTTCCCATGCGATGTGGAAACAATTTTATTGACTTTATTTTTACAGTTTGAATTTGAGTAGACAGTTTTCTTTCACCAAACCAAACTGCGTCATGGATTACTTTTGTTTCCTCTTTTTTGGTGCAAGTAAAGAAGGAATGATGCGTCAAGATTAGCCCGTTTTGGAAACTACCATACACACCGATATTTAAATAAACGACCCCTGGTTTTACACAAATTCGCATTCATTAACTAAGATTGGAAAATAAAAGAGGACAGAGTCCTCTCCACGGCATGTACATGGAAGCGCAACGGATCTCTATTTTGAGGCTTATTAATATTCTCAAGTCAACCAGGATATTGTATTGAATCGATGGCAACAGAACTTCTCCGGTCGCCTTGCAACAAATTTGGCCTCTCATCTGAAAAGTCTCGCGAATCGCCAGCGATGTTTGGGGCCCCTCGAGATCCCGAGGCAATTGACCCCTCCGTGCAGGGCACTTAACCCCGCCTCCTGAAGTGACGTCACGCCACGTGCGCTGACATAAGACAAACAGTAAAAATGGCAAATACAATACAATACATTCCGAACTGAGACAGACTCCCTGCTTCTGATTTCATTCAAATCACCGATATATTATAGATTCTAAATACAATACATTCTTAACTCAGAGAGACGCCATGCTTCTCATTTCATTCAATCGTTCACACGTAGCAATGTTTTGCTAGCGAAGAACGTCTCATTCATTTATACGAGACGTGTATTGAAAATCCAATATAGGGCATATCTTCGTGCAAACACCGTCTGGTTAAGCTTCTGGCCGCGAGCCAGCAAGAAATCAATACGTTTCTGCAGTCCGATCATCGCTCAATATCGCTCAACAAAGAATAAGTGTGTTAATCGTTCACACGTAGCAATGTTATGCTAGCGAAGAACTTTGAATTCATTTATACGAGACATGTATTGAAAATCAAATATAGGGCATACCTTCGTGCAAACATATGTGTTCCGGTTGATATTAGATGGATTTAGTTGATGATGAGGTCTTCCACAAAGTTTGATCCATGGAAGGCATTTTTCGTACTGGGTCTTCGGTTTTGGAAAGGGTACGAATGGAACTCCACCAACTAGCCTTTCAGGATACCTGTCGTCACGATTACAAAGTCCGTGACTACACCTCTTAACCATATCTTTTGTTAAATAACCCAAATACGCGATAAAACGCTAACAAAACCTATACTGGACCATGCAATGTTGTCTGAGAAAATGGCGGGAGCAAAAAGGGGCTTTGGTTTATGCAGATCTCTGGCCTCTGATTGGTCAGCGACGCGGATTGCGCAATAGCCACAGAGGGGTCAATTGCCCGTGTTTGCCTCCTGGTCGTCCACCTAACCCTTCAAAAGAAACACTTTAAGCCAACAACAGACAAGATGAGCACTTTGAGAATCCGTTTAATAAAAAGTCGCAAGCAAGAAGAGAAATCAAATACAACCTGATGGCTCAATGAAGACTGCCAAATTCTCCTTTGGCAAAGTCCTTGAAGTACTCATGAACAGGCAAGTTATCATCTGCCTCAGGCAACTGGAGCCCCCACACAATCACAGACATCTTGCTTTTGTCTCACAGCAAAGAGAAAACAGTATCAGAACAAGGTCTGCTTTCCTATCTTTGCTCTAAAACAAGACTGAATGAGGTTGGAATTGAAGTACAAAGAGATATATTTTTTAACCAATAATAATAATAAAAAAACGATATTGTGCAATAACAATAAACATATTCGCTAAAGTAATACCTCCGTCATACAAACAAGGATTATTACCATTGTAAAGGCAGACATGTTTGGATCTCATTAAGTTGTGCTTTTTGTGTATTTATTCAGAAGAATAAACAAGCACAACAGTCACACGTTAAGGAACAAAGATGCTCACTGACAAAGGAAATACAACAAACAATTGGAAGTAGAAATATGTATTCTGTAAACAAACTTATTGCAGTGGACGTATACCTAATCAGTCACGGTTAATGCGTGTACATTTTGGTTAACAAGTAGACATTTGCATGGCAGTATAAAATACAACTGAATGGCACATCAGTGATGACACGTGAGTACACAAAAAAAAATTTTCACATGAAAATGGAAAATTGAATACAGTACAGCTCATTTGGCCATGAGCAAAAGTCCAAAAAGCGGCACCTTGACCTCTGAATGAATTTAATTCATTTTTTGACCAGAATCACTCAAAATACCAAATTTAAATCAATGGAAATTCCCTTTCCAGCCTCTAAAAATAAACCAAAAAAATGGAGACAGACTACATAAGCGTGTTTGCGGAGTGAATTCGGAATAGCTGTTGTGGGGTCAGTCGGAAGTCGATGTACCACTGGAGTGAAAATTGAGACTTGAGCAAAATGAGCTTTTTTTAGTGAAAACATTGACGTCATACGCCTCATAAGTACAACTGTAGTAGCAGCATGTCGCTTAAAAATAACACACAGCCGGTTTATTTTTATGATTATTATTGTATAGTGTCCTTAGAAATTTTTACGGATGGAAAGCAGAAAAATGACATCATGCTCATGCTGTCCTGTGTGACATGAACAGGAGCAAACGGTTAGCTTTCTGCCGACAGCTGTTGTCATAGAAAGTCCCACAATTGGCGGGCTATTATTCAGATATTATTAAGACTGAACAGAAAACATTTTGGTAAACGTGAGCGTCATCGTACCTGATTATCTGGCAGCCTGACAGATCCTAATGTAAAGGTAATGATGAAATCCATCGGTACATTTTAATTCAATGTAAAGCCATGGAGAAAACTACAGCATGAACACAAACAAACAACAACAAAATATAAAGTAAAGAGTCACGCACTGATGGCAAGTAAGGCAATATGGAAGGATAAGTGAGATATGGAGGTGCAGGCAACTGGATCCTAAAAATTTTTGCAGGTTGTACAGTATAGGGTGACAGCATTGTGTGTGTGTGTGTGTGTACGCGTTTGGTTTCACTCGTCGGATTTCATCTTCATCTGCGCCTGCATCTGAGCGATCATCTCTTGCATGCGTCTCAGCTGAAGGAAAAGGGAGACAAACAACGACAATACAAGTTGCTACTAACTTGGACATGGACGATAAATACCCGGCTCCAAAAAATGTATACACACTTTAAATAATTGTAAACGTGATGTTTATTGTAATTTCAAATACTTTTTAACGTGTAAAACAAACGACCATCATTATTTAAAGTGTGTATATATATATTTTGGGACACCCTGCAAATAGAACATTTTGAAAATTACTGCATGGGTACCCAGTCAAAGCTCCTGAGCTATTTATCGCCATCTTGTGAGAAACTGTGGGAACTACACAAGGTACAAGTACAAATAGGATGTATGTATTTATCTATTATTTACTGACTTTAAAATATTTTATTAGTCATAGGATTTAAGAAATTAAAATATTTATTTCATTTTGGTTGTATAGTTTGATTCTTTTCAATTTTTATTTTTTAACTTTAATCATATAAAATAATTGCTTGTTAAACCAATGTAAAATTAAAGTATTACACCTATAGTACACATAAAAAAATGCAAAAGTTACAAAAATAATTTATTCTGTACAAGAACATTTTTTAAAAAAGGTGCCATTGGTAAAGCAGATTAAAACAGGTAGTCCATAGATGAATGATAGTTTTTAATGTGTATTATATATTAATTATAAAAAAAATTATAATTTAATTTGTAATGCTATAATTCAATTCAAACAAAAACACTGTATAATGTACTGGAACTATACACACAGACACGTACATATATATAAAATCTATATATTAGTAACTAACAAGTAATTCCAATTTATCTAGACAATCTTCTTTTAAAAATGTACCTTCAAGATCAATTTTGTTTGCTTCAAGTATTTAGCCCAACATTGCTGTGGAACGCAAATTCATATTTCTGATCAAATCTTGTCACCGTTTTATGCAAAACGCAGACTTAATTGATGTGAATCAAGGATGTGTACGTCGTTGACATTGTTCTAACTTTCTTTGATGCATTTCAACAACAACAAAAACTATACAATAAAGCTTTGGATAACAAAAAGGGGGCCACTCTCTGTGGATTTCTTTTTTTTTTTTCCCCCCCCAAATCATTCCCACCATAAAAGTGGGCCAGGACATCCGGACAGGAAGTGAGGGTCATAACCTGTTCGCCGTGTACAATATTCTTTACAAAGAGCCGTGATTCCAGCCGGCTGCAAACAGGATCATCAAGCGCAATTAGGAAGGAGATCGTCGGCCAACCGTGTGCACGCTCCACAGGCCAAATGCATAAACGTGACGTGCCCAAGATAACAAACTGATTTGTGTGCGTGTGTACCTCTGCCTCTTTCTGGAGCAGTATCTGGTCTTTATCCATCACGTCCTCATCCACAGCCCTACAGGGAACCAAAGATTCCAGGATCAAACGTGGAAGAGGGGAGGGCAGCTCCTCCGGGGTGTCACTTGCCATCAAAGCCTCTTACCTTCCGGCTCTCTTCAGCCTCTCCGAGCGGAAGTTCTCGTAGTGCAGGTCTTGGGTCACCTCCTGCAGGTCTTGCATGTGCGTCCTGCAACGAGGACACGACACGCTGCAAATTTCTAAAGCCGCCGGGAGAACCCGAAGCCTTTGGGTCAGCTTCAAGGGACTCACACGAGCATGGTGCGGAGCTTGAGGAAGTCATTGTGCTCGGGGTTTTCCACTTCCACGACCCCCCACGGGTACAGGCGACCGCGGATCTTCTTGCCCTTTACCTCGATCAGCTGGTTGGAGCCAATCACAGCAAAGGGAATGCTGGCCTGGGAAGAGAAGATCGAGGACCATTTAAATACCACCCGTCACTCATCTGATTATTCGCTTTGACTTGCGAGCAAGGCTTCAAGATATGAGCTGGAACAGATTGATGGTATTTCCATTCTTTTCAATGGGGAAACATGATTTGAGTGTTTTCAACAAACTGAATTTGTAAAATAATCAAGGCACCATTGCATTTACCTTTTGGGACATTTTTCTTTGGTTGTGTGTCTTCAGATTATTGTTATTATTTTTAAATCTAAAATATGGGCCGCAATTCTCGATCTACAGAGCGGACCTGGTTATGAGCATCGATACACAGAATAAGTTGAACACTAGTGCGGCGCTAGCGTTAACGCCGCGGTAGCGCTAAACTCTGTTTACCGAGGCCAGTAACCAGGTGTGCTAACGCTAGCGCCGCGCTAATGCTAGTACCGTGCTAGCGCTAAACTCTTTCTGTGTACCGAGGCTCGTAACCAGGCGCGCTAACGGTAGTGCCGCATAAACTGCAGGGTTGAATGAGTGTGAAAAATGTAGGCTGGAAATTACGGTGCCAACACAGCTCTAGCTGAACCGACAGCATCTATGGTTCAAGACATTATTTGATTGACAACCAACTCCACACAAATAGACACAAATCTTAAATCAATTGATCCTTATGTCTGGACCTCGTTAGTACAGCTTGGTTCCAATTTTGAAAATTGCACCACACCAAAGTGTGCTGGTTTCATAAATTCATAAATCCAAAGCAAGGAGTTTTAGCATATTTCCCCCGCTTGTCCCTTTCACAATGCCTGGAAAGGTCGATATTGTTGCATCTTTTTTCAATGTCACTGTTCTATTATAGGTGGCATGGTGGGTAAAGCGTTGGTCTCACAGTTCTGAGGTCCCGGGTTCAATCCTGGACCCGCCTGTGTGGAGTTTGCATGTTGTCCCTGTGCCTGCGTGGGTTTCCTCCAGGCACTCCGGTTTCGTCCCACATCCCAAAAATATGCAACATTAATTGGACACTCTAAATTGCCCCTAGGTGTGATTGTGAGTGCAGCTGTTTGTCTCTAAGGGCCCTGCGATTGGCTGGCAACCAGTTCAGGGCTCCGGCACTGCTCGCGACCCTCGTGAGGATGAGCGGAAAAGAAAATGGATGGATGTTCTATGATAATAAATGGGATGGACATAGATTAGGGTTGAAGACTTCCCACTGAGAAAGTTCTTTTGCGATGATCCGAGGTCACCATTATTTCAGCGTAGACACATTTGTGTTTTGTGGGTTGTAGCAATATTTTTGAAATGCAAATGATAGTATACACTGACATAGAATTTCATTTTTTCAAAATTTGAATTATCCTATTTTTTTACAACTAAGAAAAATCCTAAATCTGCCATCTCAAGAATTTAAGATTACATCAACATTCAAATTGATTAATATAAAAAATAGGTAGCATTTAGTCTTTTTAAAAGTATTTTGTTCATGACTATGAGTGTCATCTTTCATGTGAACTACCGAATTAAATTAACTTTTCAAGAATTCTGCAATATATTGTGACATGCTTGTGTGGCGTGTGAATGAACCTGAAGATTAACAGTATCACCAGCAGGGGGAGACATAGTCACAAAATGCCCACACTTACTTTCAAGACTCTGGTCTGCTCCTTGAACTCCTCATCCTCGTCAGAGTCGGCATCAGGTAGTTGATAAATTCGAATTCCGTGCTCGGCGATCTCGTCCAGAATCTGAAATGGAGGAAAAAAAATAAAATAAAAAAATAAGAGTCAGCTGCCTGGGGTCATGACCCCTTAGCGAACGCTCCCTCTTTAATCCTTCTGTGATCATAGTCAAATCATATGTGGAAACCTCCCCCAAAATCTTTAATAAAACGAATACTCTAAGGAACACCTACACATCCACGCTCAAACAGAAGTCTTTGTTTTAGGCACGCTGGCTCTCGTGGTGAAAATACAGCTGGAGTCGAGCGCCGTAAACCGAGGAGGAGGAAGCCTGACGGACGGCCCGATAGGTGGGTGGGAGCACACATGCATGTTGTTGCGCCAACACGATTTAAAATTACTGTAAAATCCCCGTGGAGGACACGAGCGTGGAGACAGAAAGGGGGTGGCGGGTGAAAAAGAACTCGCCCGTGTGCACGTTTCAAATATAAACCGAGTCATAAAGAGCGAAGTTCTCACAGTCTTCCATTGAAAGGCCGCCGAGGGCCCAGACATGTTTGAACAAAGGGGCTTTCTTTACCCTGACCATGGGACACATGTCAGTATTTATTATTCTAAACATCAAGGCAGCATTTGTCTTTTGTATTTCCAGGAGTGTATTGTATTGTTATGTAACGGAGCCAAGAAACGTCAAGCTTCGTTTTCCTGACTTTTGGGGCCACTTTCATGTCGGGGAGAGTATAAAGGGAGAGCGGTGAGTCAGCTCCGATCCCGGGAAGTGACAGCAGGTTTTCCTACTGAGCGCAGCTCCTGTTTGCACACTTGTTATGGCTAAAGCTTGTTTTCTCAGTGAGGCATATGTGCATCGCGTACGTGTGTGTGGGCGGGAGGGTCGCCTATTGTTGTGGGGCAGATGTAAAAACAAACAACGCTTCGGAGAGCGTGACACAAGACCGGGGGCTTCTTCTCGACGCCTCCAACATGGACGGCGGACGTACAAGAATTCGGTTCAGGCGGCGACTGGACAGTTTCTACTGCACTCGGTGAGAAAATAAATGCTTCACACAATGGCAGGAAACAAAGAAACAAACGACAAGCCTTCAGTACAGTAAGTAGTTCTACGCGGATTTGATTGGATTCATCGGTGCTGTTTTTGATATTTTTTATCTGCATCCAAAGACGGCGTTAAATCCCAACAATTTTCCCCACACTTGATTATTGTGTCCCAAACAAAACAAAAGATGCAACAGATGGAGCAGAGATGAGCTTGTCTGTACATTCAAATATTCAGGGGGTCCTCAGTTCCATTGCGGTAGTAAAGTCACAATTAGAGTACATAATTGTATGAAAAAGCCAGAACTATAAAACAAATGAAAAAGAGGAAGTACCAGAGTCCAACGACATTCTTACTTCACAGTGCAAACTGCTTGAAACCTCGTAATCTTCATCAACTAAGGACCTCCACTCATCAATCACTAATCATTCTTCAAAATGTATGACAATACCAATGTCCATGCAGGAAGCTTCTCCCACTCCCTTTAAATGAACTTTTTTTTTTTTTTTTTTTAAAAAACATGATATATAGCTGTTGCTTTGTCTCCATACTGTTGTCTTCTGATTTTAGAAAATAGTATTAGAGGCTTTTGAAAGTGTTTTCTGGCTTTCCTGCCCTTGAATGTTGCCAGTATTGGAAAATGTATAATGTTAAAAAAAAGCATGAAAAAGTTCAAACGAAGCTTTTACTCTTTTGCTTTCTGTTTTCAGTGGCAGCGTATCTCGACGCCAGTTGGGCGTGAATTAAATGCGCCAGTTAAATGAATTTTGCTTACAGTAGGTCAAGATAGCAACACACTCACACACTGATAAGCATCATACATCAAATTCGAAATGACATTTTTTTTTTATTCATCATGCCCATTACCTATTTGAGAAAAAAAAAAAAGAATGCCATGAAAGAAGACAAATAATCACTACTCTGCCCAATACTGAGCTGTTGCATTTTACTCATTGTGAAAAACATGCACTACAATGTAGTATTTATAGTACCTTATCAACCATGGTTCCCAGAAGCCATCTGATTTATGTAAATCCCTGTTGATTGCTCATTTGATAGTCAACTTCCTCATGACGTTCCCATTGCAGCCTTTGAGATCACACACTTTAAAAATGACCAAAGTAAAGTAATTTCCGGCCTTTAAGCCACATGCTTTCAACCCTGCGGTTTATCCGGTGATCCAGCTAATTTGGGCATTTTTTCTAACGGCCGCAAGGTGCACTCGAGCGGAAAAGGTAAGAGTGAGATCGGTGGAATATATGTGCCGAGGAAGTGACTTTTACCGACCCTGCTAGCGTGTTACTGCTGTATCTCAGTGATTTTTACCAGCATAATTTTTTTTAACCGGTCCCGTTAGCACGGTGGCACTAGTGTTAGCGTGGCGGTGCTAGCATTGGGGTTAGCGCGGCGGCGCTAGCGTTAAACTCTCTTCCTGTTGCTTCATAATAATAGCGACAGATCGGCAGGAGTGTTTGAGTGATTTTTACGTCTAATCCGGCTGTATTATTTTCGATGTTTAACTTGTCATATTTGATTTCTGCATGTTTTTGAACACCGGAGTTAGGATAGAACGCGCTTATTTAAACTATCGTTTCGAAGATTGTATTGTATTTTGTTCAATATTTTTGTAGCTTACATGCTGTGTGATTCAGACTTGTAGAAGAAGCTGTAGGACAGTGAAACGTATCGCGTGTGAGAACTGTTAGCAGATGCTATTTAGGAGCTATGAGCTAAACGTGTATTCTGTGCTGTTTACAGAAATAAAATAAACAACTTTAATATACTGCACAAAGAATTGGGTGACTCCATTCTTTAATGTGTAACACTAAACAGTAACTTAACCTCAACCTACCGCTTTTCTCTGGAGGTGGGTCTTGTCCCGCACCAACTCACCAAACACCATTTGTGAAGTCACCTAGTAGAAAACTTTTCCGTTGAACAAAGTTTTTTTTCTAAACAAATGCCCGTATTCACACCTGGCTGTGTATTTTTGCGCTCTCTCTCTAACTTTAAAATGCCGTCCAAACACAGTGCTTCGTCTGAACCTCCCGGGTAAGTTTCGACAGCAGTATCCTGTCATTATGGATGCCGGGTGATGCACACTAGAAAAACGAAAAACAAAAACTGATAAGGAAGAGTGTAGCAGCCGATCTGATAACGGTGGTACAAAAATAAAGCATTTCATCAGGATTGAGTCACATGGTTATGTGGACGACAGAAAGAACATTCCCCTCGGATGGGGAAAGAGAAACGAAATGAAAAGAGAAAGCAGTTTACCATGTTTTTTTTTTATAATTGTTGAAGAAACAATATTTTACTGGCTGATGATTTCAAAACTCGTTAATCATTTTTTGTGCAGCGTAATGTTTGGCCTATAAGCTGAGACTTTTTTTCCCCCCACACGCTTTCACCCCTGTTGTTTATGCAGTGATGAGGCTAATTTGTGCATTTTTTTCCTAACGGCCGCAAGGGGGCACTCGAGAGGATAAGGTGAGACTGAATATATGTGCCGAGGAAGTGACTTTTACCGGTCCAGCCCTGTTAGCGCCGCACTAGTGTGTAGCTGCCGTGACTCGGTGATATTTACCAGTATGCTTTTTTTTAACCGGCCCTGTTAGCATGGCGGTGCTAGCATTAAACTCTCTGTGTACCGTCTTGTGCTATGTGCTATCGTGTTGTTGCTATGTTAGGCTAAACCAAGGTATTAAAAGTTTGAAAACTCTTTCTGTGTACTGTCTTTCTTTGTAAATATCTCGTGTTTCAATGTGGGCAATTGCAGTTTTTACACGGCTGCGGCATATGTATGTACCAAATGCTATTTCCTTTACAAATGTACTCGCTGAGACTTGTAACCAGGTGCGCTCTGTAGGCCGGGAATTACATCATATGTAATTACTGCATCTAAAGCATACTTAATGACGATATAAGGTATGGATTCATAGTCATAACAGCCTTATTATGGAAACAATAACTTTTGTGACTTGCAATGGAAATTAGTTTGACATTTTAAATTATTGCAGACAATTGTATTTAAAAAAAAAAAAAAAAAAACATTAAAATTGAGTGGATGCGTACGTGTGTTGGGGTGGGTCTTGGCCCAAGTCTCGCAAATAGCAATTATTGTGTACTCCCCAGTATCCACTTTGCAACAGTGGTCTATTTTAAGGCAGCCCTAAGTCCCCTCTTAAATATAATTCCTTATCTCGCTCTGGCCAACAGTAAATACAGGAGGCCGTCCTTCCCTCCACCCTTGTGGAGTGTTGTGTGAATTAAGCAGGGCATTTTGGATGTTTAACGCATCATCGTTGCACAAACATGGGCCGATCTTGCCGAATCAAACTCCACAATGCGGTTGTTTGCAGGATAATGATACGTGCTCAGCAACATGTGGCAGGTCAAAAGCCGTGATACCTGTAATCATGAACAGGTGCCAGAATCGTTGCCGGCCTTTCCTCCAAACCCTTGTCGTCTCCTGCAGCTTGACTTAATCCCTCTTGCTTCACCGCACTCTCCTCCTTGTAGTTGTGTATTTTTGTTGGCGCACAAAAGTTGGCAGCGGGAGCCATCTTGATTTTATGACCATCCTGTGCAGCTACAAGACACCCTCCACCACCCACTCCCCCCCCCCCCCCCCCTCATTCTGAACTGTTATGCTTGGCTGTGCAACTCCACTCAGTGTCGTCAAGGCAGCAAACAATGCGCCCCGAGAGTCAACCTCAATATTAATTAGAAAAGGAAGCCTGAGCTTCTGGTTAACACCGTAGCTTAATAAGAAGTATTGTTTTCTGGAAAATTATCCATTTGGGCATTACGAGAATTATCTGGGTGGGGGCTGATATTTTCCAGCATAATGTAGTTTAATTCCAGTAGGAATGAGCCCAAAAATAGGGCTCTATGTAAAATATCTATACACAGATCTCGACATGGGGTGGGGTTGCGCAAGAGGCCAATAGCAAAAACTGTAATTATAATGGAAGCTCATCATTAAAACCATCACCCATTTAATCCTGCTGATGTGCAGAAGGAATAATATTTTCCTCCTTCTCACAAGATAAGCCTCAAAAACACCATGAACACCTTCTGAGGGATTACAAAATGTTGGACTCGGAAAAAGAGCGCAATAGGGGGTGTGACTGTGATAAACAGTGACCACACACACACACACAACAACACAGTTGAGATCAGTGTTGTTGAAGACAGAGCGAGCCTCCTTTGGCCTGGGCCACCACTGGGAACAATACTTGGAAGTCGAAATGAGCTCGGAACCTTTCTTAGGAAATCAACAATGCTGAGTAAGAGAGGGCGAGCGTGCGCGAGTGAGCAAAAATCCAACACACACACACACACAAAAAAAAAAAGCACACTTGAAGAGACGGAACTCAATCAAGCTTCACTAATTACTCTGTAAATGTACAGACAAGCTCTTGTTCTGTCTCCAAATGCACTTGCTGCTGAGGAATGTGCAACACAAAAGAAGTCAGGAGCAAAGTAAAAAAAAATATATATATAGCCCACTGAGAAGAGTGACTAAAAGTAACATTTATGTAACCTTCAAGCTATCCGCCAAGCTTCTGCGGCGCCGCTGTGGGGAAAAACGCTATGCATCACTTTGGAATGAACTTTATTAACATGCATCACAATGATGAAAAAAAAAAAAAATTGACTGAGTGCGTGCAGAGGTTATACTAGCGCAATTGAGCAGAGCTAGCAAGGAGTCAATAAATAAGGAGGTTCTTGGAGAAATTACAAACATATGAAAACTCAGAAAAAGAGAAAGAATGATATGTTTTTGTATGAATCAAATTTCACTGATTCATATCAGTGGACAGACATTTGCATTGCATGCTGCGCAGCCCACGGAAAACATGAATATGAATAAGACGCCTTTTCCACATTCTTGGTTTGCTATTTGTGTAGTCACATTTTTTGTGCTTTTTTTTTTTTTTTTAAATCTTGCTAAAGAAGACATTTTGACTGAAAAACTAACATCTTTACTGGGGAAGGAACTAAGTTTGCGCGAGCTTCTTAGTTGAAGTTAAAGACAACATTTTTCATCAATTCATCTGTAAGTGATTTATATTTAAGTAGATGTTTTTGATATCGCATCATGCATGTTAGGTTCATTGTAGACTTGATTGTCAATAGGTGTAAATACTAGTTTTAATGGAATTTCCATATGTGGTGGCACGGTGGCGCTTGGTGTAAAACGTTGGCCTCAGTTTTGAGGTGCAGGGTTCATTCCCGGCCCCATCTGTGTGGAGTTTGCATGTTCTACCCCGTGCCTGCGTGGGTTTTCTCCGGGTTCCCTCGCACATCCCAAAAACATGCATTAATTGGATACTCTAAATTGCCCCTAGGTGGGATTGTGCGTGCGCCGGTTGTCTGTCTCTGTCTGCCCTGCGATTGGCTGGCAACCAGTTCAGGGTGCACCCCGCCTCCTGCCCGTTGACAGCTGGGATAGGCTACAGGACTCCCCGCGACCCTTGTGAGGATAAGTGGCTAAGGAAATGGATGGATGGATGGATGGATGGTTTTCCATATGTGCTCAGTGACTGATTGACTGAGCCAGTTCCGGGTGTACCCCACTTTCTACTTGAGCGAGAAAAGGCTACAGGACATCGACAGTCATAATGAGGACAATCACTCTAAAACGCAGTCATTTAGTTAAAGAGTTTATTGGAAAACTCAAAGTTTTCAGTCCAATCCACAGCTGAAATATAACAGAGTTTCAATTTTATATTAAAAAAAAAAAAAAAAAAACTCCTGTGTTGTCAGTCCCCGAGATACATAACAAGTGTATGTCGGTAACCAGGAAACACTTGTCAAGCAAACTTGTCCCCGGGGGACTCTGTTTGAGGATGAAGGGGCCTTCAACAATACCTGATGATGAACTAGGGGTCGCGTCTCACAAAACTGGCTGCCACATTAATCTCCGATCTCGTGTTTTCTGGCGTCGAGTCTTGGGAAAAATAGCCGAAGGGGAGGAGCCGTACCGCAAGTGATTTTTGCATCTCCCACCCTTCTGAGCTGCACACGCTGACATAAAGTGGCACTGTAAGAAACAATACCGCTGTGTGCACAGGATTAAAGATTCTTCACGCACATTCCACATAGATCCCATCAGGGTCTGAGGGACAGTTCAGACTGGAAGAGACCGGACGGGAACAGCTGGATTTGCTCTAATGGAAATTACTGAGTTGGTCAGTGCTGCCTTGGTAAAGGCCAGGAATCACATGACTAAACAGCTAACGTCCTCTAGCACCTTACTCCCACCCAAAGTCTTACTATCGGACGAAGTACTGTTAAGAAAATCCACTTTCCTGTGATCAAAGACCAAGGAAGAGGAACAATTGTGCCATTCGAGACTATTGTATTTAAAACCGACTTAAACAGAGGGCAGTCTGAGGCAGGGGTTTTTCTACTAGACTTCACACTTTGCTGTTGATCACCAAATAAAGGCTCTCCAGAGTAAAAAGAGACCTTGTGGTGATTCTCCAGGATGAAGGAAACTGTCGCCAGAGAGTACAACAATGTGTGCTAAAGAGTAGCTTGATTAATGAAGAAAAGTGCATATTTATTGTTTTAAAGTGCGGAGATTGCGCAGGGCCTGGCGCAGCGACTGCGGCATGGCACAAAAATAAATATAGCCGCGTGTTGGGAACAGTGGCAGGAAAAAGAGACTGCTTGCCCTCATAAACAAAAAAAAAAAAAAAAAAGAGGACAACTCATCAGGCAAGGATGAGAATTCAGGCTTGCATTTGACTTGTGGAATGAGCCAATTTAACTAAAAACTGGCGTTTCGTTTGTACGACAAGGGACTAACAGCTAGGGATGGGCATAGTCATTGATTAATTGATGGTTAAGATTCCTGCTGATTGTTGATAACCTTGTCTTGAACTGAATGGAAGGAAATTGCACAATTTGGCTACTACTAACAAAGGTGGGTGGCACGGTGACTCAGCTGGAAAGCGTTGGTCTCACAGTTCTGAGGTCCCAAGTTAAATTCCAGACCCGCCTGTGTGGATTTGCATGTTCTCCCCGCACCTACATGGGTTTTCTCCGGGCACTCCGGTTTCCTCCTGCATCCCAAAAACATGCAACATGAATTGGACACTCTAAATTGCCCCTAGGTGTGATTGTGAGTGCAGCTGTTTGTCTCTATGTGACCTCTGATTGGCTGGCAACCAGTTCAGGGTGTACCACGCCTCCTGCCCGTTGGCAGCTGGGATAGGCTCAAGCACTCCTGCGACCCTTGTGACGAAAAGCGGCTAAGAAAACAAACGGACAACATAGCTGCCGTGGATCAGTCTAGTTCGGCGTCAAAAGAAGAACTAAATCATATAATCAGCTCTGGGAAGTTGCGCTACATCTACAAACAAGCACCTCCTCCCTGCAAACTTAATCTTCTCAAAAGCACACCGCCAGGAAAGGAGTGCCGATAGTTCAAATGTTGAGATTTTTCTCTACTCCTTTTAAAATAATATTATTTTTAAATTATCAGTTTACCTCCTCCAAACTCAAATAAAGCAAATTTGTCAAATGTCCATCCCTACCTACCTACATACACTGACAATATTTCTATCAAAACTAAAATTGTCTACACTTATGTGCAAAGTATGATGTCAACACTGTCAACTTTTGAAACGCTTTCATTTTGATCAAATGTTTTGCGTTTAATTGTTCCCTTAAAAGGTTAAAAAAAAAAAAAAAAAAAAAAATCACACCCGGTCTTTCCTCGCACACCAGACTTTCCTATTGTTGAAATAGCTTTCAGGTTCTGTTAATTGTACTCCAAGAAAACACAGGCTGGTACGATCATCCAGGACAAAAATGTGTCCCTGCGGGGCCGTAGGTTTTGTTCACACAGTAGCGCATGGTCGAGTGCTTTGGGGAGACGACATCGAGGCAGACAATGAGGGGAAAACTGTGACTGCGCCCCAGCCAGGGGTGAAATACAGCAGCTGAGTGGCCAAACGTGATGGAGGGAGGGAGGGAGGAGGCAGAATACAGCCTGGGGGGAAGCGAGGAGGGGGCAGCCCAGCGAGGATTTTTACAGGGTGGGAGGGTCAGAAAAGGTGGTGAAGAGAAGAAAGGAGAAGGGATGAGGACATGGAATGGGAAAGGCTAGAATTGAGGAAAGAAAACGAACACCACTGTTGTCTATTGCCAAAATGCTCATGCAGGATGGAAGGAAATGATCAAGTTCTCTGTCCTTCGCCAAACTTTGCTTTTGGACAGTGTTTGTTTGCAAAGAAAAACAGACAAAAAAATGAAAAAAAACAGGTTGAGGATATAAACTGACAAAAATCCAACAGGTTGGATTCTGATAAACACTACAGTAGGATTCACTCGTCACTAAAAAGCTATTAAAACATGAGGTGCAACCTTGCTTGCATCATCTTGAGTCTTGAGATTAGTTTTTGTCTCTTCCAAACATTGTCAAGTTCTGGTGGAAAGAAAAACAAAAGTGTCAAAACCAAATGAATAGTAAAAGTTGAAAATGACAAGAGGAAAGCGATGAACACAAACCCATTGTGTTGTTTAATGACTGTGTAAACCTTCATACGGCTGTAAGGAAGCCGACTTCCCTTTTGAGCTGTCCATTAAATGCACTTGAAACTAAAAGAGTTCTCCTTGCCAAGATCACAGCATTAAAAGACTGCTGGAGACATGTAGTAAAATACTGAAGTACACCAAAGTTTTTTTTTGTCCCATCTAAAGCAGATGTGCACTCTCTTCTCGGTCAAAACAGGAACAAAAAGCAGTCAAGTTGGTTGAGACCCAAGACTCTCACAGGATATGACTACAAGGTCCCAGATTGAGAGGATCAGCCTCTCAATATACCCTCCTGTGGGCAATTTATAAGCAGGGGCCCGCAGCGACCCCGTCGAAGGAAACTGCCGTTGGATCAGGCAGAGGAAGAAAAGCAAGAAGTAGATGAGGGGGAAGACGGGCAATTTCAAGAGAGGAAACAAGTATAATGTGTGATAAACAAATCAATAGTGAGAAGAGGAAAACATTTACAATGGCAACTTTTGTCCCTTTGCTTTGTCCAAGAGTCTAAACTGTTTGAGGCAACAAGTTGTCCCATGATGTGACATTTTGCAGGAAATGTATATTGTTCTGTACAAGCTGTTTCCCCCTCGCTTTACCGAGAGAAAGTGCATACCGAGGTGGGAGGTCTCATTTACTGAGAGAGAAATGCCCAGCAAAAAAAAAAAAAAAAAAAAAATTATTATGGGAGAAATTCTGCCGGTTATGCATCACCCTTCATGGCTGCTGGGCAGTGGAAGCGCCAAAGGAAGGCGTGTTGCTTGATTCTGTTCTACTGGACGTTATGACAGGATGCACACGTGTACCCGTAAGAACCACTTCAGCTAATCTGATCCAAGAAACAAAACGCTATTTGATCAAGTGAGAGAAATTATTTGGAGCAGGAGTTTTCTTAAGACACAACCAATCTATTACCGTAATTTCCAGCCTATAAGCCGCGACCTTTTTCCACACGCTTTCGACCCTGCGACTTATGCGGTGATGCGGCTAATTTGTGCATTTTATCTAACAGCCGCAAGGGGGCACTGAAGCGGTAAAGGTGAAATGTATGTGCCGAGGAAGTGACTTTTACGTTTTTTTTTTTTTTTTTTTTTTTTAAACCGGCCCTCTTAGCGCCGCACTAGCCTGTTGCTGCTGTGTTACTGCCGTGTCTCAGTGATTTTTACCACTGCTGTGTTACTACTGCGTCTCTATGATTTAGGTGTGTTTGTTTTTTTTTAACCGGTCCTGTTAGTGCTGTCCTACCGTGTTGGTACTGTGTAGCTGCTGCGGCTGTTTTTTTTTCTTGTTTTTTTTTAACCAGCTCAGTTCATGCTACTGTGTTGTTGCTATGTTAAGCCAAGCTAATGTATTAAAACTTTGAAAACTCTTTCTGTGTACTGTCTTTCTTTGTAAATATATCATGTTTCAATGTGGGCACTTGCGCCTTGTGTATGTACCAAATGGTATTTCCTTTTCAAACGTACTGAGGCTTATAATTAGGTGCGCTCTGTAGGCCTGAAATTACGGTATTTTTATTTGAAACATTTCCCATAAATAAAATCACGGAAATGCCCCGGTATGTTGCAGAAATTTTCCAATCTACTTAAAGGTGCATTCAAATAAAGTGTGCCGTCTTTGATGCATGCGGGAGTTTGATTTTAAGTACTTAAAATCTACTGGCCAGATAAAATCATACAATGGACAAAAAAAGAGAAAGTGCCAGTTGCTGATAAAATTGATGTAATTAATACTTGCATGAAACATCACCCGACAAGTACTGAATTGCAACCTCCGTTCGAAACGAGATCCGGTTGGCCCCGAAACACTTAGCAAACGGATTTCCAGCCACGTCAAGACAATTGAATGCATGCTAGTTAAGTCCAGGGCACACATGGACGAACAATCATTTGCACACATTCAAAGCCAGGGGCATTTTATTCTTCAATTAACCTACCATGCACGTTGTGATGTGGGAGGAAACCGGGGTACCCGGAGAAAAGCCACGCAAACTCCACACAGCAGAACTTGAGTCCTCAGAAGTGTGAGGTAGATGTGCTAATCAGTTGTCTACCATCTCGCTGCACAGCATATGGTGACAGGAAATTGGGACAGCAAAATAGTTGAACGCAAAAAAACAAAAAAAAAATTAAAAGAGGCAGCATTTAAAATAATACATACATAATGCCTTTATTTTTTCAGTCCTACCATTAATAACTTTTCCAGGAACTAAATAGTGCATTTTTTTTTTTTAAACGAACAATGTGCATTTGCTAGAACGCGTACATATTTTGCAACTTGTTTTCAGCAGTTTATGACAGAGCGCAGCTGTGACGGGAAACAAATGTTTGGCGCAATCCAAAATGCCACAGGAAGAGTTGATGGAGGTCACAAGACAAAGTAGGATTTGGCGGAGAGGCCTCGTCAGAACAATAGCAAACAATGGAGGAAATTCACATCTGATGTGAGAACCACTCACACCTCCGCCGAAACGATTACTGCTCTCCAGACACCAATATTGGATAGAAATCTCACTGGTTCATTGATTCAACTTGACCTTCGTTATCGTCATTTACCACGCTGTGCCAATGGTGCTTGTATGTACAAATTTTTCGCAATGGCTCAAATCCTTTTGACACCAAATGAACCCATTTTGAAGACGACTGTACTTTTAATTCTATTCAACTATTTGCCCTTAAGTGCCACACTGCAACTCTACAAAATGCCACCTCAGTGATTTTGAAGCGGTCTTGCTGTGAAAAACCTTCATTCAACAAGCCAAATTTCCTGTGAAAGTGAACAGACTCCTTTGAGCCGGTGCCCTGATGTGCCAGACCACCGGCTCCGGGGCCTGAATGAGGCACAGGAGGGGAGGTCTGAGCTTTCAAGAGGTAGATGGGGTGACTTCCAATTAAAAAGCCTCTAGGTTGAAAAAGTAATTTATGTCGGGGAGTAATCAGAGGCAGGAAAAGCCTGCGATGAAGGCGATCAGCTGTGACGTGTGTATTGTCCTACTGCGTTCTTCCACCTGACGTCAGCAGGAAACTTGGGAGCGTGCAAGCGGCCTGACACTTGGAGGTGCTCCAAAAGGAAGCACGAAAGACGAACTGAGACGGGATGAAATGAGCTCATCTACGTCGTAAACGCCTACTATGGCAGACTTTGATATTGTTTCAAAAAAAAAAAAAAAAAAAACATAGATCACTGGGCACACACACACACACACACACACACACACACACGCACACACACACACACACACACACACACACACCACACACACACACACACACACACACACACACACACACACACACACACACACACCATCTGGTGGTGGTGGCCTTTTTAACCCAACACAACAGCATCAAATCAACTTTGGGGTTGAGTGCCACCCTTACCCGCCTCTTCAAGCGATCCCTCTCCTTCAGTGTCAGAGTATCCGCCTTGGCAATCACCGGGACGATATTAACTTTGCTGTGGATGGCTTTCATAAACTCCACATCCAAAGGCTTTAGACTGTGGGGGAAAGGATAACAATATGAAAAACAAACAAGCAAACAAACAAAACAAAAAAAGCTCTCAATGTTGACAACAGCCCAGAGAGAGCGGAGGTAAATGCGCCGAATAATCTAATACAAAAGAAGTGGCCCAAGGTATTCAATGGCATTCATATAGGAAGAAAAATATACCGTAATTCCCGGCCTACAGAGCGCACCTGGTTAGAAGCCTCACCCAGTACATTTGTAAAGGAAACACCATTTGGTACAGACATATGGCGCAGCTGTGTAAAAGCCGCAAGTGCCCACATTAAAACCCACATCGAAACATGAGATATGTACAAAGAAAGACGGTACATGGAGAGTTTAATGCTCGCGCTAACACTAGCCCCGCACTAACAGGGCCAGTTAAAAAAAAAAAAAAAATATACCGGTAAAAATCACTCAGACAGGACAGTAACACGCTAGCGCAGTGCTAACAGGGCCGGACCGGTAAAAGTCACTTCCTCGGCACATGTATTCCACCGGTCTCACTCTTACCTTTTCTGCTCCAGTGTCCCCTTGCGGCCATTAGGAAAAAAAAATAATGAACAAATTAGCCGCATCACCGCATAGACCGCAGGGTTGAAAGCGTGTGAAAAAAGTCGCGTCTTATAGGTCGGGAATTACGGTACTTCGAGAAAATTACCATAAATTTAATCTCAGTGTCAAATTAAGTCTGTGTGTAATTACGTACCCGTGTCCAAAAGGCGATATGAAGTAGAAGCAGCAGTGCACCCTGTTGTCCACGATGTGCCGTCGGTTGAGGCCGCTCTCGTCGTGGAGGTAGCGCTCAAACTGATTGTCGATGTACTGAATGATGGTCTTAAAACTTGGTGCCATACGAAATGGAGAAAAAGAAGGACATGAGCAATATCGACATGAAACCTTCAGATTTGAATACCCCTGGCAGGAATGCTGAATATGTACGATTGGGTCTTTGAACAAACATTTACATCACAAGAGCAACCCGTGTTTAGTATGTCTGCCTCACAGTTCCGAGGTTCGGGTTTGGAGTCTCGGCACAGGCCTTCGTGTGTGGAACTGAACATTGTACCCGTACTTGGGTGAATTTTCTCTAGGACCTCCGGCTTCCTCCCAGATTCCAAAAACAAACATATTCCTTTAAAGACTGCACGATGATAGTCCAAAAGTCTGCATGTGAATGTGTCCAATTGGTTGTTTGTCTTAATGTGTCATAGGAGTGGCTGACGACCAGTCCAGGGTGTTCACCACTTCTAACACAAAGACAGCTGGGAGAGGCTTCAACTTATTGGGAAAAGATACAAACACTACACAGGAAGGGTTAAGGTGAGTCTTGAACCCCAACTATCGGAATTGCTAAACACTACCCCAAAGTCCCGCCCATTAAGGAGACAATAAGACATAAATATTAGGAGAAGAATGGATTGTCAATGAGTTTAGTATTAAGAGACCTTACAAGCAGCAGCTGTAATTTCACTTTGTTTGGGTCATAAAATGTTACTTAAAAAAACTGCCAGCTCAGTTAAAAGGTTTCATTAAGGTTACCATTTTGTTTTGTTTCATTTTGTTGCTCAGGAAAAATGGATTTGCAACAAAATCGAAAGCCAATTGCCATCCCTGAAGGGATTTTGCTTGGCCTTGGAGGTCCCACTGTACCCATTTAACAACAGGACTTATCAGGTCACTAAAATGCATCAAAATCACTTAAACACCTGGAATTATCTTCAAATGTCTACATTGTATCTTCTGGATGAAAAGTGAGTCAAGGACAAAACTTGAAAAAAGGAGTTGAGGACAGCAGGTAAGGATAAGAAAGATGTTTCCAACCCTCCAAAGAAACACACCAGTCCTGGCTGTTGATGGCGTCGCCGTAACCCGGTGTATCCACCACAGTGAGGCGCAGCTTCACTCCCCTCTCTTCGATCTCCACGGTGGACGCCTCGATCTGCACCGTCCTCTCAATCTTCTCTGCGGAGGTGGGGGGTACAGTGGTTGGTGGACGTCGAAAAACAGAGACGGAACCCCAGCGGTCTCACAATATTTATCATTTCCACAATGGCGTGCGCAACATTGTCACAACCTCCGGCTCCGCGGCAGGTTACGTGCAATCGTGTGTTTGTTTTCATATAAAAAATATCCATACAGAATGATCCTGGGGATGGGGGAGGTTGACTGGATCATTGTTTAAAGCCAGAATAAGGCATTCTTAGCATTCCTGTCGAAATAATGCGCAGCTGGAGACACTGTAGCAGACATCTCTCTATTATTACAGTGTGCGAGTACATGTAAACCAGCTTGTCTGTGGGAGTTTACCTGCAGCGCCAGGAATGTAGCGTTCGGGGTAGAGATCAGTGAGGAACAAGCTGTTTATAAGTGTTGATTTGCCCAAACCAGACTCCCCTGATAACAAAGACAGGGGGACAGACGGTACAATTGGAGTGTCAGAACATTTCATAATCGGCCTGGATGGCAGTTTAAATGCTTTAAAATTCAAATAAAACCCACCTACGACCATGAGGGTGAATTCAAATCCTTTTTTTACAGACTTTCGATGGACTTGGTTTGGGAGGTTTGCAAAGCCCACGTAGCCTGCCGCCTCAGGGAACTGCAAGAAACGGTTACAATTTAGTTCTGACGCAACCTAGATTATCAGTGACGACATATTTCATCTCAACCGTTTTGCTTGTACAGTACATTCGCAAGTATGTGTGAGTCCAAAATCACAGTGTGACTCACCTTTGCTTTTTCTCCAGACTGAGACATTGCTGATGTGCACGGTACTGGCCTGTCAAAGCTGCCTGAAAAACAAGAGATTGTCTTTCAGGAAACTGCTTTCTTGAACTTGGATCACACATCTAATTCTTTTGTTTCTTCAACCTCCCTCAAATCAAGCATACCAAATATAATGCATGTCAATTCCAAGACATGACTATGTAGAGAACAGATTATGTTGGTCTGTGATCTACTTATAGTAAACACAAAGTGGTTCAAGTATAGGAAAGTTTTGGAACACATAGTCAGTACACCTACAGGAGTTAAGAGTGGAATCAGATCTAGAGCTACACCCCACCTTTGGTACTATAATACTTTTCCACTCTCTCCTTGGAATCAGGGGGATTTTTGTCCATTCATGCAGATGAACATTTATGTGGTAAAAGTTCAGTGATGCTGGATGTGAGAAAGGACCTAATGGCTCGCAATCTTTGTTGTGCTTCGTCCCAAATGGGAGCCACTGAGAACTAGCGCTGGCTAACTAAATGTTCGTCATTTTTACATAATGTGCAGAAATGAATAGAAAAAGGGGTTTCAGATGAATGCCAGTCTGAATCAAGCTTAGTGGGTTGGTTCAAATTTGACACACAGGGGTCAGTTCATTGTAGTACTCTGTACTTTTTCTGATTCATCAGTGTAACAACTGTTCCATCGAGTGTGAATCCCACGAAGCAGGACTTCACATCGTGCAAAGAACATCCCAGAAATACGATTCTGCGAAAGAAGCAAGCACTACTACATCTTGGCCGGCGGTGGATTTGCAGATAGATATATGTGACTTTAATGAATTCTCTTTCATGAAATACTGACAGTTTTCACAGATGTTTGAAATCAACAAAAATCCGATCAAAACAAAAATTTCTGTAAAAATAAGTATCCTGAAGAAATAGTCCTCAGAATATAAATCCCCCGTAATTCACTAAAACCATAAAACTTTAAATCACTCCCCTGACAAATATGGCAGACGGTCTTAGCTCACTCGAGTTCTCGCTGGCTCATATATTTGATGGGCTTGAGCGCAAGGCTTTCAAGTTCTTCCACAGCAAACTCAGCCAAGCATGTGTTTATGGACCTTTACCGTTTTGTGGACCGGGCCACGCTGGAACAGAAAACGGCCTTTCCCCAAACCAATTCTCACAAACTTGAAAGCATACCATTGTTCAACCTGTCATATTTCACACACCTTTTAGTATCTGAACATGGATTCATTTATTTCAAGCAGGAAGCACGAGAACATCGCAAACCACCTTTCCGCAATTTCCATACAAACACTTCCACCCATATTGAAGATTACACTCCTGATAGAAAAGTACTTCTGCACTAAAGAGCCCCCTGGACGCAAAGTTTGTTCCAAGACCTCCATTAAACTATTGCAGTGGTCCCTGTACACCTTCCCACTTCTACGACCCTGAACAGACGACAGTGCAACAAGCCAGCACGATAAATTAGCCACATAATGACCGAGCAGGAAGAACAGGCTCCGTTTTCAAATCACCACACTGGCCGTTGACATGTGGGGTGTGATAAGCATAAGAAGGAGGAAAACGGCTCTCCGATGCCAAATGGAGATGCGCTCACGGGGGGGAGGTGGCATGGGAACCTTAACTGACCTTTCTCCACTGGCATGTGACACATCGGTGGGCACTCGGTGGGCACATTTCACATGGTTCGACTGAATTAGGAGGTGGCAGCCCACACATCAACGTGATTGTGAGGGGACCATCTATCAAACTGACAATGCGGTTTCGGCACAGCTGCATGAGGAACAATGGTTGTTTATTCCTCTGCTTCCCATAAGTCTTCCTTTGTAGGTTGACATGGCAACATTAACATCAGTCCTGATTGCTAACACCGAGGGAAGAATTACAGATGTTTTTTGTGTTGTCCCCATTTCATTACCACTCCCCCAATAAAGTGAGATATTTTTTTTTCTAGCTAGCTGATACAAATGGACTAATGTCCAGGTATGTATGGAGCAGGTACATATAGACCACAGTCATGCATAAAATTAAATAAAGATGCCAAAATTTTGAATGTTTTTTCATTTATTTTGGTATACTTTACAACTTTGGACAATACAAATACAAGACGTCCAACCATCCCTTTTCTAAAGTACCGTAATTTCCGGGCTATAAACCGTGACTTTTTTCACACGCTTTCAACCCCGCAACTTATGTGGTGATGCAGCTAATTTGTGCATTTTTTTTCTAACGGCCGCTAGGGGGCACTCGAGCGGAAAAGGTAAGAGTGAGACCAGTGGAATATATGCCGAGGAAGTGACTTTTAGCAGTATGTTTTTTTTTTTTTTTTTTTAACTGGCCCTGTTTGCGCTGTGACAGTGTGTTGCTGCAGTGTTACTGCCGCGTCTCAGTGATTTTTACCGGTATGTTTTTTTTTTAACTGGCCCTGTTTGCGCCGTGCTAGCGTGATTCTGCTGTGTTACCGCCGCGTCTCAGTGATTTAGGTATGTTTTTTTGTTAGTGCTTTGCTACCGTGTTGCTCCGGTGTAGCTGCCGTGGCAGTTTTTTTTTTTTTAAACCAGACCTGTTCGTGCCACAGTGTTGTTGCTATGTTAAGCTAAGATAAGGTATTAAAACTTTGAAAACTGTGTATCGTCTTTCTTTGTAAATATCTCGTGTTTCAATGTGGTTTCAATGGAGCCACTTGCAGCTTTTACACAGGTGCATCTTATGTATGTACCAAATGGTATTTCCTTTACAAATGTACTGGATGAGGTTTTTAATCCGGTGTGTGCTGTAGACCAGAAATTACGGTACATTAGGGTCGTCGGAGAGCTGCAGACTATCCCAGATGGCTTCATAGACCATTGACTGGTTGCCACCAGGGAAATATAAGATGGGTACTAAAATACCCCCTAGTTCCCAAAGTATAGTCCATATAATGGACTGTGTAAAGAACTCTGGGGCAAGGTAAGGGTACACTGCCACTTTGCCACTGTGCATGTTAAGCGCTCCTCTACTTAGCTTAGTTTTGAGGGGTCAGTTTCTTCTCCTACCTGCTATTTCCAATAGAAAAGTGTAAGTAAGAAGTCGAAACAAATATAAATTAATTGTCTTATAATCCATTTCATTTTCAATAAAACTAATTTTAAAATAAACTTCCAATCTAGTTGTTTACAAACCTACCAATAAAAGCAATACATATATAGTCCTGATCCTGAAAATCACGTCATTGTTGCCGACACTGCAACTTACTAATCACTTCGTAATTTTGCGGGGTATATTATCAGATTTAATGATACGCATTTAACGCTGCCCCCACACAGACTCACATGGCCAAACCAGAGTGAAATGTCGTTCAGTGTGTGGGGTTTGGCAACACGTTTTCATTGCTGGTAAACGGCATTGTAATGTCAAAGATGTAACAGACAATCAAAAATTCACAAGTTTTCACAAAAAAACCCCAAAACACAACCTGGGTTAGGTAAGTTTGTAGCATGCTGCTAGCTGTGGCGCACCACCTTACCAATACAGTATACAGTTTATATTTTGTTTCACAATAATACTTAACTCCATTCATAATAAGCTTCTGCCATAATTGCACTGGTGCAGTCAGTAAAAGGGCCAATCAATCATCCCCCAAAAAAGCTTGGCGGACTCCTGGTGTAAATTGCGATAACTTGCAGAACTAAAGATTGGTGGCGTGATGGTTTGAACAAAATTTACAGTATTTGAATCAAACAACCCAATTAGTCACACAAACAGCAATGCAGAAATAGCCCAGGATCTAACAGTTTGTCATAAACACATAAGCAAATTTGAGGTACATTCGCTTGATCGTTGAATGATTAAATTATGTGTTATTCAAGTAATATAATTGCCAGAGTAAATTATTTTGACAATAGTATCTACAGTTTCAGACAGATGGCAATGACTGATTGCGGTTCCTTTTTTTAGTGAAACGCAAACAATGAGGGGCCCCCACGTTCGGGCATGCATGCCCACTTACACAAAAGTGTTGTTATTCTCGATCACGTCTGTGGGAACCGGCGTTATTAACAACATTTCAATATCACAGTGGTAACTTCACAAAGACAACACAACGGGGCAGACAAGGCAGGAGACACACTTCATTAATAATGTCGATTTAATCAGCTGCTTACACACACAACCACACACACACAGACGGCTATTAAGAAGCCAGACGTGAGGAGGATTAAACTGTTTAGGCCAAAAGGGAAAATGCCACCTTTGGTGTAGCCAAACATGTTGGCATGTAATGCATTTATAGTTGATTTATGGGCTGGAGGCAGCCCAAGCAGAACTACTCACCCTCCAGACAAGCAGTGAGGGTCCAATTGGGAGGATGGAGAAAACACTAGAGTAGTATGTAATACTTATTTTAATAAGACTACACTGCGGGTGCATTATGACAAATGGTCTTTTATCTGGCAACACATCATAGCAACCCCACAGATAAATGATCAATTCTGTCTTAAATGAATATAAAAAGAGATGTTTGGCACAGGTAAAAACACCATTGTTGACACGGGCAGGGGGGTGGATTATAAATAATTACTTTCTGCGGGGGGGAAGGCAGCGGCGGTGGGGAATTGTAATAAAAATGTGATATTAGTCTTTAAGCTGTGGTTTAAGCAACACTTAAAAATATGATCCAGAGGGCAGGAAAAGGGGCTGCAACAGACGGGATGGGAAAACCTTTTCCACCGTGAAGAAAACACCGGGCCTCTTCAGAACACAAACACAAAGTTGAAAGTTCAGGATGGAGTCTTTATAGTTATGGGAGCAAAATCGGAAATGGCTGACACAAGTGGGAGTCAACGACGTGATATCCTGACACTCTCGTCCACACAGCTGCCGTAAAACGCAAAGAAGATAACTTATGATGATTAAATATGAAACTAAATCTTTGGCTGCAGATAAGGTGCAGATGGACAAGAGGTTTTTGTAAATATGCTTGAGGAAAGGTTGAATACAACTATGAATCCGCACACTCTGACTAGTCTTCCTCGAATGGTAGCCTCACATGACAGCCAGCATGTGGGCATGGGCTTTGCGCTGGTCGGGCGCACTTGGGCACATTGCCTCGTTCGCTACCCAGTGGTATACGTGTATTACGCACCCGTTTGAGAGCAGAGAAAATGGTTTGACTTTTCACACGTATTGAAGCCTCATTCTATAAAGTACTGTCGGTGGTTATTTAATTATTGAAATTTGTCAGGGTTGTTAACATTTTTCTGAGGATTCTAAAATTTATTGGACTTTAGGTTTACAACCGCTTGCTGTAATGTAATACTTCTGGAGTTACGGGTGGGAATTCTGTTCACAGTGCTGCATTTCCAACGTCTTGGTTTTCGTACAAATCAGTTTTCGAACGAAAATTGAGACTTTTTTGCTTTGGTTTTCAAACCAAAATCAGTATTCGAACACCCTGACCAGCTGACTCACGAGGCTTCGTTATTGTGCTTTCGAACGCACCCCCAAAAAAAACGTAACGCGCAACCAGTTGACTCACACACTCCTCTGCTCACGGACGTCTCCCAGTACCGTAGTGACATTTTTTCTTCAAATTGAGCAACGTTAACCCCCGATCATGGCTCAAAAGAAGGCAAGTGGAACAGCTCGTGCTGGAAAAAGGAAAGTGGTGCGTAAAACTGTCGACGTCAAGAAGGATTTGATCGACGAGTACGAATCTGGTGTGCGTGTTTCTGAGCTATCGAAGAAGCATGGCATGGCGAAATGGACGATCAGCACCATCCTGAAACGCAAGGATGCCCTCAAAGCAAGTGATGTTGCTAAAGACGCAACCGTGTTGACCAAGCAGAGGCCACAGATCTTGGAGGAAGTCGAAAAGTTGCTTCTTATTTTCCTAAACGAGCAGCAGTTAGCTGGGGATAGTGTTGGGAAGGAAAGGAGGAGACGTCGTCTGATGAGGCTAAAGGCAGGAAGGATGTCTCAAGTGCCGATAATAAAGCTATCTGCGCTAAATGGAACGACATCCATAATTATGTAGAACTTCATCACCTGACTAAAGCTGAACGTTGCAGAGCCACCTCAGAAAAGTGCTTAAAAGACGGTAGAAACAGTTCACATTAGATTTGTTCTTTGTGGAAAAAGGGGCGAGTCACCCCCACTGAAGACATCTGAAACTGTTGTTTTGCATTTTTTCTTTTGTTCCATTAACCCTATCTCTAGGTGCAAGTTCATTTTTTTTTAACGTTACGGACTTTCTGCGCAAATAAAAAACAATTTGTTTTTTTTTAACCCTTCATTATTGCGTGTTTAAAATTATTCTGCACTTTTGTTAATAATAAAAAAAAAAGGTTTACAAGGCTGGGGGCCGTGTCGCTACAGATACAGCAATGCACTCCCAACCTAGCATACTCTACTAGGCTAAATCATACATTTTAAGCAAAAAATAAATATCTTTCTTAAATGATTTAATTATATAAAGTATTTGAACTATACATGTATTTGTACTATGCAGTTGATTATCAGGAAAAGCTAAAAAAAATCATTAGAAAAAACTATTTTTTTAAGGCTTGGAACACATTATTTCATTTTCCATTCATTGTAATTGGAAAACGTGCTTCAGTTTTCAAACGTTTTGGTTTTCAACCAGCCTTCGGGAACGGATTGTGTTTGAGAACCGAGGCACCACTGTAGCTAGTAAATTTTGTCTATCCAGCAGAATATACGAGGCATCTATTTGAACTAATGCATCTATTTGAAAGGTGGTCTTTTTTTATATATATATATAAAGGCTTCTTTGGAGCCCTGGAGCTAGGCATGCTGGGGTCTGCTGTTTGGTTCCTGAAGAATTTTGTGTTATAACGGGAATGGATTCTTGGCTTCTAATCATGTTATGCAGTTGGAAGGCGGAACTAACAGTTCCGTGCTAACGTTTATGCACATTTCTGTTCAAAAGTGCGCCAGACTTTAAGGACAAGCAAGACTGCACTTGTAAGACTAAGCCGATGTTTTCCTCTCCTAGCTGCTTGGAAAAAATGGTCAAGTCACAATCAAAAATGTTCAAGTTGTACAATATTTACGACCGTAAATCCTACTACATGACAGGTATCTTGACTGGGGGAGAAGAGGCTCATGAATTTTGGCGGAAGTTTAGTCCTGTGTTTGATTATCTTGGGTATACCATACACTATAAAGGCAGCAAGGGATTTTTTTTTCACCTTTACCGTAATTTCCGGCCTAAAAGCTGCGACCTTTTTCCACACGCTTTCAACCCTGCGATTTATGCGGCTAATTTGTGCAATTTTTCTAACGTCCGCAAGGGGGCACTCGAGTGCAAAAGGTAAGAATGAGACAGGTGGAATATATGTGCGAGGAAGTGACTTTTACCGGCCTTGTTAGCGCTGTGCTAGCGTGTTGCTGCTGTGTTACTGGCGTGTCTCAGTGACATTTACCGGTAAGTTTTATTTCAAAGGGCCCTGATACCATTAGCATGGCACTCGCATTATCAATAGCTTGAGGGCGGCGCTAGCATTAGCTCTTTCTGTGTACCGTGTTTCTTTGTAAATAATATCTCGTGTTTCAATGTGGGCACTTGCGGCTTTTACACAGCTGCGGCGTATGTATGTACCAAATGGTATTTCCTTTACAAATGTACTCTGTGAGGCTTGTAACCAGGTCCGCTCTGTAGGCCGGGAATTACGGTAATATGGGTGTGGTCTCAGTTTTCGAAGATCAAGCCGTAAAATAGATGATTTAAGTCGTGTTACTTTCCAAAGAACATCACTGTTTTGTTTTTTTTAACCTAAAGACTAAACCACTCCTCGCGCTTTGTGTGCTAGTTGGCATTCTGTAGAATGGGAGGAAAAGTGCCTTTGAAAATGCAGAAAGATTATTTAAATACTTTTGTGTTTCTTGTTTCCGGATATTGTCCACAAACAGCATTGTATTGCGCCGTGTTTTTCTTTGTTGAATTGACTGGCGCCCTGCTGCTCCGTCACGCTATTTACGGAGCTAACCAAATCAGGGTATTGTGTAACAAATCAAACTTTACTGCTTGGTTTAAATTGGAGTCAATCACAGTTAGTGGCGCCGCTTGTTATCTTTTACATCCATTTTCTATAACGCTTGCGCTCAATGGCCTCACAGTCGAGCTGAAGTCGATTCAAGCTGACTTTTTTTTTTTTTTTTTAATTGAGACATGTCTATTAGAGCGGAGGTGACAGTTTCAGAAAATAGAGTGGATGAAAATGAAAGTGATGAATTGAAAATCGAAGTTGTGTAACAAGAGCATTCACGAACAGCGCCAGAGAACGGACTTGTAGTCAACATGAATCAAGTTGTTTGTCCATTCACACCACACGGCCAAGCAGGAGGACGCCTCCCCTGCATAGCTCGTAATGTCAGACAGATGTCTTACTTGGCGCTCCTCTGCCGCTCACTGCTTAGGTCACAGGAAGGAGAGAGGTCAGAGACCGGTGAAGGGGTTTGGATCGGAGGCCCGGGGACGTCTTTCACGACGCTAACACATTGTCCTAGTGCTGATTTGCGCTCGGCTGCATCAAAAGCTAAATTGTTTCTACATAAAAGGCTGGCGGACGGCCTGAGATGACGAGATTCACGGCGTACACAGCTTGGCGGGAAAGGAAGCCCAATTTGCAGATTTTCACCGACTAAAAACACAAGCAAAGATGGATGATAATTCCTCAATGGTGGCCCTTTGCCACGTTTTGGACAATGAAAATACATGCTTGTTTCCCCTCTGTTATGATGGAGGAAGACATTTACATTTGTGCCACTTTACAATTCAAAGGTCAAGAATTCATCAGATGGCAGAAGTGAGGAACGTGTGAAAGTCAATGATTTGAATGGACTGTCCATTAACCTTTTTTATGTGGTATTTATGTACGAGGACAATAATGTTTCCCTACTGCTACCTATAAAGTAGGACGAAGGGATAATAAATGAGCTCTATGGAAACTGATTTTCAAGAGATGTTGGCTTAATGCCACATTAATAATAAATTGCTAGTCACACTGAGGGCTGTTTGAAAAGTCTGTTCAGACAAGGGGAGTGATTGCACTAGCATGTAATTCATACTCAATATTTTACTGCCTTCTTGGTAGGATGCTTTATAGCCATGCTTAGTATCAACAGCTTATCAGGGTTTATTTAGGGGTTGTGTGGGTAGCTTGGTGGAACTAGTACTTCTTACTCTGAATCATATTTGTTTTTTATTCTTGGGCCTTATGTGGAATTTGCTTTTCCAAAAGCACGTGTGTTAAGGTTAATTGTAGACTTTAAATTAATCATAGATATGAATGTGAATGCGTTGGTCTACAGAAGCTCTGCAATAGGCTAGCAACCAGTCCCATGTTTTGGGCCACTTCTTACCCTAAAATCAGTTCGAATAGGACCCATCTAAATCAGTGACCCTTTTCAGGACGAGCACTGTTGAGAATGGATTGTGGGTAAAGGATACTTTGACTGATTCCAGGAAAAATTAAAATGATGTTTAGAACAGGGTGGCATGGTGAATCAGCTGGTAAAGCGTTGGCCTCACAGCTGAGGACCCGGGGTTCGATCCTGGCCCCGCCTGTGTGGAATTTGCATGCTGTCCCCGTGCCTGCATGGGTTTTCTCTGGGCACTCCGGTTTCCTCCCACATTCCAAAAACATGCAACATTAATTGGACGCTCTAAATTGCCCTTAGGTGTGATTGTGAGGGCGACTGTTTGTCTCCATGTGCCCTGCGATCGGTTGGCAACCAGTTCAGGGTGTACCCCGCCTCCTGCCCGTTGACAGCTGGGATAGGCTCCAGCACTCCCTGCGACCCTCGTGAGGATAAGCGGCAAAGATAATTGATGTTTAGAACATAAACATAATAACGTGGAAACACTACAGTACTGCTACTATCTTATGTAGCTCTTGCAACAGGAGTGCCTTCATCCCAGCATACTACATACAAAATCCATCCTTTCTTCCATTTTATATAAAATTTGTCCGCAGCGGGCTTTCTAAACCCTGGACTACTGGGAACAAGGGCAATGAACGCAATATCTACCCCTCATAATCTCATTCCATTTTTTTTCCCCCCTACACGTTCGTCCTTATTCAGATGCAGGGTGAGGTGGAGTCGATACCAGCTAACTGTGGGTGTTAATTAATTATTATGTTGAACCGGGTTGAAAAAAAATCTGTTTTTAAGAGACCAATGTTGAGTAAATTTACGCCGCTGTGGAGATGGCCTCTCGGACGAGAGAGTGGGTGTCCACTGTCCACCACACCCAGTTTGCCTGGCAGACACAACGACTTTCTACATATTTCCATTAGCATACAAAATGTGCTGGGAAAGTACTTTCGTGTGGGTATATTTACAAATGACGACGTTCGGTATATGGGTTAGTCAACTGAATGGAGTATTAACCTAACGATTAAAGCCAGCAACAGTTGCTTCTTCGACTGTTGTCACTTTGCCAGCCAGTTCGACTGTGACCTTCCTCGCGCTGCTGCCGCCATTAGTAAAATCGTTCGCACACTTTGTTACCCCCCCCAAAAAAAAAAAAAAACACACACACACGATACCACGCGCCTTACCTTAAATTTGAGATAAAGTTTGTGAACGACAGCGTTTCACTTGGAGCCTCCGTCCCAGCCCAGGAAAGGAGACGCGGAAGTCGCTCGGCATGAGACCGCCCTCGTCCAGTCTGTGGTCGGTTGTCCCGTGTCGACGCCATTATGGCTCAGCCCACAGTCGATAAGCGTCGGTTTTTGAGCCACCATGGCGGCCCAAATGTACAGTTTCTCGACTGTCCTGCAATAATTTTCGTTAAAAAAAAGTGATCTTAAAATGTACACTTCTACAACTTGGTTAACAATTGACATTTTCACTCCATGTTTGAACACTTTTTGGTTAGATGACAGTATCCTGATTCATTTCTCCCAGCAATTTCAATTTTATGCAACTATTTTAGATGTCAGTCTTCGTTGGTTTTAAGTTCTATCCTTCATTTATTAATTTTGGCAAATTTCGAAATAAAGTTTGAAATAAATGGTCTAAAAATTATAATTCAGTTTATTTAAAGAACGTTTTTCTCATGCGCTATTTAAATTCTGGAAAAACGATACAATAAAGTGAACGATTTATTTTTTTTTTGGGGGGGGGGGTTAACAGTTTTGAATCACAAACTTACTGTTATCAGTCATTTTTCAAATTCCACTGCATAGGAGTCAGGTAAAAGTAAAGTTGCATGTTAAAGATAGATGTTTTCCACAATTTAACAATAAAGTGATATTTAAACAGTTAAAGTTTTGAACTGGTTGGTCAAAGCCTCATATTTTTATGTCAAATTAAAAAAAAACTGGATCCCCCTCCCCCTTTCTCTCCTTTATTCATTTAAATAAATGTTCAAACGCACAAAGCGAGCTGGACCGCTAGATTCATCCTCACAACTTCCCTGGCCTCCCATTGGTCCGCCAGGATGCGGCTGCAGCGGATTGGAGGAAAGTTTCTACTCTGACTCTCACACATCCACGCCCAGTCCTGAAAAAAGAATAACTAAAAAAAAAAAAAAAAAAACCCAAAAAAACATCGGTGGTCCAGTGTTGCTCCGAGTCCAGTTGTTATCACACTCGAACAAAGGAACTAAGCGCTGCTGTTGCAAAGAGATGAGCAAATAAAAAACGACTACAGCTAGAAAGGACTACGTGCTAGAGAAAGAGAAGGGGGAAATCAAGAGGAGAGAGCTTGGCTGACACGTGTTTTTGGACAAATAACTGATTGAGGGGGTAAAAAAACCGAACATGGTATCGGCCGGGCTGGAGATTCTGGGACTGTCGATGTGCGTCGTCGGTTCTCTACTGGTGATGGTGGCGTGCGGGCTGCCCATGTGGAAGGTGACCGCGTTCATCGAGGCCAACATCGTGGTGGCGCAGACCATCTGGGACGGCCTGTGGATGTCGTGCGTGGTGCAGAGCACCGGCCAGATGCAATGCAAGGTGCACGACTCGGTGCTCGCCCTCAGCCACGACCTGCAGGCGGCCCGGGCGCTCACCATCATCTCGTCGGTGATGGGCGTGCTGGGGCTCATGGTGGTGATCGCCGGGGCGCAGTGCACCAACTGCATCCGCGACGAGAACGTGAAGGCGCGGGTGGTGAACGCCGGCGGGGTGATCTACATCATCAGCGGGCTCTTCGTGCTGGTGCCCCTATGCTGGATGGCCAACAACATCATCTCGGACTTCTACAACCCGCAGGTGCCCGGCTCCAAGAAGAGGGAGATCGGCGCCGCCCTGTACATCGGCTGGGCGGCCACCGCGCTGCTGCTGATCGGCGGCGCGGTGCTGTGCTGCTCGTGCCCGGCCGGTGGGAACACGGGATACTCGGTCAAGTATGCGCCGACCAAGAGAGCCACGCAGAACGGGGACTATGACAAAAGGAATTATGTGTAGCCGCACAGACTTTTTTTTTTTTTTTAATTTGAAATTTTTGTACCAGTACCCCACCACCCCCTCGACTCATTCAATAAACTGGACCAAGTTTTTCTATCTTCAGGACTGCCTTTTTTTTCTTGACTCATTCCGTCAGCTGGACCATGTTTCTCTATCTTCAGGACTGATTTCTTTCTTTCTTTTTTTTTACATCTACTTCCGACAAAAGGAGTACAGTATCTTTGTTAGGTACATGCTTTTGTAAGTTTGTTTTTCATGATATTTTTTATTTGATTTTTTTGTAGAACTCATGCCATTGACAACACATGCTTCGCCTGCCAACCTGTACAGTAACAGGAAAAAAAAAATGCACTCCTTCATAGATGTTGATGTGAAAACGTGTACATCAGGTGTGTCAGAAAAGTTCCGTTATATATTTTGAAACGCCAAGCAAGACGTTTTCCCCTTCGGTTGCAGGCAGATGATAAAGCGGCATTCGCTCGGCTCAGCGGGCGAGAAGAGGCACCTGCTCACAAGGCCCTGAGCATCCAAAAGATCCTGGCGAAGAAGCACATCGCGTGCGCCTCCCACCTCACCTGATCTGACCTGGCTAGGTGTGGTCCCCACCACCATCGAAACGGCCGTGACGACTGCGCTGGGGGCCATTCTGGAAGAATCCTCCCAGGCTTGCACCGAGGCGCGGCAGACGAGGGTGGGAAAGGCCATTGTGCTCCTGGGAGATTATTTCTGAGAAGAAAACATGTGGTTTGGGTTTGACACACGGCCCTGGAACGTTTCTGACACACCTTGTAACACTCGAGAAATTGTTCATGTGCTGGGATTGATGACCGGGGACGTTTCTGTCCATTATTCCAAGCACCAGGTGGCCTCGTGACCGCCGCAGGTAGTCTGATTTCATTTCTTAAGTCTCTGGAATTGTTTGCTTTTGTTGTTTGATGTAGTGACTCACAATTTCTGTATAAGAAGATGCAATATTGTTGCCCTTTTTAATAAGATTAAACACTATATTTGTCTGGAATCTTCGAGTGTTCTTGGAAAAAAAAAAAAAAAAAAAAAAAATCACAAGAAACGACAAAATGTTGTTACGGCGCATTCACAACCCCCCTTTCCAAATGCATGGCGGGAGAAAGTATTTCGGTGATGCATAGAAAAGCAGATGACAATGCCCATTGAGGGCGAGTGGGGCTCCGCTGTTCGGATCACAATGCCCCGGCAAACCCCCCCACACCCTCCTCTTTTCAGAGCACCCTCCACCCCTCCCAGGACACCCCCCCCCCACCCCTTCACACTCGCACTCAAGTGAAAAGGCTTCAAATTAAGGCTGCAGAGAACTTGCTGGAAACGTTCTTCCAGGAAGTCACCGCATTCATTAGTCGGCCTTCTGTTCGACAAAATAATACAGCCGCAGCGACGCTCAGGATGCAAAACAAACAAACAAACAAACAAACAAAAAAGATTCCAGAAACAGCGACATCGTCCGAGTTAAAACAACCGTCGCCCCTCCCGTGTTGAAAGTGTGACTGAATTCCAAAAGCTTATCCATAGTTGTTTTCTGCTCGCTTAAGAGTCTTAGCAGGTCATATGCTCTCTTCAAAGTTGAAAATATGGCTATGCATACAGTCGGCCGAGTAGGCGGTCATTGAATAGCACAGCTGGGCTTTTCAAAGAAGACAGCAGGTGGTCCTTAAATTGAATTCTACAGTACAGCATTCCCTACACACCTTCACATTGAGCCAATGAACGTAAAACGACGACCAAACTTGAATGAGACTTATTAAAACCAAAGGGATGTGGGTGGGAGGAAAGAGGGGTGGGGGCGCTTTTTTTTTTTCACGGTGATGGATCTTTTACAACTTCCTCTCAACACCAGCGTAGAAAGCTCTGCACAAAAGTCGATTTTTGACCTCGGAAAGAGCCGTTTGCGCGAACAATAGCGGCTCGAAGCCCGCAGGACCATATTTGGTGACTTGCATTTGAGTTAAAGTGGACACACGCATGCCTCACTATAACATGTGAATCACTCATTCCACCCCCCACCTCTCCAAAAGAGCATTATCATGATACATTATTAGTATATTGATTTTAAAAGACTTGAAATGAACTTTGGTGGTTTTTTTTAGGCTGAAAAAAAAGTTCAATCTATTTAGTGAGTGCTCTCTGCGGGAGGGGGGGGGGGGGCAGGGGGTTAAAGCAACATCCATCCATTCAGCCATTTCTTCAGCATTTGTTCTCATTTGGGGAGCTGACGGCAGCCGACTTGGAACAAGAGCTGGGCCACACCCGAGACTGATCTCCAGCCAATCACAGGGCACAGATAAACAAAACAACCATTCATACTCAGGGCAATTTTGTCTTCACAGAGCCTAATGTGCATATTTTGGGCAAATGGGAGTATCTGGAGAAAAGCCACGCAAGCAGCGTGAGAACGAGCAAAGTCCTCGTCGGCAGGATGAAGAAGCAATTCAAATACAGAAGACGGGTTCACCATTTGAGCGACCGCTTGAAAGGTGTACCCCGCTTCTCGTCACAATACACTTCGGTTTTTCTATTTCGACTCAGGTATCGACAATTCGGGCTTTGACGCTTGGGCAGTCCAACAAAGATTGACCCCCGGCTAGTTTTTATAACCCCCATAGCAATTCAGCACCTGTTTGTGAAGTTTTCTGGACAGTTGTTCTCGGGCTTCAAGGGGAGGTCACGTGAAATTAGTTTGGATAAAGCTTGATCATTCTGAGAAGTATCTTCCACATTGAGCCTTCCTTTTTGGCGAGTTCAAGTGCAGACCTGCAGATACATTTTTCCCCGACTTGCAGGAAACACCTGCTCCGGAAGTTCAGCGTTTTCATCAGTTGTTCTCATCGCCGGTCATCTGCTTGTGCAGCTTGTCAAGAACGGAATCCTCTTCCAAGAAAATTACCATGGATAGCATACAATTTACTACGTATTGGAGGAATGTTACGACCGTAAAGCTTCTGGAACTGGCATGGAACTGTACTACTTGCAGAAAAGCTTCTTCCCGGGCTGGAATTTTGCAGTACTGCACTACTGTCAAGGGCTAAACTGGCAAATGCTACTTTGCTGTATGTTTGTCCGAATGATACCTGAAATGACTTCCGAGACATATTGTATATTAATTAGCATAATGAATTGGGCTATTTGGATTTTTTTTCATGGCTACTATTACAAAGAGGCAATCAACTAACAGAGGTAATAAATGATGACTACATTAAGGGAATAAAGATTAATTTTAGTTATGAGACTCAGTCATCGGCTACACAAGGACTGCCCGGATCGTTGTTTGCTTACAGGGAGTCCTCGGGTTAAAACGGTCTTGACCTGAGACGTTTCGACTTTACAATGCCCGCCATTTTGTCTGGTTAATGCTTTTCCGTGTTTGTGCGCCGGGAGTATCTTCACATTTTTCGCCCCAAAGAAGAAAGCAGACAAAAGAAAATCCATTACCACGGAAACGAAGCTCAAGATCCTAAAAAGATTGGAGAAAGCGGAGACACCAAGACCACCAAGGCTTCAGTCGGTCGACCGTGGTGACAGTTATTAAAAACAAAACCCGTATTTTAGCGCATGTGACGGGTTTTGTTCCCATGTCGGATACAAAACAAGGTTCTTTGATACTTGTCGAGGTGGAGAAGATTGAGAACCGGGTTTCTTCGCAATAGCTAAGCACGGCCTCCCCTTCTTCTTCCCCATCCGCCTCTCAGCAGTCATGCTAAGTGCATCATCTTATTTATTTCAATGTATTTGTTTTTCTATACAAAGTATTTTGATGTAAATTCTGAATTTAATGGCGGAATCCGACTTAACCCATTCATGGGCAGGGTGGCAATTTTTTTGCCTTATTGAGATAAAAGTCTCCTAACAGGCCACAATCAAGGAAATAACACTTCTTTTTCGTTTAACGCATAAAAGAAAGGGCAAAAAAAGATGTACCCTCTCACGGGACGGGTATGTTATCAGTTCTGAGAAGTGGTAACATACTAGAGATATGTTTATTAATTCATTCTTATTCTAGAACGACACGTACACATTAATAATACTTTTGGATTAGCATTTTGAAGACAAACTTGGTTCCATACTGACCTTTCTCCCTTTCTTCTCTTGGAAAACGCTCCAAGTATACGTACTTGAGGCAGCCATGTTGGGTCAGGAAGGAAAGGGAAATAACTCCGCGCTAACTTTGACCGATGAGTTATCCTCTCCTGATACCAAATTATGGCTTCAGATTAAAACACTTCAATATTTGAATGGGTTAAGTCGAAATTCGAGTTAAGTCGCGACTGTAGGAACGGATCTCAGTCGTAGACCGAGGACTCCCTGTATTGTAAAGAGGTTGACGACGCACAGGCAGTTTGTGTGTGGCGGCGGCGGTGGTGGTGGTGGGGGTCATCTTAAATCCAAAAAAAAGGGCCTCATTCCAACGAGGAGGCAAGGCAAATAGGGCCAGCAACGTCACCCAATTGACATTCTCAATGGTAACCAGACACAACCTGCTGTTGCTACGCTACCGGAGGCTATAATGTGGTAGTATGGATGGTCCTAATAAAAGCGTCGGCCAGCAGACATTCCTGCCATGAGTGGGCACATGTGGACAATGAATGGAGCAGAGATTTACTCGCGGCTCGTGATGACTTTAGAGCGAGATGATACGTCTTGCCACCACTTCTACAACGGAATGACGACGTGTCCTTACGAGCGGGACAGAACGCGCTCAATGTTTACCGCCGAACATGACGCCGCCAAGCCTGGTCGCCACACAGTCGTATTTGTGGGATGGGGGGAGAAACCCCCATCTCACGACATAAACTTTGCCCCCTAAATCTGGCCTCGGGTCAGGCGTGTTAACTCACTTCCCCAATGACCACACCTGATACGATCAAACTTGAAGACAATCCTTCATGTTTTAATGAGTCTAGCATTTATGAGTCACAACATTGTATTGTTACATCGCCTGTTTGTATGTATTTATGCACCGATCTCCATTATTTTGAGAGATATACTGTATTTTACGCACTATAAGCCGCACCTAAGAGCCTTTTATTTTCTCAAAAGCTGCCAGTGCGTCTTATAATCGGGTGCGCCTTATACATGGATCAATATTGAGACTTTAGCGGAGCCCATCAAACGGATGCATAAAGTAACCCCAGCCTCTACTGTAACGTCTATTCTATGTGCCTTATAATGCGGTGCGCCTTATATATGGAAAAAAAAGTTTTAAAATAGGTCAGTCATTGAAGGTGCGCCTTATAGTGCGGAAAATACGGTAAGTGGCAGCCGACTTTCAGGAGTTAATTGTTCCCCTTTTATTTGTCATTATTTTCTCATTGTTTTATTTATTAGCTACACGTGGAGGTATTTTTTTTTTTTGGTCGCGAAGTTATTACATCTGACCTCATGAGAGCCAGCAGGTGCACTTCAGAGGCTAAAACTTACTCACAAATAGCAAAGCCAAGAGTCAGCATGCGGCGGTTCGACATGGAGGACAAACGCAGCATTGTCCAATGAGTCAAACCCCCCCCCCATGAGGCATTTGTTTGAGAAACAATGCAAGAGGTGATGTGGGTACAGATGGAGATTGGGGGTGGGAGGTTCGGCAAGGGCGGGGGGTTAAAATCCCCTTCACAAGTTCGTAGTGATTTACTACACGGTGACTCACGGCTTGTGTCACGGCCCACTAACACCAGCACTTCCTGAGCGGCGGACAGCGCGATGGGACACAGGAAGGAACGAGGGCGTGTGTTGGGTGAGGACACGCAGTCGGGGTTAATTAGTTTGATTTGCCTGTCCCAGCCACTCCTGTTGCTATTTACAAACACTGCGGCGCAGCGCAACTGCTGGGGTGGAACATGAGCTCCTTCCCATAGGAAGTATGGAAATGTTCACTTCCTGGGTCAGACTATCAACATCCTACAATCTTTGTTAACTATATAGGTCATTTCAAAGTCGGGCTGCAGCTGTCGAATATTTTTAGGATGGGTTATTCCGATTTTCCCAATGTGGACGTGAGTATGATAGTCTACCTGAGGCCACAATCCTCACATTCCACACTAGCGTTTCTGTGACTTTGAGTGTGTGCGGCTTTAAAATGTGGAGCGTGCCCAGGTGAGACATAGACATCAGAAAATGAGTATAGAGTTTGCATTTATGATCTTAGGTAGACAAGTGCCAACTACCAGGCTAACCGTTAGCCAATCTGCACATTGAGTGAGTTGCTGGGTATGAATGTGTTTATTAATCGGTTATTTTGTTACCATTTGCTTAATAAAGCAATTGAAAGTGAACCTGCGGCCCATGTCTATCCTGAAGCACTTGTGGGGGAAATAGAATACTGTAAATTCATACGAACAGCAGACTGCTGTATTTAATTATCTTATGTGTTGATACCAGTTGGTATTCGTAGACATGCCATTATGGTACTTAAGTTGTGCTTTGCAGACTCCATTGCACTTCTCATTTTTAAAGGTCTACTGACACGAAACGTATGATTCTTAGTATGTTTTTAATTTAAAAAAAAAAAAAGGCAGCCAGAATGGACCCATCTGTTTTTTTTCCACCACAAAATAAGGTTTTGACGTATATGGCTTTTTGTAACTCTGGCCATGAAAATCCTCTCGAGGGATTTGTTTTCGAGAAGAACCAGGAAGTGACGTTATTAGCAGACGCGCACTCAGCCGGGTTTGTATGTTTGTAGCTGCGGGAAGGTAGCCATTTCTTCCTTCTTGTTAGCCAAAATGTCGGGTCGCTGTATTGGTGGATATTGTTCGAACAGTCGGGAGGATGGATTCACCCGTCACACTTTTCCAAAAGACCTGGTTTGTCGTGAAAAATGGATTGCACCGGTGCAAAGGACGAGAGCTTTGTGGGTTCCAAATGACAGGTAGGTGTGTGTATAGAGGTATTCAAAAATAATAGTCGGTTGTTCTTCATTGACGACGCCGGCCGGGCCACTGCGTTGTCGTCGCTCGGAGCTGGAGTATGCTACATGCTGTCATACTCTCGGGGAGTCTGGGTTAGAAGTGATCCGCATATCAACTAAATATGGCTCGAAACAATAGGCTCGTATTGCCCTGATCACTTTACTCGACTGTGAGGTGTTCTCTTCTTCGAAAAGAGCTTCCTTGTCAGAAGGGGCATTGGAAAAAATCCGAAAATCTCTCTTGTTCCTCTCCCATGTTTCGTCTGCTGATGACGCCGCAGGCAGTATGGCTACCACGCCGACGTCGAGTGAGACTTCTGCAACTTCACACATGGATGACACCCTCTCCGCTCATATTTATTTTTTCGTATAGAGATTGAAGTGAATAATGTTATATGTATTTTTCATTACAATATCTATTTTAGAACGTTTATAGGCATGTCAGTGGGCCTTCAAAGTATAACATTAATTTATCCTCAAACACAATAACAAGTGATTTAATTTTTTTGCTTAGCTACGATACTGCTTGACAATATGCCATGGAACACAATATTAAACTTTTTTAAAGGAGTAATAGTAAGTTGTATTTTCAATCATATGTTTCTATTTGCTTTTATTGCGGTCTGTCGAAATATCTTGACGTGAAACCAGTCTGCGTCGCTAAAATGGGTTTGAGACGACGGTACTCTGCTGAAAATATGAAATCTACTAATCAACTTCTACTAGATTTTCATCATATTACAAAACTTCTGAAGTTGTTCAACCCCCGTCTAATGGTCATACTGTACTTTCATACGTAATAAACAGAAGGGAATCGCATGCAAGGCACATACCAACAGTAATCTTTGTTTGTCCTAATATTTATAGATTAATGCTTCGATACTAAAGGCGATATTTAGGAAACATGACAAATCCGTACGAGTTACCTGCAGCAGGCGGATTTATGCACAGTTTTATCTGCAAAATATGAGCGTGGCGGGTTCAAATGTGCAGGGAGTGAACTGCTTTGCGTGCCTATAGCAGAGTCATCAAAAACACAGGTGCAAACACTTCCACACGCACACTTGAATGGCAGCTGCTTGAAGAGGAGGCCTGTCTGAGATCTGGCTAGGATCACGCCGCATTGCCAATTTGACACACTCGGGACAAATTGTTTTCAACATAAAGTGGCGTGGAAGCTCGCCATGACAACATCGCAACCCCCCGTCAAAGATTTCAGCACAGGAGGGTTCTTGGATCAGTACGGAAAACCATAAAGATAAAAATATAGCCTTAGCATTTATCCAGGTTGTGTGAGGACGTGGGGGGTGGGGGGGGGGGTGGAGGCCTGGCAAAACATTGTGTCTCACTATAACGTACACTCGGAATATTTCAAACTGTACCATATTTAAGAAGAACGTTCAAGCCAGAATGGATGTATTACTACTCAAAGGAGACAACACCTCGTCTCAAGGAATGACATGCCAACAATGAAAGGGCTTGAGGGGTTAAAGTTCAAAGGGCATAGGAGTAGGGGGGGGGGGGCGGGGGGAGAGACATGAAGCCGGGAGCAGTGATGCTCTAATTAAGCTTTTGATGTGAATTGTTTTGGGATACAATAGTCAAATCTAGGCGTCTATTGGAAGGTGTCTAAACGGAGGTATTTACTATTGGATTATTATTATTTGTGTAAAGGTGGGCCTAGACCGTTTGTAGAAGTTCCAATTTGCGTGCCATTTTATTCTTAGTTCCTATCAATACATTGTAGGTGCAGTGAAGAAAACAATAATTTGAACAAAAATGCTATATTGCAAGTTCTCCCACTAGAAATCATGGAGGGATCTGAAATTTTCATCGTAGGTGACAGTCTCCATCGCTAAACCCAATATAAAATCTTTGGAGGGAGCTGAATTTCCGTGTTTCTCAGAGACAGCCCAGAAACCTGTCTGATCTAGAGAAGATCTGTATGGAGGAGTGGGCCAAAATCCTTCCTGCAGTGTGTGCAAAAATGGTGAAAAACTACAGGAAATGTTTGACCTCTGTAATTGCAAACAAAGGCTACTGTACCGAATATTAACAACAACAAAATCATACATTGTGATTTCTGAATCTTTCTTTTTAGATTCTCTCTCTCTCTCACAGCGGACATGCAGCTACGATGAAAATTTCCGAGCCCTCCATGATTTCTAAGTGGGAGAACTTGCAATATAGCAGGGTGTTCAAATACTTATTTTCTTCACTGTATAAGCAGAACTCAAAACACCAATTCCAGCGATGAACTGAGTCAATTACCGTCACTGAGCAGTTTGCAAGCCAACTGTATCCTGTTTAAAAAATGTACAGTATTTCAAATTTTGGAACAGCTTTTAGATGAACTGATATTTCACTCTGACAGAGCGGGCATGTTAAGTTTGACAACATCCAACTACAAACGTATGAAAATTAGAAAAAATAATTATACCTATTATATTTGACAACCATCCAGTTTGAGCCTACAGTGAAGATAAAACATTTGTTTAAAAAAATGTTTCTGAAGGTGGAAGTTACCTTACTATGACAGGAATTTCAGGGACACATGCAAAACTTTCCATACAAGAACGCAAATAAAATATACATGATTAAAATAATTCATTGTATTCTATACAACTTGTGGACATGAAAAACCACGAGTGTGTATTTCATTATCCATTAACTATTATACGCAATGTAGCTAAGAGCAGTGTGGGACATACTGAAATGCGTTAGATCACAGGTGTCAAACTCAAGGCCCGGGGGCCAGATCTGGCCCGCCACATGATTTTATGTGGCCCGCAAAGGCAAATCACGTGTCTCAACTTCCATAATTTTTTTTTTTTAAAAAAATCTGTACCAACGTTTCAGTCATATCATAAATGATAACATTGAGGGATCCAAGCATTTTTTCCCCCAAACACATTACCCTTGATTTCTGATTCCAAAACTGGTTCATAAATTTAATGTGTAAATATGATGAGGCTGTTTAAGATTTTAATTTTTCCACAGTCATAAAGGCCGTCTATGGGAAACCGTAACTACAAATGAACGGAAAACATTTTAACACCCTCGTATGATTGTACTGTTATGCTTGCAAAGGTTACAAAGTGAGCAGAGGACTGCAGTTTTATGATGATGCTACATTTTCACGGTGAAAGGGATTCTGATGAGGACAACAAAGGCACTGTAGAGGGATACTGACCTAGTGATCACCTAAGCAGTAAAATAAACCATGTGAAGAAGGGGGGGAAAAAAAAAAAAACCCCGATCCATAAACTATCATCGTTAGCGCCATCCCTTTCCACTAAAAGCAACTGGAGAGTGTGCAAGGCTGGCCCCGATCACTACATGGCTGCGTGATCCTGCCTTGTGAGAGTCTACTTCCCCCAGGGGTGTGTGCGCGCACTTGTGTGTGTTGCTTGCCACATTCCTCACATGCAGAGTGGCGGAAAAGGCAGTGGCCCCCTCGTCGGCAGAGGTGTATGGAAAAGGGGAGTGCGAGGAGGGAGGCTGCGGAGAGGAAAAAGTGATCGATGGCCGAGGCCAGACGGCCACGTGACCATGCGAGCAGGTGCATGTTAAAATTACTGGAACTATGGTTTTCTTTTTTGAATACATATGAAATATTCAGGTACAGGTACTCTCATTGTATGGTTGTTTTATAAAGTAATACTCTTCAAGTATGTTTGGGAGCTTCAAGCCCGTTAACTCCTGACCTGACACAGCACAGTAAAACGTCTTCAATGGGAAGAGACAAAAATAGATAGAAAGAAGGAGTGGCTACTAATGAGCCTTTCACGTCTAATTCTACATAATTACGTTGGTGGAGATAAACATGGTTTTACACGGGATAACATCACAACAGCGAGCATGTTTGGAAGGAACCATTACACATGTAAACGGTCGAGGAATAGCTCGCCGGTGACTGAGCCGCGAGACACGCAAACACTCAGGCAGTACAAATAAGTACGCTTGCATCATAAAACCTAAAACTCTACAGTTTGTGCTTTAACATTCTCAACTGTCATGGAAATATAAAAAGAAGTGGATGAGTTTAATAAAACAAAGAAAAAAAAAAAAACTAATTTGCAGACGTCTGAAGGGTGGTAATGGGAAGCAATTTGTAAGTTTGACTTGATGTAAAAAGTAACATCGAAAGGCACCTAAATAATTTTGAAAATGTGGACTTGAATAGCAAGTTTCTTTCGGCTTGTCCCTTTCGGGGTCGCCACAGCGTGTCATCTCAGATGAACGCATATATATGTTTGGCACAATTTTTACGCCGGATGCCCTTCCTGACGCAACCCTTCTCAGGGAATGGAGGCCCCAGTGGGATACGAACCCACAACCCCTGGTTTACCAAACCAGGGGTTGTGGGTTCGTATGGACTTGAATGATTCAATTAAAATCTATGGCACACATATTAAAGATACATTTTGCCTAAATAAAATGATGGTTAGCCGATACTTTTCCAAGTTCAAACTATCCAAACCATCAAAGATTTTGGTAAATGCTTCTTCTTTTATTGGCTCTCATAAGATTATGATTGTCCAGTGACACATCTTTCTCTATAATAACTGTACAGATGAGCATTAAGCAATTACTGTGCCAGTCATGCAGCTGGATACCCCCCCCCCCCACCTTCTCCTTTCAAGTGGTGCTGTGGGCCGACAGCAAATCACTACCAGGACACCTGACCCGCATTCTCGCTTGAGTGTGTACCGAGGATGCGCGCTCGCCCTCAACTTCATTCCATTTCACCAATTCTTTCTTTGAGGAGACAAGATGCATTCCAGCATTAAAATTGTTTGTGATTTAACACAAGGACAGACGCCAGTCACAATTTACCACCACGGGTTTGTGTTTAAAAGTGGCGGAAACATTTAAGTGGGATTTTGTTAAGACCTTGTGTGCTTTATTAAACATGCATAAAATGTTACATTTAAGGAGAGTCTGACAAACAGACATAAAACAACTACATTTAAAACATCCGCACATTTACAACCTACTGTACAATATACACAGAAACTGATTAAAAAAAACATGAACAAGACCCCCCCCCCCCCCTCAAAAAAACAAAACACTCACTAGAGCTGCTCTATGAGGACGACATCATTCACGTACTGTGTCTCCGTCACCCTCACATTCATTTGGAGTAGAAATGCCTCAGGACAGAAGGGTTATGAGTGCATCCAGGAATTTGCTGCGGTCTTCGGTCTTCAGTTCAATCACTGCACGGGAACAAAATTGAGAAGTGCTCAGCTTTGGTTGCACATTTTCACAAGCCACTCGGCCATCTCCACGTTTATATGGTGGCTTCCTACAAAACACAATGACTTGCTAAGAAAGAAAGCCCATAACATCCATTTTCTTGGCCACCTATCCTCACAAGGGTCGCGGGGAGTGCTGGAACCTATCCCAGCTGTCAACGGGCCGGAGGCGGGGTACTCCCTGAATTGGTCCGCAGCCAAAAGCAGGGCACAACGAAAACCAAGCATTCAGACTTATGTGCAATTTAAAATCTTCTATTCAACCACCATGCAAGTTTTTTTGAATGTGCCTCCCACACAACTGGAGTAACCAGAGAAAAGGGAGAACGTGCAAACTCCACAATCCCAAGGCCAGATTTGAACGTGGCTCCATAACAATGTGAGGCAGATGTGCTAACCAGTCGTCCACCAGCCGTCCTGTTCCCCATAACATATTTGTAAAAATACACCAAAACTCGGGGCATATTTATAATAACCTTGTAAGGCTCCAAAACGGTGTCACACCTCTTTTCTTTTTTTTTTTTTTTCAAACTGTTGGTTTTCTACTTGAAATAAAGACAATTCTGACCCCGTGTGGTCAACAAAAGAGGATAAGGCCTTCCCTCGTCTTGCAACCGAAGTGCAATTTACTAAATTTCACTTACGGCATGTGTCAAAGTGGTCATGGAGCGTTCTGGAGCTGGTGCTTTCGGCGGCTTTTTCAAATGCCCTGCCAAAAAAACTGAAGACAAAGAAAGTGAATCATGTAAGAATCCGAGATCAAATACAAGAAATACACAAACATAATACTCACCCTCCTGATGGGATTTTTCCAGTCATATAAAGTTAAATTGACACGACCAGAGGTGGGTAGGGAAGCCCCCCCCCAAAAAAAAAATTGTACTTAGGTAAAAGTACTGTTGCTGGAGTAAATGCAAAAAGTACCCTTCTCAAATAAGGACTTGAAAGTACAGTAAGTATTCAGTGAAAGAGGGTGATCATGTAAAGTACAAAAATAAAAAATTGCAATGTGCACATTCATATTTCACATGCGACAACATGCAGTGGCATCAGAATCGAAGATTCACAAATTGACGGTATAAATTTATCAAATAAAATTCCACCAATTTCAAAACGTTACATGCTTGCGCAAGAACGCTGTGTGTGGCGCTTCGGAGACTGTGTGAGTAGTCATGTGACACCCTGGCTAAAATAGATTAAATGGAGTCAAAAGTCACCGGTGATTATGCTGGACCAGTGAAATAGAGTCATGTTACAGTCTCTCTGCCAAAACAAAACAGATTGTGCAAACGATAATGGATAAAAAAAAAAAAAAAATGAAAGCAGAGAGCTGAATGCAGTTCTGTGCAATTTAGAAAAGTAGTATTTCTTCTTTTCAACAAAAATCCATCCATTCTCTCCACTGCTTATGCTCATGAGTGTGCTGGAGCCTATCCCAGCTGACTCTAGGCAAGGAGCGGGGGACACCCAGGACTGGTCAATAGCCAATTGCCGTGCACGTAGACACAAACACAGAGACAACGACTCACACCAACACCTAAGTGTGCTTTGGTAAATGGGATTTTGCCCGTTTTGTTCTTTTCCACCTTCAAGGCTCTCAGAGTGCTTTATCTTCCGATTACACTGCAACTGTGGGCTCAGTATCTTGCTCAAGGACATTTTGGCATGGTCAAAGGGGCTCGAGATCAAGCCCGCTACCTTTGAGTTGAGAGATGACTACTGTAATTGCCGGACTACAGAGCGCAGTTGGTAACAAGCCTCACCGAGTACATTTGTAAAGGAAATACCATTTGGTTCATACATACGCCGCAGCTGTGTCAAAGCCGCAAGTGCCCACATTTACAAAGAAAGAAGGCTAGTGCAGTGCTAACAGGGCCTGTAAAAAAGTCACTTCCTAGCCACTTCTCGTTCGTACCTTTTCCGCTCGAGTGCCCCCTTGCGGCCACTAGAAAAAAATGCACAAATCTGCTGCATCACCAAATTAAAAAAAAAAAAAAAGCGTGTGACAAAAGTCAGGGCTTATAGGCTGGAAATTACTTTACTACTATTTAAACCACAACCCCTGAGGACAATTTAGAGTCTACAATTAATAACAAAAATACTCGCATAAAAGTATGTTTCTTAAAATTACTCCAACAATGTCATTTATCCCAAAAGTTGCTTAACTAAATGCAGGCACAAGTTACTACCCACCTCTGGGATAGAGACTCAAAACAGCAGCCACACCACTCAACCGTAACGTACTTCTTTTTGTCAGATGTTTCCGACTCGGGTGGTATCCCCACGACGAGGACGGTCCCCTTCTCCACATCTTTGGGAGCGGCCATAATGAGCGGAAGCAATCTGCACCTTTTATTTCTTGTCTGAGAGGAAAAAAGAAGCGTGAAAAACAATCATACTCAATACAAAGTAACCCATGAATTTAAAACATTTCTGACGTAATAAGATCTTGCACTTTGATCATTCACTTCAAGATAGCTTCAATTTCTAGCTATGAGTTATCCGATGGCAAGAGGATCTTGCAAAATGAGATACAATAAAATTAATTACACTGCAAAAACTGCTTGTACAGTTAATTGAGGTTTTATGATGCTGGAATGGATAAACTCAATTTCTCTAACTTCCCATGGGACACATTTATACTAAATCCAAGCAAATCAGATGCCAACTACCAACAATTCGAGGCTGCGGCGTACCTTTGTTTTGGATATTAATGAGGTACTCACTGATTGGATGAATGCTTTAAGGAGGTACTTTGAGAGCAGCGTCAAGGCCATGGGCTTTGAAAAAAGCTTGACATCGGGGGTGCCCTGTGCGCGAATCACAATTATTCAACTGAGGACCATGTTGCAGTTAGCCATCAATCACACTCATGACGGTTGGCGATCAGCACCTCCATAAGGTAGCAGTAGAGAAACGGTCCTTGGGACAAGATGAGGTTGGTGCAGATGCAGCTCGCGACGGTCTGCTGGATGGCGATCAGCTTCTTCTTAGCCAGGTCCATGCCCGAGTGCAGGCTATCCAGGTTGCTCCTTAAAAAGAGGGCAGAGATCAGAGGCGGGTTATTACAATGTACTAAGTACAGAGTTTCCTTTGGTGTATAACGGTCCTTACATTCTGAGGTTCTGTACGGAGCACAATAAACCAGTTTCTGCAGTAGCGTTAGAATACGTTGTCACAGGAAAGAAGAAGGCCCACCTTGTTACTGCCGTACTTTTTTTGAACTCGTTATTCGATAATATGCATTATTTTGCAAAAATTTCTTGGGAAGATTGCAAGTGTTTTACACATAGATGTATGAAAAATGACCAAAACCTGTCACATTCTATAGAGGTGCACTCTAATTCCAACACGATATGCAACGTCTAATATAACAAATTAATGGATATGACAATTTTCACTGATCACAGAAAATCAATGACAGCCTTGCATCTGTTGCTACTGCGCCTGACAGCATAAAATCTCATATCTTTGTTCATTAGATTGAAGATTTATTTCTTGCACCACCACTTAATAGAAAATCCCCAATCAATTGCCAAAGTTAAAATATGTTGAGTCAGAGGGGAAGTTGCGAAGTTGCTTTTAAGGAAGTGAACACTGATGCCACATAAGTAGGAAACCAACAAGCATCTTGACAGTTCAACATACACTAAGTCGATGTGAGATTATGTAGGAAATCCAAGGAGAAGTTCCGTCAAGAAAACACAAGCAAGAGCTTCCGGACATGGAAAAATGGAATTCATTTTCAGCACATGTCCCCAGAGAATATTTGGTGCCGACGTATTATACATGGGTACAAAATCTACAGCAAAAGTGTCATTTTTTTTTTGGGGCTTTATACTCCAATGCATACCGAGAAATGACAGGAATTGTTTAATATTCACGGCCTAGAAGCGTTTTTTTTTTTTATACAAAATTCTAACTTTACTATTGTAGGTAAGCGATAGTTTTGTGCAGCGGTGCAAAAATATATCGTCAAGAAGTACAAAAAGGTGGTACAATAAGAGATACCCATACTTTGTATTTTAGATTTGGTTCATATTTATGACCCAGAACTGTTTTTCATACAAATGTATACTGTAATTATGACATTTCAAGGCAATGAACTTGTTTTGGCAGCAGCGTAAGAATAAGGTGCAAGAAGGCATGCTCAATTACTGCCACTGTTACCGTTTTTCTTTTGCTTGCTTAAAAGTCCCATACTGTACATTAACAAAGCAACTTTCTCTAATATTTTGGATATTATATTGGCTCTATGGTGCCTCAGTAAACATGTGAAATATCCCTTACAATCACCCATGCATTCCTGAGCTACAGATGTTTTTCCAGCCAAGATGCCTGAAATCAGGACGTTCAAATGTTTCGACCTAATCTATATCGCGAGTGAAGATCTTGGCCTTTAATATTTTTTTCCCCTCAACGTGATTTTAATACAAATATTTACTATGACTATAGTACTGTGTTAGCGTAAATTAGTGATGGGCAACTACTGTTTTGTATGACTGCATATTGTAGTTTCACACCTTGAAAGAGAGTCCAGAGCCTTGATGAAGTTGTCCGTCTCGTTCTCGTCATTCTCCGTGCTCTCAAGAAGAGCGATGGTAGCGTGCACCATGTCACTGGCCAGGAAACGGTTCTTGAAGCCAAAGTGGACACCGAATGTCTGGATACGGATGTCTTTCATTCTGTCAGAGGGTAAAAATGCCAGTGAATCTATCGGTAACATCAACAAAATTGCTTCATCTTAACAGCAGCCACACCCGTATTTATTGGAAGACTCTTCGATGACTTCGCGCAGGTTCTCTTTGATTGACATGTCCATGGACGTGAACTTCTGCCGCACTTGCCTTAGAGGCAGCCTGGCGCAAAAGACCACCGTCAATGCGCCAATATTTTCTTTTTGCATTTCATGACGTACTCCTACCCCATGTCCGCCAGAAACTCTTGCAGCTTCTTCTGGCCGTTTAAAGTCCACAACTTGAAGTGGCAGGAGGTGTAACATGAATTACAGATGCTCTCGTACAGAGACCAATGCTGGTAGAGGGTCAGACGAAGGCTGAAGCAGAAAGCTAAGGCAGGAGGTGCAACTGAAAAGCCAACACATACAAAGTACCGTGGCACTAAACTTCCCTGAAGCATTCCGACAAATCAAGGATACTCGTACTCAAAGGAGATCCTCATGCAATCAACGGAAAGAGAGTTCTCCTCATCTTCGTTTCGATGGTTATGTCGGGACACGTGCCGCTGCATTGTAGCGATGTCTGTTATATATTTCATACTAACGAGCAGAACAAAGAGAACATGTTACAGGGCAGGACCGATTCACCAGCGTTAAATATGAATATGCACGCAGGTCAAACCAGTTGTGTAAATATGTCACTAAGGAATGAAATATACTGTAATGCAATGTTCCCTCTAAGCTGCGCAACTGTGGATTTGCGCACTTGTCGCACACTCTCAAAACAGATCCAGCGTAGTAAACTACAGCCAGACTTTTTTTTTTTTTTTTTTTTCAAACACAGCAGCACACTCCCTCTCACAAAGACCTGCTACTCGGCCACACCGGACCACATACTCTACTTCCTAGTTTACCTGACACCGCTCCCCTCCATTTTAAAGGGGTACACTCATAATTACAAACACCGGGGTATGTGAATAGTAGAAGAAAAAGTGGTGAAAGTGGACGAGATTTTCTCTTTTTTTGAGTAATAAAGGTCTGGTTGGTAGAAAGTACAGGATGAGATGGTGTATAATGTTGAAATCCCACCTTGGCACAGCCTGATTGAGGATGAAAGCACAGAAAATACATTTCCCAAAAAGCTAATTCTGTACATTAAATATAGGAGGCAATATAACATAAATCCTAAAACTGTTTAGGAGCATCATTCAGCTTTCAACATCCAATCCGAAAGATATTCTGCAAGCAATAATTCAGTTTTACACCAAGAAAAACAAACTGTGATATCATTGTGGGTTAAAAAAAAAATAAAGTTGGAAGCGACATTTCAAATTTATAGTTAATCGTTGGCTTGGTATGTATTTGTACTGTAATGTATTTTTTTGTTTGTTGACATTTTCAGTGTAAGTTTGCAAAAACACAAAATTGTTCTTAAAAATGTTCGGATGGGAATGAAATCTGAACCTTTTAATGACCCGTGTAACTTCAATGGATGACACTGATCTGACCACAGCGCGTACATCTGATGTTGGTCAAAAGGAGCGCTCACGGCCTTAGTGTGTTTGCTCAGACACGCATAAAATTATAGGGAACATTGCTGTTATGAATGCAAAATATCGATGGTATTCTTGCTAACTGGCAGAAATATTTTCTAGCTATGCCAAACAACATTAATTGGTGGCTTAATAAATCATAAAGATAATGCTACAGCAGCTCAAATGGCAGAATGACAAGGTTTTCTCACTGCGTGACTTTGTCGTGAACCCACTGGTCTGTCAGCCCGATGATAGCCCACCTGTGAAAAAAATAAATGATAAAAAAAGTGATTACATGTATTTACAGTATAGCTTGAGTTAAAAAAAAAAAAAAAGGGGGGGGGGGAAACATACCAGAGCATGTCTTTGGTGTCTTTACTCAACAGCCAGGCAAGCTCGAAAAACATCATTGCTGTCTACATAGGAAAGATCATTCAAAATACTGGATTTGGTCAAATAGATGTGCTTAAGATCGGTCACTCACAGATGTTCCATGGTATTCATACTGCTCGTACTCAAATAAGATTTCCCTTCTGTGATGAAAGTAAAATTTAGGTGCAAATATTCTGCACCAAACAGTAAAAACAGTCAAAATATGACTTAGACTTAGGCTACCTCCGTGCTTCCCACTCCCTCTTCTCACGCTGCCTCTCGATTCGCCGCTCAACTGCCCCCTGCGTTAAAAAAAAAAAAAAGTCAAACACACAGATTGCAATTTGTTTAATAGAATAAAAAAAATGCTGTACATTACTTCATCAAATCTCCTTCGTTTGCCCGACGGCTCAGAGCCATCACCGCTTTCATTCCCGGAATCATCTCCCGCCTCCTCCTCATCCTCCTCGTCTTGAAATATGTCATCATAGGAGGGCACGCCCAAGTCGTCGTCTTGTTTTATCAGCAGTTTTATCTTCAGAGAAACAAAAGTGAAGTAAGAAAATTCAATGCATCCATTTTCTAAGAGTCTATCTAATCTGACTGAGGGCGAGAAGCAGTACACAACACTCAGCGCTGGTCATCAGATGCCACAGATGAGCTGTCAGAAAAGTTCCAGGACAGCTGAGAATACCATCAGGCTAACTTGTTGGCTCCTTCTCCGTGACAAAGCTCACAATGCCCCAAGTATCTCAGAAAAACAAAATCACACTGGAGCAACAACTCTATAGACCCAACCATCCTGGTTTTGTGTGAGTTTTTTTTCCCCAAACTCAAGAGGTACATCACGTTTGGACGCCAATCCTTGAACTGTTCTGACACAAACAAGACAGTATTAAAAAAAAAAAAAAAACATTCACGATGACATTTATGCCTACGGCTTTAGTATTCAAAACATTTAATGCAAATGTGTATTGTTGGCCTACGCCCACAACACCAACAAACTCCACACAGGAAGGGCCCGAGTTGAACCGGAGACATTCCATCCATTCGTCCATTTTCTTAACCACTTATCCTCACAAGGGTCACGGGAGTGCTGGAGCCTATCCCGGCTGTCAATGGGCAGGAGGCATGGTACACCCTAAACTGTTTGCCAACCAATCAAATGGGAAAATAGAGACAAATAGCTGCACTCACAATCACACCTAGATGAAATTTAGTCTCCAATTAATTTTGCATGCTTTTGGGATGTGGAAGGAAACCGGAGTGCCTGGACAAAACCCACACAGGCACGGGGAGAACATGCAGACTCCACAGAGGCAGGGCCGAGATCGAACCCTGGACCTCAGAACTGTGAGGTGAAGATTTTACAGCTGAGGCACCGTGCTGCCTGGAGACATTCCAATTATATTATTTTACATGTGCGAATCACTCATCAAGTGGGATGCCTCGAAAACTGCATCTTAAAAATGGAAATTATTGTCTATAGGTTTAACACTATGAAGAGTTCATTGTGTCAAAAAAATTAAATGAAAAATAGCTTCTGAGAAACGTGGTCATTTAAACAAAGTCAAGAAAAATGTCCGAATGGAGAAGAGCTACTTTAGTTTTTATCCCAATACAAAACAAAAAATGAAACTCAGATTAAGCTAATGCATGAATTGTAGTCTAATTAACTGATTATTATTCGTCACCTGAGTGTCATTGTAAACATTAACCACATCGACAGGCCGATGCGTGTCACAAATGAAGAAGATGCAGTCGTCTTCCGGCTGCAGCATCTCGAGGAGGTCAACGTTGGCGCCGCAGTTGATGAGGACAAAGTACCTAAACTGCAACAATAATAACAATTAAAACGATATACATAATCCTCTTAATTCATTTATCACCTGATATAATTCATACTTGGTCTCTGTGTTCAAGGAAGGCAGTTCCAAGGTCCTGCCATCCCATCACTGGTACAAGGGTATACTGAACCTGGTCAAAGTGGAACAAAGCCTGAGGAAGATAAGATAATCAATCAATTGAATAATGGTTGCTAAACAGTGGGCCAGGACCCAAAAGAAAATTCATTTTCTTAAAGGAACACACAGAACAAAAGTTTGACTAAATTGCAACATTTGTACAACTCGCCCTCTTATGGGATAGTTAAATGGTTGGTTGTTGTTGTTGTTTTTCTGACTCACTATTAAAGCGCACGACTTTAGCTATCGAGATCTTTATTAAATGCCAGAAACAGTGTCTACTAGCCAAAGCAAGAAAACAACAACTGTAGCTAGCTAACAGCTCACTTACCTGAATAATCTTACAGCCGCAAAGAGCATCGATATCTGACGCCACCAGGAGGGCAACTCTCTACAGAAGAGTTCGAAAATGTCAGTCAAGCGCGGTGGATAGTTTGAAAAGTCAACGCTTTGGAGTCTTTCACTAGCATTTGCTGCCCAAGCTAATGTCACAGTTCGCCTAACCACCCACCTGGTTGGCAACAACTTCATAAAATTCTTTCCGTATGTCCGTGACAAACATCTTGGAGAGCAAGAAACACCGCTTAGGTAGAGTCGTCGACACGAAAACGGCTGGCCAAAGTGGAGCATGTGTGACAAAAACAGCACGAAGGGAGAATTTTTCTGGGTTTCGGCTCAAGTCGCAACGGCCGACAGCTGCTGCTGGAACAAATGTGGCGCCAAATGTCTACGTCACACGCAGCCAATCAGGGAAGGGAAGGGTATTGACGTCATGGCCGGACGACAAACCCGGAAAGGGAAAGTTCAAACAATGATGTAGTATTTAGTATACGTCAATGGCCCAAACGAAAAAAAAAAATTGTAATAATAATAATAATAACATGGGCTATCTATGAACAACATATATGTATTTATTTATTTAAAAATGTATACTCAGTGTTAGGTAGTAATTACTTACATGTAATGAGTTGAACATAATTTGATTACAAAATACGTGTAACTAGATACCTTGATAATACTGTGCAAAAACGCGCTATTAAATGAGTTGCTTTCTGAAATGTACATGATTACAATACTATTTACATTTGAATAACAGCCGCAAAAGGTAAGACTTTCACTGTCACTTCCTCGTTCGAAAACTGACACTTGTGATTGGCTCTCTCTGGTCATGTGCCGTTAAACTCGAGTCTAAAATGTGACATATTTTCCCAAATGCAGTAGGAGCTCAAAGCACCATGTGGTAGTGCAGTTTATGGGTTTGTGGCTTGATATTTTGAAAAGACTTGAAACTCATAGTTACACTTTTAAACATAAACAAAACCCTGGCTTTTGAACGGTTTCATCTTTATAATTTAAGAGTTTCAGAGATTTAAACTATGTATTACATCTTCGATGTAGTAACTTGTAATTGTAACTACATTTTCAAAATAACGTATGTAAACAGATAAATAAGGTACACCCCATTAAGCTGTGTGCCTACTGTGATGCTAAGATGGTTAATATGTACATTCATTGTACTTTAAAGTTATAAAACAACTATCCAAAGTGCAATTAATTACCAGTGAAAACAATTATTCAAGTTTAGTTCTTTTACAGGTACAGTAGAATATTGTAATTTCATAAATTCAATTCAAGTGACTTATTTTACAAATTAAAAACAGTAAAACAGCTTCAAGAATTCTGACCTACTTTTGACATTTGAAACCAATATAACAGTTAAATGTCATTCTTTTGTAGTGAATACCTATTGTACAGGAGTTTCATTTTTTGAATTACTGAATGAAAATTTCTCCACAAGGGTCTCATTTATTAAGATGCATATGTACATGAGGTTTCTAACTCAACAAGGTGTTGTCACTCCACTTACATTTTGATTAAAAAAAAAAAAAAGTGGGTGGACGAAAACTACTGTTTGTATACACATCTAGAAAACGTCTGTTATTAAAGAAAAACGAATATACAAACTTACGGTATGTGGAAACATAATTTAGTGTGACCGAATGGCATAACAACATAACACAATCAGGAAAGTATCAGCATAAAAGTCGCAAATAACTACTTTAACAATGCTCCAGGGTCATTAAAGGCAAAATAAAGATCTTCCTGACAATCATAATAATAATAATAATGCTAAGAATTTGTACTTCACAAAACAGCATTAGGACAGATAGTCAACACCCTGAAACTTTCAGGGGAAGAAAAAAAAAAATTCAAATGTGACATCCCGCAAAAAATATATATGTATCAATGTGGAGACATTTTTCTTAATACACTGAGAAACATGCAGGATTTAAATGCCTACTGCAGTTGTTAACAAAATAGTCAAAAAAGGTCAAACACATTAAAAATTCAAGTCAAACTCTTCTTACATGCCCCAAATTAAGTGCAGCTGATCATAGAGTACACCATTAAAATCCTGCAAGAGGAACTCTACAATTTACATATAAATTATTAATAATGTTCAGACTTTCCGTCAAGAGATCACCGTGGTTCTGTATACATTCTAATTGTGTGTGTGTGTGTGTGTGTGTGTGTGTGTGGAGGGGGGTGGGGGAAATCAAAACTTTTTGTTTTGTTTTTTTAAACAAAAGCATCATGCTGATAATAATGATGAATCGCCTGGAATCATTAAAGTGAATGTCAACACATGAGAAAATGGAAGTTGTAGAACAAAAATGGAATGAAAAGCAGAAAAGCAGTGGTCATTTCACAAATTAGACAATGTTGGAAATAATAATAATAATTTAAAAAAAAGGCACAAAATCACTGCCGTGTTTGGTCTGAAAGCTTCTGTGATCAACGCGTTTGAGCTGGTATCACAGTGACCAGAAAAAAGTGCTTATACCCTGCAAAACCTTGGCTGACCTCACTCACAATAAAAAGGGTTTTCCTGATTTTTTTGTTCCCACCAACGGGCTATCATAGAACCCACAAAAAAATAAAAATAAAAATGTATCGTCATTCCTGAAGTGCCAACAAAACTGTACAGGATTTTTAAATCTAGAGCAGCAGGAGCTGTTACATTGTCACTTTCCTTGTGTTAAAAATGTGACAGCAGTCTGAGCTGCACAGTCTAGTTATTGTGGGCCTGAGAGATGAATTTTAATATTTGTTCCCAGTACCCCAATCATAAAAAAAAAAATAAAAGCAACAAAAAACAGCCCTGTGGATATTTGTTTCTCTGCTAATAAATGGATTGGACAGCTGTGCAAACAAAACACTGTCAAAAACAAACAACTAAGATTATTCCATATGACCCCATTCGGAACACAACAGGTCATTTAAATCAGAGATGGACAGGTTATTTCCTTTCATCAAACTTTTTGTAAAGGCATAGAAGCCAAACTAAATTTTGGGAAAAAATTTGATCAATTGTCTAACAAATATTACATTTATTTTTGGGTATTATGAGCATTTGTGGGGCAAATATGTGGGCCCCTTTTAATCACAATTGAGTCCAAATGACTCACACTTTGTGCCTTTGAGATGTCCCCATTTAACCCCCTCTAAAAAAGTTGAACTCTCATTGAACTTCATATTGTAAATATTAACTCTGCGACTAGCCAGAATTTCATCCTCCACTGAAGAAAGAAAATATCCCATCATATTCTCTTTAAAGGGGCAGATACTCCATCATAGCGACAACAATTTGAAGAACACAAGCAAAATGTTCACCATTATCATGAAAACAATATACATACATGATAATAATAACTCATCTGACCAAATAATTTAGTGTGGACAAGAAAAACATGTACATTTGGGTGGGATGGGGGTGGGATTTAGTATAATTTAACAACTTATCATACACCCACTGTAGTGAGCAGGGATGTAGGTCAGGCCAAAATCATGCGTATCCAATCAGGGGGGGAAAAAATGAAGGAACCACTTTAGGAGTTAAGATAGTTCTGGTATAAGTCTCATTACTCTGCTACATTTTCATGATTTTTATGAGGACAACGAAAGCACTTTCTAGTATAATATACATAATATACTAATAGTGACCAACTACCTTCATTTGGTTTTGGAATGGCATGAAAGGCCAGATGGAAATGTGCCGTGGTTCCATTAAAAGTAAGCTACAGTGAGTGACAGCATAAGCTTTAGAGGTGAAAAAAATAAAATAAAATAAAACAGCTAACAGGGTGATGTCAGTATTTTACAGAGGTATCTTATGCCTGCACATCTCTGTTGGGTTAATATTTCCCTTGAAGGTAAAAACAACCAAACAAACCCAGCAGCTGCTATTTTGAAAGACAGCTGTGTTCCCCCCCATGCCAACATTCCCGACCTCTCTTTTGTGCCCTCTGATGAGTAAAATTAACACCGCAGACATCCTTAATGTGGCGTGACCTTATCTAAATGGCCCACAAGCAACAGCACACATTTTATCCACACAATTACAGTTAAGATTAAACATGTTAAAAGTAATTGACCTCCTTTGCAACTAGGGTTGGGCATCGAGAATCCGTCTCCCGGGATGGTTCAAATTGTATATATCAATATATCATTTTGACATAGCGGGAATAAATTCACATTACAAGCTTAACATTGAACTAAAGCTTCAGCGAAGGTCAAACTAGCAACTTGACATCACAATGATGGGACAAAATTCACATAAAAATTCTCACACAGTAACACAAGCACGAACCTTAAAAAAAAAACAACTGCATGCTTAAAAGAGGAAGTCAAGTTAAAACTTGCACATGTAAACCAGTTGAAGTGATAAAACAGTCGTAAATAACCAACAATGCTATATTTAACTTTTATCCTAAACATGAATGAACATGGCGGAACGGTGGAGCAGCTGGAAAGCGTTGGCTTCACAGTTCTGAGGTCTCGGGTTCAATTCCGGACCCGCCTGTGTGGAGTTTGCCTGTTCTCCCCCTTGCCTGCGTGGGTTTTCTCCGGGCACTCTGGTTTCCTCCCACATCCCAAAAACATGCAACATTAATTGGACACTCTAAATTGCGCCTAGGTGTGATTGTGAGTGTGGCTGTTTGGCTCGATGTGCCCTACGATTGGCTAGCAACCAGTTCAGGGTTGTCCCCTGCCTCCTGCCCGTTGACAGCTGGGATAGGTTCCAGCACTTCCTGCGACCCTTGTGAGGATATGGGGCTAAGAAAATGGATGGCTGGATTAATGAACATTAAGTAAATTGGGTTAGTTACATACAAATTCCCTTCTGCTCATTGGTTTGAAATTCATACCTGTTCTCAGGAACCTCGAGTCTAATGTTTGTTCTAGTCTATACTGCAGACCGCTAAGAAAATGGATGTTCATAATTTGGACACCGATTATTTGAACCATGCAAACTTTTTTTGACCCAGCACCCTAAAACGAATCAGAATCGCATCCAAAATCGCTCAAATGCAGACGATACCCAACCCTATCTATAACTTGGCTTGTTTACTTCATGACACATTTTTGTCAACTTAATAATAGCACAACCAATTGATTTATGGCATCACAAGATCAATGGGCTGCCACAAAATGGTTATGTGTAAAACTGGAAGAAGCCGCTAAATGCTGGCATTTTTCCACATCGTTGATCTGCGTAAACAGCATCAACGGGATGGGAGCAATTCTCCACCTTCAATGGCAACGTCAGATCAATAACGGGCAGGAAAAGTGGCTGGTGAGAAGTTTGACAAATGACAGTCACTCCTGTAATTATCTGGATTGAAGGATGCCATGTTGCTATATGAAAACATGAATAATGGGTGTGAAGTAGCAGATAAATGTCTTCTGTTACAGCGCTGGGCAACCAAAGGCAATTTATTTTCATGCAGATATTTGGTCCGACATGAAGTGTCATATAGTAGAGAAAATACCCAGTGTGCCAGCCTAACCTACACAGTGTTGCCAAAGTGTTTGCCTGCTCTAATTTAGTTTCTTTTTTTTTTATGCATGTCACAGATGTTTCCACATCTTCAACAAATCTAAATATCAAAGACGACAAGTAAGTTACCCGTTAATAGGTTTAGGGAGTAATAATTTTTTCCCCCCACACAGAACCATTTAGGTTTCTTCGCCCCTAAATAATAAAAAAAAACATTTTAAAACTACATTTTGTGTTTACATCTGTTGTGTACTAGTAATAATTAAACAATTGTTTGATGATGGGTACATGTAAGTGAGACAAAAATGAGAGGCAAACACTTTTTCACACCACTGTAACAGCGTTTCTATGATAAACAGTAAAAAGTTCCCAGCCCCTAGAGTCACGATATGGATCAACAGCGCAAAGGATCCAGCGCAAGAGCCCGTTTTACATCGGCAGGATGTAGTTGGAGTTGGCTAGCCTGCATTCCTGTGCTGCGGGGACACCCTGTCGATGAGTCAAAGGGCGGTGGCAGTCGGCGTCCTGAAGCGCCGGGTAATGCTGCCTATAGCACAGCCAGGCGAAGATCAGGCCCAGGAGAGAGCCCACCAATACGTCTGCAAGAAGGAAAACAAGGTCACCGTTCTTTTTTTATTTTTATTTTCATTACATACTTTGCAGTTATGAGGTTCTGGTTTTAAATCTTGCTTTGGAAACAATCAATATAACAAATGAGCTTTAAAGGTCCACTGTCATGAAATGCATGATTTTTAGTATGTTATTAATGAAAAAACTGCAGCTGGTATGGACCCATCCGTTTTTTTCCACCACAAAACACGATTTTGACGTATTTGGATTTTTGTAATTCCCGCCATGAAAATCTTCGAGGGATTTGTTTTCGGGAAGAAGCAGGAAGTGACATACAGGGCAGTGGCGCACTCAAGCAGTCTCGTCCGTTTATACTAGTTTTACCTCCTGGAAGGTAGCTCTTTGTTCCTTTGTGTTAGCCAAAATGCCGGCTTGTTGTATTGCTGGATATTGCCTGAACACTCGGGAGGATGGATTCGCTCTTTGTCGTGAAAAATGGATTGCACAGGTGCAAAGGACAAAAGCTTCGTGGGTTCCAAATGACAGGTAGGTGTGTATACAGGTACTAAAAAAAAACGATTTGGGGGTGAGGGGTGTAATCCGTAAATCAGGGGTGCTAAATGTGTCGATCTGCGCATCGGAAGGCTTCTGTGCGGCAGCCACTGAAGGATGGCCTCTACAGGCCTTGTGGATTGCCACCGGCCTTTTCGGCCGGGGTGGCTCATCGCGGCTGGGCTGCGGCGGAGAGTGGATCAGACGGGGAGGCGGTTTGGCCGCGGCGTCGTTGTTTTTATCACCACCGCACGGAGGTGGATCGGGCGGGGAGGTTTGGCCGTGATCCGCATATCATCTAAATAAGCCTAGAAACAATCAGGTAATATGGCCCTGGTAACTTCACTCGGTTGTGAGTTGTTCTCTTTTTTGAAAAGAGCTTCTGTGTCAGAAGGGGTGCGTTCATCTCCCACAGTAGGGGGCACAGCGTGTTTTCAAGGCAAATGTCTGGGGTGACGTCACGGGCAGGAGATGCACAGCCAATATGGCGACCACTTGGATGTCAAATGAGACTTCCGCAACTTTGCGTATGGATGACGCACTCTTTTTCCGTGTAGACGTTGAAGTGAAAAATGTTATATGTATTTTTCATTACGATATCTATTTTAGAATGGTTATAGGAATGACACTTGGGCTTTAAATAACTGCCATATAAGTCATTATAGGTAGACTGGGGCAGCAGTAACTCATCTGTGATGCCTGCCACACATTCAAGGTATTTGCTGAGCAAAAGGTCATTTGGGAAAGTGTGTTCAGCGGATGGTCGATTTGGATGTTAATTTCTGCAGTTTTCTGGCTCACAAGGCCTTGAGGTAAGTATCTGATGTTTGAGAAAGGCCCGATAAAAATCCTTCTTCAGCTTGACAGCATCCCTCACCGTTGGTGTCGCCCAACGAATTTGAGGATTGCCCACATGGCAAGCACCAACCACCTTACTGTCACAGCTCAAGTCAGACACGTCACCAATGGAGGCGTGGAACATGCTCCACTTGGACTCGATTCCCCCCCCCCCCGTTATTAAAAGTTTAGAACTGATTTATAAATCCTCAGCAGTGGTACCCTTATTGTAAAGTGGTGATAACGCTCATTTGTTATTCTATTTATAAAGAGAAAGACGGCACCTTAAACTGACCTTGCCAGTGGTGTTTGTAGTCGCAGGTTCTGGAGAGGGCGATGGACAGCGCTACAATTAAAGGTATGAGGAAAACGCAGAGCCGCCATGCTCTGCCTTGACCGGCTGAGTTGAAGCATCGCAGCTTCCCGCCTATATAAAGGGAGGTGAAGCCCAGCCCGGCAAAAGCAACTAGGAAGAGAATATTAACGGATGAAAAGAACTCAATACACTTCAACAATATCATACATATATTATATATTACAGAACACACCAAAAATAACATACATTGGTAGCTTGAGGTAATGTATAAACCATTCATTGACCAACTTATTGTTTTAGGTTAGGGAGAAAATTTTGAGTTCTGATCGGTATTTATGGTTGCAGCAAACTTCAGAACAAGCAGCCGTTTGGCAAGAAAAAATAAAATCTGAATTTTTTTTATACCACGGATCCTGTTCAAAACTGAAGCCAATCCCAGATTACACTCTGGACTGGTCTCCACTGCATCACATGGCACATATAGCGACAGACAACCATTAACACCGTCACTGAGTGGGAGGAGAACCCACGCTGCCAGAGCTGAAATCAGCCAAGCAATCACTGACTCACTCCAGTAACAGGAGAAACTATGTCTAAAACTAAGTTATTAAGCCTCACATGAAGAATGTCCGCTGGGAAAACTCTTCCTCCCCTCCATGACCACGGCAGGATCACCATTGCAGCGTAGCTCCAGGTTCAGTTGGCCATCAGGGAAACAGCGGTAGAAGAAGTCTGGCCTGGGCCTGATTAAGAAACAATTGCTATTTCAGTATAAGAGTATAACAGGATAAGCTAACTTAACAGTATAAATTAATGATACTGTTTTACCTGCCCACAGCAAGTTTGATGATGTTGGTAACAACGCCGTTCAGCACCAGAGTCAAAGTCACAGCTGGATAACAGAAGGAAGGAATGAGGGAGACAAAAAGCTAAACAAGTACAGTGGTACCTTGACTTACAAGTGTTCCATCTTATGAGTCACTTGGTTGATTTTTGCTGTGTTTTGTGGGGCAAAATTTGTGATACGGGTGAAATTTGGATCCACAGCTGCTTGAGTGAAGTGGGGGTGGGGGGAGCAGCTAAAGCCCTGTAATTCCCTCGCACATGGAAGTAACACCCAAAAAGCACAAATACAAGATGAGAACATTCAAGGAGCCCCTGGTGGACACATCTCACAATTCACAACAAATGGGACAGAAAATGTGTGTGCTGGAATGGATTAATTTCAATTAGTTTCAATGTGGAAAATAGATTTTATATACACGACTGTGGGTGAAAAAACTATTTGCGTTGGCAGAAATATTTTGCCTGAAGTCCATCACATCCAAGTCTATACATAAACCCTATTTTTTTCCGAAGCAAAAGGAAATACCGGTATACCGTAATTCGAGGCCTATAGAGTGCACCTGGTTACAAACCTCACCCAGTACGTTTGTAAAAGAAATACCATTTGGTACATACATACGCTGCAGCTGTGGAAAAGCCGCAAGTGCCCACATTGAAACACGAGATATTTACAAAGAAAGACAGTACACAGAGTTTAATGCTAATGCTAGCGCCGCGCTAACAGAGCCATTTTAAAAAAAACATACTGGTAAAAATCACTGAGACATGGCAGTGACACGCTAGCCCAGTGCCAACAGGGCGGGACCGGTAAAAGTCACTTCCTCAGGACATATATTCCATCCGTCTCCTTCTTACCTTTTCCGCTTGAGTGCCCCCCTTGCGGCCATTAGAAAGAATGCACAAATTAACTGCATCACCGCATAAGCCGCAGGGTTGAAAGCGTGTGAAAAAAGTCGCATCTTATAGGCCGGATATTACGGTACATAATTATTAATATGGTGGAAGGGTGACCGACTGGTTAGGACATCTGCCTCGGTTCTGAGAACCAGGGTTCAAATCCCGGGCTCAGATGTGTGATCATCCCAAAAACATCCCCGGTAGATTGACTGAATAGTCTAAATTGCCCATAGGTTGAAAAATGAGTGTGAATGATGAATTTTTTATATGTGGCCTGCGATTGGCTATCAGTTCAGGGTGTATCCCACCTCTCGCCCAAAGTTTGCTGGGATAAGCTTCAGCACCCCTGCGACCCAAGTGAGGATAAGCAGCACAGAAAATGGATGGATAATTATTGTGATGTAAATGTAAATGTATTATTAAAATTACTGTTGACAGCTTAAAATTCAGAGAATTTGGAGAATATTAAGTTCAACAAATTTTCAAGGTCCCACCGTATTATGACTGATGTCGCATGATTCTCACCCAGTGACGCTTCCTTGGCATCGCCTCGCTCTGACTTCAGCAGGATGGTGAAGACGACGATGACAATCATGGGTGTGAAAACAGCCACACACTGATGAGGCAAATGAGAGGCAGAGTACAAATTCAAGTCAGGTGAAAGATGGAAACACAGTTGGGCAAAAAAAAAGTATTTAGTCAGCCATCAACTGTCCAAGTTCTCCCACTTAAAAAGATGAGACCTGCAATTATCATCATAGGTACACCTCACCTATTAGAGACCCACTCAAAACTCCCCTACGGCCAAGACCAAGTGACTGTCAAGGTACACCAGAAACAAAATTGTAGACCTACACTATGCTGGGAAGACTGACTCTGCAGTAGGTAAGCAGTTTGGTGTGGGAGCAATTATTAGAAAACACAGAAGACATACAAGATCACGCATAACCTCCCTTGAGTTGGGGCTCCACGCACGATCTCTCTCCGTGGGGTCAAAATGATCACAAGAAAGAAAAATCGCTGAAACACATGAAGCCGGGGTACCTAGTGCATGACCTGCAGAGAGCCGGACCAAATTAATAATGGCTACCATCAGTAACGAACTAAAACTGACTGAAATCCCGCAGAGCCAGACGTGCCCCACGTGATTCAACCAGTACATGTCCAGGCCTGTCTGAAGGTTGCTAATGAACCTTTGGATGATCTGGAGGAGGATCGGTAGAATGTCACAGATGAAACCAAAATGTTACTCGTTTTGTTTGGGGGACAAAGAATGTCGAGTTGCATCCAAAGATCACCATACCTCCTGTGAAGCATGAAGGTGGGAGACATCATGATTTGGTACAGTTTTTCTGCAAAGGGACCAGGACAATTGAGCTGTGAAAAGGAAAGAATGCGTGGGGCCACGTATCGTGCGATTTTGAGTGAAAACCTTCCCTCAGCAAGGGAATTGAAGATGAAAGGTGGCTGGGTCTTTTCAGCATGACAATGATCCCAAACACACTGCATGGGCAATAAAGGACTGGCTTCCGAAGAACCATTGCGAGGTCCTGAAGTGGCCTCGCCAGTTTCCAGATCACAACCCCAGAGAAAATATTTGGACAACGTTGAAAGTCTGTGTTGCTCAGCGATAGCCTCAAAACATCACTGCTCGAGAAGAGATCTGCATGGAGGAATGGGCCAAAATACAGTGAAGAAAAGGAGTATTTGAACACCCTGCTATAGTGCAAGTTCTCCCACTTAGAAATCATGGAGGGGTCTGAAATTTTCATCCTAGGTGCATGTCCACTGTGAGAGAGATCATCTAAAAAGAAAAATCCAAGAATCACAATGTATGATTTTTTTTAAACGATTTATTTGTGTGATACAGCTGCAAATAAGTAATTGAACACCTGTCTATCAGCTAGATTTCTGACCTTCAAAGACCTGTTAGTCCACCTTTAAAAGTCCACCTCTACTCCATGCATTATCCTGAATCAGATGCCCCCGTGTGAGGTCGTTAACTGCATAAAGACACCTTTCCACCCCATACAATCTGTAACACTCAAACTTGTATCATGGCCAAGACCAAATAGCTGTACAAAGACACCAGAGACAAAATTCTACAACTCCACACGGCTGGAAAGGGTCACGGAGAAATTGCCAGCCATCTTGGTGAAAAAAGTCCATTGTTGGAGCAATCAAGAGAAAATGGAAGAAGCTAAACATGACGGTCAATCTCAACAAAGTGGAGCCCCATGCAAGAAATCACCTCAAGGAGTCTCAATGATCCTTAGAAAGGTGAGGAATCAGCCCAGGACTAAACCAATGGAGTGGCTCCGTAAGAAGCATATCAAGGTTCTGGCGTGGCCTAGCCAGTCTCCAGACCTAAACCCAATAGAAAATCTTTGGCGGAAACTGAGACTCCGTGTTTCTCAGTGACAGCCCAGAAACCTGTCTGATCTAGAGAAGATCTGTGTGGAGGAGTGGGCCAAAATCCCTCCTGCAGTGCGTGCAAACCTGGTGAACAACTCCAGGAAACGTTTGACCTCTGTAATTGCCAACAAAGGCTACTGTAACAAATATTAACATTGCTTTTCTCAGGTGTTCAAATAATTATTTGCAGCTGCATCACACAAATAAATCGTGAAAAAAAAAAAAAATCATACATTGTGATTTCTGGATTTCTCTTTTTCGATCATCATGCACCTATGATGAAAATTTCAGTGGGAAAACTTGCAATATAGCACAGTGTTCAAATACTTATTTTATTCGCTGTACTTATACAATTAGTGGCTGACCAGATACTTTTTTTTTCTGCCCTACTGTATTCAACTTTGGAATCACTTACAAACATGAGTGACGTCGGGATGTGATCTTGCTCCACCCGGTGAAATTTATACAACCACATCTCCTCTGGCTGGATCTCGCGGTAGAAAGGCGGAAGGTGCTCCGTCACCCTGAGAGAGTGAGAAAAAATTGGTTCAAGGGAAACACTACCCCATTGATTTCACAATTTCACTTGCAGAAAGCTGTCCACTTGTAATTTTTGCATTAAAAACAAAAACTACAGAGAGGGTGAGCAATATGCAAGTTAATAATAGAGGGGAGACTATTTTGAGTATTTTTTTACCATGTTTTTAAACAAGTATCTGCACTTCTACTCAAATACAAAGTGTGAGTACTTGTATCTCCTCTCACGTGTGTGCTTTAAATAAATCCAAAAGGAACACGCAGGCAGGAGTGCACTTACAGGAAAACCACGAAGAGCGCCAAGCGGACGACGATTTCCGACAGAAAACCACGAAGGAGCCTCCTCTTCATTTTGTCTGTCAGAGTGGACCACATCACTTAATGGTTTATATCAACTTAAGAGTTACGTCAATAGAATATCAATTTTAAAACGTATCATATACCAATGTTTAAAGGTTTATAGTTACTGCAACATTGTTGCTTGTTTGGTAGCCCAATTGTGACATTTTATATGGTGTGTTAGCATCGAGCTAAAAGACTTTCAGAAGATAAAGTGTGGTAAGGTGGTAATTGGGTAATTATGTACAGTGGCCCTAAAATGCAAAACACAACAAACAGCAAATAACTAAACACAACGGCAATTAAAAACACACAATAGCAAATAACAAATCACCACAGGAAATTAAAAAAAACCAACAGCTAATACCTAAACACAAAGACAAATTGAAAAAAAAAATATCAAAGTTAAAAAAAAACAACAACATTAAGCTACCGGAAGAGTTTCGTATTGTTTGGGGTTAAGAGTTATCGCTGATTGGACGAGCAGAACTTGCCTGGACCCTTTGACCAAGAACTTATTCTTCCTCTGGCGTGGCTTTTGAAATTAGCATAGAAACATAGCCGCTATCAAAATTTTTTTTGATTTGGGACATATGACACATCTGATTTTGTAGCTCTGCTTTACACATCCCCTGCTAGGCTTCCTGCGCGGTCAACCACGCCGTGGTTCGAATCCACGCTTTCACCATCTTGTGTATTGGGAGACCAGTAATTCTGAACGTATTTAAAGGATTGGGAGAATGGGTTTCTTAACGTACACACGGCCTAGATTGCTCCCATTACACATACATATGTGATGATAGTGGATAGATACGCTCAGGACTAAATTGCAACATTCAAATAAGTATGCGCCCACTAATAACACATTTAGAAGTTGGGCTGCACGTACTGTCTTATCTCCCTCGCCAGTACTTACTGGTCTTACTGATCTACTGTTGTGTTTTTTGACTTGCCCGCATGTTTGCTTATTTGCGCTTCTTGGTTTTAATTTGCAGTTGTGTTTAATTATTTGCTGGTGTGATTAATTATTATTATCTTTGTATTTGCTGCTGCGTTTTATGTGGTTGCACCGCATGTGACGACCACCATTACTCAAAGTCACATAAATAAATTTCATACATTGATTGACTTTATAGCTTACATATGGCAAAAAGACATCTTTGCTGTTGTGACAATTACGTGCCAGACACGACATCCATCAATAATTTTCTAAAAATGAAAGTTGTTCGTCACCCAATTGCCTCAGATAATGTGGAGAGTGAGTAAAAGTTGATAATCCTGTTGCACAAGCATTTACTGCCACATTTCCCTTTCAAAAGGCTATGAGGTCAAAGAGTGAGTTAACGACATGGATGAATTTATGAAACGTGCTGTATAAATTTATTTAGTTTTGATGTAATTTAACAGCAAAACTGCAGATTTCTTTCCCAATCTATAGGCACCAACTGTATTATGGGACAAAAATGACAACTAGACCTTTAAGAACACGCAACACTGACACACGCAGGTTTAGGTGAAGCTCTTAAGTCTGTTGAATGCAGTGAATCATTTTTAGCAAATTGTTTTCAAGGGATTCATTTCTTCAGAAAGCGTTAGTTTGTCCATCCTTAACACGGAGTCTGCCGCAGATAAAATAGAAATGCAGTATTTTGAGAGGGGGAAAATGTGTACCATTCCTAAATTACACCGTCACATGCCACGACACTAATACATGACATATGAATGAATGTCACGTTAAAAGTGACATATGCCATCCATGCTCACAAAATATGACATTAATTCCAATCGCCAATTGGGCAGTAGAATCTCGATGCTAAGCTAGCTAGCTGGCACATCTGTCAAAAAAAAAAAGACGACTGTCACGCTCCCGCCTTACCTACGGATCCCGACTCACCTTTAATGGGGTCGTTTTCTTATCTCGCTATTTTCATTTTAACGCCGGTTATTATGAAGAATTAGGCCGCAGCATCTTCCCTCGTTTGAGACTCAAGAGACGCTCTAGCCAGTGAGCAGTACACAAGCGTGTCACTAAACTTGGAGTAAAAATTTCCGTTTTGTGCTTTTCAAAATAAAAACTCTAAACGGGAATCAATGAGTTTAGATCTGCCATTTAAATCTGTGGTGTCAGTGAATTACAATATCATTACTATTGTTTCTGTAGTAAGTATATTATTAAATATCCCATGTACATATTTGCGTGAATTTTAGTAATGCCAACCAAATTGAGATCTTGTTTTGAAATACAAAAATAGTATTTCTATTACTTTGTCTGACTTGACATATGAATGCAACTCGCCACGTCATGTTACGACTGTAGACGCTCATTTGTGTCAATGTCAGGTCCGTTTATCTCACTTTATAAATCCTAACTTTGCTTAAAAATGCTATGACATTTTTAAATAATTTTGTTATGGTAGTGATTGACATTGGATATTCATTACTTGGCCTTTTTTTTCATTGAATGGATTGAATGTTACTTTATTGATTCATTCAAGATATCCATCCATCTTCTTCGCTGCTTATCCTCACAAGGGTCGAGAGGAGATTGAATCTTACTTTAATGATTAATTCAAGATATCCATCCATCCATCCATCTTCTTCGCCGCTTATCCTCGCAAGGGTCGAGAGGAGTGCTTGAGCCTTCATTCAAGATATCGCAAATTAATTTCTGTTGATCAGTGTATCTTTCCTCCTCTTATTTAATTGTTTCTATTACGCTCATGTGACATTTTCTTTTATCGTGGTTATATAAATTTCAGGTGAAATGGTGGAGCAACCGTTTATAGCGCGTTGGCCTCCAAATTTTGAGGACTTGGGTTCAAATCCTGGCCCCAGCGGTGTGGAGTTTGCATGTTCTCCCCGTGTCTGCGTGGGTTTTCTCCGGGCACTCCGGTTTCCTCCCACTTACCAAAAATATGCATTAATTGGACACTCTAAATTGCCCCTAGATGTGATTGTGTGGCTGTGACAGGTGGGAAAGGCTCTCGGACTCCCCGCGACCCTCGAGAAAATGAATGGATGGATCTATCAGAAGACCAAGGTTTCGGACTTGGTCTTTGGTTTTTAAGGAAAGAGACTAAAGGTATGTAATAACAGCTAGTTCTGTTGTTTAATTGAAAAAAAAAAAAAAAAAAGGAAAAGTGTGAGAATTGTTGTATTATCGCTGTACGTGTTGGTATACCCTTTGAGCTCAAATATAATATAATACAAGAATGAGGCTGTTGACATTATGTGATAGCACGACACTAAACAATTGCGTCACTGAGACAGAGTACAGCTTTATTAAAGTCAAACTTCAGGCATGTCTGAACTCTTCCAACTCAACGTTTGAATGCAAAAGGGACAGAAGTCATATTTTCAAATAAAAAGACAGTCATGTACAAAAAGAGTTTCTTCCCAACACACACACACACACACACACATTTAGAAGCGGAATTGTACAGGCAAAAAATAAAATAAAAATAAAAATAACAAAAAATAGCGCGCCACAGTAACATGATTCTATGCAAATACAATGCAAGATTATTTACAAGGTTGCCAACAATATGCAGTAACACAGGTTGAACAGTAATCAATATGGTGCTCATGTTCATCCACGTTTTTAATTGAAGCAACACCAAGAGAGATAGATATGAGACCAGTTAGTAACCCAACCCAAACCCAAATTTCAGGAAAAAAAAAAAAAAACAACTGAGTGCTTTGCGGGTGAGTTTAGTACAACACTAATTCTCCTCTGACTACCTGTCAATCAAAAAAAAAAGTTATCAGAAGTGCATGAAAGGTGTTACAGCGAATAGAAACTTTGAAGCACAAGAAGGGTGTCTGATTCTAATTGTAAATTATTATTTTTTTTAATTTCAGGATGCTTTGAAAAGTCATTCTGAGGATTTCAGGGTGTGTGGAGGGCAGGGAGTCACTTAGCAGAGAAGAAGCATGCTGGCGGAGTGGGGGTGATTTTCCACCCATAAAATGGCACAAATGAACAAAACACTTGTTTTCTAAACAAAACAAAAATGATGCAACACACGAATGAAGCGTTCTAATACTGCCACTGTATTTGCAGACAGGAGAAAATGGCACTGCACAATGGTGTCATGCAATCGGCGTGTGCAAAGAAAACAAAGGCTGCTGCCTTTGTTAGATAAAGAAAGTACGATCACGGAACAGAAAATGCGTTGGGATGAGGGCGACTGTATGCGTTCACCTAAACAGTCACTTTGAAAAGACAAAGACCAGTTATGCCATTATGATTCAAGAACACCCCCCCCAAAAAAAGAAGAAAAAAAAAAAAAAAAAAATATATATATATATATATATGCCTATGGTGTGCAGTTGAAAATAACATGAATAAATAATAACATTCAAGTTGGGTCATAACATGTGAGTGTGAAAATAAAAGTGCCTTGAAATTGGATGATGGAGTTGAAAGAAAGTATTTCGGTGGGTATGTATACCACTGATGGGAAATACTAACAAATGAGACTTTTTTTTTTTTTTTAAATGCATGAGTTAATAAAGAACATAGAGATATGGGCCATGAAACTGACTGCAACTGGGACCCAGAATTTTTTTTCCAAATGTCAAATGGCCTCGCATCCCCCCCATTAAAAAAAAAAAAAAAATTAAAGTAAAAAACATTTTTTCTACATTGTGGTTGAAAATCTTCCATGTTCTGCAATGGCACTCACTCAAGTGTCTTAAGACACTGATCACCTTGGGAGGTGTAAAAAAAAAAAAAAAAAAAAAAAAGTTACTTCAGGAGCATGACAAAGGCTGAGGCATGATAAACATTCCAATACTGAACTGCTTTTAACAGCAAATACAGTGACGAGTCACTATACGAGCAGCGGCAAATGTGGAATCATTACACAGACGTAGAAAAAAAACAAAACGCACCGATTTCAGGTATAATTATGTGAACCCCTCTGATTTTGTTTTTTTCTTTTTGTCACACGTCGGTAACGGGGAGTACTGCACTGGTGTTCAACAAAGCAATTGGTATAAAATGTGGTGCAATAAATACAAAAGATTTGAAAGATGAGCAATCTAAAAACACTGTACAGTTTGTATTTTGTACACTATACTGGATTGTGTGTCTAGATACGGATTTGTTATTTCTTCAACATAAGAGACCGGCAGTTTTTCCAATTTTGCCCCCCAGATTTTTTTTTTGTTGTCACAACACAGTTTAAATTCTTATGTTACTACCAGAAGAAGAGGTATCCATTTAAAAAAAAAAAAAAACCAAAAACCACAAAAAAAAAAACAAAAACTACGTTCCTTTAATATACATTTCTGAATGTGTGTATCCTAACTAAAAAGTGTAGTGACATGTCATGTGAAAGTGCTGTTCAGAGAAATTTTGGCAAAAAAAATGGAAAAAAAGAAAAAATGAAAAGGTCACAGTACGCAAAGGTTACTGAAACACATCTGGGCAGTAGTTCCTACAGCCACGATGGAACTGAAGTCATCATCCCTTAAGGCTGATTTACAATACTCAAGATAGCGGTGCTGAACCGGCTGGCCCCTCCTCCCTCCCTTGAGCATGAAGACGGCTCAGAGAAAATGCGGAATTAAAAAAAAAAAAAAAAAAAACAAAAATTTAAAAATCAGGCGCCGCACCTCCTCATCGGTAACTACTTTACAATATTATGAGCCAATTATATACACGTGAATGAGCCAACGAAAAGTCACAAGTACTCGTGTAATGTTATACCAGTACACTATATACCATTATACAGTATTTCACCTTAATAGGACAATTTTCACAAGGAGGTCTGCGCAACACCTAAACAAAGAATCACACCACTCACCGAGATGAAGTGAGAAAAAAATCTGCTTGTAAACATTAAGAAACAGATACGTATATAATTATATTCATCTAGAGCCATAAGTATATCAAAAAACATGATTAAAGGAATGTTGGAATGTAGTGTGTGCGAGGGAAAAAAAAAAATTGCACAAAAGTGTTGCCCCTCCTGTTCGCCAAAGAGGAAGGGGAGGAGCGCGATACGATGACAGTTCACGTGAGAAGTGGCGTCGGGGCAGTGGAAGTGCGCGGGAGAAGCCAGCCGCGGCGTACAGCAGGTAAACGAGAGGAGGAGCGGCGTGGCGTGCCCTCCCCGCACCTCACTCCCGTCAAAGAGCCGGTTACTGGCAACACTCGGGATCATCCGAGGCGAGAACAAAACGAGGTGTTGGGTCTGGGATCTCAGCGCCGTTGTGTGTTAGTGGCGTTTTACAGCCAGAGGAGCGGAGGATGGTGTGCGTCCCTGTCTGGTACTGATCCAATCTCACCGCGCTTGCCACGAGAGGAGTTCTTCAACGTGTCTCGGCTCTGAAGGTCCAAAAAAAAAAAAAAAAAAAAAAAAAAAAACCTAAATGGAAAAAAAAAAAAAATTCTATATTCCCTTTAGCGAGCACAGGTAGGCGGAGTGTACTGGGAGTGCACTCTACAGGGAACGAGGTAACGAGGGCGCCACATCGTCTCTTTGCGGTTCCTCTTTGACTGCGACGGGGCTCAGAGAGGAAGTCGGGAGCGGCGCTGGAGCCGAGCCGGGGCCGGAACCCAGAGGACTGAGGGGGTTGTGGCTGGAACAACAGGGGCGGTCTTCCAGCGAGGATGCGGTGAGCGCCCCCGTCTCGTGGTCCCGGCAGAAGGAGCGAGGGCAGAAGTCGCAGAGAGACGAAGCCGGTGCGCCGCAGACGCTGCAGTCGTGCCACGGACACTCCCAACGCCCTGCGGGTGCGAAGATGAGTTCGGATGTGTTAATCTCGATCTTATTTTAGTTTGATAGATTTCATAATCACCATATGGTGGCTTGCTGAGGTTGAGACACAGTAGGTGGTACGCCTTGGGACACTCCTTTCTGTCACACATCACCAGCTCTCCTCCCTTTCCGCAGCAAAAGCAGAAGTACTCGTGCGTGTGTTTGCCCTCCATCCTCAGCTTCCGCCTTTTCTGCCTCAGCTTGGCGTTTCTGGCCTTCTCCTCTTTCTCCAGCACCACGGCACTCTGGGGTGTGAGATTCGGTAGTCAAGAGACAATGAAGAGGTGCTAAAAATGATTGGGTGCTCTAATAATGGGTGGAATGTGTGCTTACAGTTGGCTGCACCCCGAGGAAACCTGAGCAGTTGTCTGAACCGCAGTGGCAGGATGTTCTCCTGTTGCCCACACAGTGCAGGTTGTAATTGAACGTCATCTCGGTGCCTGCACACACAGACGGGCAGAAGCATTTCTTTAATCGTCTCTACAGCGAAAAGTGAACCAGTCACAAATCCGAGTACCGTAAAATTCAAACCGCGGGTGTCAAACTCAGGGCCCGGGGGCCAGATGTGGCCCGCCGCACGATTTGAATTGGCCCACTATGCGAAATCTAGTGTTTCCATTTCCATGATTTTTGTAAAAATCAATCCCAAAATTTTAAATTGACATGTATCATAAATGATCAAGTTGAGATATTACAAGCCTTTTTTTTTTACCAAACATGAAGAGTTGAAAAACAGGTTACCCTTGATTTCTGATTCGGATTCTGGTTCATAAATTGATCATGTAAGCATGATGAGATGATTAAACATTTTTATTGTTTCAATCAAAACGGCCCTCTGAGGGAAACCTGAACTACAACGTGGCCCGCGAGAAAAATGAGTTTGACACCCCTGCCTTAAACAATGCTGTGCCATGCTTATGTTGTATTTTCATTTCAGCACTGACAAATTCTGGGATATTATTAGCTTCTCTTTAAAACACAGAACATTTCTTAGTGTTCACATTTTTAACAAATCTGTACAAATTGAATCATGCATATCTGCTGTTTTTAATTGCAGTTTGTTTATTTTTGGGTGAGTGCAAGCTTAAATGTCAAGTGACACGTAAATCATAATTTTTAGTATGTTTCTCATAAAAAAAAAAAAGTCAGCCGGAATGGACCCATTCGTTTTTTTCCACCACACATCAGGATGTTGTTGTATATGGATTTTTGCATCTCCAGCCATGAAAATCCTCTTGAGGCATTTGTGTTGGAGAAGAACCAGGAAGTGACCTTTGTATTGGTTTAAACCTATTGCACCGGCGAAAAATTACTTTTTTTCCTCATCGTGTTAGCCAAAATGCCGGCTTGTTGTATTGCTCGATTTTGCTCGAACACTCGGGAGAATGGATTCACGCTTCACACTTTTCCAAAAGACCCGATTCGTCATGAAAAATGGATTGCACAGGTGCAAAGGACGAGAGCTTTGTGGGTTCTAAATGACAGGTGGGTGTGTATAGAGCTATTAAAAAAAATAATAGTTCGGAGGGACGACGTAATCCTTCTCTCAGAACGTAACAAAAGATCCGGGTCATAATTAATAAAGTACGTAAGTCAGGGGTGCTAATTGTGACGATGTGCGCGGGCGGGCATTGTTGATCGCCCGTACGGTTGCCGGGGCCGGCGTTAGCCCTGACGTGGAGGTGGATCGGGCAGGGAGGTGGTTTGGCCGCGTGTGAGAGGAGAAACGTGATTTCCCCCTTCCCACGGCCCCCCACTGGTGTCTGAAGTAGTTACTTCACCTGGCATGGGTCCTCCTGAGTACGCTACATACTGTTATATCGTCAAGGAGTCTCTTCTTAGTTAGAAGTGATCCGCATATCATCTAAATATGGCTCGAAACGATTGCGTAATATTGCCCCGGTCACCTCACTCGACTGTGGGATGTTCTCTTCTTCGAAAAGAGCTTCCGTGTCAGAAGGGGCGTCTGAAAAATCCCAAACTTTCTCTTGTTCCTCTCCTATAGCAGGTGCCACTTACGTGTTTTCTATGGCGACTGTCCCAGTGTGACATCTGCAGATGATGTTGCAGGCAATAAGGCCGCCACTGGGATGTTGAGTGAGACTTCTGCAACTTTGCATTAGTGACGCGCTCTCCGCTCATTTTTTTTTTCTTCTCTCGTATAGACACTGAAGTGAATAATATTATGTAGCTTTCATAACAATATCTATTTTAAAATGTATATATGGCTGTTAGTTGACCTTTAATCACCGATTCGCACACTAAATGTGGATTTTATAGTGGATAACTCACCAGGTTCTATATCGCAGAGGGCAAAGAGTCCAATGCGGACGTCGCCGTTGACCGTCCACTTTTGGGTTTCACAGTTGGGGCTGCAGCTGTGGTTAATGAACCGGGAAGAATTCCCTTTCGGACCAGCGTCGATCACACGATCCTGAAATGTGCAAAAGGTGGACATCAGGACAAAGTAGGCCAAGGAGAATGTGTCTTTTTTTGTTCCCCCACGATGGTTTTACCTTCGTAAGGGTTAGCATGTAGAAGTTAGTGACGTGGTTTTCGTGGGCGCGTTTAATTCGCTGCTGGCACTCTTCCGAATCAATAACTTCTCCGACATACTCGGTCACAAAATCCCCCTGCAGAAAACATTATACAGTATTCAGTATTCAATTTGAATTTCAATATTGTAAGGTACTTTCAATCGTTTTTTGTTTTTTTTTTTACTACAAAGCATTTAGGGATGGACATTTAAAACAACATAAATGTGAATAATAAAAATAAATTCTGTACTCTACTTTTACAACTGAAGAAATAGTCGTCAGTTTTTTTTTTCCTTAGTAAAGTCATAACCACTTTTTAAGTGGAGTTAAGGTAAAATTTGTAATATGTAAAAACATTTCCAACCTTTTTACTTTATTCTCCAATTAAGAGTTTTGCAAACAATAAATCATCTAAACACTGCTAGTGAAATTAAGTATCTCATTTAAAGATAGAGAAATATGAAGAGTCTCACCAAACTCGGGACAAGACATTCAGCCTAGTGGGAATCCTTACACTCAGTAAGTCAACGCAAGAGCAAAAATGGATAAAAGTATTGAAATTTACCACAAAAGTGGTGCATCGTTTCAAAGTTTCCTTTTCCTGTTTACTTCAGGTTTTATGTTAGCCTGTTTAGGGAGCAAAATAAATGCACACCGTGCTGATTGTTTCCAAGTTAACTTTAAAATAACAAAAATGATTGTATCTGTATCTAGACTACATTAACTCAATTGACCTCAAATTCCCATTGATAAAAGGATTGCTAGGACACTCCTCTTGACACTTACCTTCCGCAGAGCCTGGTTGGTTTTGAGGCCCCATCCACAGCCCTCCGTCTTTATCACCTCCGTCTCAGCATCGAGGCGCTTAGTGAAACACTGGTTCTCGCAATTGTCTCCCGCAGGACATACCTGCCGTGGTGGAAAGAGGTTTACAGAGGGCACTATGAAAATCTGTAAAATGTCTGAAAAGAGGAGCAGGGCAACAAACCTGAGGGTGACACTCGTACTGCAGCATGCGGTTGAGACACTGAGACTCGAGGCTGCACGGATGCTCGTCCGCGGGGCGGCAGTTGCAACGTGGGATCTCGGACAAGTCAGCAACGTGCATCTGCACTTTGCCTACGGGTTTGTTGGCCTATCACAGGAAATCATCAGACAAATATAAGAAAGTACTGCAAATGCAGTGCCTCTATACAGCACAAGGAAAAAGACACAGTTTCCACCAAGCAGTGCAGCACAGTTTTACCAAAGACATCAAACTATCCATCCAAGCATTTTCCACCCTGCAAGTCCTCATGAGGATCGCAGGTGACCTATTCTAGCTGACTTTGGGCAAGCGGCACAAAACAGATTGTACGGGTTGCCAGACAATCACAGGGAACATCCACAGAAATTAGTAATGCAGCTACTGAACATATCATTTGCTTATTTCAGTTAACAAATCCATTATTTTACTATTTCGGAGCCTTATCTTATATACCTGGTAATTCTTTTTTTTTTTTTTTTTTTATTCACTCAAATTTGGCAGGTTTCTTAACTGTACTCTTCTTTGTGGTGTGTCAAATGTACACACATTTGTTACAGGGACTTTTAACATTGTGTCCGTGCACTGACGAGACAACCGGATCATGAAAGAAAAATGACATACATCTATTAGACACAAGTAATGTTGGGAGATGTATGAATTGTCAACTTCTGGTCATTTTTTTGGGTATGGGAGATGGGGGTCATGTCTAGCGTGATAACACCCATCCCACCTACAGTGCTGTGAAAAGGTAATAATTCTTATTTTTTTGCAATATCCGCACTGAAATATTTGTCATCATCAAACAAATTTAATCCAAGTTAAGTTAAAAGCTGCTTTAAAAGGGTGAATTAATTTAAGCAAAAAAAAAAAAAAACATTCCCAAACTTGACAAAATCAATCCATCCTCGTGTAAATGTAGTGCAATATTTCAGAAAAAGAACATCATAACCATCAAACCTGTTTGTGTTTTTTTTCTTGGGCTGCTTTTTTTCCTTCAGGTCCTGGAAAACTTCCCCTGATAAAGGGAACCATGAAGTTTGCTCTTTAAAGTTGCACTAAATAGCCCCAAAATATGTCATGTAAATTTGATACATCATAGAGATGAGTAACCTGGTCAAACCTGAATAATAAAAAATATATACCGTATTTTCCGCACTATAAGGCGCACCTAAAAGCTTTTAATTTTCCTCAAAAGTGGGCCTCATAATCCAATGCGGCTTATATATGGATCAATATTGAGCCTTTAGTGCAGCTCCATTTAATCGATGCATAACGTGACCCCAGCGTCTAATCTATGTGCCTTATAATGCGGCGTGCCCTCTATATGAAAAAAGTTTTAAAATGGGCCATTCATTGGAGGTGCGCCTTATAATGCGATACGCATTATAGTGCGAAAATACGGTATGTTAAAATCATTGAGTATATAAAATCAGGTTTCTAAACTTGAATAATCAGGGACTCGTATTGTTTGGTAGAAATGTGGCATTATAGACCTAATCGACAAATCAATAGATGTTTTGGTTTTTTTTTCTGTCCATTGAGATACCTTGATGAATTTGTAGGGTGGCGGTTTGCGAGAGTTCCGCTCTTGCTCAAGAGCCTCCCTGCTCTCTCTCTGGGCTTTGAGCTCCTGAAACCTCCGGGCTGCTTCTTCCAGAGCTGAAACACCCCGACAACATTACCAAAACATATTCTGTGTTCTGTGGGCTGCCTTCCAGCCACAGAACCTGGAGGTGACTACCTTTCTTGAAAGTCTTGTTGATGTTGATCTGACCCGTCACAAAGTTTTTGTCATTCTCAACGTATGGGAAGACACGGCCCTGATTGATCCAGTAGTAGTCGTGGGAACCGAAGAAAAATACGGGGAAGTCGCCGATATCGTGACGAAGGCTCTGGATGTTCGACGGCACTAGGCGAGGATTGCAGATCTCTGCCGGCCACCACCTGCAAGAGAGGAGAGACGTGTTTGAGAAAGAACATGCCACAGAACAGAAGAACAGCTCTCATCTTTTTAGTGAGAGATTAATATCATTTGTCATGTATAATGCACATCTTTTTTCATCCAAAAATTGTCCATAGTCCACATTCTTCATAGGTCTCGGGGAAAATGAAAACAACTTTCACATTTTATCAATGTACACTTTCATTCCAATATATGACTAAGGTGTACAGTTCCATTATCCAGTGCCATACTTTATGTTTTTATCATATGGGTAGATGCAGAATTATGCATTGTAAAAATGCACAATAGCTAGAAGGGCTTTCCAGAATTTCGAGGTCAACATTGAGATTGCGTATTATACATGGGTGCGCATTATACACAAGAAATACTGTAAGTAAAACTATATAAACAAAATTCAGGAACCACTATATTGATATTTTACTGTGGATTTAGCCAAATTGAGTCCAGTTTAAACCCTTATTTATTCATTTGGCCAGATTCTATACAGCAGTGGTGGGAACCCCTTTGCATGCTCAAGGGCCACAAATGATTTTTAAAATACACAGAGGAGGAGTAAAATTGTTAATCTAACGTTAAAATATTCACTTAGTTTTGTTAATGAACAAATTAATTTCAAAAAGCTACCCATTTGGGTAAATTACAGTAAATCTGTTATTATTTGAGCTCGAGGAATCGAAAAAATTTTATTCAACACTTTTAGAAAAACAATAGCTCCCGTAAATTAAGAAACAATACAGGAGTTTCGATAATATGAATGCTCTATGGGTCCGATTGAAAAACAGAGTAGGTTGTATGTGGTTCACTGGCCATACTTCTCCCAACCCTGGTGTACAGCAATAATTTACCTTTGTGCCACACATTAGTTCATTAGCAGAGCTTGTCAACTTAATGAACGTAATTGTACTATGTACTGTTGACACTGACAATATTAGTTTTGATAGACCATGTGTACGGCTCGCAATGTCAACAGGACACAGTTGATCAAAACTAAGAGATAATGACGGGCTCCTTTCTTGACAGTGTTGCAAGTAAAACACAGTGGTGCATTGATCGTACATGGGGAAGAATAAAGAAATTCATTTGAAATAAAAAAATAATCGAGTGTCTTTCATCCTTGCATACCTGTAGTTTCCCAGTTTGACCCAGACAATTTGTTTGTAGTGAGGCTTCTTGCCGGCCCTACAATCGCTGCAGGACCACGGCCCCTCGGGCATCTCCATCTCCAAACACTCCGGGTGGAAGGAAGCTGGGCACGAGTCGCAGCACAGCAACTTGCCTCCTACATTTGTTTGTATGGATGGACACAGGGATGAGTGTGTGTGAATGCATGTGTGTGTTTGATGTGGGAAAGGAGTATGCAAAGAGAGGAGGAGGGGTATCATTAGGCCTAGAGAATTTAAAACCAGGAAAAACTCTGAATCTCAGTAAATATCTCGTGTTTGAATGTGTGTTTCAATGTGGGCACTTGCGGCTTTTACATAGCTGCGGCGTATGTGTGTACCATATTGTATTTACTTTACAAATGTACTCGGTGAGGCTTATAACCATGTGCTCTGTAGGCCGGGAATTATGTTTTTTTTTTTTTTTGTAGGTGGTGCATGGCGTGAAGAAATCTGAGAACCACTGACTTAGGACATTTTTTAGGACGGCGAGAATATGATAATTATTTCATTATGAATTGCATGCAGTTTTTTTTTTTAAAACAAGCTAGCATGTAGCTAATGACTTGCATAAAAATGACCAGAGAAGTTGCTTAGTGGCACATTTTGCCTATTGTGATTGTAAAGTGTCTGGCATCTTCTTCTACTTCACCTTAGTTGTATTTCATTTTAGTATATCTCCAATTTGATGAGCAAAACAACAAACTTCAACATCATTTCAGCTCATCTTAAATTCATCAGTTTATGTTTAACTTTGGAGGTTCCGCTGTAGACTCAATGCAAATTAAAGCTACTTTTGTAACACATTAATCCATAGTTGGAGCTAGTCATGGCGCTTGTTAGGGCTCCCGAAGGACAACCATGCAGCATGAAGGAGGCTTAAGATGGGAGGCCACTCCAGTTTGAGGTCATCAGCTTAGTTACCACTTTAAACAGCTACTGCATGTCTGGCAAACAGATTCAGAGTACTGTACCGAGGGTCTGTAAACCGGATATACATGCAGCAGCCGGACGGGAGTCCAATGAGCCAGTGATCAGGTGTTTGAAATAAAATTGATAAAAAACAAAGACTGGAAAAAAAAAAAAAGCAGGCATGCAGTCCTGCAAATAAAGCATACCGTTTCCCCATCACACATACTGCACCTTGCATAAACCAGCTTGTATGGAATTTTCAGTACCAATTTTTGGCCAGTCACGTATAATTTGTCACTATTTTTTTTCCTTTGATCTGGCGTGCTTCACATGTACCCATTGTAATTTAATTCCATGCAAGTGAGGTCAAAGGTGCAGAAACAGGAGATGTGCCCAAAATGTCGATTGAATTTCAACTGAAAATTTCAGTCAAAAAAAAAACAACAAAAAAAAAACTTGTAATTGGGGTCAGGGTTGAAGCAGGGGGTGGGGGGTAGCTGGACATGGCCTTTTGCGTAAATAAAGCAAGCCCACAGTGCTCAAGCAGAGAAGCAATGCACCTCCACAAACCATAGACAGAGCATGAACCAACGCAGAGCATTTAACATCGTCGCGCTATACTGCCGTCGATGTTCTCTAATGACCAATTAGAGTCCACGCAGACATATATATATATATTCAAGTGTTCGTAAAAGAGAACTTCACTCAGCTCAAGCTAGTTTCAAAAAGGGCCTCATGCAAAAACCAGAGTTCAGTGAGCGGTCGAACTTTGACTGAGGAAAACATGTTGCATTCACCAAAAAAAAAAAAAAAAAAAAAGATTTATGTTAGTGAATCAATTGTAATCATGGGTGCATGTATCATTCCTTGTTTCTTTTCATGAACTGGTTTTGAGAAAATGTACCTTATACGCGCTAATAAAAAACATGTGCATTTATTGTAGAGCAACAGTTATCAAATATTAGTAGAATCACTCCATATATAGTTATTCAACACTATACATGTGCATATACAATATTATTTGTGTCTACTGGGGTTGCCAGTCATGTTCTACAGTAGGGCCTGTGACTTTTGAGTTTTTAGGGTTTTAAATGCAGGGGCTGGCCTGGTGAGTAGTGTGGGTGTCAGCAAACGAGAGTGCACAATTGGCTGGCTGATAGTTTTACCCATTCATTCGCATGAATGTGTTAATTACGCGTTTTTTTTTCTTCCACACTTCTGTAATTTCCTGACCGCTGAACTGGCGATGGCAGACGTGCCATTATGGTACACATTGCACCTCAGCCTCTTGTTAAGTATGCAAAGATCCCAAACTTTCAACATTCTCCATTTTACTGACTTTTTGCCGCCTTTGTGCTGACATATTTTACCACAGAGTGCTGTGTCCGACTGCACTAAACCTTGTCCATGGAGAAAAATTATGCTTACAAAGCTTAAAGGGAGGGATTTTAGTATTAGGCTTTAATAGAAAAAAACAGATGTTTTTTTTATATCATATATATTTACCATTTTTCATTTTAAAAATTTGATTTGATGGTAATCACAATATAATAAAAACAGTACTAGAGTATCGTAATTTCCGGCCTATAAGCTGCGACTTTTTTCACACGCTTCCAACCCTGCGGTTTATGCGGTGATGCGGCTAATGGATATGTTTCCAATGACCCCACCTTGTGTGCCATAGAGGTCAAACAGGTGATAGGTGAAGCGTGAAGTTTTTTTCTATTGTTAATTTATCCGATTGGTCTAAGGGTGGTGGTGACGTCATTGGAAACCTATCCATTTGTGCATTTTTTCCTCACGGCCGCAAGGAGACAGTCGAGCGGAAAAGGTAATAGAGAGACCCGTGGAATATATGTGCCGAGGAAGTGACTATTACCGGTCCGGCCCTGTTAGCGCTGCGCTAGTGTGTTACTGCCGTGTCTCAGTGATTTTTACCGGTATGTTTTTTCCTAACCGGCCCTGTTAACCGGCTAACGGTAATGCTAGCGCCACCACGCTAGCGTTAAACTCTCCGCGTACCGTCTTTTTTTGTAAATATCTCGTGTTTCAATGTCACTTTCAATGTGGGCGCTTGTGGGTTTTACACACCTGCGGCCTATGTATGTACCAAATGGTATTTCCTTTACAAATGTACTGGGTGAGGCTTATTGCCAGGTGCGCTCTGTAGGCCAGGAATTACGGTAGATATTGAATACAATATATTTTTGATTTTATATTGAATTAATTGTTTTAATTTGTTAATGGGGTCTATCACAACACAAGGTCATTGTATGAGGTTAGGTATTTACTTTTTCAAGTGATTGTCACTCCACAGAGCAATTATTTAAGGTTCTGTGTACATTCACGAATATGTAATTATTTGAGGTACTACGGTATCTAATTTTGGTCAAGGTCAAATCATGACGGAAGAAGAAACGGAATTTATTCTTTGGTGAATCCAACAGGCAGTTGTCAAACTCAATTAAGCAATAGGATTAGATTTGTTTTGCATGCGACCCAGAGTTATCTGTTATTTGAAAGGGATTTGAGCTGATATTTATTCAATGCACAACTCTGTATGGCAATGAACTGCAGATTGAACCACTCAAAGGTGGTACCTGAAGGCTTTGAAATGAAAGTGGCATTCAAAAGGAGAAACTGATCAGGATGGGAGCAGGCACAATACAAACACAAACCAGTGGGGACAAAGGAGAATGAGAAAAACTGTTCAGTTACCTTTCCCAATATTCTTTTTGGTAGCTGACGAAGGAGAGGGAATCATAGGTAATTTCAACTCAGCACGATTTGACTCAGTCAGAAGGTAGTGGGACTTATAGGCATATGAACTTAATATGGTGTCAGTAAGGTCTTGCACTAACAGCCCTACACAAGACACACAGGAAGAGACGGGGGTAAGCCGCAGTCAAACTTAAAAAAAAATAAAATAATAATAATAAATAAAAGAAAAAAGAACAGACACTGTCTCTCACACATACTCACAACACAAGTAAGAAACATGTAAAACAGTTTGGCCCAACACAAAGTGGCCGGACAGTACACAGGACTTAAAAAGGCAAATGCCCGACACATTTTTCAACATCAACATCTGGGACATGAGAGAATTTTTCAAGTGGAGTGTCAACAACGTTGGCCTTTTTGGAATAGAAATCAAACAAACAAATGACAATTAGCAGCTCTGCTAGTCATGTAAAACGGTGCCAAACAGGAAAGACACAACGCTAAATTTCAAAAGTGCTGCTTCCACCGTGCAGTAGAGTTCAGTTTGTAGGTTTTTTTTCCCCCCACTTTGTCCAAAGTTGTAAATTAGGTTGGGAATGATAAATGATGGACCAGATATTTCTTCATAAAGCAGATACTGTACAACTCTATTGGTAGCAGCCTCCATAATAGATACAAAATCAGCCAGAAATCCTTAGAAACATCTGTAGTAGGGCTATTAAGCAGATAACTCAAGGCTAGGAATCAGTTGCCTGAGGCTTTAGTTTTCATCTCATAAATCAAGTGTAAGAGCTCTCGCTCTGCACGTTATGAACATTATGTTATGCTCAGAACCAAAAACAGCAGTGGTGGGTACTACCGACACTACAAGTTGTGAACATTATGTTATGCTCACAACCAAAAACAGCAGTGGTTGGTACTACCGACACTACAAGTTTAACCGCATTTCTCTATCACGTCACTGTTTCAACATCAAATAGCTTTTTAATAGTTAAGCGACTTTCGTGGTCACAGGGATTGCAGAGATGCTACATTTCCACCGGCATTTGTAAACAGTGAATGCAACGTAACGATACGTACCTTATCTGATAAGTCCACCTTCGACAAAGGGGTCGGTGGTCAAATGTGCACCGCAGATTGTAAACATGCAGACAATGTGTCAAAGGTGGGTACATTCCAGCAATTCCCATGTGTGTTATATACCTTAGCAAAAGGAGGCTTATTCTCAAACTCATTCAGTCTAGCTATACGTTCCAGTGTTGGTACTTTGCGACTCCAAGAAAAAAACAACTAAGACGACCCACAGCCAGTTGTGTCCTGAAGGCAATCACAAGTCAAACTAAGTTAGTCATCACTACCTGATGTTCCAAAAGTCAGTCGGCACGGCGTATAGTTGAAGCCAGAAGTTTATATACACTGCGCGCAAAGACATTTCATTATTTGTCTCACTGTCTGAAGTCAAATCAGACTAAACCTCTCCTGTTTCACGTCAGTCAGGATCATCAAAATTATTTAATTTTGTTAAATGCCAACTACCGGTGAGAAATTCCTTATGGGTCGTTACATACTTGGAGTCTGATTCTGATCTTGACAGAGAATTACATAGATTTCCTCAGTATGGAGTAATAGCCTTTCCTGAGCTACATGACTTGCGACAAACGTTTTTGGTAACCTTCCACAAGCTTCTGACAGTACACTGCTGGAATCCTGCCCCATTCCACCTGACAGAACTGGTGTAACTGAGTCGGGTTTTTCCACATCTGCTTACAAATTTTCAATGGGATTCAGATCACGGTTTTGTGATGGCCACTCCATTCCAAACTAACTTTATCCTCAAGCCTCTATTTAACCATTTTGGCAGTGCGCTTAGGGTCATCAGTGTCCTTTTGGAAGACCCATTTGCACCCAAGTTTCAGCTTCCTGCCTGATGTCTTGAGATGTTGCGACGCTGTCTAATTTATGAACCGCCCCAGTTCCTGCTGCATCAAAAGAGCCCCACAACATGATGCTGCCACCTCCACGCTTCACAGTTGGTACGGTGTTCTCAGCTCTACAAGCTTCCCGTGTTTTCATCCAGATCTAATGTTGGTCATTATATCCAAATAGCGTCACTTTAGCTTCGTTAGACCACATGACATCCCCAGAAGTTAAGATCTTTGTCTTCGTGTCTTTTTGCAAACTGTAATCTGGCTTTTTATTGTTTCTCTAGAAGTAATGCCTTTGCTCTTGGTGAGTGGCCTTTCAGCCCATGTCGGTGCAGGACTCCTTTCACTGTGAATAATGACACTTTCTTAGCAGCTTCATGCAGTATCTTCACAAGAACTGTAGCTTTTGTTCTGGGGTTGATTCACACATTTCAGACCAAAACATGTTCATCTCAGGGACATAGAACCCATCTCCTTCCTGACCGGTGTGATAGGTGGACATTTCCATGATTTTTATACTTGCATGGAATTGTTTGAACAGATAAACGTGGCATCTTCAAGGACCTAGAAATTCTACCCAAGGATGAGCCAAACTTGTGGAGCGCCACGATTCTTTCTCTGATTTCCTGGATCATTTCATTTGATTTTCTCATGGTTTCAAACAAAAAATTAAATGTGTTTTTGCACAGTGTACGTTAAATTCTGGCTTCAGCTGTGTTTAGATATATGGGGGTTCAAATCCCGACACCGCCTGTCTGGAGTTTGCATGTTCTCTCGGTGCCTGCATGGGTTATCTCAGAGTATTTCGGTTTTCTCCCACATCCCAAAAACATGCGGGATAGGTTAATTAAAGACTCTAACTTGACCATAGGAGCAAATGGTTTTGTTTATATATGCTCTGCAATTGGCTAGTGACCAGTTCAAGGTGTACACTGCCTCGAAGATAGCTAGGATAAGCTTGAGGACGCCCACAGCCTGAGTGAGGATAAGTGTAATGTAAGATGATCCACAAACACAACAACAATTCACAAGCAAAACTGAATATTCACAAATACTAAGTCATGATAAAAGCACATACAGCACTAAAAAACATGTAAATCACAGCTGCAATGTATTTGTACAGTTAGAAAAACATGCTAATTATCTGTGGAGTCGATAAAATGTGTAAATCGTGGATATATTTGTATATTTGAAAAACATGTGAATAGTGAATATATTTGTGGATTTGAAAAATATGCAAATAATTTCTGGATTTGAAAAACACATCTGAATTGTGGATGTATTTGTGGATTTGAAAAACACTCTCCCCATACTGGAAATGAAACCAAAGTGCATCTGTAATATATTTTACAAAGACCGGAGTTACACTGCAGTCCATACATTGCTGTACAAGAGAATCATCGCGCATTGTTGTTCTTAATAATTTCACACTGCTGCGATTTCAAACAACTGTGGTCACGCTATTTACATACTCCGTAGTAGAAACCCATCCAATACCAGGATTAACGGCTCTAAACCAGACAAAAGTCAAGCACAACTGAACTGTACCACTTGGTGGAAACAAAGCATTTTTGGATTGAAAATAAATGCTTCTCCAAAATGAGTCCAGAACAAAAACAAACAAACAAACAAACATGCAATCATGGAGGGCAACCAGGACTTGTTTTACATGTTGTAAAATTGTTTAAAAAGCCCAGAAACAAAAACCTCCTCTGCACAACCTGTTCAGGGTGGCCGGAGGAGTGTGTGTTTGCGTGAGTGTGCATGCTGCTTTTAAGACAGAGGGCAGGGCTTACCTCTGGCACACAAGAAGCACCAGCCCACATTGACAGGGGATGTGAGGAGGCCGTTCTTCTTGGTGCTGCTGTGGCTGCTGCAGATCATGACATGATGTGTCAGGATGGCGCTGCCCGCCGCCACACAGCTGTCGCCTGTGTGATACGCCACCGGGCAGCGGATGCAACGCATCAGGCGACCTGGACGGGGAAAATAAAGATTACAGGTGGCGTAAAATGTCACACGTGCCATTTAATTGAGTAGAATTGCAGAAATGCTACATGCCAAAAAGGTGTATCAGTGTCTTACAATTATTATTATTATTTTTTGTTTATATATAAATAATTTTGTGACAGTATTTGAGAAAAGTTTATTGCTTATCTGATTTTGCTTACAATGCAATTAATCTACTGAAATAAATGACTCATTGAGTTTGCCATGATATTCAAATGTATTGAGATCAAGCTGTATAATAAAAATTATACTGTACTATATAACAAAATGCACAATTATCTGGATACATTTTTAAGACCTTGTCAAAGTGTATGGTAAGATGATTGTGGCAAGACAGCATCACTATAAGTGAAAACACTTTTTATCCATTTCTCTCCAAGGTGAAATTAAAAAAAAAAAAAATCACCAACAGCTTTGTAATCCACTGTGAAATGCACTTTTGACAACAGATTCAGTTCAGGATGTTTTGTCTTGAATTATGTCTAAGTATATAAGCAGATGTAATCTCTTGTACTTTACCCTATGCCAGGGGTTGGGAACCTTGTAGGCTGAGGGAGCCATAAACTGCAAATATTTTAAAATCCAATTCCAATGAGCCATACAATATTTTTAAAACTAAATATTTGTAAATGTTATGAAAGACTAACACTTTAAGAGTACAATAACTTTCTAAATTAAGTTAAATGAGATTATGCTGTTGCTAATCAAAGATGACGAAAGTACTTCTTACCATTAATGCGACTTTTTTGCTGATGGCCTTGTCGTCTGTTTCATACATCATTAAATTAAAGTTAATGCAGCCTTTAAGACTTCCATCCGTTATTTGTGAACGTACCTCGGTCTTAATGTTTTTTTTTTTTTTTTAATGTGACAACGACTTTTCATGCGCATAGGTAGAACCAAACATTGTCAGTACAGCTCGTGCGTTCCAAGTTTTCCCAATCAGCTGGTCTGCAGGTTTAATTTTTTTCATTTGCCCCACTTACGTGCGCTCGCCAACAGAGGCATGGTCTTTATGTCAAAAAAATTTCCTGGTGTGGGTGGCGCATAAGTACACTGTCATTATAAACCACATTGATAGGCTACGTAAGGACTGTAACATTTTGTAATTAGGAGTGTACCCCTTTAAGAGCGGAGGGGGGCGGTGCAAGGTAAACTAGGGAGAAGAGTCAGGCGGGCGTCTTTGGTTTTTGTTTTTTTTGCGGAGTGGGGGGGGGGGGTCACGCTGTCACGCAATCAACCAAAACTGTCTCGCGGTCGACACATTGAGGACTCCTGCTGTATACAGCATGTCGTTATGACCATCAAAACCATCAAAAGAGCAGGTATGGCTCGCAACCCATAGGTTCCCGAACCCAACCCGACACTATGCACTTCAATAATTTGAGAACACTTGTACCTTTGCCGGCTCTCTGCAGGTCTCGCTCCAGACAGCAGGTGGCACAGCTGTGCTGAGGGCAGCTGAAGCCTCCGCCACTGCTGCTGATGGTGGTGCCTGGGAGTTTATGTACACAATCCTCATGGTAGTAACATCCGCATCCCATCACCGAACAACGTGTCACCTCCTGGCTCGCTTTCTTACAGCTGAAACACTGGTGATTGCCTAGAAAAGGGTGACAGAGAAAATGAGAAGGCAGAATGCAAGGAGAGAGTGGTTGCCGGAGGTGAACGATTCACTTACCATTTTTACATTCCAGGCAGGTGAACCTTCCTTCAGGCAGGGACGTCAGACCGAGACACTCGAGGTGGAACTGCCTATTGCAGTCACCTTCACACACCACCAAATTCTCACCATAAACCTCGCAAATCTACACATAAATATTACAGAGGTCATCACATAAATGTTTAAAAAACAGCAAAACAGAATATCACTGCCGTCAGGCCAAAATCATTTGTGTCCAACATTGGTCAATTCCATATTTTTTTTTTCACAAATGGAAACTATTACTATTGGTCACTCCCTATGTGTGTGTTATCTTAATAAATTACTGACCAATCTGAAGTGCTGAAAATGCAATGTTAATCGCTCAAGAAACATGACTATTTTTTTTTTTTTTTTGGGGGGGGGGGGGGTTCTTGAAAAATTATGGGTTTGGAGCAGCAAGGTTTCCACCAAACGCCAGGAATAGCTGGACGAGCGCTGACCTGGCAGACAGTGTCCCGCTTCCCAGTGCTACCGTCCTGACGGGACAAGCCAGAGTCCACAGACTGAGTGTCTGAGGCATCTGCATCTGCAGCTGCAGGACTGTCGAGACTCTTCCCAAATAAACCCTGAGAGAAGGCAAAAAAAAAAAAACAAAAAAAAAAAAACACTGAATGTTACCTGCTTGCAAAAATAGCAAACGGCCAATATTATATAAATATTAAACAATTACACAAACAATACGATTAAGATGAACATTATGAAATTCAAGGTGTCCCAATACTTTGTTTGTAAAATATATGAGTGCCTTTAGATACAAGTTTAATGTATTCCATGACCACACTAATAACTCAAAACACTCGCACCTAAAAACATCTTTCCCCAATGAGATGCATGGATTTCATTAGAAGACCAAGAATAGACTAAGACTAGAACGGATTAAAATTCTAGTCATGTTACTCCCAAAAAATTATTTAATAATAGGGAGAAAAATACACACTATACTATACTTTATAGAAAGTGAGTAATAATTAAACGGAATGCAGAGGATTACAAATGTTTGAGTATCATCAGTTAATGCGCCAATCCAATTAATTCCTGCTGGTGTACTCATCCTGGCCACCAGGAGGCAGTATAATATAGTCATGCAGATGGACACAAATTTGTAGCCGGTTAAGGCACTGTATATGCTCAAGAGTATTGGTAGTGTCTGTCTACATGCATTGCGCCACCATTTGTGTTCAATATATGTTTTAATGCTAGCCGTTACCATGTCAACGGCACTTGCATTTTTTATAACTAGGATTGAGCTAAACAGAGTTTCCTAAGCCACAGCTATACTATTATAAATGCATGCGTAATTCTCGTTTTATGTTTAGTTTGACAGTAACAGCCATTAAACAAATTGAAGCCTTTTTTTGTGATGAATTGTTCAATATTTAGCAAACTACAGATAATTGAATTTGAGTTCACTATCACCTTCCAGTGCTCGAATCCCAAAACGTTAGATCAGCTGAATGACTGATCGTATAAGTACTCCGTAAGTCGGGTTACTTGTATCTCAAGGCCACACAAGCTAATATTGGTCTCTATCAGCTTGTGTGTAAGACTTTTGATTTTTTTTCCAGCACTGGCATTACGGAAGGAGCAGCGTTCTATTGTGTAGTCCATTCCATGTCATGACAATAAAAGGCATTGTTTTGTATTGTACCTGTGGATCGTTGAGACCTCGGGAGTCTGAATCTGATGTGTCTCTATACTGAGAGGACGCCATCTCCACGTCTGTGGATGCTCTACTTCGCTTCTTCAGCGGTTTACAGGCGTCAGATATCTCGCTGGCTCCTGAACAATGACAAGGAGGGAAAATGAAATCAAATTAAAGATCTTCTTTCAAATGGATGTCAAGTGTGAAGCAGCGTGATCACCAACCTTTCTGGGAACCTGCCCTTGGTGTGGCCTCTGGAGCCATCTCTGCCTGAAATGAGAAGGTGAAAGATCAAAGTTTGAGAGGAAGCTGAAGTTTGGAGGTCAGTCAAATGTAAATGAACATTTACAATGACGGCAATACAGTGTGGCAAAGAAAGGTCGCTATTTTTTAACAGCAACGACAAATCATAAATCAACAAATGTGGACAATCAAATTTAACCACATGGATGCCCCAATACTGTACATCTGTGCTTATACTGGTACTTGCTCCGATACTAGGACATCGATACTACTTTACCAGTCTGACATTTACCGTCTGGGGAGATGGAAATGTCTTGTGTTACAGCCTATATTTAAGTGAAACGTTTGACAAGACTATTAAAAAACAAGCACTGGGATGTTAAAATGTGAGTTATGAGAATTTCATATTTTAGTGAAAGGTTGTCGAAACGTTTGTGTTTCTGAGCCATAAAATTAAGATTTTTAAAAATGATGACAATTGAGGCGCCACAGTGCCTCACAGTTCTGAGGACCCGGGTTCAATCCCGGCCCCGCCTGTGTGGAGTTTGCATGTTCTCCACGTGCCTGCGTGAGTTTTCTCCGCGCACTCCGCTTTCCTCCCACATCCCAAAAACGAACAACATTAATTGGACACTCTAAATTGTCCCTAGGTGTGATTGTGAGTGCGGCTGTTTGTTTCTATGTGTCCTGTGTTTGGCTGGTAACCACTTCAGGGTGTACCCCGCCTCCTGCCCGTTGACAGCTGGGATAGGCTCCAGCACTCCCCGCGACCCTCGTGAAGATAAGGGGCAAAGAAAATGGATGGATGGATGGATGATCACAATTGCAAAACAATGGTATCAAATACTGTATTTGTACTTGGTGTCAGTGAGTACAAAAATGTAAGCACTGTAGTTTTATTCAGTTTGAAAAAAAATTGTATCAGTGCATTCCTAATAAACCTAATTCTTCATTTTAGGTCAGCGGAATCCCAACTTATTAAAGCAAAATGGTTGTGCCAATCTACATTGAAATTGAAAACACGAGTGTACAGGAAATATGTCTATTTATAAACCGTGTTCGCGCATATTTACAAGTCTGTCCGAGATTTGTTTACTCTTTGATAGGTTTCAGATCCACACGACAAAGTTTTCAAAATTATTTATGTCACACAGACCTGCAACAATGACTAAAAATGCCGGAATGTGCGGGCCAGACCAGGAGTTGACCACGTCTCTAAAAACAGTTCTGGCGAGCACAACATTATTGTTTTCATAAATCCCCACTTTGAGATCCGAGTTCAAATGTTTGTTGTTATCTACACATGGTGAAAACTAACTAACTAAATAAAATATTTAAATAATAATATGTATATAATAATTATTATAAATAACATATAATAATGAAAAAAAAAAAAAAGATTACACAAAATGTATTGCAAACAGTTTCCAGTGGGAACAGTGACTTGTTACCTGTTCCTTTTTGGTTTTCTTTTTCGGGACAGGGTCATTGCCTCTCTCTGACTCCGACCTGCTCCTAACTGACCGCCGTTGCAGCTTCCTCTCTTGAGAACCTGAAGGCCCACAAAGACGTTGAGCTTCCTGATTCCTTGCTGCCTCAAAACATCCAAGCCGGTGTTCTACAAACCATGCGGACTGCTGTGATGAGACCCAGGAGATGAGGTGGCCTGTGTTGCGCCCTCCTCACTCCTCCGACTGG